>NW_028082759.1:10325179-10913139 GCF_014824575.4 Sturnira hondurensis | reverse complement strand
GCCTGGGTCGGGGGCCCTGTCCTGCCCGACCCTGCTCGCTGCTGGCTCCGCCCCTCTTACCGTCCCCGTTGAACGGTTAGATGTAGTCGGACTTCCGTATAATTCAATTTTCTGTCCTTTGGTTGTGTCTTTGTTTCTCCAAACCTTTGTTGTATTCAAACTTGGTTGTGGGAGAAGGCACAGTGTTTCCACCTATGCCTCCATCTTGGCGGAAGTCCTGGACATTTCTTTTAACCGATCACATCCGACTCCTTTAAAACAACTTCCTTTCATGATTTTTTTATTTCCAACAGTGACGCGATGTTCATGTTAGCAAAAGCAAAGTCCCAGAGGAGTTGGCAGCCATACCTAACTTTCTCATACAGAGAAAATTAGATGATTTTCAGGGGGATTTAGACAGTCACGGCCACCAAGGCTTTAAGTGCAGAAGCAGTGACATTTTCATGCAAGGTCAGTGGACATGACTATTCTCAAATGAGAAGGTTGAATCTTCTTAGATGGACCCTTCTGAGCCAGAACTGCCCAGGAAATTACTTGGAATTATCTCTTTATCTTTAGACGGGAAGGGAAGGAGAGAGGGAGAGAAATATTAAGATGTGGTTGCCTCTCATGCATCCCCTGCTGGGACCTGGCCTGCAGCCCAGGCAGATGCCCTGACTGGGAATCGAACCGCGATCCTTTGGTTCTCAGGCCCGAGCTCAGTCCACTGAGCTACACGTGCCAGGGCTGGAATTATCAGAAGTTATTCCCGAAGCCATAGTTCTACTGGCTTCGTATTCCTGACGTGCTCCCTTTGTGGTGCTAGACCCATCGGAGATTCCTTGTTGCTTCTAAACGCAGTCCCAGCTCTGCAGCTTGGCATCCGGTGAAACCACACAGAACTTTCTAGTTCTAGAGACCACACTAGTGCCCCTTGTCAGTTCTCTCCCCAGCCGAGGCCTCTTCCTTAGTGGCTCCTACAGCGTGGTGACTCCTGCTGTGGAGCCTGTCTGTTCACACTGTGCTGCTGTGCACCACATGGTCAGGTTTTCCTCCTTTTTCGCTCACCCAAATCTTTCTTTATTAATCCACCAGGAAAGCTTTCAGCTCTTATGTGAAGCCATCTGTATCATGTTTTGGGGTTCCCAAATGTTGCATTATTTTTAAATATTCCATTTGCATCTTTATTGCTTTCTCTACTTTACGATTACTTTTCTGAGGGAAGGAACTAATGGAATAATGGCGTTGGGGGTTAGGGAATGAATCACAAATCATAACTAAAGCAAAACCTGCCAAACTAGAACAAAATTGACTTAATGTAAGTGCATATTCTAGCCTGTGATGAAGTTTTCAGGGGCTTCAGAAAATGCCAAGATTGAGTCTTTCCTACTTTTTTAAGCATTAAAATGTCCTTTAAAAAAGTTAAATAATGGTGATAACATCTAGTAATAGTAATGGCTTCAAATAAATTATCTTTATTTGGAAAAAGTAGAACATTTGCAATTGACTTGTGTTGGGAACTGCCCTGCCTGGTTTCAGGAGCTGTACCCCGCCCCACTCCCCCATGGGTAAGGCTGGGTGAGCGACCTTTGGACCATAAGCCACTAAGGAGACAAAGCTTATCTCCCTGGCAGCAGTACTGCTTCTGCTCCTTTTTCCATAACTGGCCCCCAATGCTTGATCAGTTAGCCAATGATGAGTAAGATTCCCCAAGGGGGGGATGACCTTAGACAGGCATGATCATGTGGAGGCCCCAGGGAAGGACATGGGGGGCTATGGAGAAAGGGGCTGATGGACCCTCACCCCTGGGCTTTGACAAAGCCTGGGGCCTCATTTTGTCTGCGGGAAGTCTCCTAATTTTACGGCTCTCTTGCCTCCTTTGCCTGACTTAAGCCTGAAACAATGACAGAGGGCTGCGTAGCCCTGTTCTGGAAAGGGCCAGCTCCCCAGGAGATCAGGCCTGAGAAAGAAGTAAAATCCTGTGAAATCTGCTTTGCTAAGAATGCTCTCAATTAAACCATAAGGGTCTGAGCAGGCAATGAGTTTGTTTCCCAAAGTTTTGTAGCCCTTTAGCTAACAGACCCTGATTCAGAATAAGCCCCTGTAGTTCTTTGTATGCTATCTGTTGTTTGATCCTTACACCCTGAGAGTGATTAACGAACTTTACCTGTATTCCTGTGCAAATTGAAACCCCCCCAAAAACCTGTCAAAGGAAGGGTTAGCGCGCTCTCCCCTTGAGAGAGTTGACAGGCCACTCTGAGGCACTCCCCCCTTTGAGGGAGTGACCGTGCGGTTCGTTTTCCTCCACAGGACTCGGTAGTCCGTGTGAATTTGGCTCGTGTCTCATCCATAATGCTGTGGACACTGCAGGCCATTGTCCAAGTCCGACCTGGTTGTGTGTGTGTGTGTGTGTGTAATTTTACTGACTTGTGAAATCAGAAAGTCTAGGAAGGACATGACTTGCTGCCCACTAATCGTGGGAGGTCACACACCCCATCCCTTCTCCCTCTACCTGGTGGCTGTTCTCTTTCCCTGCTCAGTAGCACAGTATTCACTTTTCAGGGTCTCAGATGTTGGCTTGAGATTCTCATGCCCTGGTTCGACTCTGTTCATTTAGCCTGAGAATGCATGAAAGTTACCTTCTAAATGTGTGAAAAGAATTTCCTTCTGTCTCTTGACCTTCAAAGAATATTTTTTGTATACTGCAGATTAATCTCGACAATGACATTCCATCGCCTTTCTAAGTAAATCAGCTTTATTCATGTCATCAGAAGAGAAATTTTTATGGTTTTCTAATTTTTCAGGCAGATGGAAAAAGTCGGTGAGAATATAAAAGACATAAATTTCTTCATTTTCTTTTAAAATCTTAAACCATTTGGCTCTCTTGTTCCACATTGTAAGGCAAGTTAACATTCTCCTTTTTGACATTGTTCCACAATTTCAAGTTTTCTTTGAATACACTATATGTATACTCTTGGAGTTTGACATATTAATTAGGAGGAGTATTTGATCACATATAATCTTAATCCTGTTCAACAATACCCCGTGCTTCGCACTTGTGCAGACTGCGACAGGATGACAGGCAGCGGGGGGCCAACACTGTGTTTTGCTGAGCCGACTGGTGACGGGAGAGGCAGGGTGTTGCCATGTTACAGCAGACATAATGCGGTAGCTGCTGGTTGCTGTGCAGTTCCAGACAATGGGTATCTGCCGTCTTAGAGTTTACTGGTTGCGAACAAACCAGAGCTTTTCAAGTTAACTTAAAATAGAAAAAAAATCTGAAACACATAGGATTTAACAGCCAGTCTCAGTGACAGCGGTGCGCCCACAGGGGATCACGGAATAGCACGTTTCTGCTCTGGCGTCCTGCCTTTCTCTGCTCCTCTATCTCCTTCTCTTTCCCATGGGCCAATGTATGTATGAGAATACTGTCAGCATTGACGTGACCTTTTGATTTTAGGCCGGTGATTTTGTTTATATTTTTCTTAAGTCATATTCTCAAAAAGGACAATTTGATTGGTTTAATTCAGCCTATGGGCCCATTTCCCTGGGATCAGGTAGCTAACAATGACTGGTTGGGGTTGGTGTGGGGGTGGAATTAATGTAATTAATTAATTAATTAGGAATCTGAAATTGGGCAGCTTTTAGTTGAATATTTATTTCACCTCCTTCATTGGTTATTTGCTTCTAATGTATTCTTCCCTATTTTCTATTCTTTTGTCTTTTCACGACACACTTGGAGAGATTTCCTCATTATTACCTTTTAGTACATTCACTGAATTTTTTTTTCTGGTAATCTTATTTTCAAAAAGATTTACAAAGTTTTTGTTATCACTTTATTTTCATTGTGTCATTCTTGTTCAGTGGTTGTAGTCTCTTCTTGAATTGTTTTAGAGATACTTATTTTTTAAAAGATTTTCTTTATTTTTAGACAGAGGGGAAGGGTGGCAGAAAGAGAGGGAGAGAAACATCAGTGTGTGGTTTAAAGCATCTCTTTAAAAAGAGATACTTCTTTTTAAAGTGTTCTTCTGTTTCTGGAATTAACTATCTTTTCTCAGTGTCAGTTATTATTTATTTTTTTAACCCCCAATGTCATTGATTTTCCTTGCGCACTTGGTTGCCTATTTATAGTTAAGAATGAAGGCCTGGAGTTTCCTCTATTATTTTAAAAAGATCTGTATGTAGAGTTTTTTGCCCCCGGCTGTCCCTTTCCCCTGAGTAGGAATTCTAAGTTTGTGTGTGTGTGTGTGTGTGTGTGTGTGTGTTTGTGTCTTTGTGTGTGTGAGAGAGAGAGAGAGAGAGAGAATGAGAATGAGTGTGAGATGGGGCAGGGCACTGGGTTGTCTGCTGGCCACTTTGTGTCACCCCAAAAACGCCCTAAAGAGGAGGATTTATTCCGAGGGACCAAAATTCACTTCGGAAGGCTTCATAGGTCATCCCTCACTCCCTGTCGTGACAATCGGTTCAGCTCCTGTAAAGAGGAACCCCAGATGTCTCACCTGGCACTCCCCTTGGCCAAGCTCCCCGAAGGCTCCTGTGTTCCTCCTCGCTCTGCGCCCTGCGATACCTGTTGACTGTGAGCCTGGAGTCGGAGCACATTACCTCCTTGGTGGCCCCAGGGGGGCAGCTCTCCTCTTCCTGTTTCACCTGTCAGCACATTCCCATTTCCTGCTCTGTTTTCTAGGGATTTGTTGAAATCTCTTGTCCATTTAAAGTTCTCTTCCAGCAAATTTTTCTTAATCTGTCAGAATTCTTCAGTTTCATGTTTTGACACTTTCGCTTCCTTAGGGATTCGGGAGAGCCAGTCAAGGCTGTCAGCCATCTCGAATTAAAACCTCATCAGATTGTCCTTTGAAAAGATAACATTTGGTTTTTGGCTTTTATTCTACTTTTTAAAAATGAGACCTATGCCATACACACACATATATAAAAGAATACATATCAGTGTATATGTATAATTAAAAGAGAAAGATTAGAGAGAACACTGGTACCTACCTACTATGTAGCTTGAGAAATAGAACACTATATTTTTATTTTTTATTTTATTTTATTTATCTTTAGAGGGGAAGGGAAGGAGAGAAGGAGAGAAATACCTATGTCTGGTTGCCTCCTGTGAGTCCCCTGCTGGGACCTGGCCTGCAACCCAGGCATATGCCCTGACTGGGAATCGAACCGTGATCCTCTGCTTCGCGGGCCCGCGCTCAATCCACTGAGCTACACCAGCCAGGGCTAGAACATTATATTTTTAGTTCCTTGAAACTCTGTATGTCCTTTCTTGATTGTGTCTTCCTCATCCCCACTGCCTCCTGGGGTAACCGTTATTTTTTACTTTTTAGTTGTTCCCTTGCTTTTTATAAAAACATGAATTCGCCTTATGTGTATTTATCTCTAAACAATATATTTTTTAATTTTAGCTACTTTTGCTCTTTGCATACAGCATGCACTCTTCTAACCCTACTATTTTACTCAGGAGTGTTTTGAGATTCATCCATGTTTATTCATGAGGCTGTATGCTGTTTATTTGTCAGCTGTAGAGCATTGCGTTGTAAGAATATACCATACCGAGTTATGTTTTCCACTGCATGATGGACATTTGTGTTTGTGTAACTTTTTGCAACCATGGGAAAGAGGGGCGTGAACACAGTTCCTGTTGCACACATGCTAGAGTCTCTCTAAGGGGTCAACCTAGGAGTGGAAGTGTGGAGTCATCGAGTACACACACTCACGGTTTCACTAGGCGAGGACAACCATGTGTGCTGTGGTTGTGCCAGGATCATGCGCATGGGAGCGCGAAGTTGCCTGTGGCTCAACGACTCTCGGGGTGATCAGATTTTTAAAAATTTTTGTCTGCTCGGTGGGTGTGAAATTATATCTTAGTATATGTGTTTAAAATTGAGATGTGATTTATGTGCAGTATCATTTGCCTTATTTTGACTTCAGTTTTTATTTTCCTGATTATAAATGAGGTTAAAGATACATTTCCATACAGCTATTAACCTTTGGTGCCTTCTCTTCTGTGAGTTTGCCGTATTTTTTTCCAGTTAGTTTTCTTATTGACTGGTGGGTGTTCCTTATACATCCTGGATGTGTGTGTGTGTGTGTGTGTGTTTATAAAATATGTGACATTTATTTGTGTGTGGGGGGCGCAGTATTCAAATTTCTGCAAAGATGATTATGGCACTCACCTTTTGGTTGTGGTTAACCTTTGACAAAACTGAGAAGTAGGTTTTGGCACCTTAAAAATTTGGCCTCTTTTTGTCCCACCCTCCTCCTAATCTACCCCCATGGTGAAACGGTGCTCGTCCAGAAAGCATCCCGACTTTCAGGAACTCGGAGTGTTCTCTTTGGCATGCAGGCTGTTCAGGCTGGAGCGCAGTGTCTGTGACCCAGGCGCTGACAGACCTGCGTCGGCGTGGCCAGGCCGGGCCAGCCAGCGCTGGGCCCAGAGAGGCGGTAGGCTGCTGGGCATGCCGGTCCCCATCTCTAACCGGAGAGGCCGGCGGTTTTCTTGGCTGTGGTTAACACGTCTCTGAAATTTAGTGTTTCGTGAGTTGAATTTATGAAACGATAGCTTTAATTACTACCCATTCATTTCTCCATTTGACAGTGTGCCCTGAAGTTAACTTAAGGGACATTTTCTTTTAAGTGGCGATAGTTCTAGAAATCAAAACTTTGTGAAATGGTTGAAACGGCAGGTTTTATGTTGTGGATATTTCACCGCAATCATAATTTTAAAAAAAAACAACCCCAAAGCCTGGAAAGAAAACTTTTTGGAAGACTCGGGACTCTAATAAAAGTGCAAAGATGGCACTTTGAAGTAGTTTATCTATTTTTGAGTGTGGAGCGGTCTCTTGAAAGTTAATTACTGATCCATGGTAATTGGCAATACCCCTTTTACATAAGCTGCTTATTTTTTGTCATGAATAATATTCTTTTAAGAAGGTTTAACTTTTTTTTGAGTTTTTGCAAATTTGGGAATGAATTTCAAGGATTATATTTTCATTTATCTTCTCTCCCTAATCCTAGCTCTCACCTCCCCCTTTGCTGCAGCCTCGTGGGCTTTCTTCCATTCCCTCTCATTAGCGTCGTTTTCCTTCCTGAGGGCCTTCGCACAGGTTGTTCTTTCCCTTCTGCCTGCTCCTATTTACCGTCTTATTTTTAAAAATATACCACATGTTCTGGGCTAAATTGTAATCCCTGATTCACATGTGGAAGCCTTAAACTCTGGTACCTTAGAGTGTGCTCTTTGGGGACAGGATCTTTAAAGAGAGAAATAAGTGAAAATCAGATAATTTAGGTGGGGGCGGGGGGGCCTGGTTCCATATGAATGGCATCCTGATAGGAAGAGGGCATTTGGACACAGAGCGTGGCAGAGGAAGGCCACGGGAAGGCACAGAAGAAGTCACCAACAGGCCGATGTGAGAGTTCGCAGAAAAAAGCGATCCTGCTGGCACCTGACCTTGATCTCATACTTCCAGCCTTCGGCATCATGAGAAAATAAATTCCTGTTGTTTACACCATCCATCTGTGGAACTTTGTTGCAGTAGTCCTAGCAAACTAATGTAATGCAGAAGATAAAATTTACCATTTTAACGAGTGGCATCAAGTACCTTCACGTTGTTGTACAACCGTCCCCACCATCCATCTCCAGACCTGTTGTTGTCTTGCCAGACAGACATTCCCTTCTCCCTGCCCACTCTTCTCTGGAAAACAGCAATCTACCTTCTGGTTCTGTGAATTTGAGTACTGGGGCACCTGCTGTATGCGAAATCATACAGTATTTGATCTTTTGTGACTGGCTGACTTCACTTTGCATAATGTCTCAAGTTTCATCCATGTTGCAGCATTTCTGTCCTTTTTCTGACTGCACAATATTCTATTGTATGTATATACCACATTTTACACATTTTGTTTATCAGTTCATCCATTGATAGACATTTGTGTTGCTTCTACCTTTTGGGTATTATGAATGTTGCTGTGACTATGTGTTTACAGGTATCTTTAAGAGCCTGTTTTCATTTTTGCAGGGGGGATATGTCTAGAAGTGGAATTGCTGGATTATATGGTAATTCTATTTATCACTACCTAACTTTTTGAGGAAGCACCATACTGTTTTCCATGTTGGCTGCATCATTTTACATTACCAAGGGTTTCAGTTTTTCCACATCCTTGTCCACACTTGTTATTGTCTGTTTTTTTTTTTTTTTGATAGTAGACATGGTATTACTGGGTATGAAGGCTTTCAGTGATGATGCAGTGCTCTCTTGATTTTATTGGAGGTAGGTAATAAAAAAATATGGCTTTTAATTGTCATTGGGAGTCAATTATCAAAGGCTTGTGAAGTGGCATTCGTATGCCTCTGAATTCAGGTGTTTCACCTGGGAGCCTTGCAGGAAGCATTGAAGTTATTGGTGTGAAAGACTGGCAGTCATTTTTTTTTTTTTTTACCTATGTGGGCCAGGAACTTCATTTCTATAAGTAACTTTGGGTCTGCTTGTGTGCTCTGCCAATTTTTAGGCATTTCTCACTACAAAGACTCAGTGAAACTGTTCTTTTTGCAGAACTGAAGAGGCTAGTAAGTTGAGCTTTTTCCTTCAGGGAAAATTTACATTTTCCTAAGTGTTGACAGCTGTGTTTGCATAAAACACTCATGCACCTAACAATTACAGTTTGGTGAAGGGAACAGGGCACGTTAGTCAGTCAGTCGCATTAGGCTTCAGAAGTCTCAAGAAGAGGGTGTAGTGAAACACAAGGAGCCGAGAGATGCACAAGTGCTCGCTGAAGGGCATTTTGGAAATCATCAAAGAGTGATATGTTTAGCCATAAATGTTGCATTACAGCTGCCTAAAAGATTACAGAGTTAAAGAGGCTAAGAAATATTTATAAATAGATTCCTTAACGTTGGTTTGTGTGTGAAAACAGAAATTTTTGTTTGGGTTTATTTATCTTTGTCCTTTGCTTGGATTTTTCTTCACTCCAACAGCAATTCTTGATGGCTTATAGTGGGCAGCGTAAGAAAAATCATTCTTTATTATGGTTTGGGACAGACAGAAGCACATGGTCTCATTGGGAGGTCCTATTCCAGTCACCCTCCCACCCCCATTTTGACATTCTAAACTCCAGTTCGTATAGATGAAAATTTGACTCGGAAGCAGATCCGTTTAATAATCACAAATTCTCTGTGTTAACAGTACCCAGCACAATCCATTTTACATGTAAAACTCATATTTTTCTTTGTATGATTTGTACCCACCCTGGTTTGAACATTCACAGTAAATATAATCAAAGCTGTTGAAGCCAAAGCATATGAGGATGTTCCCCCTATTATTAGCCAGTCTTCACCGTCACTGTAATAATAGAGCTTTGTCTGAGAACCCCCAAAACTCTGCCAGCGCTTCATCGGCTTTGTAAACCCAGAGAACCACTGCTGTCAACAGGGGCAGGCCCGGCGTCCCCCAGCAGGGCTGCTGTTGGCCGGTTTAATCTCTTTGGAATAGTCATGTAGGGTTAGTAATGCAATAGCTCACATCACATGCCTTTCCACAGGCATGGTACAGGGAACAGGAGTCAACTGTGTTTCTTTCTTGAGATGCGGCACTCCCTGCCCCACCCAGGTCTGTCCTTTTACTTTGGAAGTTCACAGCTGACTCAGGGAGAAGCTACTTCAACATCAGTGGTCCCAATTGCAGTCAGTGGGACCACACCTCAGTCTTTGTTATTCACATGAAATACAGCACTGCCTCTGAAGGCAAAAAGGCAGAAGGCTGGGTTTACTTTGCTGTTAATTAATTGATTGATGAGCTGTGTCCTTTATGTTTAACAAATAGATGTCAGAAAGTCTGCTGTGTGTAGAGAGCTGAGCTCAGGTCTGCAGAGGCTATAAAACAAATGCACAATGCTGTTTCTATTCAAGTCCTCTAGAGTTGAAGATGGAAGCAGGGAGCGCAGAGAAGGTGCCCAGCTGGCAGCAGCTTGGACTGCGTTGTGTGGTACAGAGTGTGTGTGTCACGGAACGCCAGGGAAGGGAGCTGGCTGTAAAACCTCTCAGAAGAGAAAATAAAGGCAAAGCAAATGAGGATACCAGGTAGAGAGCTGTTGGGTTGGCCAAAAACTCCATTACATTTTTCTTTATATGATGGCTCTAGTTAGTGCTTAGTTGTCTTTAAAGTCATTCGAAACAATTTTGGTAGAGTGTATTGTGACAGCTGTCATATCAGTACACATTAATAAAAACCATCAAAACTGGTGAATTTTTGTGCAGCCATTTTAATATTGAAGATGGAAGAATATATGAAACATTTTTGGCATATTATGCTTTATTATTTCAAGCAAGGTAAAAATGCAACTCAAATGCAAAAAAGAAGATTTGTGCAGTGTATGGAGAAGGTGCTGTGACTGATCAAACGTGTGAAAGGGGTTTGCAAAGGTTCTTTGTGCTGTTGACCTTTTGGGCAAATAATTCTTTGCTGTGGGGCTGTCATGCATTGGAAGATGTTTAGCAGCACCCTGGCCTCTACTCACTAGAAACCAATGGCAGGAGATAGCCAACATACTCAAAATACCCAAATCAGTAAAGTTATTGGTGAAAAATGAAAAGTGTGTCTTATTTTACGAAAAAGCAGACTTCTTGGCCAACCCAATACTTTCTGCACAATGGCTCCTGATTCCTTAAGGGCCTCAGCCTTTTAGAAAGTATATCCTGACTGTCCAACAGTTGTCAAGTTCAGTATTATTAAAATTTAGAGATAAATATTTTGCATCTGATAATGAAAGTAATAACTTATTTTTTGCAGGGTGGAAGACTTGTAAAAGACATCATAGGCCCAGAGAAAATAAATCGCCCTTATTCCAATTACCTAGAAATAATTCCTGTTAAGCTTGTGGAATATAATTCCCTCTTTTCTATGTAAATGACTTTAATTATACTTACTTTGGATTCTCAGACCAGAGGGTGTATAGATTTCATAAAGGATAAATTTGAGTTGGATTTGTACAAGATCACTGGATTGGTTTATTGTGATGATAATTTTGACCTCACCTATCTTTTGGTTATTTTGAAAATTTTTTGTCACCCTTGGAAAAAAACCCACTTGTTTTCATTTTAGAGTATTTGAAAGCAAAGGGTTTTATTTTAAAGAGAATGTTTTCAGTGGATACACTTTTGGGAATGATAGGAGATGGAGATTTTCTCATAAATGAAGTAGAAGTTATGATCATTTAATTTTATATCAGTAAATCTCTATAATAGGTAAATGTCTTTACAGTCTCATAGTGGTGAATTTTTGTATGTTTTACAGTGTATTTTCCCCAGAAATGATGTATATTACTAAGAAGGTGTATATATATTCCTTAATTGTTAGTTACCTCATATTATCATTAATGGAAAATCTATGTGGGTTAAGTTAGTAATTAAAGCAGAATATGAGATGTCAGACAGTTTAATTTTTGATATGTGCAAAGCTGTAGGTGAGTTTAAGATCCTGACCTCTGACGGGTATATTTGGAGCAAGAAATTGCCTGGGAAATGGCCTTCTGCACTTAGGGAAGAGCTTGGCTTCTGAAGTGTGTTTTCTGATCTGCCACAGGTCCATTTGCTCCGCCACTTGTGCCAGGCCGTGAAAGCTCACAGTGGGACGCTGTGTTGTGGAAGAACATGACGGATTCTCTGTGTTTGGGAAGTTGTTACTGTTCATACAACTACAAAGTAGAGCCAATCAGTTTGGCTGATTGAGCGGTCTTAACCTTTTGGGAAATTGATGGCTCCACGCTATGGTTTTTAGGGAGGCATCATTTTATACAATGCCTAGCTGCCCTAGTTCTATAATGTCTATGTTAAAAAAATTCTGGGTAACTGAGGCCTTTCGTTTGCATGGGAAGGGGTGTCACGAACTCAAGGCCCAGACAGTTTAATGAGAATATACGATTCTAAGGAGCGGTGAGGACTGGGGCAGATGCGAGACTGCTTACCTCTCCAAAGGCAATGAAAAAACAAAACCCGAAACATATTGTGACAGTCAAAAAGAAAGTCCAAATTTGGCCCAAAGCCTACCAGTTTGTCTGTTTATGCCAGTTATCCTTAGAATAACAACAGTAGTAGAGTAGTAGTATAATACAGTCAAAGTAGCTAACAATTTTTGGTAGCTTACCCCATGCCAGGCACATGCATTATCACAATCTGTCTCCTCGTTAAAGGTAAATGCTCTTATTAACCCACTTAGACATAAAACTGAGGCTGAGAGAGGGTACTTGTCCATGGCACGGGCATGGGAGCAGTGAGTGTGCTGCTAGGTTTGTCTGACTCTGGATCTTGAGCCCCGTGATGTGTTTTGATTTTAGGCCACAGAACTGGGAATTGCACTGGGTAGGAAGGAAATTGTCAGTCAGTGGTTAAGCTACTCAGTGTTGGCACTGGCCAGCTTTGTGACCTTGGAGGAGGCAGCCAAGTCTGGGAGAGGGGGCAGTATTCTTGGTTCCAGAGGACGAGGAAGCGGCGAGGTCAGTCTGCATCGGTGTGGACAGGCCGGAGAAAAGTCTTCACCAGGTGCGGGGGGAGGTCATTCAAGAAAAATAGTTCCTGGGAAGTGCAGGTGTGCGGGGGTTGGGAGTGTGGGTGTGTGCAGTACAGAGAAGTGGAAAATCAGGCTAGAGGGAAGTTTAGTAGGAGTCTGTGGTGTTAGGTGTTGGCAGATGTGAATAGTGTCTACAGGGATGTTACGTGCCATGAGTTTAGCAGTGTGTGAGGGACTGTCTAGGGCTGTTGAATAAAGAACTGAAATGTATGTGGGCTGAGATTTAATCTAGGGCTTCCTGTTACAGTACACATTAAAACTAAATGAGGTTTTCGTCTGGGTGGAGGGGACTGACTTTTCTCTGCTGGCTTTTTGTTCAGTTACCTCAGCAGGCTCCCTGCACTCCCCTTGGTGGATTTTCTGGGGCACCGTGGATCTGTGTCAGGGTCACTCGTGTTTCCCATGGGTTTAGTAGAAAGAGAGTCCTAAAGAAAGAATGCTGCCAGACCTTCGGTTTTTGAATTAACCAGCACTGCTGAAATGTTTGCCTATTAACATAGCACCTTTTTTTTTTAGATTTTACTTATTTATTTATCTTTAGAAGGGAAGGAGAGAGGGAGAGAAACATCAATGTACGGTTGCCTTTTGTGCGTCTCCTGCTGGTAGTTAGCCTGCAAGGAACCAGCCTGCAACCCAGGCATGTGCCCTGACTGGGAATCGAACCGCAATCGTCTGGTTTGCAGGCCCGCACTCAATCCACTGAGCTATGCCAACCAGGGCTAACATAGTACCTTTACACAAACCAGCCACTAACTTGTTGCACATCATAGCTCTCAAAGCGCCTCTGTCTAAATGAATTTAACTCAAGGAAGTGAAAAGTGAAGTCAAGCTCTTCCTACTTGGCAGCACACGAACATGGACCTTGGGAAATACAGCAGCCTCTGTGAGAGGCCTGTCTGCATAAACCTCACAGACTCTAAATTTTTTAGAAATTAGAAAAGAATTTTTATATACATTCATACACACATAAATATAAAATTCAAGGGCTCTATCTTGACTATTTTCCCTGAAAAAAATGTGAATATACTACAGAAACATATGAGAAATTAAGACTGATGAATAGATTTTGCTTTCTGCAGTCTGAAGACTTAAATAGACACTGGAGGAGGAAACTTAGTTGCAAGAAACCTAATACTTCTGGTGGAAGCGGGAGACGTGGGACCAAAAATAGAGCAGGAATTGGGTCTAGGGAAGCCCTTTTGTTGAATCGTTTCACTGGCTTTAAGGGATCGCTTTCCTAGAAGCAGCAAGAAAAACTGGTCCAGTTTGTTTTCAGAACTGGAAGGAAATACTCATGGACGCTCTGCTGCGTTTCCATCTGGAATACCGTGTAGGAATTTGGCCAGTTCTCAAGTGATTTGTGTGTAGTAAACAAGACTGTCTTCAGCTTCCCGTTGTGCAAGAGCAAATGGCTTGGGGTTCTGTTGCTGCTTTTCCGTCTCTTTTAATGGCTCGTTCAAGGTGACACTGCACTTGTCTCCGCTATTTATCCGCAGTGTTTGGTGAGTGAAGCAAGAGCGGTTTCTGAAGCAAGAAACCAGGACAGCGGTGGAAGTTGGAAGAGCTCAGAGTGTGAACATCCTGGCAGAGCTCCCAAACTCGACCTGTTCCTCAGGGTTGGTGGTCCGGGGTGAGGGGTGGCTTTTGCATAAACTTGAAATTCAGCGTTTTCCATTTTTCAAACTTCAGGAAAGAGGCTTTTAATTTTATGGGCAAATGAAATAAAGCGAATTTCAAGTCAGCTCTTTTGAATGCTTATGATTTTTTCATGTTTTAAGAGTTTACTTTTTCTCCTAATATGAGAAAACATTTCTTCCTGAAATGGTGGTTATCTAGTAAGAAAATGACATTTCTTTTGATGTTTGAGAATACATTATTATGGAAATGTGAATACTGATCCACTGTGTTTTTCCAAATGTGGAGAAAACATTAATGCTTTAAATTTAAATTATTTTTATAGGTCTCCTGTTAAATTCTTCTAATTGTAAGGTTTAAAATATTTATGTGAGAGAGGTAAGCATTTTAGCAAAGAAATGGTTATTTTATTCTGCAAGACAAAAACTACTAATGAAGTGTTTCAGAGCATGTAATTTAGGAAAACTGTATAGTATGTATTTCAGATTCACTGCAGATGAAAATAGTTACATCAAGTAGTAAGTATTCTGCTATAGTAACTTCCCCCGACACCTCTTTCTAAATTTTGAATTAAAGACCGTTGCCTAAAATGGTCATCTCAGTATTTTGAGTTTTATATCCTATCCACAGTGCAGACCAAGCAAATGATAAAATGTATAGAGGTCAGTCTGTCCTTCAGATTCTATCAGCTATTTCAAATCTAATTCTTAAACTGTCCACGATAGCTTGGCCGCAAGCCACAAGCTTGTCATTTTAGCTTGTTAGAGTTAAGCCTAGTCCTGTCAAGAACAGGTTTACTAGTCTTTCTTAATTGCCTCCTTAAAATTTTTCATTTCAGTATCAGCTAAAGAACTTAAGGTGGTAATAAATGTGGACGGAGGTCAAGTAAAAGCACTGAGCAGAACAGGAATTCACTGAAGGAGGGAATGCAGAGATGGGTGATTTTAGGGCTCTTGGGGAGGAGCGGAGCATCGCTGAGGCATTTGTGTTAGAACAGGGTTTAAATTGTGTAGTCGTTTGACCTGTATATGGCATTTATAAACAATGCCATATACATTGTCTATCTAGTATAAACGATTTTCTTTTGTGCATTTTTGGGGCATTAAAATGTGCCACCTATGCTTCTGGGGAATGGAAAGGCTAAGTATTCAAAAGTTGCGGAAAAGCTGATCAAGATGAGCAGACAAAATCTGGAATCCGGAGCAGACAAAAGAGAGGGGATGTCCCATGAGCCAAGGGTGTCACCTACTTAGGGATGGTGCCAGTAAAACCTACAGTAGGGCATAGAGAGGAAAAATGGCTAAAAAAAGAGGTGAGGTGAAGAGACATTTAGGAAGAGGCAGAAAGAGGAAACATCTCTGTTGAGTGGAATAATGTACAGCTGCACCTCTGGGAACAGGAGAGGCCGTGTTTCCTGGCCATGGTCATGCTCACTTTGTTGATGTGCCTGGCGGCCTGGGGTGTGGAGTCTGTGGCACTCGTTATGACTGTGGGAGGGAATAGCTATGGAAAAGGTGGTGGGGGAATCTGTGAGCCTCCAGGGATATGTTTTGAGCCACAGCAGCTTGCCTGTGACCTGGTAGGGGGTGGAAGACATTGGCAGTTGTGACTAGGTAATTGATTGGGTAATCTAGTTGAGTTAAATCAGAGGAGCCTAACGGGCCCATCTCTTTCTCTGCAATCATTCCACACCTGGAGGACTTGGAGATGGGATTTCCTTTATAAGTGTGAGGGCAGGGCTGAGCCTGAGGACCTTTGGATATGTGACATTCGAATCCCCTTCTTGCTTCCTCCACCCTCTTCCTGGGGCGCACCATAGGTTCACATTGTTTCCTGACAGGACCAGTTTGCTGCAAATTATTGCATAGGCCGTATCTTTCTTGATTTTCTTTCCACTTGTGCTCTCTCTGGTGTCACTATTCTCTCCAAGTAACTGGAACTAATTTGGTTAAAAAAAAACTTTCGTTCTCTCGTTTAGAATTAATATAAATATAACTCCATCTCCATGCTTGCATTTAAAAGAAGGGTTCATGTTATGATGACTCAAAGAAATGGTGACATTTGGGCATGTCTTTGGGTAAGTAATACGATGGGGGTATTACAATGGAGTCTTTATATGCATATTTTGTACTCATGGAAATTAAACTCACACACTTGGCTAAAAGAAAAATGAAAGGACGAGAAGTAACAATTGAAACATGATAAGCAGAGTCCCAGAGTGAACATGAGATCAGAGATACGGGCCCGCAGTCTGTAGAGAGAGTTCATTTCCTTTCAGAACTGGAGCATTGGCTTTAACTGCATGACCCATAAAATGCAAGTGAGATATTTTGTTTGGTATTTACCTGAGGAGTTAATGGTCTTCCCCCAAAGGGCCAGGGAAACAGGTTATCTTAGACTTCGTGAGAGGCAGCATAGTGTTGTCTTTTATGAAGAATTTCAGGGAATTTTCAAGGATGGTTTTAACTGCTTGTAATTGCTGCCTTGAGTTTGGCTTTGGACTCTGATGTAGTTCCCTGTCCCAGTAGACGTGGCTTTACAGTGTCGGCTGGATGACGGTAGTTCTTTCAGGGCAGCTGTAAGCTCCCTTTTAGGTTTGGGCCTGTGTGCCGTTCACCGCAGCTAAAGGAGCTCCAGCAACATTTCTGTTGAGTGAAATAGATACATGAACACCTCCGCCTGGTACCCTCTCCACCCCCCACGGTTCCTGGAACAGCTGAGTGGGGGCATTATGGCCGCTTTGGTTTGGAAGAGGTGGGTCTTGCTGAGTGGGTTAGATCATCTATCTGCTGGACCTGGATTGCGAGGTCCCGACTTACTGTGGGCGTCTCTTCTTCCTCTCTAGCTGCTGCCCTAACCAAAGACAGTGTCCGTAGGGACTGGTAGGAAGTAGGATGACGATGTGTGTGTGAGATCCCGGTGGCTTTGAAGATGCTCTTACTATCCTTGAAAAAGAAAGAAAACCCCAACAAAATCTGTATCTCCCATATCATGATAAGGCATGTAGTCTTTGCAGGCTGTTTTAGCACCTCAAGAGTGGATGCCTCACCCCTTGCCCTCCCACCCTCACTTAGAAGGTTCTGTTTCCTCATTTGCTCTTAAATATGGTTTCAAATACTGGGATCGTGAGCGTCTTACAAGTTAAAGCCTAACAAAAGATAGGCCATCCGTCTCCACAGACCACTACCTCTGCCCCTGCTCCGTTCTGCCTTTCGCCTGTGGTCCAGTTGTGGGCCGCAGTAATGACCCCAGTAGTTTTATGTGTCACTCACCTGGTAGCTTACAAATATGTGTCATAAAGAAAGGTTTTATCAGTTTGATAGATGGCCTTCTTGATAAGGTGTCTGCTTGACAGGGCAGGGCTGAGTGAAGAAAATTACCGCAGGAGTCTGTCTGTTCTTTATGTGCCATTTACGGATGTTTGCGGCCCTCAGTGAGTTTGGAAGCTCCTGTGTGTAACACCCAGACCTTCATACCGGATGCAAATGTGATCTCACTGCTAACTGCTCATTCTGATGCTGTTTCTCGTGTTTTGTCCGCCTCCCGGGCCACTTTGATCTTTTTACATTTTTGACGTGCTGGCCAACCTGTTGTATTCAATAGAATCATGGAAATGGAGGGACCCGTGGAAGTAATCACACCCAGTGTTCTTTAAACTTTCTTTCCCTTAAAGGGACAGTAAAACCACTAATAAATACAATTTATGCCAATATGTAGATCAGAGAAAGGCTGAACTTCCAGTTCAGAGAGAGACTTAAATGGGAGGCCCAAATCCTCTGTTTCTTCACTCCCTTCCCACCCCAGCCCTTGAGGTGTCTGGATATAACATCTGGAGCTCTGTGGGGCTCAATGAAAACCACAGCTCTTGGCGTAATGGGTGTTTTCTAAGTCTTAAGTAAATCTTCTTCGCACCAATTTGCTGTTTATTGCTTCCTGAAAGTGAAACTTTCAAACAGGACGCTCCAAGTTTTCTGTCTGCCGCCTGCGTTTCTCTGTGTCTGAGTCCCCGTAGGCCCTCACCAGTCAGGAGGAAGCTCACTGCGTGTTGTGAACGTACAGCCCAACCAACGTGTGCTGACAGGTACCACGGGTGAGAAGCTGACTCAAGGGACAGAACGGTGCTGGTTTTTTTTTTCCTTCGATGCAAGCTATGACCTTTGGATGAGACTATGAACATGCTTAAAAAGTTTGGGTGTCTTCTCTGGAATAGGCTCTAATTGTATAGATCAGTGAGGTCCAAGTGAGGTCCACACTTTCTGATTCTCCAAGTGTGGTCTCCTGATCAACAGCAGCAGCAACGTCCCCTATAACTTGTCCAAGTTCTTGGCCTCTCCCACAGACCTGCTGATTCAGAAACTCCGAGGGTGGAGCCCCATGATTGCACTGAACAAGCCTTCTCTGATTCCACTGCACACTGAAGTCTGAGAACCACGGGTGCCAAGGGCTGGCTGCTTCCCGCCTCCCGCCCCCTTCCTCTAGCAAACTTCTTGCTTTGCTGCAGAAATGGGATGTTTCCTGAATCTTATGTGACATCCTAAACTACTTTATCTTCAAAACAAATACCCTAGGTCTGCCTTTCAGTTAGATTAGCATCCCTTCTTTTTCATGTGGAAATGTGGAAGCAGCCCTGGATGTATATGAACATTATTTTTAGGTGTGTGTTGGACGCCTGGTTGTTTAGGAAAGCAAGAGATTTGCTGCTTCAGACAGGGCTTTCTCTGTGTGAATACTGCTGAGGTGACTCCAAATCACAGCCCTTTCAGCTTCCCGTCTCCAGGGACAGTGTGAGGAGGGATTTCCCAAGTGGAGCCCTTAGGTGACTGGGATCACCTTATCCATGTCAGCATATGCACCAGTGTCTCTCGTCTTGTGTCTTTCTGGTCCACAAGGCCATCACTCAGCAGTCTGAAGCTGGGGGTTCCTAATATACTATCCAAGAATCACCTTGATAATATAAAAACAAATTTGCTTCTATGTATGGATATGATATTTTGTGGATAGAAGGTCTATAGTTTTCACCAGTTTCTGGGAAAAATCTATGCACCACCCCCTCAATAAAAGCTGATTAATTGTTGCTTTAGCTGGTTTTAGATAATGGTTTTAAGATCTGCAGCCATTTGAGATGGAAGAGCTTCCAGGGCATTGGCAATCATCTTTCAGCCTGCTTTGGGGTCTCCTCAGCTGTTCCTGTGTGCATGGAGTCGAGTGAGGTTGTCTTTAACCGTGCGATCCTGTGTCTCTGTTTCTACTGGTGGGAAGGACATACACTTGTGTGTTACACAGTCGTGTCAGGTATAGTTTTTAAAAATCTAATCCTGTGACATAAATAGAGCAGGAGGATATTATCCCTATTTGTAGTCGACTACACTGAGGCTTAGAGAAAAGCGTGAAAGGATGCTGCTAGTTTGCCTGTCATCTGAAAGCATTGGACCCTCCCACCAGTTCGTGCTCTGGTTACTTCTAAATACACGCCTAAAAAAAAAAGTCTTTTATTAGTTTATGGTGGATTGAGAAGAAAAAAACAGTTGTTTAACTGGCCTAACATTATTATTATCTCTCTAAAGGAAATAGATGGTGTTCAGATTGTGGATATCTTTTTTGCTCTTCCTTATTTTAGTGATTGTAAAACAGATTTTTATAGACATAATTTCTCCACAATCAAATAAAAACTGGCTCCAGCCCCAAGTCTTTCCTCTCTGAAGATCATACGAACCCTACCTGGTTATATTTTTAAGCGTGTTGGGTCAGGACAGAGCAAGTCACTGGCAGCTGGGAGCATCGCCTCATTTTTGTTAGATTGTTCTTTGGGTTTCAACGATGAGTGTCCTTGTAACTTACACTACCCAGCCTTAAAATTGCACATAAAAGTTTGCCGTGGATGAGTGGCGAATGCGAGATAAATCGAGAAGGTCAAGGGGAAAACTGTGCTAAGAGCTTCTCATAAATGAATTGTCATAAAAGCACAGAGATTTCTCCAAGTGACAAATTAACTTGAGATAGTGCTTTGCATTTTTAAGTAACATGTGATAGGGTAATACCATTTGTGTTCAAGCCAGAGGTAGGTGACCTGCGTATTCTACGTGTGCCATTGTCCAGTAGGGCAGAAAAGCAAGCCATGCTTGTGGAGATTGAATTGACTTTTATTTTGCAAAGGCATTGTGTCTGCGATTCAGTGGGCAGCGAGATGGTGTGTGTCAGTGCAGGCTGGCATCTGAGAGGAGGGCTTGGGGACATTTGTGCTTAGGAAACGTCTTATGAAGACCTTGTCCTGACTTGCATTACTCTCGCTTTACTCAAGTCACTGAAAAGGACATCAAGATATCAGTCACTTACTTAGTTTCCTGGCATTGGGTGGGTAGAAAAGGCATTAGCCAGTGGGGTGGTCGTTCCTGTTGTCAACAAGTCAGGGGTTTCATTACCATAACTTTGAGCAGCAGGTGACTCCATATTTCTAGGGAGAATGTGCATATTAATGTCATTTAGGCCACATTAATTTTAGGGTTTTGTACATCTCTGATTTGTTGAGCAGTAATGAGACTGAAGAGGATCTTGTCTTCACACAGTCTGTCCAGGGAGACCAGTGGGGCGGGTGAGGTCTTTGTGTTCTTCAAGCCATTGATGGCAGTATTAGGAGTTTACTACTAATATCTTTGCCCTCTTTATTCTTCTACCGAAGTTTTTGTTTTCTTTCTTTGACCTTTGGCCACAGGGAAGTTTTGCTCCAGGATTTTAATTTGTGGGGCCAAGACAGTGGGCATGATGTTAGCTAATTACCTTGAGTGCTGGTGGTTATGGACTTGACCTTTCAAAATCAGAGCGTGATGCCAAAGATCACGTTTGTACTTGAATGAGATTTTTTTGTTGCTTCCATCTCAGGGAAACCGTTGAGCACAGACACTGAGGAGATCAAGGGAGATGAGGTGCGGTGCTCTGTCTGCTTGGGAGTAGCTCAAGGCCACGTGCCTACTAGTCACTCCCGCAGCCCATGCTGGCAGTCTTTACGTTTCTGGGCTGAAGCAGAGTAGATTCATATCGTTGAGACTAGAATGGAGACTGAGGCGAAGCAGGTCTCTGGATTTCCCTGAGGTTTTTTTCCCTCCAAGTCTCTCCTGGTATCTATCTACTCTATTTTATTTTATTTTTTTAAAGAATTTTTTAAAATTTATTTATTTATTTATTTATTTTTAGAGGAGAAGGAGAGAGCGAGAGAGACATCAATGTATGGTTGCCTTTTGTGCGTCCCCTGCTGGGAGTTGGCCTGCAGGGAACTGGCCTGCAACCCAGGCATGTGCCCTGACTGGGAATTGAACCGCGATCCTCTGGTTCTTCTTTATTTTTCAACTTTAGTATATTGTTTCTTTCTCATAAGAAAAAACAACAGCACTCTGAATCTATGTATGAATAGATTCCTCTGGTGGAACCTAATATTATAGAATCTGTTTGTGTCTAAATAAAGAAGGTGAATCAGTTTTAACAGCCAGTCAGCTGACCCAGAAACTCAGTGGGTATTTTGAGGTTGTGTACTCACCTGTCTGGACAATTGAGGACTTTGGATATACGTAGGGTTAGGAAATACCCGTGCGATTATAAGGCTTGTTGTTTATGGTAAAAAATATTAGCCTTATGCTACAGTCCAGTGACTTAGGGCCTGACTTCAAAATAGCTTTGCCTTAATAATTTTAAAAAGCCCCTTTTTGGTATCTTTTAATTGAGATAAAATTTACATAACACAAACACTGTGAATATTTCTTTTGTTAAGAGAATTTAAGAAGGCTAATTGATTGAACACTTAGTTCTCATGTATTTGAATTCAGTGGCTGGTAGGCTAGAATGATGTGAAGCCAGGTCCTTTCCTTCAAGATCACAGACTCCTAAGGGGATACAAATATAAACAAACATTGATAGAGACATGGACAAGGTGCCCTGTGACTGCCAAGGATGTTTGCTGCACTTTCCTTTTTTAGGCTGCCTCTGAAAATAGTGGAATCTTTGCCGCTTGCTCCAGTTTTTGTAGTGACTTGTCTTTGATATGCTGCTGTTTTCTGTAAAGGATTTCATCTGAAAGAATTTTGTTAGCTATTTCATGCATCTGAATGTTTCTTCTCAGATTCAGATACAAATGTAAGTGGCAATGCCCAAGGCATGTGCCCTGACTGGGAATTGAACTGGTGACCTTTTGATTTGCTGGCCAGCACTCAACTGCTGAGCCACACCAGCCAGAGTTTTAGAGTGTACATTTTACTTTAAAAAAATTCTTCTTTAGTGTCTTATTTTGGTCCATGAAATGTAAAAATTGATGTCAATTGACTTTATTTTAGTAATCTATTTTATTCAAATCTTCCAACATGTTGGTCAAGTGTGAGAATGTAATTTTCATAGCTGAATTTTAAACCTTAACAGGAGTTTTATTTTCTCTCTCTGCGTGTGAATTGCTTAAAGGGCAAATGTATCTGGTTCCACTCTATGGTTTTATAGAAAGGTCCTTTCCTCCCTTCGCTATCTTGACAGCTGAGAAAATTAAGGGAACAATAAACAGACTGGTGTAAGGGAGCGGAAATTTGCCCAGTGCGCTGAGATCTGCTTCCTCCCTGGTGTGAAAGCTTGTATTTGTGGCCTACAAAGTGACGTTGTGTAAAAATGTGAAGGACAGGTGTTTACTCTGGCCTTGAGCAAGGTGAAAATTTGAAATGGAAGAGTTGGTCTCTGCATGTGGAGGAGGTAACTTGGAACTTGACCAGTCTGCCGGTTTTCTTGCCTACCGTTGAGGCTGGAGACTAAGTAAGGAGAAATAATTTCACAACTCATAATGTAGCTCTAAAGCCATTTTTTCTTTCGGTTGATGAATTTTAAGCGGTTGCATACATTTTCCATAAAATGTACTGCCTCCCGTTTACCTTTGACTAGAAGCCAACTAGAGAAGTATTCGGAAGGTTGTGAGCAACAATAGGGCAAACTGTTAGAAAGAGGCCTTTGTGGCATTCCTCAAGTGCGTGCTGGTGGGAAATGGCTGTAATTTGGCAGGGACGTGTTGGAAAATAATTTTATTTACTATTTAGAAATAACATAAATGAGCCTTGCCTTTTAGATTCACAGGTTCAAAACATTTAGTCATGCCTCACTAGCTCAATCTTTGCTCATTATGCTTTACATTGATGGAATTAACTGTGACACATTGCAGGGCTGGATCGGCTCCACGGCTCTGAAAGGCAGGGTTTGACTGAACGCTGGAAAAAAGTTCAAGATGCTGTTTAATGTCAGAAATGGAGATGTGTGAAATTTTGCATTTAGCCTAAAGTTGCTTCAAGAAAGTGCCCTGATGATAGAAGAGAAGATCATGAAGAATATCTGATTGTAAATGGCCTTTTGAAACTGAAAAAGAAACCAAGAAAGAGCAAATAATTTTCCAAAGTCGGGTCCTTGGTGTGTGCACTGGTGCACTGGCCATAATATGGCTGGTCTCCGGGGGGCGGGGGTGTGCTTCCAGTACTGTGCCTGCTAGTGCTGGTAGTAAACACATGTTTAATGGCCATTCGGCCCGGAAGCACCCAGTTTTCTGACTATCAAAGGACACACATGGATGAAGGTCAGAACTTCATGGTACTTGCTGTGACGCTCATGGTATTGAGAGAGCAGAGCTGCCTTCGTATAATGTCCATAATTTCCAAGGGATTCTTTGGAGGTTCTCTTCCGATTATTGTGCTTACCTTGTGCAGGGACCCTCTGCACACTTCTCCTCTGACTTTTACTGGAGTCACTGGCCTGTGCGTCAGTATTCATAAGGTTAGACAAGCATTTTGTATGGCGTTAAATCAACTGTCATTTTTTTTTAATGGTTAAGGGTAGGGAATTGAAAGTGAGACTTGAGTTTCAGTTTCAGCTCTGCCACTGTGTGATTTTAGTTACGTAATCTCTTTAAGTTTCAGTTTTGTTGTCTATAAAATGGCTATTCATTCACTCACTGAACAAATGCTAAGTAGTAATCTATGTGCCAGGGCTGTTCTTTGTGCTGGGAAGTGAGCAATGGGCACAGCAGGCCAAACCCCTGCTCTTGTGGTGCTTACATTCTACTCTGGGTAATGGAATATAAATTAATACAAGTTAAATATAGTCTATGTTGGGCTGTGGCTGGGTAGCTCTGTTAATTAGAATGTTGTCCCAGTATGCCAAGGTTGTGGTTCGATCCCCACTCAGAGCAGAGGAATCAACCAATGAGGATGAGTGTGTGAATTGGTAGAACAATAAATCCACATTTCTTACTCTTTCTCCCTTTTTGTATCTCTCTCCTTTACTCCCTCCCCCCCCGTCTCTCCAAATATATGTACTAGATGGTGACAGTTGGTACAAACAAAAATAAAACAGGGTTGGGGTGACAGGATTGAGTGACAAGATTGAGAGGCAGTTTCTGTTTTATGCGGGATAGACCGGGCAGGCCTCTGTGTTGAGGTGACAGGTAAGCAGAGACGTAAATGGAGAGAGGCATGATATATGAGGATACCTGGGGATGGAGGATCTCGGGGGCAACACGTCTGGAGGGCACTGCACAGTCCCTGAGAGCAAGCTAGGTATGTGTGAGGAGCAGCGAGAAGGCACCTGGAGCACAGTGGGTGAGAGCCAAAGCAGCTGGGATAGTGTCTGCCTTGCAGGGTTGCTTAGAAAGTTGGGTGAGATAACACTTATAATGTGCACTTTCACACATCAAAAGAATCATAATACACCATCACATGTGAGGATTATTTTAGGGATGAAAGAAGGGTTCAGTAGTATAAAATTTATTGATGATATACATCATCTTTTTAAATAAAAGGGAAGGAATTATGTAGTTTTTACCAAAAAGACATCTGATAAAATTTAATATTAACTACTGATAAAAAAAAGAAAAACAAGGCCCTGGCTGGTGTAGCTCAGTGGATTGAGCGTGGGCCTGCGAACCAGAGGATCGCGGTTCGATTCCCAGTCAGGGCACATGCCTGGGTTGCAGGCCAGTTACCTGCAGGCCAACTCTCAGCAGGGGATGCACAAAAGGCAACCATACATTGATGTTTCTCTTCCTCTCTCCTTCCCCTTTAAAGGTAAATAAATAAATAAAATCTTAAAAAACACAAACAAAAAACCCCCCCGAAAACAAGCCCTGGCTGGTATAGCTCAGTGGATAGCTCAGTGGATTGAGCGTGGGCCTGTGAACCAGAGGATCCTGGTTCAATTCCCAGTCGAGGCACATGCCTGGGTTGCAGGCCAGTTCCCAGCAGGGGACGCACAAAAGGCAACCATACATTGATATTTCTCTCCCTCTCTCCTTCCCTTCCCCTCTAAAGATAAAGAAATAAAAATTTAAAATATACATATATATATTAAAAATAAATAAAAAACAACTCGAAACATACTAGGAGCTGTTTCTTGGAGGATGTCTCTACAACCCCTGCAAACTAAAGCTGTCAAAGATGATTGGGAAATGTTGGATTAAACAAAGCTAAGCAGAGCTCTCTACTACAGGCTTTTTTAGAGCCTTAATCTGCATTATGTACTCTGTGAATATTCAAGAGGGATATTAAAATTGCTGCATTTCCACATTTATTTGAACATAGAACCCTAAACAATGACTATGATTTTTTTCCTTTCAGAAACATCTTACAAGCAGTTGTCATGTTGGGAAATATCACCTTAGTACTTGAAAGTTGCTTTCATTTACCTTCATAGTTCATTTTAATAAATCAGTACTCTTGATTTATTTTCAAGGTGCCTGCCATCTCTCTCCCTCTGCCTGTTCTTCCTCCTCTGTGATATGCTGCAACTCACTGGTTGGTTTTGTGGCTGAGACCCTCCCAAAGTCATAGAAATTACACTGGGTGTCTTGGCTAAAGAAGATAATTCTATGTGAGTAATGCAAAAACCTTAGGGATTAACTGAATGGGAATGGAAGATTGAAGGTTTATTTGACTCCACTTTTCCCAAAGCTTTTAAAAGTTTTGCTGTTCCCTGAGTGGAATTAAATCAACTTAATGGGTAGCTAGAGCATTACGTGGATTGGAGAATAAGGGTTCTACCTTTGTCTTCGCCATTTATCAGCTGCTTAATTTTGAGCAGGTCACTTAGCCTCTCTCTGACTCAGTTTTGTCATCTGTAAAATTCAGGGATCGGATTTAGGTTCATCCATTTTAAGATGCAGAGTTACTATTAATATACTTAATTGAATCAATGATGATTGAGGGCTTATGTAGAATATTTTGTTCCACTCTGCAAGTTTCCACATGTGGCCATAACCTTGTGTCTCAGTTCAGCTCTTTTGGAGAATGAAATTATTCAATAAATTGGCTCATTGTCTACTCCATGTATTTGAAAACTTGTTCAGTTGTTTGAGACTTCTGTCTTCCTTGATTGATTTGTTAATTACCCTTTAGGAAAGCACTTGCTTATAACGCAGGTCAATTAACTCAGCGCTATGGATGAATCCACACCTGCTGCATTTGTTTTACTGATGTAGGTAGAAATCCACGATGTGGATGTTAATTATCTTACCCCCAGCTCCCGCACATCCCGTGTTCATTTGGTGGCTTTGCTGTGTCTTTGGTGCACTCCCTGCCTGTTAGTTGATTTTTGAACTCAGCACAAAGAGCAGTCTAAATTCACTGAATTTATACCATCTGGAAATGAACTTTCAGTTTTGTTCCTCTGTTAAAATTAAGGATGCGACATAGCTATTATGTGGAAGGGTTGTAAGCATGGATACGATCTGATTACGCAGAGGTTGAATGTGTTAGAAGGAAAGCACTTGCCTGGGGAGAGATTTGAGTATGTCTGAATTGTTAACTGCCAACTTCCCCGTCTTTTTTAACAGGAGACATATTTTGTTTTGAAATGAGATGACAGCCAAGTGAATTGTCAAGGCCTAGTGAATTTTTAGCGTCCTTTTAATGTACTTGGGTTCCGTTAACCTTGCCTTCGATGTCATTCTGTGCATTACTGTTAAAGGACTCGGCTTTCTTTGAAGTCGCTGCCGGCGACATCATGATGGTAAAATATGAAAGGGTTCCCGGCAAAGCCCTTAGTGATACACAGCAATGCCTTATTACCCAATCAAAGCTTCTATGTGGGGGTGCCTAAAAAGGCAGCATGTAGGAGGGGGGTGTGATAATGAGCACTAAGATGGGAGAAGTATTTCTCATGAATTAGAGATGCCCTTTCATAATTCAAGAGTCACCGAGGGAGGAGAGGCTTGAAATCGCCCGAAAAGCGTCTGGGAGCAACCTGTAATTCTGCAGAGGCAGCTTGTGTCACTGCATCGCATGGTGATAAAACTGTGCATGTGGGTGTGTGGAAGGAGCAGAGTTCTTTTACTTGTAAAACCTCTTGTGGTTAAATGCCCAGAGATCTGATGATGAATTATACTGCAAGGCCCCAGGTGCTTAATAAATGATTCATTGATTAGCGTGAAGAAGGCACATTTGAAGGTACTGAGGAAATTTTAATATGAAGAGTTTGTTTATTTGCATGTGAAATGTTACCCTTTTTAAATTTATTTTTATTTTTTTCAACCACCGTTGACACTCAGTATTATTTTGTATTAGTCTCAGATCTTCAGCATAATGGTCAAACGTGACTTAAGTACAAACCGGTCCCCCGATAAGTCTAGGACCCACCTGGCACCACACATGTTATCCTTCACTGTTCATGTCCCACACTACTCTTCTTGTGCCAGGTCACGACCACTGCTATGCCTCGTTTTGGAGATTTAGTTCACATTGAGCTTCCCCTCACCCCATTGTTTTCCTCCCATGAAACATTTGTTATAAGAAAAGATATTGCATTCCAAGCCTTTAAGTTATGCATAGGTCAAAACACACTCATGGAAAGCCTCTTACAGGAACCTTTTACGGACCCATCTTTAAGTATATTGGACTACTGCAGAAAAATCATTACATTAATGAGTGGCTCATGATTTGGGGCTTGGGAAATCTTTAGACAGGAATCTTGAAAAGACATATTTGTACTAGGCTGTGACTTGAGTTGCTCTCCTGAATGCATCTAAAGAGGAAAAGTATTTACCTAATACTTAAAAGCACATCAGGACGAGCTGTATCTTGTTTCTTGTTTCTGTGTAGTTATGGCCATATGTGTTTACAACATGGAACCATGTCTTTTTCTTTTTTATATGATAATTGGCATTTCCCCAGGTTATTATAAACATAAACTTATTTGATGGTTGACGAAATTGTGGTAAATAGGGAGGAAGCCAGGATTTGTGTTGTGAACCTTATCTTCCCAGTGAGCCCTGATTATATGAGGTGTGTCTAAGACTAAATCAAAGTAACCTTTGGTCATAGAAAGGCAAAAACCCTGAACTTGGAACTCTCAGTGTTAGTCAGAGGCTCCTGGGAATATTGTGGGAGCAAGCACATATTTTAAAAAAGCACATATTTCAAAACACTATTTTGAAAGTGTTTTATGGCCCTCTCTTGGCTGTTTCATGTTTTGTTGTCATTAACTAATGTGAAGCTACTGATGCGTAGTTTCACATTTTTTTCTTTTGTGAAAGAACCATATGACTTACCATCTCATAGAGATGGAGGAATCCTCCTCTCTACTCTCTATTACCCAACGGGGGTCTCTTATTTCTGGCTGACATTCAGATCTCTAAATAAAGATTTTGGTTTTGCTTCTTTCTTTTTTTTTAAAGATTTTATTTATTTATCTATAGAGGAGAAGGGAAGGAGAGAAATATCAATGTATGGTTGCCTCTTGTGAGTCCCCTGCTGGGAACTGGCCTGCAACCCAGGCATGTGCCCTGACTGGGAATCGAATTGTGATCGTGTGGTTCTCAGGCCCGCGCTCAATCCACTGAGCTACACCAGCCAGGGCTGCTTATTTCTTTAAAATGATAAAATAAGTGCCATCTTCTTTAAAATGATAAAATAAGTGCCATCTGAGGAGAACCTATTTAGTGCACAGCAAATGGGAGGAGGAAAACTTAGTTTGGGTTTTGGTAGTTTATTCATGATTGTGGAACATTTTTTTATTCATTTCTATAGATTCTGAAAGTCTTGGAGTTCCTAGTAGTGCCAAGTGCTGGAGAAATTTTTTCTGCTCCTCCAATAGAGTGAAGTGAAAGCAAGGACAACCCAGCAGGAGGTTGAAGAACGCAGTCACAGGTAATGTCTTCTTTTACGATTACTATTGATCTGCGTTCAGTAATGTTTAATAATATACTTTGAAAAAGCCTACTTGAACGTACATATCCAAGTGAGCATTGTCTCGTTCACAACTGTCTTGTTGATAGGCCATTCTCTATCCTCTACTCCAAACATAAGACATTTTTTTCTGAATCTTGACCATCTAGTACTATACTTTAAAGCATTTTGTTTTCTAGGGTCGCAAATCTTAACCCTGTGAAGGGTGTATTTGGAAAGTAGTATGAACTTGTTTAGAACTAGGTTGATGAATCTGGGGACCTCTACCTTAAATAAAAACACAGAAGAAGCAATAACGTAATGAAACCAGTTTCATTTTGTAATTTATGTATGTGTTTGAAGGCTCATATGCTGTATTGAAAGTTATTTCTAAGAAGAGGTGACTCTAAGTTTTAAATAATGGTATTGTTAAAATAAGTGATTAGCCTTCATACTTTATAGAGAAGTATATATTATTTATTTGACTATGTGTATGTTGGTATTCTTTCTTATTAAAATCAATCAATGAGTATGTAAAAGGGTTCCTGTATTACTCATGTAAATAAGATGAGGTCTGAACTTCCTTATAAGGTATACCTCTAAGACTTTGTAATTCTTATCTTACTGTTGGTATGTTTTGCTTTTTTCTCAAAATGTTATTAGAGTGCTTGTTAAAAATGCACAAATGAGCCCCGGCTGGTATAGCTCAGTGAATTGAGCGCAGGCCTGCAAACCAGAGGGTTGCCAGTTCAATTCCCAATTGGGGCACATGCCTGGGTTGCGGGCCAGGTCCCCAGTAGGGGGTGCATGAGAGGCAACCACACCCTGATGTTTCTCTCCCTCTCTTTCTCATTCCCTTCCCCTCTCTCTAAAAATAAATAAATGTGATATTTTTAAAAATGCACAAATGACTAGGCCCAATCTAGAGTGTCAGAATTAGAATGGTGGGAGGCAGAGTTTAGAAACTGGCCTTTCACGAGTATCACCAAGGATCAACACCCTCAATGCAGTGCAGTCTTTCCTCCTCCAAATCTCTGCATTGTTTAGTTATTTCCTTGATTTTTACTTTAAATAAGACAATGCCAATATTCTTAGTATACCGTTTTGACGCAGGGTTATATACCCAAGCAGCTTATTATTAGGTCAAATTGAGACCGTGATTGAATATAAACTGTACTTTGAACTTTAAGTCTAAATTAAAAATGGATATATTTTTTCCTGGATGTAAATGAATAAATGTATTTTTGAGATCTAAATGCCAAATACTAAATCTTACGAAATGTCTTCTCTTCAAATTTACGAATAAGTTGTACTTCAGGGTTCTTATTCAAATCGAAGCTAAAGAATAATGGGGTGGATAAGCACTGGAGGCTCTGGGGTCTGAGCTTCACTACACGTATCATCCAGTCCAGCATTTCCCAGCAAACATGTGATGGAGGTTCTGCTGTGTAATTTGTGGTTCAAACAGAGGAAATCCTTTCTTGCTTGTGCCTTGAGATTTGTGAAGCTCCTTGAAACCTTCAAAGGAGGTATTAACATGAAACGAAGCAGGAGGCTTTGCTATGAAATTATTTTCATTACCATATACATTCTCGACATTCATATAAATTTATTAATTTTGCACAGTGTAAGCATTGTGTATAAAGTGTGTTATTTTATAGACAGTTTCAGTCCTACAAAGGGTTTGTAGGCTTGTTTATTCCTTTACTTTAAAAGATATTTACAGTGGTATAGTATTCTGTGCATATTGATATTGAGAGATAACATACTGTATGTAAAATAAACATGTGCCAATAGATTTATGAATTAGAGCTATTAATAAGGCTAATATTGTCTTTATTAAAATGATTTATTTGTACAAAATATTCCATTAAGTTTGTACTATAAAAATTGGGTTAAAATACACATAACACAAAATTTACCATTTTAACCATTTTTAAGTGTCCAGTTTAGTACCAAGTATATTTACTTAGTTGTGCAGTCAATCTCCAGAAAGCTTTCATCTTGGGAAGCTGAATCTTTACAGTGTGACGGACCTTCCCCTTCGCTCCTCCCTCTAGCCCTTGGCAACCATTCATTCCACTTTCTGTCTCTGGGAATTTAACTATTCCAGACACCCCATGTAAGTGGAATCACACAGTAGTTGCCTTTTTGCAACTGGCTGATTTCACTTACAATAAGGTCCTCAAGGGTCATTCCTGTTGTAGCGTGTGTCAGAATTTTCTTTCTTTTTAAGGCTGAATAGTATTCCATTGTGTGCACATACCATATTTTGTTTACCCATTTGTTTGTTGATGGGCGTTTGGGTTGCTTCCGCCTTGTGGCTCTTGGGGAAAAGTGCTGCTGTGCATGGGTGTGCTCATCCGAGTTCCTGTTTTCACATCTTTGGGGTCTGTGTCTAGAAGTGGGACAGCTGGATCATACGGTAGCTCTATTTTCAGTTTTTTGACTAACTGCCATCCTGTTTTCCACAGTGGCCACACCATTTTACGTTCCCACCCATAGTACACAGGAGTTCCAAGTTCTCCATGTCCTCGCCAACACTGAGAGATATTTTTTTTTTTTTTGGTGGTAGCTATCTTGATGGGTGTGAGGTTATATCTCAGTGTGGTTTTGATTTGTATTGCCCTAATAATTAGTCATGTTAAATGTTTCTGCATATGCTTGTTAACCATTTGTCTGTGTTCTTTAGAGAAGTGTCTAGTAAAGTCTCTTGCTCATTTTAAAAATCAGGGCATTTGTCTTGTTGAATTGTGGGAGTTGTTTCCATATTCTGGATATTAATCCTTTATCAGACATATAATTGGCAAATATTTTCTCCCATCCCGTGGTTTGCCTTTTTGTTCTGTTGATTATGTCCTTTGCATCGAAGCTGTACATTTTGATGTAGTTCAGTTTATTTTCACTTTCGTGGCCTGTGCTCCTCATGTCACATCCAGGAAACCATCGCCAAATCCACTGTTTTGAAGCTTTTGTTCTATTTTTCCCTCTAAGAGTTTTATAGTTTTAACTCTTATGTTTAAGTCTCTGATCCATTTCGAGTTAATTTTTGTGTATGATGTCCTGGAAGGATCAGCTTTGTTCCTTTGCATGTATGTATACAATTTTCTTAGCTTGATTGGCTTGAGAAGAGTTTGTATCTTTAAAAGCAGTTTCGGATAAGGAAAAACAGACAGTCATAAATGGTTATATTGTATCCATGGAAGAATTTTTATAATGTCCTCTATTTCTACTTAAGAAGATAATTTCAGAAACTAAAGAGCGTTACATGGATTTGAAGCTCACCTTAAACTGAGAATTAATAATTGTAGGTAGGCACAGGGGCTTTGTTTATATTTTATGTTAGTTATTCAGTGGGTGACAGCTTCATACATTTGGGATTTGATTATGGCAAACTCTGAGTTTGGTCTTCGGGGGTGGGGTGGGGTGTGTGTGTGCGCGCGCGTGCGCACCTGCCTCCTCTTACAGGGCTTTTCCCAGTTAACTCCATCCTGTGAGAGGTCCTCTAATGTTTTAGAGAGCTTTAGCTTCAAGGTTGCAAACAGAATCGACATTCTTATGACAACGAGTAGTCAGTAATAAATCCTGGGAACGTCTATAGCCAGCTTGAATCAATCACCTGACTGTGTAGCAAAAGTCACTTGGAACTTGTTTTTGCCTCTTAGCTCTAAAAAGCAGAATGTATGTTGACAGAATGATATTTACACTGATTTTGGAAAGGTCAAAAACCACATTGTGTGCCCTTAGAAGTGTGGTTATTTTGGGGGAGGACAGGAGGGTGTTGAGGGTGGGGTTCAGAGAATACAAAAGCAAACACGTGTGACTAAGAGGAAAGCCTGGGCAAGATCCTTCGAACGTAGAGGGAGCGGCTTAGGTGAGTGTGGGAGTGACGTGGGTAATGGAAGGCTCTAGCACTTAGGCGTATCACTTTCTTCAGAGGAAATCATAGCAGATACTAAAGGTAGCGCAGCAAGAACCACAAGTAAGAAATGGGCTTGAAAAGGGTTGAAGACAATTTGATATGAAACGTGAATGATAGTCCTGTGGAGGTGCTGTCAGTGGAATTCATCTGTTATGGATTTTGGATGTGAGACAGATAGCAGGTAGACAGAGGCAATTACAGGTATTCTGAGCTGTTGAGAGCAGTATTTGAATACAGTATTTCAGGGTTAAGAGCTGTCCACATGAGAAAAGAGTGGCCGTAAACCAGCATTAGAATGCTGTCTTTTCCAGTGTACTCGCCTGCCTGAGTCACACGGGTCTGCGGTGGTGAGAGCAGTGTTTTTCTGTGGCTTCCCTGGCTTTGTGTGGGACCAGTGGGAAACCATTTCCGAAAGTGGCTTTGAATAAAAATCGTCTCAGGATGGGCATGGGACTAGATTTTTTGAGTAAATAACACACACACACACACACACACACACACCCACCTAACAATGACTTCCGAGAGTCAAATAATGAAATCAGCTATGTAATGCTATCATTTCTAAAATTTGTTCATTCTACCCATGTTTTCACAATTTTATAGATTTTAAAGTTATAATCTATCTTTACATTTTTTGTGAACTCAGTCTTTTTGTTTATTCAGTCACTTTTGTCTCTAAACATGTTTCGGCATCCTTATAATTTCATTTTAGCTCAGTTTGGGTCTTCTCCACTTAAAAATTATTTACTTTTAGAGAGAGGGGAAGGGAGGGAGAAAGAGAAGGAGGGAAACGTCGATGTGAGAGAAGCATCTATCAGCTGCCTCTCCAATGCGCCCTGACCAGGGACTGAACCTGCAGCCCAGCCATGCACCCTGACCAGGAATTGAACTGGTGACTTCTTGCTTTGTGGGACAACGTCCAACCAACTGAGCCACACCGCTCACAGCTCTTCTCCAGTTCCGTATGTCTTCTAGTTGACTAGAATGGCCAGGATAAGTGTATATTGTTTATGTTTGGTTGTGTTTTCTATTTCATTTTCGACATCATTCTTGGAATACATTGCCTTTCTTGGTCATCAAGGGCACAGGGCTGCACTGAGCTGATGAACTCAGAGAACAGTTTCCAGTGATGTTCCTAGAGACCAGAGTGCCTCCAAAGGTGCTCCTTGGGTGAGCAGCAGGCAGCCTCTCCTGGGAAACGTATTAGAAATGTAAACTCTTGGATCAGAACTCTGAGGGTAGAGCTCAGAAATTTGTATTGAACAAGTCCTCTAAGTGCTTCTGGTGTATGTTAAAGTTTGAGAAGTGCTTTGGACACTCTCATTAGCAACTTACTATTGTCCAAGTCCAGCATTTTCAAGCCTTTGGTCTCCCAATCAAATAGATTAGGGGCTCTCAGATGTTGGTGTGCTCATGAATTGTCTGGGCAATTGAGCTTGTTTCAAAATTCAAGAAACAAGCTCAAGAAACAGTTCAAGAAACAGTTTTCCTTAACTGCCCTGAGAGTCTGATTCCATAGGCCTTGGATGACTCGGTTATCTGCTTTTCAACAAGCTCCCCCAAATACTTCTATCTATGATCTGGACCAATGGAGTCTCTTCGGTTTCCTTCAAACCCCAGAGTGATGTGATTTAAAATGGCTTTTTTTTTTTTTTTTTTTTTAGTTCAGTAGCTGAAAGCTTGGGTCCAGAACTTTATTTGCAAAATACAGCTTCGATTATTTTTCACTGAAGCCATTATGTTCTGATTTATTTCCTTGAAAAATATGATTCTTTCTTGCCTACCCAGATTATTGTCTGAGATTTTTCCGAGGCTTATCCTCATTAGCAAGGCAATTTGCTCACTAAAAGAGCTTTCTGATGCTTGTCAATTTAGAGACTCATTGTGTAGTTTTCCTATATAATTTATAAAAATTATTAATGAACTTTAAACACTGGTCCTTAAGAAGTACTACTTTTGAGATCTTTTTGTTCTTATGCTTATTCCCAATCTCTAAGCTTCTTCCCAGTGAATGGTGTTGCCCTCATCTCACTGTCATTCACATTGTTGTTTGTCCCTTTGATTTTTATGGCACAACCTAATGAGAACCATTTTTTGTGAGTTTTCCTCTTGTCTCATTGGCTGCTCCTTCTCTGTCTGTTTCATCCCTCTAGCCCTTGAATGTTGGTGTTCTCTAGGGAAGGCCCAAGTTCTTTTCCTTTCTCCACGTCTCATGGACTGCTTTCCCCTCAGGGCCTTGCTTCTGAGGGGCTCTGAGGTCCTTGTTCAAGTGTCACCCCAATGCCACTCTTTACAAAGTAGCATCTGACCCTCACAGCTCTCATCTGAACTTGGGCCCCATACAGCAAGCTGCCTACTGGATGTCTCACGGGCAGATCAGGTTAAGGCACCCGAAACTGAGCTTGTCATTCTCCTTTCCTGAAGTCTGTGCCTTCTCTCATGTTCTTTGTCTCAGTGAATGGCATCTCTGCCACCCTTTACACAGCCAACATTTACCTGGCATTTCCTACATGTCAGGTGCTGTTCTAAGAACTTTCATGTAACTCTTCACAAAATCCTTCGAGATAGATTCTGTTATTCTTATTATACAGAGGTGGAAACAGAAGCACATGGAGTTTAAGTAACTTTCCCAAGGTTGCAAGACTACTGATTGGTGGAGACGGACTCCCAGGCATGTAGTCCTAATTACTGTGCTCTGGGCCCTCCTCTTTCACCCTGTACTTCACCCTCTTTCCCTCTGCATGTCTGGCTCGTCCTCCTGAGCCCACCTTCTAAATCTCTCTTAAAAGTGCACTTCTGTTTTCATTTTAAGTGTTCTAATCCAGGCCTTGTGCCCCCACTGTTATAATTGGTGTCTTCTCTCCATACCTGTTCTGCCAAAGTCTTATTCTTCCAGTGCTAATCTCATCATGGCCCTTCTGCATTCTCCCCCAGCCATCAGTCATCTGGAACTGGGCAAGCGCTCTAATACCCGGTTCACGGCTGAGCAGGCCCCGCCTATTCTGAGGACTAGGACAGTTCTGACATTGAAAGAATCTCACCCTTTGAGTCAGATTGCTGAAAGAGTGCAGGCGATATCTGACTGGTACCTGACATTTTGAGGGTTAGGAAATCAAAGAGAAATGTTACCTTTTGATTAGTCTTTGCCTCTTTTGGTCTCTAATTTCTGTTTACTGTAATAAAAAAAAAATCGGAGTCTAGTCTGGCCCCGAGAGGGACTGCCAAAGGAAGAGTGATCTCAGTTCCATGCCAGTTCTGGGCTCCAGCGCAGTAAACGACGTGCACTCCCTGCAGTATGGCGTGTTCTCCTTTCTGCCCCGGGGCCTTTGCAGATGCTCTTCCCTGGCCCTGGAATGCTCTTCCCTCACTGCCCCATTGGCCTGGCTAACACTCCCATTTTCAGGTCTCAACTTAAATTTCACAACTGGAAAGATTTTTCTGATCCTATTTATCTTCCAGCGGTTGGGGTTGAGTGCTTTTTCGTATGGGCTGCCATTCCTTCCCCACCCACATGTCTTGCCAAACTTTGTCTTAATTGTCTCTTCAGTTGCTGCTTTTAGGCTGTAAATTGTGTCTTATTTATTTCTGTGTCTCTATTACCCAGCATAGGTGTTAAAGAGGTGTTGATTGTATGGAAGATTAAATGAGTATTTAAATGAGCTAATTGATTTCTGCCAATTTTGCCTGCTTCTTATTTTTGTACAATAAAGATCAGTCACCCAGGAGTAACTACCAGGATCAATGGTATAAACAATTTAGGAGATTATTCCACACATAAAATAAGTTTGGAAGTAAGCTATCTAAGCTTAGCAGAGTCGTTCCTTGAATGTTAGGGACCTGCTGTCTTTTTGCTCCACTCTTCTGGGTGTGCTCGGTGCCCCCTGCTCTCTTGTCAGCATGATTGCCAAAAGGCTGGCCACCTGCACGTCCTCATTCTAAAACAGACCGGAAAGGTCCAAAAGCAAAAGGGAGCTTTCTCAGCAGTCTGTCTGCTACCTACCCTCCACCCCTTTTGGGGCTTTCCTGAAAGGTCTTCCAGGGTTTCTCCTCATGCTCATTGACCAGGTGATATCATGGCATCGCTTCTAGCTGCAAAGGAGGCTAGGAGGTAGTTTTCTTACCCTTAGTTCTTTGCCGAGTGGTAAAAAGTTGGGGTTCTGTTAATAAGGAAAGGAGAGAATGGTTATTGAGTGGTAACTAGAAGTCTCTACATAGCTTAGGATGATTTTTTAAGGGTATTTTTTTAATGATTTTATTTATTTATCTTCAAAGGGGAAGGGAAGGAGAGAGGGATAGAAATATCAATGTATGGCTGCCTCTTGTGAGTCCCCTGCTAGGAACTCGCCTGCAACCCAGGCATGTGCCCTGACTGGGAATTGAACCGCCATCGTGTGGTTCACAGGCCCACGCTCAACCTGTGAGCTACACCAGCCAGGGCAGTATGATTTCTTCGTAAGTGATCACAGACGGTTTTAGTAAATAATTTGCTGATCAGTATGTCAGCACTTTTTTAAAGAAATAAATAAAATGAATTTGAAAGGAATCCTACCTATTTTTTATCTCTAGCCACTTTACATGAAATTATCAATCTTTTTATATTTTAGGAGATTTAATTATAGGCATCTAAAAAATCTAAATTATGAATCTTTATTATAGTTTTTTGGGGGTTGTTTGTACTTGTTGATGTAAGAGGATATCCTCACAGAGTCTCATTGAGATGTCCCTAGAATCTGCTGGTGTGAGTGTAATTTGCTAGAACATTTGGCAAAAGTTTTGGCAATAGTATCAAGGAAAAAGAGGAATCTTTATCTTTAATCTCTTTCTGTTCAATCTTCTGTAAATCTAAAATCTCAGTTCTATAAATTGGATTTTTTGAGCGTTTAATAACTTGGAAAAATGCTCAGGACAGTATTCAATGGAAAGAGTAGGAATCAAGATTTAATCCCAAGTCATTAAGTACTTTAAAAAATCCAATTAGTTGTTCATCATTTCACTATATGGATGTCGCAGATATATTATAAATTTACGCCTCTTATTATTGAACAGTTAGCTTGTTCTCCTTTTTCACTGTTAGGAATATTCTTTGATGAATGACTTAGTACATTTGTACATAACTTTTGTTTGGATTTTTGGGCTTTATAACAAAATTTATAGAAGAATGAACAGGAGAGATTGGAGATACAGATCTTGTATTTGTTGATATCGATTGCCAAATCTTGTGTCAAATGTGTGTACACACATATATTGTGCTTCTGATTTTGTAAAATTTATAAAATATTAGAAAATATAGAAAAAAGGTAAGAAAAAATATTAAAGCTTTAAAAATAGTTGATTTCTTTTAATGGCATTTTGAATGGTTTTTACTATCTTTATATTTCTGTAAATTTTTGCAGTAATTAAATATTGTTTTTATTTTAAAATTTTTTTATTTATTTATTTTTATTTATCTATAGAGGGGAAGGGAAGGAGAGAGGGAGAGAAATATAATGTATGGTTGCCTCTCATGTGTCCCCTGCTGGGAACTGGCCTGCAACCCAGGCATGTGCCCTGACTGGGAATCAAACCACAATCCTCTGGTTCACAGGCCTGTGCTCAATCCACTGAGCTACACCAGCCAGGGCTAAATATTGTTTTTATGATTTAAAAATAAATTCAGTTGAAACTAAATGATACTTTGTTTTGATGACCAGCTACTGCTTTGCTATTTAGGGTTTTGATATCAAAGTTGAAATCTCAATGTTGACGTTTTAATCAAAGAAGAAGTATATGGCAGATATATCCTATAGGATTTGTAATTGACATATTTGACATGTTTTCCTGAATTTGTTTGGAGATATAGTTTCTCCATTTTTCCTAGCAATTTAGACCAGTATTTTTTTCTTAGTGCCATTTGCTGTGGTTATTAAAAACAAAAGCACTCTTGGATTAATGAGCACACAATACAATATACAGATGATGGATAATAGAATTGTACACTTGAAACTTAAATAATTTTATTAACCTATGTCACCCCAGTACATTCAATAAAAATAAAAACAAAAGCATCACAAAACTTAAATTCTCCTATGCCATAGCCGCACTGTGCTATAACCTTTCTGTAGTCCTACGGTCACTTTTAGCATGCCATCATTTCCAAGGCACTGCTGTTAAATATATATGGATGTTTGTTTATAGAGACAAAGCTGGGAGGATCGTGGAGCGTATGGGTTCATATAATGGACTCTCAAACGAGATAAGGTGTCCCAGTGACCTATTTCATATTCATAGACTCTGTAGGCAGGAACAGATTAATTTTAGAGATACATTCCGGAATGTTAGGTTAGATAAAGAGAGAATGAAAAACATGTTAATTATATACCCAAAACAGTATCAGTTAAAAAACAACACTGAAAACAAACCCCTATATAAACAGTGTACAATTGGGGGTTTTGGAACCAAGGGGTGGGAATAAGGTTTGGGTTACGTTGAGGGGAGAGAGGACAGATGTGTGGGAACATTTTTGAGCAGTTTTCTGCAGGCTATTGAGTATGAGCACACTTCTTTCATTTAAAACCATACTGTGAACGGCTACTGCATTTTCCCTCTAATTCTGTTTCTCTCAATTGAGAAAATGATATGGGTAGAAAGTTATTAATACTCCATAGTTTTGTGTAAATGTATATTTTATTAAATATAACTATCTATAGGCTGTCTATATTTATTTGAAAAGTGGTATTTACTTTGAAGTAGAGTTTGGCAAACAGTGGTCCATGGACCAAATCTGGCCGCCTGCATGTTGTTTATACTCCACCTGATAAGCATAGTTTATACATTTTTAAGTGGTTGAAAGAAAAAAGACAAAGAAGAAAATGCATAGACAGAGAGAGTGTAAACGGATCCTGCAAAGCCTGAAATACTTACCGTCTGATTTTACAGAGAAAGTTTGCAAATCTTTAGTTTAAAGCTGTGGTTTTTAACCAGAGGAAATTTTGCCCTCAGGGGACATTTGGCTCCATCTCAGGACTTTTTTGTTTGTCACAAGGCAGTGGAGGTGGGGGTAGGGGTGCAACATCCCAGTGATACTGGCAAGCACTGGGTAGAAGCCAGAGGTGCAGCTGAACAGCTACAATGCACAGAATGGCTCCTGAAGACAACGAATTAACTGATCCAAGATGTTGACCAAGACTCCCCTTGCCCAAACTCTAGGTAGACTTTTCTGAGCCGCCTTCTTGAGTAGGCCTGGACCTTGGTCTGTCCTGTGTTTGGCCTGCCTAGCCTAGTTTTAATAAGAATTCTGTTGAGTCACTTTAGTGACTGATAACCCTTGATATCTGATCAAATTCTTTGTCCCCCACCCTTCATATCTGATCGCTTTGGCCTGCATTTAGCAAGAATCCTGGTAAATCCGTTTAGTAAGATCAGTTTAGTACGGATTTCCCTACCCTTCATGTCCCCTCTTCCTAATTTTCATTTTACTCATGTCCTTACTCTGCTTGTTCGTATAAATTTCCAGCTGTCTTTGTGTAACTGAGCAAACCAGGACCTATCCACATGGTGTCCTGATGCATGACCCAGCAATTAGTGTTGAGGGAAACAGGTTTTTATTTACAGGCTTCCAGCCTTGGGGTGGGGGTGCTGAGAGCACTCCTGCTCAGAGCTCTGTCTCCCATGAAACCAGCACTTTCCTTACTGCCCACCAGGCCATGAGCCAAAGCTATGCCCCCAAAGTCCCCATATCCTGATTTATTCCTCAGCCAGGTGTGCAAACGGTTCTCCATCCCCTCTGGGAGGTGCACTCGTGGGGTTCCTAGTCGCCACCCTCTCACAGAAGCTCCCTCCTTCAGGATCTGGGGTGTGTTGTCTGCGGCCTCCATGTCGTAGTCCAGGAAACATGTGCTGTGTTTTCTAGGCAGGTTTCCCAGCGGGTCTCCTCTTTGTCACTCCAGCTCTTAATACAAAACTGTGTGGCACCTCCTTACGTACCAGGAGAGCCCCTCTACCCTTTCAAACCCCATGGCTGCTCCCCTTCCTCTCTCTTAGCCAGCCCTTATTTTAAATGCTGACCAGGAGCTTCCTACATGACTCATATCTGGCCCCTCCCACAATGTGCCACTTTTGTCAGTTCACCTGTATCTTTTACCTTTTTTTAGCTGCCATCTTTAGTCAGGGCAAGCATTCTCAGTGTTCCCTGGGCCTCTGCCTCCCAGCCTCCGCACAGGCACTGTACAAACCACCGCCCCTGCCCCCACTGGCTACAGTCAGGAGTCACTGAATGCTCTTAAGAGTCATATCCACGTTTCTCCAAGGGCAGCCACATAGCTTTAACTTGCCATAGTTATGCGAAGTATCTGAATTGCTGTATCATTCACTATCCCCACTCCCCAGTCATGGATGTAGGGAATATTTTGGGGGACTCCTGCTTTGTATCCCATTTACTTGCTGTATTTGGAGTTCTGCCTGATCTCTCTCCCTTATCGCAATAGTCCTGAGCAAGCTCTTCCTTACTGGTTTAATGAGTGTCAGAATATTTTTCCTTTGACGACATCAGTGGTGTAGAGGTTGAGCAATACTGGGCTAAAGTAATGTTTGGTACACATATGAATTCAGGAACCACCTCTTCAAGCGACTCTGTAGCTCTCCCCACCCCTACCCTGGGGTTCCATTGTTTTGTAGGGAAGAGGGCCTGGCCGCACGCACAGGAACTGGGGAACAGTTGCCTTCCAGACTTGGAAGAGGCGAGTTGTGAAGGTATTTGACCCCAACAACAGAGGAGGGCAGTCTGGATAGGGGTGGGCATGTCGTGTTTGGCCCTGCCTCTATTCCTTGAGTTTCCTTAAGAATGAAATGAGGTTGACTCTGTGGGGATTTCATTATCAAGCTTTCCTCCTCAATCATTTTGGACTTGTTGGTGTCTTTATTAGAAGATGAAACATTGCTATCTTCAGTTCAAAGTAAAATGCTAAAAGGCAACTCTATGAGCTTATTAAAACAGGTTTAGACAGTTATTAAGCAATAAATAGGATTGATTACTGCATCTTTCCTGGTTTTCATTTAGAGCTGTGGTTGAAAAGGAGAGTGCACGCAGGGTTTGAGAATGCGCTTCTGTATTTCAGGGTAGAAGTTAGGAAGGTTGGAGATCTTCATTGGTGAGTGAGGGGCAAGAGAAAGCTAAAGGCAAAGAGTAAAGTTCAAAGCTGTAGCTTCACTTTACCCTCATTGTGTACCTGAGTCCCAGCTTCCTTTTCTTCGCTTGCTTCCTGAGAACTAGAGTCCTGGCATCTGTTTTATCTGCGTGGCTTTGCTATTATTTAAAGCTTCCTTCTCTGGCAGAAGCCTGGACGCTGTGTCTTTCCTACTGGTCTGGACATCTCTCTTTTTCACGTGAAGCCAGGCCTGCCCAGTATAGGTCTCGCCTGGTCCCCTGAACCACTCCAGCTGATAATTCAGATGGTTCCACAGCTCTGATTTCCTTTCGCAGCCTAATTCTCTTTGATCTTGTTATTGCTGACAGGGTTCTGATAAAGTAAGCCTAGTTCCAAAATGGCCCTAAAACGCGTATGCCTGCCAGTTGGAACTTATCTCTGTATTCCCCTCCACTTTCTGCATAGATTTTAACTCCCCCCCCCGGGAATCTTTCATTTTGATGATTGGGTGTCATAGAGTAGACCCTGCTACTGATTGTAGGTCTTCTATTATTGTCCGGTAAAATCTTTGCATAGAGACTTTATGGACACTGTCAGGCTGTTACTGGAGAATGTTGTAATGATTTATAATTGCCAGTGTCGGAGATGCCCAGAAGGACATGGAGAAACTTTGAAATTTGGGCAGCAAAAGGAGGGCAATATGTAGAGATTTCTAACTAGTAGCATAGTAGACTTTGTGTCACTCTTCATTATTCTAGGCCCCCAAAGGACCATTTTAGTGTATTAGCAACTCAGTAAAAGAAGGCAACTGTCAGTTAGTGGAACCTACTGATTTGCTATTTGTTAAGTTATTACACATAGAGAAATATATTTTTTTTCCTGGATAGGATCAAGATTAGTCATTTTCTTCAAATAAAATCCCTCCATATAAAAATTAAATCTGTGAATCTATCCTAAGAAATACTGTATAGTCTAGGTAGAAGAATGCTGACTTTGGACTGGAAATATTGGGGGGGGGCACTCTGTAAAGTGTATGTTTAATGACTATGCTGTGTACCTGAAATCAATACAAAATAATATTGGATGTAAACTGTAATTGAAAAATAAAATAAAAAAGAATACTGACTTTAGAGACAGTTCTGTGTCATGTGGGGCAGTTCTTAATCTCTCTCTAGTTTTCTCAGCTGTGAAATAGGGAAAATAATAGCATACTCACCTCATAGGGTTGTTGTGAGGACTATATTAATTTATAGATAACGTACTTAAAACAGTGTAGGCCACTTTGTAACTACTGTTGAAGACTTAGCTATTATTAGTTGTATTTATTGTCTTCTTGGAGTTAATGACCTAACTGAGCCAAATGTGTTTTTAGGGAATCAAAGGAAATATATTCAGTTGTATTTATTGTCTTCTTGGAGTTAATGACCTAGCTGAGCCAAATATGTTTTTAGGGAATCAAAGGAAATATATTCAGACATTTCAAGAAAGAAAAGTCTAAGCATAATTCTTCGATAGACCTTAAATTAGACTAAGATAAATGAAATAGTGGGCAGTGTTAAATTAAATACTTTTAAAATCAGTTACTTATTTTGGACACATTAGTATATACACACTTTTCTGTTTAAGGTATTTTTAGGTGTCATACGTCGCTAAGGCACTGACAGGTACTTCTGCAGCCTGGGCATCTATCAGGGGTGTTGGATTAAATGGCACCTATTTAAATCGGTTTTGCTGTGCAAATACTGATTTGTTGATGATCATAGAAGTGAAGCTCCCAGTGGGGCTTAGTTTGGGAGAGGAGGGCAAAATACAGGGAAGTTGAATTTTGGTGATATCAGCAGCAATAAAGGTAATACTAACGCCCAAATTTAGGTTAGTTGATGGAATAAATTGGCCATTTATGGAGGGGGCAGTTTTCCTTCATTATGTTCAGTAAACATGAGTTGAGGAGATTAGACATTTTTAAACACGTATAGCTGTGCTATTTAGATGTACAGACACATTTCCAAATACTATTTGCTCTCCTAAAGTAACGATAGACATTCCTAAAGCTCTGTCTTCGTATTTTGTGACACTAGCCTACATTTTTTATGTGTGTGATTATAATCAAGTGCACACCTGTGTTAATAGGTGTGCACACATATATGACTGAATGTAATTCTGGTGGAGATAACAAGTATGGAGGAAAGGTTATGGATTTCTTTTTTTAAAAATAAAGATACAGCATCTTTCTCTGAAAATGGTTTTCTTGAAATACACCAGAAAATCTGAGCAACCTTCTGCTAGTCAATTATTTTTTTTTACAGGATGAAACAAATGCTTCATTGATTCCTGATACGGTTTATTGATGTGGCTGGTTTCTCCATGAAGTGAAAAAAGTTTGATTAATTACCATTAAGTGTGACATATCCCATGGGTAATGAATTTTTTTGTGTGTATCTGTTTTCTCCCTTTTTCAAATAAATCGGTAGCTACTTACTTGGTTCCAGTAAAGCAGTCTGCCAGAATGCTTAGGTAGAAGCAGTCTGTGCAAAAGACTAGGACGACAGTGTTGTCCCGCACTTAGGCAGTGCCTGGGCGATGTGGTGTCTTGCTGCTGCCCACAGGATCCGAACCATCCAGTCATCTGACTGGGAGTTTGTGTCGCTTCCTAGGGGTGCCTGTGTGTCCCTGAGGTGCTTGGGCTTGGAGCTGTGGTCCGTTGCCATCATGAATACCAGTGTGAACTTGAAGCCAAAGCAAGAGTAGATCTATGGCTTTGATTTTGGTAACTCCTGCTCTTTCCTATAATCACTCAGGGTACCGTCCTTATTCATGAAATCAGTGCTTTCTAATTTGGAGTCACAGTATAATTTCATATGCTTTTGCACATTTTTTTTCTCATTTGATTCCTTTAATACTGTGTGGTAGGTAGGCAGGTGTCAATTATGATAAAGTAAGATTCAGTGACTGCCCAAGGCCATTCAGTAGTATGTGCCAGACTGTATCTCAAATCCAGACCTTCTGAGCCCAAGTTCATTGCTCTTCCTTCTGTACCACATGCTTTTTTATACATTGCTGGATTTGATTTGCCAATATTTTGTTGAGAATTTTTTACAGCTATGTTCATGAGAAATGTTGGTCTATTGTTTTCCCTTCTTGTAATGTCTTTGTCTGGTTTTAATATTGGGGGTAATACTGGCCTATAGAATAAGTTAGGTAGTATTCTCCGCTCTTAAATTCTGGAAGAGATTGTAGAGAATTGATATAATTTTCTTTTTAAATGTTTGGTAGAAATTCATCAGTGAACCCATCAGAACCTGGTGTTCCTGTTTTGGAAGGGTATTAATTATTGGTTTGATGGATATAGTTCTATTCAGATGATCTGTTTCTCCTTACACTTCAGCACTGCCTGGTGTGCACACAGTAGAGGGTTTTCAGTGCTGTGAGCTGACAACAAAAATGTATGTTGTTCAAGGCCATTAACAGTATACTGAGTGGCCGAAAATCTTTTGAACTTAATGGCTACCTAACACTGAGTAATTTGGGGTTTCTAAAAATGTAAAACAGTTTATAACAGCATTCTGAGCTCAGGAACACCTACAAGCCAGTATCATTTATGTAGAGCTAGATACTGAAAGAATTTGTAGTCAGACTTGAAAAAGCTTTCATAATAAAGTAGAAAATATTATACTGTGCCCAAGGGACTGATAGCCTGCCAGGACTTGGTCAGGCTTATTTGAAGGTATTTGTCATATGGTTTTCTCAGAAAGCTAAAGAACAGGTCTCAGATTCTTGCACATTGGCATTAATAAACCATATTTTTGAATGAGGGCAGGCACAACCTATATTTTGGGGATAGAATTTGAATGGGCTATAGGAAATGGGTGGAGCCCAGGCTTTCTGAGCTCAAGTTCTGAGATTAAGTAGAGAGGGAGAGTTTTTTTTTTTTGGACAGCATGGTTAATAAAGTATTTGCTGTGACTATAAAGCTCTACCAAATTTTCTGTGACCTTTGCCAGGGAAGTATTTCCACAAAAACAAACAAATAAACAAACACCTTCATAGGGTACTGAATTTCAAAACAAAAATATGGAAGCAGTTATGTAATATGGGATGAAATTTAAGACTCTGGTAATTATTTCTTAAGTTTATTCACAAACCTACTTCGTTACCTGAAACAGTGGACAAGTCTTCCCTCCTCTACAAGAGGAAAATCAAATATGGCGTTCCATTAACACTTAAGGCAAAAATGAGACTCCCATAATCTTCAACAAGGAGGACTTGTTTCGGTGTGGTGATTACCAGAGCAGGGCCGGGGGGGGGGGGAGTAGAAGAAGGTAGAGGGGACCTAAATGATGATGGAAGGAGACTTGACTTGGGGTGTTGAACTCACAGTATAGCGTACAGATGATGTATTATATAGAATTGTAAACCTGAAGCCTATATAATTTTATTAACCAATGCCACCCCAATAAATTCAATACAAAGGAAGAAAAATTACCTGCTTTTAACTGAGATCCTACCCAAAGTCACACTGCTTAGTTCCGTGATTTGTACCACTATCCCTATTTGAGAGCTATGACTGATTTTTTAAGAGAAAGACAATAAGAAGTGAGGTAAAAACTAGAAAATTAAAAAAAGTTTTTAAAAGGTTAAACCTGTATTATTATTATTTTTTATAGATTTTATTTATCTTTAGAGAGGAAGGGAAGAAGAGAAGGAGAGAAATATCAGTGTATGGTTGCCTCTCATGAGTCCCCTGCCGGGAACTGGCCTGCAACCCAGGCATGTGCCCTGACTGGGAATCGAACCGCGATCGTGTAGCTCAGTCCACTGAGCTACACCAGCCAGGGCTTAGTATTTTTTAAAAGATCTTATTTATTCATTTCCAGAGAGATGGGAAGAAAGGGAAAAAGAGAGGGAGAGAAACATCTATGTGTGGTTGCCTCCTGCGTGTCCCCAACCTGGAATCCAGCTGGCAACCCAGGCATGTGCCCTGGCTGGCCATCAAAGGGGCAACCCTTTGGTTAGCAGGCCAGTGCCCAGTCCACTGAGCCACACCAGCCAGGGCAAAACATGTATTATTTTCACCCATATTGTCCATTTATTACTTCCTTTCAGTCAGTGTATGCATTTATTCATATTTGATCATTAAGAAGTTGTCTAATGTATCTATTTGTCATATCATTATACATTGTTTAAGGGTATGGCAGATGATCTTAGATACGCATCCTATTTTGTAGGAAAAGCTTTCTTGGACTATTTCATGAGCAAGGGGCATCTGTGACCTTTATTCATGTTCAAAGTTATAACGACCTACAGAAGAGCCCCCACTGCTCTGCGCTCTGCCCGTGATTGAAACTCTGTGAGAACCAAAGTTTGGACTCTGAGAGCGACATGGAGACATTTACAGGGATAGGGGCGATCAGAAGCCGGAAAGGATGGTAGAGGCCAATGCTTACCCGAGAGATTGCGTTATATATTATTTAAACAGTGAAGGTAAATGTTGCTGATCCTACAGGCAGGAGTAGTACTGAAATTAGAGTCTCTTTCCCAAGACATTTCAGTCTGAATGATTCAGAAGGAGAGGGCAGAGCATTTGAAATGACAGTTGAAGTGGCCACTTCAAGGTGAAGAGCGCAGGAGGTGCCTTAGGAAGAAGGCTGAGCGGGCAGCCAGGCCTTACCAGGAGGTTTATGAGAAGGTTTGGGAGAGGCACAGAGATGACAGTGGGGAGCTAAAGGAGGGAGGGGTCCTGTAACAGGAATGCATCATTTTCTTTGGCTCCATGCTCTTGTGTAACTCAATATTTATTCAATCTTAGAACATCTCAGAGAGTTACAACATTTATGAATGAAAGACAACCCCTTGGGAATTTAAGATCCAGGAAAAACTGAGGCAGGCAGCATAGCTGAAAGGGAGAAAGATGCTGGGGACTTCCTCTCCTGGGCAGTATGTTAAGTGTGTTGAGGACTGACCACTGGCCAGCACTGTCTCCTTAGGTCGTTGGACCTGGAGCCATTAGCCTGATGTCTTGGGGTGGGGTCTGGCCTTTCTAGAGGCTCCTCATCAGAGCACAGGAACTAAGAGTAAGTGAATGGCTGTGTGTGGTCCAAGGCTGGAGCTACGGGTGGAAGAATGTGGGGTGAGAAGAAACAGGATGCCTTCTACTTGCCCTCTAGGTAAACAGCAACACAACACTGCTCCACCATCATTGGCTGAACCCAAAATTCAGCAGTATACTAATGGAGAAAGGCTCTCAGGATGAATGTGTGATTTTATTACTCTTGCAACGTATAGAATCACAGGCTAACCAGGTATTTGTCATTGGGAATTTTAACCTGCTAAGTCCTGGAACCAGGTAAGGCCAGTCTCTTAGGAATGTCTGGATCCTTGCAGAGACAAAACAGAACAAACAGGCAGCTCCAAGTTTGGAAAAGCCCATGTCCCCACCAGTCAGCTATATACTTCCCTTCCCACAGAGAGCCTTTCCTAAAAGCTACCTTTCACTATAAAGGGACATTCCTCTTAGAACTTCTGCCCCAAGATAAATCCAGGAAACCCTTAAAAACAGCAGTTTTCCATCCTTTTAGATTTGGATGAAATTCCTCCCTGTGGGCAGTGTTAGACATTCTTTGGGAGGAAAACAGAGTCCCTACCACAGAGTTACCCCTGTACAAATGAATATTTAGGGCGTGTTAACTAAAGAGAGTAGATGAGATGGGAAGCAAACTCTTTCAGCCATTGGCAACACTAGAAGCTTTATCAGACTCTTTACCTTTGTGAGGCGCGGAGCCAGCGATGCCAGAAAACACAGTAGCAGGTATGACTTCTGCCCTTGGGGACCGAGAGCACCATTTGTGAACTTTTTCTTGTGTGAAATGTACCTCTGTTGACATTCTTGGTGACCAGCAGTAGGGGTTGGAGTGGAGAATGCACGAGGCCAGCTGCAGGCCGGCGTGGAGGTGGACTGCACCGCAGGGCTGCTGGCTTCTGTGTCCACATTTCGTTTTAAAATACTGTGCTCGGTGCAGTTACTCCTTATGTTTTGTGTAATACATGGAAATACGCTTAAAGAGATTTCCCCCTTCGTATTCCTCTCTTGAGTTGTTGGAGTTCTTTATCTATCGGGGTACCAGTCCTTTGTCAGATACACGTTTTGTGGGTCTCGACTCCCCATCTGTCACTTGACTCTTCATTTTCTTACCTGCGTCTTTGAGAATTTCTAAATGTTGACAGTTTCATGTATTGACCTGTTTGGGAAACCTTTGCTCCTCCCTAAGTCATGATGATAGTCTGTATTTCCCGCTAAATCTTTATGGGTTTAGCTTTCAGGTTTATATCTATGGTGCCTCACCAATCAGTTTGTATGAGTGATATGAGGTAGAGGTCAAGTTGAGTATTTTTCTGTATCAATACCCAGTTATTCCAGCAATGGTTGTTGAAAACATTTTTTTCTACCCATTGATTGCTTTGGTGCATTTGTTGGAAATCCTGACTCTATGTGGGGGGTCTACTTCTGGGCTCTCTATTCTGCTCCTTTGATATACTTTGATTACTCTTGTCTTGTACTGGTTTTAATCGCTGTATATTGTACAGATGTCCACAATCATGTGGGATCTCTTTGTCGTTGCTGAACATTATGAAGTTTATAAATTTGCTCGTAAAACAGTGCTGTTATGCATATTACTTCTGTTGTTTAATCTTGATTGCTTTAAGTAGTAGAAATATTTATAAGCAAAATTCAAGGCAACTATGTAGAAGTGTAATGTTATTATTTAGCTTTCCATAGTATATTCTAGTTTTTAGTTCTGTGGCAAATGAGTGTGCTTGCAATTGGCAAGAAGGCAGAGTGAGTACTGTGACCAGCAGCGATGGCATCCTTATCAGCTGAGAGGAGAAAAGCCACTTTGCTTCTAATTGTCATTTATGGATCGGTTTTATTATACTGTCAACCAGCATTATTAGAGTGGAGAAGCATAAAGGGTAAAAACTTCTAAAGGACTTTCTTAGAGCTCATTGTTTTCCATGGGCCCCATAATATATTGTAAACACGTGCATGTCAAGTGGTGGGAAATGAGAGGCAGCTATTTGACCAGTCATCTAAAGGCATTCGCTCAATTATGGAAACAGGACTGTGGTCATAACTCATGTCCTGTGTATTGTCAGATGTGAGAGGTTATCTGTCTTAAGCTTTTTTGTAGGACAATCAGCAAGACACGTAGTTGTGTAAATGATACCCAGGACGCACAATTTTTTAAAGATTTTATTTATTTATCTTTGGAGGGGAAGGGAAGGAGAGAAGGAGAGAAATATCAATGTATGGTTGCCTCTCATGCATTCCCTGCTGGGAACTGGCCTGCAACCCAGGCATGTGCCCTGACTGGGAATCAAACTGCGATCCTTTGGTTCACAGGCCCATGTTCAATCCACTGAGCCACACCAGCCAGGGCCAGTACAGACATTTTTATTTTATGTGAGTATATAAATAAAACTGTACCAAGGTTTGAAGTGTTGGTATATGCTTAGTTTCTTTACTTGATAATTTATCCATTTTCAGGAGAAATTTGTGGTATATAGGCCATCCTAGACATCATTTCAAGACATCACTTTTCTCACAGAACATAGATTTTATGGGGAAAATGGTTATTTTGGATAAACACAAAATTTTTTTACATTTGCAAAACTTTTCCAGATGGACAGTGACATAATTGTATGTCATAATCTTTTAAGAGGTTTTCTGGTGTTTACAATAATAAAACTTAATATATGTGGTGGTGAGACTGCCGTACTGGAAAATGACGGTTTTCATAAATCATGAAGTCATCTCTGCAGTCTTCAGAGTTTGAGGGCTGCAGCTTGTGGCCAGCTGGATTTTAGCCAAGCGGAAAGTCAGAGGGCTATGTCTAGAAGGGTATCATAGGAGCTCTGTGTAAAAATGGGGTCTTCAGACTTCTGTATGTGCCTTTTTAATTTTTAATTTTAAAATTTTATTTATTTACTTTTAGAGAGAGGAGCAGGGAGAGAAAGAGGGAGAGAAACATCAGTGTGTGGTTTGCCTCTCACGCATACCTGCTACTGGGTACCTGGCCCGCAACCCAGGCATGTGCCCTGACTGGGGATTGAACCTGCGACCCTTTGGTTGGCAGGTTGGTGCTCAGTCCACTGAGCCACACCAGCCAGGGCCTCTATGTGCCTTTTTTTAACTTGTTGGTGGAGATTTCCTTTCTGGGGCATGCTAGTTATTTTTGACCAAATATAAACTCTTGTCTGTGTGAAGCTTTCATTATCAGACTCTGGCCTATTATAAATAATTAAAATCTTTCAGAGGGCTAGTCTCCTTTTCTCTTTCCTCCTCTTTCTGAGAGGTGACCAGAAAGAGCACAAAAAGGAGTCAAAAAGCCATTATCCCTCTATACCAGCCCTGATGCTGATTCCAATCTTCAATGTTGATCCTGGTCCTTGGTCATTCCAACAAAAGGTACAATGGCCCCTCCAACCCAGCCAGCTCCTATCTCGGTTAAACTCACCTTGGGAGGAGAGGTTAAGAGAGAATTGTTGGTTTTAGTTGAATTGGCTTTAAGATTGTAAGGCGTGTCCCCAAGTGAGTTGCAGAGGTTGTGGACGGAGCTCAATCTCAGTTGCTTCTTGATGAAAGACTCTCCCCTCTTTCTCTTGGAAACATATGGCTGTTCGGTCCTCCATTTAGGGATCTCCCCCAGGGAAGTCAGTGGAGATTTAACCAGGTTGAGTGGAGAGATGGTTACAGCTGGCTGCTATACATTCCCTTCAGTATCCAATTGTCCAGTCCCCTGCCCATTCTCCTAATGCGAAATAAGCCAGAAAATAGGACTGAAGAAATCCCTGAATGAAAACCGTAAAACAAGTTTAAGATGAATTTCATCCTTTGGCTCTCTGATCTTCTCATCTAATCATCTGGTGTTTTAGCAACTTTTGATAATGTCTGTTGTATCTACAAAGTCAGTTTATGTGTTTTCCTTTGTAAAAAAACAAGAGCTGGGAGATTTGTATGCTCTTACAATTCTGAAGTGCAAGTTTAAAATGAAGAACATGTTGTTTTCCCTCCTTCCCTTTGCATTGCCATCAAGGTGTGTGTGTTTGGTTTGTGATCAGGGTAGCTGACTGGCAACGGCGGCTTTCTCAGAACCAACTCTCGTTGCTAATGAACGTGGCCACGTATACGGTGTCACTGTAGAATAGTCATGCTAAATAATTGATTGGGCCGTGGCAGGTAGAGAACGGCAAATGGAGTCTTTGTTGCTATGGTAATACTTTTGCTTTAAGGGGACTGTTTGTCATTTGGACCTCATGGATCTGGTGCGTGTGACATAATTGCCTGTGGTTGAGGCAGTTGGAGGGGAAAATCGGTGTAAGAGGCGGTGGCATGTTGCAGCAAATTAATATATATTTCAGAGAGTTCTTGGGCTTACATCGTAGAGTGACTTATTCTTTTTTATTAAAAGGCTCCTTCTGAGCTAATGTGTCAGCATAGAGAATGAGTCAAGTGACAGATTTGTTTATTTGCTAGCATGGTGGGATCTGATCATTTATTGTATAAAATGGTTGTTATGTGAGGTGCACATTCTTTCCTCTATTACCCCAAGGAGGGCTCCCTCTGAGTAAAATTGATACCACATTTAGTAGGGATCTTGGGAGGAAAGGACAACACATTCTCTCTCTTCTATTCTCTGTTTTTTTAAACCGTAAGTCTGTAAAAGTAGGGGCTATATTGACGTATTGCTTCAATGAACATTTATTGAGCATCCAGCTAGAGGCCATTAGGGGTTGAGAGTCCAGTGCGAGCGAAGCAGACGTGGTCCCTGTCCTCAGAGGTCGGACGCTGGAGGACCAGAACCTCTTATCTCTGGGTTCTCCCTTTTGCACTATCCTTTGCCTTCAACAAAGCTTTCTCACTAAGTGCTTGATCAATTTTTAGGCTAATTCCTTTCTTCTTCCTTCCCACTGTAATCTTGTAATACGTGCTCCCCGCCAGAGGTTTATTAATACCATTTGTCAACAATGAAGGTGAACACGAAGGCAAAAGTGTGTGTGTGGCGGGAACACATGTCCTTCTTTTGACCCATGTTCTTCTTTCCTTCATGGCTGAGCTCAAATTCTGCTTGTGCTGCGACGCCAGCCCAGCCAGAGCAGTCTCATTTTGGTTACTCTGCTCAGTTGATGTGACATATTTTACCTGGTTTTCTTATGTTATTACTTAATTTTTCTTGTGTTGCGACTATACCTCTTAGGTGTGTTGGGGCAGGAGAACAGCTACAAGTCCGTGGTCAAGTCCCAGTATTTTTACTTTATAGAGAAGAATCAGGCCTATAGAAATTAGAAGATTACTGGTTATTAGAAGAATCACGATTGGTATCCAAGTGTCCAGACTCCAGGATCTCTTCTCTTTTCTCTTCCCTCTCTTCTGAGAGGAGGCACCAGTGAATGCCATGTTTTTAACTTGGAGTGTGAGGGAGCTTGGCAGGGGAAAATGAACTTGAGGCTGGCTCCAGGACTGACTGTGAGTTTTAACGTAATGGGTTATGACAGTGGTTAGACAATGCAGAACTAATGGGTGCGGCACTTCATCGAGTATTTTAATTTGACACATTAAGCAATTGGAAGCTTAACCTGAGCAAACTGACAGTCAAGGGAAGATGCAAGAGGTCCTTGCTGCTGTGTGTCAGCACCACTGGGGACAGCAGGAAATGACCTTGGAAGGGAAGTGTTACCCATTGGACTCATAGAGACTTGAGGCTCTTTGATTATAGACTAAGACGGGATAATAAAGACATGGCAAAAAAATAGGAGTCAAACTCTCAAATGGCATGTCAGCTCCATCTCTTGATGAAAGTAAGTTTTCTGCCTCTAAATTTGGTGATACTTTTATTTCCACTTCCTGAAGGATCATTCTGGTTTTCCTTAACCCTCATGCCAGGCTTATGCTACTATAGCCATAGCCCTGACTGAAACAGCCTGAAATTAAGAAAAACCTCTACTAGGTGAAGTAAAAAGGGAAATGTATGGGAGGGATTCTGGTGCCTTTGGGACCTCAGGCTCAGGCTGCCCACCGTCCAGACAATGGAACGTCAACTTGGCACTCAATTCTGTTTTTTTCTTTTTCTCGCTAAACTGGTTTTCATTCCACATAGTTAAACTGGGGGGCTTTATACCTCCTGAGTTTATGACCCAGTTCTTGAAGCAACTAGTGAAACTCATATAGCGCTTTCTCATTCTGATTTGAATTCCTGGGGGAGACAATTTGATGGGCTCAGCCCATATGGCAGACCGCTCAGTCAAGGTGGGACCTGGGTGGCCTGGCTCACGTGACACAAAATGCCCTTGAACTACTGTTGGAGGCAGAGAAGAGGCCCTGGGCGGATATGCCCAGCAAATTGATAATCCCCACTTAAAGTTACCCATGTTCCTAAAATGTTATTTTCTGTTTGTTGCATAAATGTTTTGAAAATATTTCTTTGTGGCATATTGAGGAATTAAATCTATTCTGCCCATTTATCAGTTTCATCATATAAAACTAATTCAGAACCATAGCTTTTTCCTTGAAGCTGTCTTCTGCTTCTCACCTATGACCTTTCCAAACTCTATTAGAAAATGAACCCTTTTTTAAAGCACATAGTGGGTGAGAAGTTAAAAGTCTGAAATGCTTTAGTATAATGTCCTGACAATTAAAATGTGAATTTTCGTGCATTAAGAAATTTTGTTCACCGTGGCTGGTGTGGCTCAGTGGATTGAATGCTGCTCTGTGAACCAAAGGGTCACTGGTTCGACTCTTAGTCAAGGCACGTGCCTGAGTTGTGGGCCAAGTCCCCCACTGGGGCATGCAAGAAGCAACCAATCGATGTTTCTCTCAAACATCAATGTTTCTCTCCCTCTCTTTCTCCTTCCCTTCCCCTCTTTCTAAAAATAAATAAACTCTTGAAAAATTTTATTCAACATGGACCACCTTTCTTTTGATTGTGTTCATATCCTTCCCAGAGAAATTTAGAAATGAATAACCTTGAGATGCTTGGTCCTCAGAAGGTTTACTAGCTTTAAAGATTCTGATTTTATTTTCCAAGGCTGCAAGAAAATACTCAATGAAGTTTGTTTTGATTCACCACTTATCACCCTGAGCCATTGCCACCCAGTGCCCGCAAGGCATTGAATCTTGTACAATGAGTGAATGGCATAAAACCTTGTAGCTCACAGCAGAAGCCTAAGTAGTATTATCTCAGGTGTTTCTCATGACATGTAGCATGTACCCAGGCCGTGTCTCTAGATCTGAATTTTTCTGCTCTCTCCCTCCACTGTGGGAAGTGAATACCTTATCAAAACAGCAGAGGCGTTGAGCCCATTATTCTGGTGGTGAGAGGAAAAGCCAACAGCAATAACAGTTTTCAAGCTCAGCTGAGTAGTGGTCTGATGCAGAGTGAATCTAGATAAATTATGCTTTGGCCTGTTAGAGCACCCCTGACTCCTTTTCTGGGTTTGATTTATGCAGAAGCGCTTGTTTGCTGCCTCTGTGAAATAATTTACAGCGAACAAATGTTCTATGTTATATGCAGATTTGAGAGAGGCATCCAAGCAGGTAGCTATGAAATGCAGGTTGATGGTGTCTGCTGAAACCCATTGTCCATTCTGTTGAGATATAAAACTCATATATTTAAACCAGAAACATGAAGTGGAACAAATGGGGTTGTCAGCCAGATAATAAAATAAATGATAAATGGGAAGGGACCCCAAAGGTGCTCCCGAAAAGCTGGCATGGGATTGGAGGCCAGGCCAGGAGGAGGTGGGTGTTGAGAAAGGCTTCAGGTAATGGTCCCTCTGTGATTGATGTGACTGGTTATTTTAAGTGTCACTTTCTAAATTAGGAGTTCGGGTGGGGGGAACCGGGAGCCTTTGCTGTATGGCTTTTTGTGGTTTTCTTTTTTGCTTTGAGGGGGCTTGGATAGTCTGGGTTGGTTTTTTGTGCCTTAATGAGAATTTATCTCAAAGAGCAAACTAGCCACATTTGTCTTTATTTTAGTGTTAAGAGTGTTAGTGTTATTCTCCCTGCCTGCTCAAAGGAGGCTATATCAATGGTGGCAAAGGCATGGGGGGATTTTGCACTTTAGTGGGTATTTATTTCCCTTCAGGGACTTTCTTAAAGACACGGACCACTCACATCAGGGCTGTTCCCCCGCCCAGCTGTTTCCTGTGGCAGCCCAAATCTGTAAAAGGCATCTGAGCCTCTCCTTGCTGGGTGGGTCGTGTCCTTTGTCTCTCCTCGTCTGTTCAGTGAGCTCCAACAAGGCAGCCTGGTGCGTGATTCTCTGCCCCTCATGTCCATTTCACAGGTGGGTGTAGGCTCCATAGATGCCTCGTCTCTGGGAGCAAAGAGCAGAGATCCACTCCTGTGAACTCAGGTTGTAGGAGGTTTATTGTTGGTGCTGAGAAGGGGGGACAGCAGGGCTTCAGGAAGGGGAGGGGCGCAGGGGCTCTGGACACCGGGAGGCTGGAATCGGAAGGCTGTTGGAATTTCCACTAGTTCCAGGGGTGTCCACTGAGGGCCCGCTGCACGTCATTCTGGAAGCCTCCCCTCATTGTTAACCCAGCTATTGCCCGAGGCTAGTCCGTCTTTGGGCCTATCTGCTTTGTGGCCCTACAGGCTCGGTTTACTTCCTATTTCGGATATCTGAGATGAGTTGAGTGACTGAGCTAATTACCCATCATCCCTGAGATTGAACCATTTCACACCTTGATGGCCAGTCTAGGGACTAGTTCTTGCTGCTGGTCCTGTCTTGTTCTGTTCCGTGTGACTAGCAGGTGGATGGGGTGTGTGCGAGTGCAGGAAATCGTTGTCTAAGGCTGCCTTCAAGCGTTGGATGGGAATACTTCCAACTTCCCTTAGCAGGGGCTGCGGGCGGGCACACACCGCAGTGGGGTGGAGAGTACACTCTCACATCACGCTTACAAGATACCAGTGAGAGGGTGAGGTTCTTATCCCTTGTCTTACAACTGAGGAAATGGGGCCAAAAGAGGTTAAGTACTTTGCTGAAAGTTATAGACGTAGGAGGGGCCAGAGCTGGGATTCGAAGCCAGATTTATTTGACTCCACTGGGCCATGACTTGTTTTTTACCTCTGAGTTCTTCTAAGATGAGGCTAGGCCATGTTGATCCTTGAAATAGTGCTGGCCCTTTCTTCTTTTTGGAGGGGCTGGGGGTTTTTTTCTAGTGCTTGATAACCAGGGTAGCTTCTCATTTTTCCCTCTTCGGGGAAAGATCTTCTAAGAAAGATTCTGAGTTTTCAGTTATCAAAAGGAAGAGGTAAAACTTTTTGATGTCTATACTGTTCTAACTGTATGATAGGACTGGACTTGGGTTGGGTCAGAGGGTCTCCAGCTGAGAGGTGTTCCTGAGTTAAGGAGCACCAGAGGCCAGCGTCCCTGGAGTAGGTTCTGTCGGTCCAGTTCATTTCCGCTCTGCAGGTTCTGTGCATAGGTTTTCTTCCTCATTTGGGTTTTCTGAGTTCTCTTCAGCACACGGAGGCTGGAGACGATAGCCAGGGTGGTGGCTTGGCAACTGGCTCACAGTAGGCGCACAGTATGTGTTGGTTGGATAGCTCGTGGCTCCGTGGCCTGTCCTCAAGCAGGAACCTTCTTGGGAAGTCACTTTTCTTCATGCAGTTACTCAACCGTTGCTCTTTTTTCAAATTTTACCAGTCCCTGGAAAGAAGGCAGGCTTTCTGATACCTATTAGGGGAATTCTTAGGAATCCTGACTGAAGTTCTCTAGTGGTTCAACCCCTGTGTTTCTAATGGTTTTTAGTCTTGTAAACTGTGCTTTGGGCAAAACATTACAAACATTGCCAATTCCTTCTCTTTTTTTACCTCCCCCTTCTTTCATGTTGACTGGAAATTTCCTGATTGACCATCCTCCTCCCATCCTTCCCTTTACAGCTCAGGCTGTGTATTGATTGTTGTGAGGTATAGCAGGGTAGTGAGTAACTGTGGATTTGGGAGCCAGACAGGTCTGGGTTCAGTTCCCTCCTCTGATGCATCCTGGCTGGTTGATCTTTAGCAGGTTACTCAGTCTCTCTGAGCTTGGGGTGTAAAAAAGTACTTAGCACAGTGCAGTGCAGTCATTACGGGGTAATGACTCCAGAAAAGTTGGGTGCTGCCTAATATTATTATAATGATCATGATGATAGTTGTTGTGTTTTCTACTCTGGACTGTTAACGCTCGTTACTCCCAAAGGGGGAGCTCTTAACATTGAGCTGCAGCAACACGGCAATGCCTGGTCTTTTTGTTTATATTCTGTTGTCATCCTCGAGTTTGCTGAAGCATTCCAAGTGCTGTAAAGCGAATTTTGAATGAAGATAATTACCATGCTTCTAATGTAGTCGGGAGCTGAGGTATTTTAATTAATGATGTGCCAGCAACCCTTTCAATAAGGTGAAGTGTGATTTTTTAAGGCCCCCATCTACTTGGTTATAATTAGGGACATTTGGCATGCTCAGGCATAATACATGCTGATTTGTACACTTTCATTAAGCAATCAGGACCGAATGACCCGATGACCAGGCTTTCATGGGATCAGGTTCCAATATTCGAGGAGGAGGAGGAGGAGCTGGTTACGTGTTCTCTTCTCCCTGCCTGTTTTCCATCTGTAACCTTTATTCCCATTCGGTGTTAGGACACAGGGCTGCTGTCTGGTTTTTGAGGCCTTGATTTGATAGCTTCTCTCTACTGCACGTTCCTCCTCTTGCCTTGTGAACCAGTCTGGCTAAATCCCTATGTTAAGAGAATAACATTTTTCTACGGCACTGGCTGTTTTGGGGGTGCTGAAGGTGGTTAACAATGGAAACCAAAAAGATGAAGTTAGAGGCATAAGAATCAGAAGAAAGAGGGAGACGAGTCAAGTCAGAACCTTGAGAACTTAAAAGGGATGGTTGATTTCCTGTCTAACCCTCATTACTGTAGACGCTGAGCTCTAGAAGAACAGGGAACATGTTCAACTTGTTCTGTGCTGCATTCCTGGTACTTAGCACGGACCCTGGTTCAGAGTAGAATTCGCTGAATAAATCGATGAGAAAATGGAGGCCCATGGACATTTATGTAAATGACATTGATCTCTACAGGGATAGAGCCTGGGCTGCAGTCTGGGTCTGTAGGGCCCAGTGTAAAGGAGGGGATGAGGTAAATAAGGCAACAATTTTTGAACAAATCAACATAGGACTGTATTAAGAAAGTTACAAAACAGAAAATGTGAATTTCACTGGCTGGTAATTCATACGGAGGGAGCATGGTGTGTGTGGTGTGTGGCATTGCATAATTCAATGCTGCCATTTGATTGGTTTTCAGAAAGCAGAGGTTGAGTAGCAGTACTGCAACTTTACTACTGTTTGGTCTGTGTTTTCTTGGTATTGTCCTTTTATGGATCAAACTAGGATGACTTTTCAAGCTCAGACTCTCATTGTTTTCCTCCCTTTTCTACCTTAGGTTTGTAATTGTCGTGTTGAAGTACTGTTAATTTCAAAACTTTTTTTCCTTGCTATTAATGCAGAGTTTATGTACTTTCCAATCCATTTAGATTTGTTACATCCTTTATACAGCAAGTAGATCAAAAGCTCGTATGACAAATGTCCTCAACAGGATTTAGAGTTTTAAGCCAGTTCCCTAAACATGCCCTCCACCGTGTAGGTTCCTTGGGCCACCTACTGTCCCTTTCCCCACCCCCCTGTCTGCTCCCTTGGCATACACACACAGGTGCCACAGGGGCCTTCTGGAGAAAGGTGGGTGAGTGCTCCTTAAGCACTGGGGTACTTCCAGGCAGCATAATGGGGGATTCTTTTACCCTCACATTCTGAAAGTAGGTAAGAGTTATAACTCCCAAGTCAGGGCAGAGAGGGACTGCTGGTGGTGGAGTTCTGGGTAGGGGTGGGGTGGGGGGACAGATATTTCCTGATTGACCATCCTCCTCCCATCCTTCCCTTTACAGCTCAGGCTGTGTATTGATTGTTGTGAGGTGTGGTGAGTGGAGGAGGTGAGGACCACCCATCTTTAAAGCGCCGTCAGTGTTGCATCTTGGTGATGTCTTCTTGGGTGATTGCAATACTGTGGACTGCCAGATAATTGTAGCCTCAGAGCCAGGGAGAGGTCAGTACTGGTGCTCACTATAGGGCTGGGGCACATATGAGAAAGGACCAGTTTTAGGGCTGGAGTGAATGACATAGAGGGTCTATTTCCTTTAGCTCACTGGAACACACATTAGGACTTCCAATTATGTAGACAGCTAGAAAAAAATTAGTTTTGAAAATCCCTAAAGTGCGCCCATAGACCTATTTGTCAATCCATCTGTAATTGCTTATTGATCACATACCACATGGCCAGGCCTGGCCAGCCCCTGCTGAGATAGTATAGTACAGTTTGGCCCCGGGTTTTTGAACTGTCACTCTGAGATTTAAGTTGTTAGGGAAAGACCATTACCCTGAAATCAAGGCAGACAGCCCCTGGGAGTTCCGGGGGAACTTCATCTGCTTCCTCTGTCATTTCAGAGGAGGTACCACGCTCGTACTTGGAGCAGTGGATTATGCACAATCAATGGTGATGACTGTATGAGCATTTTTAATTAGTCTTCAACCCTCTGTCTAATGCAATCAGAAACCCTCTATCAGAGTAGAGATTTTTAATCAATCATTCCTCTTCTTCTGAGGTGGATATAAACTAAACCCATTTGCTTTTAGCCTGTACCTTAAAATATCTGCTTTAGAGGACTATTATTTAACTAGGCAGATCTCTGTAAACCAAGTACTATATTTTGAGCATGGAGACTTAAATCTCAAATTGCAGATTGCTCTGATTAAGTGTAATTGTGTGAATTAAGTTGTCTCTCGCTTCCACTCTGCACAGAGAAAACCTAGCAACAGACAAAATCGTATGAAAGGAATCATATCAGACTGGCATTAAGGGGACCCGAGTTGTAGGCCTAACTTTGCAAATCAGTTTCCTCATCTGTAAAAATAAAAGAGGATGGAAATAGCTGTTATTTAAATCCGCATTATGTCATGTTAAGGTTACATTGTCTAGAACACTAATAGTAAACAACAGTTCTGGACCATTTGCTACGTGTGGGACTGTGGCAGTGTGCCTGGGATCAGACACATGAAGCTGGCATCATCTCATTTACCCTGCATCTCCCCATGCGATAGATACCGACAAGGCCACCTCTGTCTTAACTTAGCCTGGGGGCTGGTGGTGGAAAGGCTGACCTTTGAAGGCCAAAGACTGAAGATGTCAGTTGTGCGTCCGCAACCATGATCTAAATACAGATCACTGAATTGAATACAGAGTTCTACAGAGATGATCTTTTGTTTGCCTTCATGGGTCCGACAAAATTCTGCGCAGTGGAATTGACAAATTAAAATTTTAATTTAACTGACAGCCAAACAAATCCTCCATTTTGATCTGTTAACATAATTTCTTTTTCAAAAATGAAGTTCTAGAAGATGCAAGAACAAGGTATCTTCCTTGTTGGTCTGCAACGTTAGTGAGCATGTAGAGACTGGGTCACATTCATTTCCGTGCTAGGAATTAGGAGTGCACATCGGTGCAGCCTCCTGAGAGCCCACGTGGACCGGAAGCCTTCACGTGTGCCTACCCTCTGAGCTGACATTTCCTCTTCTGGGGTTTTAATTAAAGGACAAAACCAAGTCTATGCTCAAATGTTTAGTTTTAAAAAGGTGTTTGCTGTCTACTGTTGATGACATTAAATACCCAGCCATCAAAAGATTGATTAAAGAAACATATTTGATGTTAAAATATGTCATAAAATGGCATGTATTGTATTGTTAAGCAGATAAAATTTGCATGGTTTAAATAGCAGTATGTGCTGTGTGAGTTCATCTTAGTATACCACACGAAGTAGCAAATACACACATACACATGTTAAAGTAATATGTCTGGGGGGATTAAAAAAGTAATTTTTGTTTGGTTCAGTGACAGTATATTTTTTTGCATATCTTTGTTAAAAGTTCTTTTTCTATAATGAATCTGCATTGTTTTTATAGTAAGAAAAAATTAGCAAAAGTAAACAGTACACATCTCTTGAACTAAAAACCCCAGCTCAATCCTAGGGCTAGAAATTGCTTAAAAATCTGAATTTTTTGGGAAAATGTTAATTGTTATGAATACGTACATTTTTTTTTATCCTGAGGCAATCCATATGGTTAATGTGTCTTTATTCACATTGATAACTGGAAATGTCTCTGAGTTTTTTGAATCAGGATTTAGAGAAATTTCACTATGTTTGTACTTAGAAATCAAAAGAAACTAAAAAGCAAAAAAAAAAGGCACTCTCTGGCAACCAAACTCTTTCCCTTCAATATAGTTAAAATTAATACCAATATCTACTTATTAATGGTAGAAATTTAGACTATTCAAATAAATGAAGCAAAACTAAATAAAATGCACACATACAATTTTACTATCTAGAAATAACTTATATTAACATTACATGTCTTTCCAGAATTTATATTATATATACATACAAGGTGGGACCAAACCCCCCCGAATTTATTTATAAAAAATTGTGAATTTAGTCTTACATGTTTAAACTTCAGTCACCTTCAAACTGTTCTCCATGTGATGCAACACACCTGTTAAGATGCATTTTCCACTGCTCAGAACAGTTTTTGGACTCATTGACCCGGATGCCTTGTAGTGAGTGCTTCTGCTGCTTTTGGTTTCACTTCTTCCACTTCGACAAATGTTTCCCTTTGAGGACATTTTTTTTGGTCTGGGGAAACAAAAGTTGTTTGGGGCAAGAGCAGATGAATAGGGAGAGTAGGGCACAGGGACCACACCATTTTTGGTTAGAAACTGTTGAGCACTCAGCACTAGGTGGGCAGGTGTGCTCAGCAGGAGCACTCATAAATCACCAATCGTGAAGTTCACAAATGCATTGAAAGACTCTTCAAAAAAAATTCACTGCAGCTGAATGCAGCCTCTCGCAACACTACCAGCTGGTACATGGTACAGATGGGTTCCTAGAACACTCAACTAGTGGTGGAAGCCTGTGCTAAAAGGGAGCCATCCGGCAGAAGATAATTCTGTTTTGGGGGGAGTCCCCCCTTTTATATCTGTATGTATGTGTAATGCTTTCTCACTTGTTTATTTACTGGGAGAGTACAGTCCACCAGACTGTATACTTTAATGAGGATGGGGACCATGGCTTGTTGGGTAAATCAACATTCCCAGTGCAACAGCAGTGACTGGCAAGTAGCAGGGATTGAATAAATATTCATGGGACAACTACAGATAGTTTGATTATCTTTCCAGGTCAACTTTCACACCCAAAGATTATTTTGATGACTGGGTAGATAGAATCTCATAGTGTGGATGTACCACATTTAATTGTTTCTAGTCTTGGCCTGTAAAAAAAGCCCTGCTGAAATAAATGCTTTTGTAACTAGATGTTTGACACATCAGAAATTATTCATTACAATTACTGTCCTGAAGATTGACTAGTGGGATCAAAGGGCATGTCTGTGTTTCATTGCCCAATGTCCTCCACAAAGGGCATGCAGTTTTATATTCCGGGTGACAGAATGCACTGCCTGATTTGACCTGTACACTTGGGATCATGGACCTTCTTTTTTTAATTGAATTTTTATTGAGATAATTGCAAATTCACATGCTGTTTTAAAAAATAATGGAGAAATCCCTTGTACACTTTGCCTATTTTCCCTCAATGGAAACATTTTGCAAAACTATGGCATAATATCATAACCAGGGTATTGATGTTGATACTATCCAGAGCTCTTCCCCCAGTTTTACTTGTACTCATCTGTATGTGCCTATAGTACTGTATAAAGCTCTCTACAAGTTCACCACTTGTGTAGGTTCATGTGTCCATCTCCCGTAGTAGGTCTTTTCCTGGGTCATAGGGTAGTTACATGTTTAGTTTTTTAAGAAACTGCCAAACCGTTTTCCAGAGTGGCAGCAACCATCTTGTATTCCCACCAGCCGTGTATGAGAAGCCTAGTTTCTCTGCATCCTTGTCAGTATTTCATGTTGTCACTTTTTCATTCTGAAAGGTGTGCAGTGATACATTATTGTATCACTCTTGATTTCTGTTTCTCTAGTAGTTAATAATGTTGAACATCATCACATGTACTTATGTGCCCTCTGTATATCCTCTTTGGTGAAATGTCTGTGTCTTTTGCCTATTTTCTAATTGGATGATGACGATAATTATTATTATTTTTACAATTGAGTTTTGAGAGTCCTTTAATACTCTAGACACTAGTCCTTTGTTGAGTATGTAGCTTGCCAATATTTTTTGCCAGTTATTGTTTTCGTCTTCATACAGGCTTTTATAAAGCAAAAACTTTTTAAAAATTGATGAAGTTCAGTTAATCAGTTTTCCCTTTTGTGGATTGTGATTTTGGTAGCAAGTCTCAGAACTCTTAGCCCAGCTGCTGTGGACTTTTGATTCGTTTCTCAGAGGCCGTCTAAAGTTGATTATAATTTTGCAACTTCATATACCTGTGTAGTAATTGGGTTTAAATAGCCTGAACTTTATTAATAACTAGGCTTCTATCTTTAATTGGGAGATTATCATGACTCCCCTTTTATTCCATGCTCTGAGGAGCTATAAAACATTGTGATACTCAGGGGCATCGGAGTTCTCATCACTTATCCTGTTCATGGTGTTTTTTGCTAATTCTTCTACAGTTTCTCTCCTTGTAGCATAAGGGACGGTGATGAATGTGACAATGGGGAGTCCTGGGACTCATGTAATCCCTGAAAGGGTAAAGGGAGTTTACTGAGTCCGAAGCTGCGAACCTGGTTTATGTTTTACAGCTCCCTGTAGGTCAAGGTAGTAGTGTAGTACAGTAGCCAGGTAGTTGATTGTGGCTCTTTAGCTAGATGGCCGAGTTTTTCATTCTGGCTCTTCTCCTGGCTAGCTGAGTAAGTAGAGGCCGGTTTCCTAATTGCTCTGTTCTTCAATTCTGTCATTTATTAAGTGGAGATAATAATAGTATCTACCTCACAGCATTGTTCCTAGGAATCAGTCATTACATGTAAAGTACTTTGTGCAGTGCCCGATAAACATTCCTGGTTGTTTTAATGTTTTTATTATTACAGCTCTTGCGTCTGTACCAGCTTGCGTGCTTGTTAAAATGCAGATCCCTGGATCTCCATTCCTGGGCCTACTGAATAAACACCTGAGGGTTAGACCTCCAGGTAAATCTTGCTGTGTTTGAGCAAGATTCCAGTATGGTTCTAGGAAGGCTAAAGTTCTTGAACAGCTGGTACTTAGGCTGTCAATCATTTCTATTTCCCCATGGTAAGCGAAACCTCTGGTCTTTCTTTTAGTGATGCGGTTGGGTGCTTCCGCCAAGGCACCTGCCTTTTCTCTAAGAGCACCCCTCGTGTTGCTGGAGACTGACAAGTTCCTGTACAGAAACAAGTTATGGCGGTACTGTGGGTCCGACGGATTTAGTGCCAGGCCCACTTGGGGGAAGTAGGTGTGGGACCATAGGGAGTCATGGAGTCTGTGGTCAACTAGAGCCTGAGCACCATACCTCGAGATCTCCAAATGAAACTAATAACAATAAAAAGGAAGTCTCTAGGCTGGATTTAGTATTTTGGCTGGCAGTTTTACTGTTCTTGCATGGGTATAGAGCAGCGTCGTTGGGGGAACTACATGGGAGGCTATATTTCCAGATCTGTGTGAATTTTCTTGTAAGTGGGCTGCTCAAGGACAACTGGCTTTCTTAGAAAATACCACGGGAGTGCTTACAACCAATCTACATGATTCACTGGACTGCCAGTTCTTCCTGCTCATCCCACACTGACCCATCCCACTCCTTGGTGAGTGTGCTGTCTGGTGGGCTGTTTCCAGGCTCTTGAGGTCCCGGCTTCTCCTCCCACTGCTAAGGTGTGTGCATTGTCACAGTGATTTGCATAATTTCATTAAATAACGTGTGAACTGATGAAATAGATGAGTGAAATAAAGTTGTTCGCATCTAGGAAGTTGAGTTCTTTGGAAAAACTAAATAAAGGCAAGTTGCTCTAAGACCTTGCTGTCAAATCGGATGGGGAAGAGACAACTCTAAAAGACTGGCAGGGTGTTTACAATGTGGAATGATTCCACACTTAGACCAATCCACCCTGAGGTGTTTCTCAGCCTCACGCAGCCAAACTGGAAGTTTTATATTGTACAGTATGAGTATGGTTTATGCAGGAAGGACAACTTTGAACTTCAGTCAGTACACCTGTACTTGCAGGAAAGATTTGGGCTATGTGAAAATATTGGCAAATAAATTTGTTTTTGTTATGGTTCATGATAAAATATGGTATTTAAAATGGGTATTTAGGTCATTTTTTTTTATTCTGTGCCTTAAGTGACATTTTCTAATTAGCCACTGACCCTCATCTCAACTGCAGTAGGGTTTTTGCAGTGGCCTCTGCTGTGTGTTGACAGAATTGAGTAGTTCACTAAGACTAGTTGGCAGCTGAGCCGGGGTGAAGGGGTAGGTTCTCTTTTTTTGGGGGGGGGAGGCTCTAAAAGCGAAGTATCTATAAATACCTTAAACATCTTACTGAAATTTAAAATTTGACTCTTACTTTATACCAGAGTTCTCTCTAGTTTTACAGCTATGTAAATATCAGAAATTGTACAGTTGGTGAGATCAACATTTGTTTTTTCTTCCTGTGACAATTTTCTCATATAAATGATGCTCATTATTCAATATAAGGTGATGCAAAGTGATTTCATTTTTCAAGTTCAAGGATATTCAGAGTACTGTATGACAGTAAAATTGGATATAATAAATTATCTTTACTTTTGACATAAACTGATAAATTGTTTTATACAAGATCTTAGTGATAAAAATAGGAAATTTAGAAAATAAACATATTAACAGTCCGCTTATCTGGCTGACTCTTGGTTCTAGTCTGACTCTGTCCTCTGGGCGTGTCCTGCGTCCCCAAGTCAGCGGAATGCCAGGCCGCTGAGGTCACATCCCGCCAAATCAGGGATCCAGGACCTGGTGTTTCTGTGGCCTTCTGGGCCAAGGATCCTTCTAAGCAGTGATGTTGAAGGTAGAGTAGGCAAGACATTTTGGAGAAACTGTCTTTTGGCTCAAGTTTATGAGAGAGGTACAGTTCATGAATAAACTCCTTGAAGAGGAAAATTTGCTTTTTGAATATATATGTGTCCCCTAATTGTAACCAATGAGTCAGCTGTCCTTTGTGACCTGCGGACTGTTAGATAAAGCTGGTGTTGCCATTCTTCTCTAGGTTGTTCATTTCTTCCTATTAAGGTTTTTTTTTTTTTTAAGCACTTGTTTTTAGACTCTCTTTTGCCTTTGCAGCAGACAGCTAGATAGAGATAATCACTCATTACCTGCGCATTGTGGTGCCCAAGAATGTCTGTTGAATGAATAAATGACTTCGCCAATCTCAACAGACACGGCTTGTATTTGTTCATAACCCTGAGTGAAGACAGACATTATCAGTCAGGTTAATAAAGCATTAAGTTGAGAGTGGGACAGTTAATGCAGGCCTGATGTGGGAAATCGCCCGGCCTGAGCTGGGCATTGGACTTCAGCCACAGCACGTGCATTGTTTTCACTCTTTTTGTGTTCTTCCTCTTTTCCACCACGACAGCTCATTCTTTTGATACTCATGTCTGTGTCATCGCCATCCAGTAATATTTGTTAAGCTCCTACATGCCACGTAGTCCTGGGTTTTGTCTCTTTTAATAAGTGTGAATGTTTAAGTTGAAGGATTGGCTTTTATGCAACAAACACTGCTTTGTCCTGGAAGGACTAGTCTGTGAATACACATGATTTTGGCACGCTCTTTTCCTCAGATCAGTAAGCTAATTAGATCAATCGCATATTTTTGTTGGCAAGCTCAGGGTACCTCTTTAAAACAAGGGGTAAATCAGCTTGGCTTGGTTCTGGGATAGGTTATCAGATCTGGGCTCTTTGTCAGAATTAGCCATTAGTGTGTCTTTATCTTGATTCTGTGAATAGCCACTTCCTTTACACCATAGATGTTTACGCTCTATGATTCCTTGCTAGTCACTTTTGTCACTTACTGTAGTACACCTTTGCAGTCACCATGTATTTGCTTAGACAGAGCACAGTGCTGGGTGATGTTTTGTTTTGTGTTACTATGAGTTAGGTTTTTTAAAAATGCTTTACACATAAGTAGTTGCAGTAAACATTTCACAGAATTTATAGAAATCAGCATAAAAGGAGACATTTCTTTTTTAAAAAAAGATTTTATTTATCTATCTTTAGAGAGGAAGGGAAGGAGAGAGGAAGAGAAATATCAGTGTATGGTTGCATCTCATGCGTCCCCTGCTGGGAACTGGCCTGCAACGCAGGCATGTGTCCTGACTGGGAATCGAACCAGCGACCCTTTGTTTTGCAGGATGGCACTCAATCCACTGAGCCACACCAGCCAGGGCAGAGGAAACATTTCTTGTCCAGCCCTCAATAAGTTGTGAAACGTGACTTGTTTCTCCCCACCTTGTTTTGTTCCCAGTATTCAAAGCACTTTCTTAACTTGCCCAGCTCTGCTGTCCTTTTGTCCAACACCTGGCCAGCTCCTCATCACCATGCCACCTGCTTTGTAATCAGTCTTTCTCTTTTTTTCTCTCTCTCACAGCCTCCTTTTGCCTCATTCCAACATATACCATGTTTATCTGCCAGACCAGTTTTTTTACATTCCTCTTGTCCTGTGACTACCTGGCTCAGAATTTTTTCTCAGCTCCCTGTTGCCTGATGAACTAGATCTTAACTCCCTGGCCTGGCTTTTATGACCAAGTCCCGAGCCCTCTGTCAATGGTAGATCCTGTCCTCTTCGAAAGTAAGTAGTCACCTGCCCAGAGTAAGCGTGTTTGCTTCTTCCTACAGGGTAGCACATGGTTAGGAGCATGGGCTCTGGGGCAGATTCACTTGGGAGCAGATGCTGGTTCAGCCACATACCTTGGACAGTTAAGCTCTTTAGTTACTGTTGTTTAAATATCATGGAAATGATAAGTAAAATTAGGCTTATATTTTTGACACAACAGCCCTCTTTCCCTTTATTTCATTTATTCATTAATTCATTTACTCAAAAATTATGTTTTATGGGTCTACTATGTGACTTGTAAAGCACTGGGGATATAGCAGTGAACAAAAAGATTGTAGCCCTGCTTTCATGGAGTGTATCATCTCGTGGGGCAGAAGGTCAAGTCCATCTGGGAAGACTTGCTAGTGGTGGAGACTTATAGGCTGAATTCCTTCTCAGGAATGAGGAGAAATCCTAGTCGCCCAGCACCGAAGATTATCCCTAGTATGCATGGACCTGGAAGTGCTACAGGAAAGTGGGGATACACATGCATCACGTTAAAAAGAGGGCCATGAACATCTTCAGGTGTAATTACGGAGTCCTCATCTCCAAACCAAACACCATTTGCTATTGTTTTAGAGCCTAAACCGTGTTTCTCCAGGTAGCCAGGCCCCATTAGCTGGGGGAAATTCAGAGTCTCCAGTTACAGTCACAGAAATATTCTTTCTGGTTTCCACTTCATCTCCTTCGGTAGCTCCAGTTACTCTGTGCCTGGCTTCTTGTTCTTTTAGTTTGAAAACTGCCTGGTGATTCGTTCTCTAGGTTGGCAGGTCTGATTAGAGTAACTGGATTATTTCTGCACAGAAACCAGGAGAAAATTGGGACGTGCTTTTGTGTAGTGGTGCCATTGATTTTGGCTGTCTTGTCCCCTGAAAAGTTATCATAAAGGACCGTGGGTCCTCAGTTACCTCCTACATTGTGTGACAAGTGGCAGAAGTACCTGCCGATACTGTACTGGAGATGATTAGAAAGAAGTTCCCTCTGAAACAGCCAGGACTCACTTCTCTGTTTAGTGTGTAAATGACTCCAAGGGAAAGGTCGCCCTTTGGAGCCACGGAATCCCAGATAACTAAGGCTCAAAGTGCCAAGACCCCGAGTTCTTTGAACTTCCTTGGACACTTTTTTTCCCCTCCAACAAAATCTTCTATCAAAATCTAGAATATAAATCTGATAAAAGCAATGGACACCCGAGAGGGTTTTAATTTTCATTATTTTTAAAATGCCCGAAGCACTGCTTTTCCCCAGCGCTCTTGGGCGCTGACAGGCACAGGCTGATTTTCACAGTCATAGCTCACTTCTGTTGGTGCCTGTGACGAGGGCGACCCTGCGCTGAGCACTGACCTCAGTGTCTCCTTTAATCTCCCTGGCAGCCCTGAGGGCAGGCACCACCATGATCACGTCTCTTTTGCTGACAAAGCCTTTAAAGAAGTTTAACATCCTGTCCAAGGTCACATGGCTAGGAAGTGATGGGAGTTGGCCATGAACTGAGTCTCCCTGACTAACCAGCCAGTGACCTTAATGGCTGATCTCGTGGGATCTCAGCACTGGATGCGTCAGGATGTTGTCAGGATCCTCCTGAGGTCACACCTGTGGTCAGAGCCAGCACCAGGGTTGGGACCCAAGAGTTCTGACCTCAGTCCGGTGTTCTTTGTATTACAGCATAGTGATGACTGCTTTGGAAATAACAGTGACATTTAATAGATGAGTGAATTTCTGCTCATCTATTAAAAAAACACATTCCCTTAAAGGAAAATGTAATGTGTAGGACATAAGTCCTCCTCTGCACATAGCTTAAGAACATTTTCTTTTTAAAGGAAAATGAACATGTGTTAAAGATGAAGGGTTAGGTTCCTTCCTGCTCTCCTGCTTCCTTGCCCTTTCTTCTGTAATTAGACAACTCAAATGGTCGTTGAAAGGGGTTTATTTTTAAAAGAGAACGTCAGTAGCTGGGTGAATTTATTTGTCTTTTCACCAGGTTGTTGGTATTTATTTATTTTAAATCACCTATGAACCTAACTAATATAGGGAATATGTGTGTTTTTTTTAAAGGCAGTGTAATTACACAGAGAAAAGGCCACTTTTTGTGTTAATTCTTAAGAATGGTTTGGGAATCGTTTAGTAGTATAAAAGACTGAATATTGAAAAATGTCGATTGACCTTATTGAAGTGGCCTTGGTATTGTTTTTGTTAGTTTACCCAGCAAAGGTGATGTACTTTCTCTGTTTTGAAGGCTTGTAACATTTGAAAGAATTTTTATTTTTATACAAGATACACTTCGTCCTCGGTGTCTTTAATAACTGAGACAAGTAGCTTCTTGTAGCTGACTGACAGCGGTGGCACTTGTTGAAGGTTGTCCTGGGGCACACACTCCCAGAGGTGGAGGTGTGTGTGCAGGAGTGTGTAAGGTGCTCTGTGACTGAACACCCGCGGGGAGAGGAGGAAGCAGGACTGGTCAGAGAGAGGGTCCACTGCCACGACGTCTCAACAAAGGCCTGGGCTGACCTTCCAGAGGGCTCTGGGCTGTGAGTACAGGGAAGGGAGGTTACACCCTCCGGCAGTCCAGACACGGATCTGGGCTGCCTTCAAAGGCAGGGTGTAGTCTTGGGTGAAGTGGCTGTCTTTGGCAGAGGACAATTTCTAGAGGGACCTGTCAGCCAGCAGCAACTGTAGTAGCTGGGGGAATAAATCTGCATTCTGGAGGGACCAGGTGGATGTCGCAGCATCCAGTACAGTGTTGTTAATTTCTGAGATTCATTAAGGAGTAGGGGAAGGTGGAGAGAAGGTCATCCCCAAATCTTTGTGTGATGAATATGGTTTCACAGTAGATGCGTGTGTACTTGTGCAAGATTTAATCTGTTGACAGTTCCTATTTTCCTGTGTATATGTTGTGTGTGTGTGAGAGAAGAAAGTTTGATATATAACCCTGTAGAAATAGAACCTCTTTTTAAGATATACCATTTACCTAATTCATGATGTGATTTATTCCATTACTAAATTCCAAATCTGGCTAAGTGATAGATCCCCAAGTTGTCCACAGAGGAATATGCTTTGTACTCTGATTGTCTGAGGAAAAGTCTGGGACTGTGCTGTGTGGAGAAAATGAGCATGGCATACAGAAACTTTATTAAAAAAACAGGAGCCAAGTTGCAGAATCTGATCCATAGGGTGGATATAATGTAAGGCTTAAAGATCTGAAATTTAAAAAAGATTTTGTTTATTTATTTTTAGAGAGAGGGGAAGGGAGGGAGAAAGAGAGGGAGAGAAATATCCACGTGGTTGCCTTTCACATGTCTCCTACTGGGGACCTGGCTCGCAACCCAGACATGTGTCCTGACTGGGAATCAAACCGGTGACCCTTTGGTTCTCAGGCTGGCACTCAACCCACTGAGTCACACCAGCCAGGGCAAGATCTGAATTTTAATTTAAAATATTTAAAATACCTACCCTTCTCAAAATATTACAAAAAAATACAAGAGGAGGAACGACTCCAAAGCTCATTTTATGATGCCAAAATTATCCTAATTTCAAAACCAAATAAAGACACTTTGAGAAAGAAAATTATAGCTCAGTATCTCTTGAGAACATGGATGCTTAAAATCTTCAACAAAATATTAGCACGCTGGACTCAGTAATACATTATAAAGATCATACACTGTGATCGAGTGGGACTTATTCCAGCTATGCAAGGTTGGTACACTCTTCACAAATTAATAAATGTGATACACTATATAAACAAAATAAAGGACAAAAAACATATGATTATATCAAGAGATGCAGGAAAATAATTTGATAAAATCCAGCAAAGTGGGAATAAAGGGAACTTACTTAAATGTGATAAAGGCCATGTATGAGAAATCCACAGCTAACATTATACTCAATGGGCAAAACTATAAGTATCCTCCCTTAAGATTGGGAACAAGACAGGAATGGAATGTCCACTCTTACCACTCTTACCACTCTTATTCAACATACAGCCGGCAGTCATAGCCACAGTAAGCAGATAAGAAAAAGAAATAAAAGGCATCTAAATTAGAAAGGAAGAAGTAAAACTTTACATAAGCAGTCAAAGCTTGGACATTTGTCTTAGTAGTATTTTTTTCTTGATATATCTCCTCAGGAACAGAAACAAAGGAAAAGATTTAAAAATGGGACTACATCAAACTAAAAAGTTTTTGTACTGCAAAGGAAACTGTCAACAAAGTGAAAAGACAACCCACTGAATGGGAGAGCATATTCACCAATGATCCGATAAGAGGTCAATATCCAGAATGTATAAAGAAGTTTAAAAACTCAACGCCCAAAATACAAACAATCCAGTTAAAAAAAAATGGGTATAGGACCTGAATAGGCTCTTCTCCAAAGAGGAGATACAGATGGCCAATAGATGTATGAAAAGATGCTCAGTTCACCAGTTACCAGAGAAATGCAAATTAAAACCACAATGAGATATCACCTCACACCTGTCAGAATGGCTATCTTCAATAAATTAAACAACAGTGTTGGTGAGGAAAGGGAACCCTCGTGCACTGTTTGTAGGAATGCAGATTGGCACAGCCACTGTGGAAAGCAATATGGAGTTACTTCAAAAAGTTAAAAATTAAAAATGGAACTGCCTTATGACTCAGCGACTCTACTTCTGGGAACACATCTGAAGAAACCCAAAATGCTGATTTGAAAGAATATATGCACCTCTATGTTTATTGTAGCACCATTTACAATACCTAAGATTTGGAAGCAGCCCAAGTGCCCATCAGTAGAGTAGTAGATTAAACAGCTGTGATACATTTACACAGTGCAATACTACTCGGCTGTAAAAAAAGAATTCTTATTTTTTTTGCTACAGCATGGATAAAAAATAAAATAAGCCAGTCAGAGAAAGACAAGTACCATATGATTTCACTTATATGTGGAAGCTAATGAGCAAAATTAACCAATAAAATAGAAACCGACTCCTAGATCCAGAGAACAGACTAACATCTGTCAGAGGGGAGGAGAGTTGGGGGGCTGGGTGAAAAACATGAAGGGAGTAAGCAAAAAACCCCAAAACTCATAATCACAGACAACAACATGGTGATAGCCAGAGGAAAAGGGGGGTGGGGGGTGAAAGTAGATATAGGGGGGATAGATGGTGATGGAAGGAGACTTGACTTTGGGTGGTGAACACACAATACAATATACAGATGATGTATTATAGAATTGGACACCTGAAACCTATATAATTTTCTTAACCAGTGTCACCTCAATAAATTTAATAAAAATAAAATATAATGAAAATAATTTAAAGAACATACTTACATCTTAATTTGCTAATTGAAACTGACAAAAACTGTAGTAGCTAAACAGCTGAATTTCTGAGCTGCTTCTTGCGTTACTGGTCAGTGTATGCTCTACGTACAGGAAAACTGCATATGTTTTGAATCAGCATGTTGGGTGTAAATCATTTTCCAATAAATGTTAACATATCTCCTCTTCTAGAACTATAGTGATGAATTGGTCCATATTAAGTGGCTAATATTTACTGCTTTCAAAAAAAAAACTGATGGAGTAGTCAGTTTCATTCACATTTTGAGTGTGAATTGGAATTACTAACCAGTTGGATTCATTGCACAGCTAGACTGGTGTAGATGGGAGAATGTACGAGTGTCTCCAGTGACTGAAACCCCAATTGTCTAGGCAGTTTGAGTGACACATTAGGGTGGTAACAATGACTAGTTGACTGGTGCTTCTTACAGCTCTTTATGACATTATATTGGCCTATTCTTGAACTCTTAATTTCCCTAAAAGTTGAAGTCATGACAGGTACAAGTTCCATGACCCTGGTCTGTTGAACTTATCATACAGCAATAAACAGATGGTCATATTCCATGAGGGACTAGAATGCAGTGAATTGCATCACATTTTTATCAACACTTTTCTCATTTGCTTGAGTGGATTGCTTCCCTGTGTCACGTCAGATACAGTCCCATGCAAACTCGGTATCGATGAAGGAGCCCCTCCTTGGCAAAGCTGTTCCTAATTCCCTCCTGATTCGGACTGCAAATTGAGTCCTCTCCCTCATGTAGTCCTCCTGGTCCTCCTGACACTGCTTCTTGTTGGCCACATCACCATTCCTTTTTCTCTCAGTTTCTTCATCTTTGAAAGGGGTATGATAATCTCTACTTCCCTGAGTAGTTGTGAGAATTAAATAGTTTAATGTGGTGTCTGGTACAGAGAAAGTACCCAAAGGATGGCAGCCCTTCCCACTGGTGGTTCTTGCTATCGCTTACCCAGGCGAACCTCTTCTCTCCCGCCTCCTCCCCACCCCCCAACTGCTTATTCCTTGAGGCCTGGAACTGGGTCTTAATCACACGCGCCATACTGCATACCTTGGGCAGTGGGTAAATGCTTCACAAGTCACCCACAAAGAACAGAAGGCATGACCCCTGACCCTCAAAGCAGAACAGAGTCTGGTTCTGGAATAACCACACACAAAGCAGGAATGATGTTGCCTTAGGGAGATATAATGAGACTAAGGTTGAGAGACGAAAGAGATTAATAGGGCAGGTTTAAGGCAGGCACTTCATAGGTATTCAGCATGTTCCTCATTCCGGCAACCAACGGCTTTGGGACGCTGAAATTTTTGGCTGAGTTATACCGACATGTTACATTTCAGCTCTGAATTCTAGCCCCCTCAGCTTTTCATGATAACTTGTTCTTTGAACTGGACATGTGACAGGGATGGGCAAAGTACTTTTTTTTAGCCCAGGTGGGTGGAATGAGATCTGAGGGCATCTGTCAGGTGCGTCCAAGTCTGTAAGCACTTGCTGAATGTGCCGTCCTGCATGTGGGATGTCCTGTTATGCTGAGCCCGTGCCAACTTCATTGGCTGCATTGCCGTTAGTGTGTAGGTAATCTAAGCATGTTTGCTTTAAAAAGTTTTTATGATTATTTTGTTTAATGACTTTGAAACAGTTTCTTCTTCCAGAGAGAGAGCACCAAATGTGGAGTTACTGTTTTTTAATCAGATTTTTTGGGGGCTAGAATGTTCTGCTTTGTGGTCCTCCCCCCGGTCATGTAAGCTAGGTTCAGGAGGGAAGGCACTGGGGGCTGTGCTCTGTTACCTGTTCGACTCCCCCAGAGGCACACTGGCTCTTTGATCTGCTGCTGGTGTAGCTCCTCTGATCTTTTATTCTGAAAGGTGCGCGCGCGTCTGTATGATGGATGTTTCAGTGACCCAAGTAAATGGAAGAAAATTTCCTCCAGCCTTTAAAAGTGTTGCTTTTCTTTTTCTTTCAAAAACCACACTTTTCTTGGGTAAGAACATTCAGAGGCATTTGGCATCAGAGCAACAGGACGGTGGCCTTTAATGGGATTGGAAGCACTGAGCAGTGGTTCGATTGGGAAGGATCCATTTTTGTTTCTTCTTGCCTATACTCCCTCCACACAATAAGGAAACAACTCTCCTCCTCTTCCTCCTCTTATTTTAAACAAGAGTATCTGAGTTCATCGAATGTTGTACTTTGGCTTTTATTGTCACTTCCCTTTGTCCCTTGAATGGGAGGAAGAACTCTCAACTGTGTACAGAGTAAATGCGATTATGAGGAAAATAGTCTGCAGAGCTAACCAAGGGGAGCCGAGATTTTGGAACTGAATCTGCGCATTGCCGTGGTGTTGTGGTTGGTCTAATCCTTGATTCAGAAACATGTTAGTCATTTTGATATACCATTGATTTGACTAATTACCCTGAAGGCTGGCTGGCAGACTAAATTGCTCTAGTCAACTAGTAATTTTGATCAAATCAATGAGTAATGATAGCTTTGTGCAGGCAACAAATATAGAATACTGATTATGTCAGACGAAAGGAGATGTTATTGGGATATAATCATATAAAATATTTAATTCTAGCTTTATAGCAGTCCTTTACCTTTCTCTTACTTGAAGGCTTAAGTTTTCAGAATGTACTGGAAGAAAAGGCTGTGGCAACTTTTTGGAGAAAACCATTTTATTTTTTCAATAAACCATATACAAACAAGTCAAAGATTCTCTGTTGTTAAGTTAGATACTTGTATTTTAAAATGTACTGTAATTATAACAAGCATACATCTGAAGGCCCTCAGAAATAGTATGGTCAGATTTAAAACTCAAAATTCTCTCTGGATGTCTTACAGAAAGAACCTAGAAATGAACAACTTGTGGGGCAGAGCCAGAGTTCTGGCCACTATTTTCCCTACCGGTGAATTAGATGGACACTAATAATACCACGATCAGGTCTGTCTGAAACCCAGATACTTATATTTGCTTGCTTCCCATTCTCTCATCATCCCTTTTTTCATTTTTGAGAAATCCTCTTCCAGAGTATGATGTTTATCACTGAATTTCTAATTAGCAGTGTTTGTGTGCTGTATTTGTACGGGTAAATTTGAGATATTTTAGAAATGGAAAATGGAAAATTTGTTGTCTCCTGGATGGTTTACCTATATTCAGTTTCTTTCCTATGAAAGCACGAAATATAATTTCCGTGGAACTTAGTGCAGACTTGCTGTGTAATGAGTTGCCGTTCGTGCTGTTCCTTCAGGGTAGTTATTCTGAAGGAAGCTCCAGGGCTGTGCAGTGACTTCATCCACGGTATGTCCTTGACACCCCACAAAAAAAAAAAGAAAAGAAAACAGAGAGAACAGCACTTTTCCAAGGGTCTGAAGACCCTCCTGACCCAAAGGGTCAGATGCCTTGGGGTTTACTCCTGGGGAACGGTTGGTGTGTCCCTGCTCTTCCCTTGCTTGGCCCCAGTTGCTACCCTGCCTCTCACGGTGGGAGTACCTCACTGTGCGCAAGGTAATTCTTGTGTTTGAAGGTGAATAGTATTTTTTGGACACGTGACCCCCAAATGCCAACTGCTTTGTTGGATACTCAACTGCTTCTCCAATTTAATGAGAAAAAAATGTTGATTTCCAACAAGTGCCCTGCTAAGGGATGGTCAGTAGTAATTTTTGAGTATTTGTGTGCCTTGCCTTAAGCATTAACATTAGACTTTAATCTCCAGGTAAGTTGCATTTCCATTCCAATGATATTGAGCCAGATCATCAATGCTTGGTCATATAATATAGAAGGTCATATAATATAGAAGGCCATATAATATAGAAGTGAAGTATTATGTATATATGTGTCAATATATAACATTATTCTTGCCAAAGTAGAAAATAGCCAAATTCTACTTTTCCTTTTATAAAACTCCTTTGATTTTAGAAGTTATTATCTCTAAAGTACAGGATATTTTTTAAAAGATTATTTATTTATTTATTGTTAGAGAGAGGGGGAAGGGGAGGAGAGCAGGAAAGAAACATCAACATGTGGTTGCCTCTTGCACACCCCCCTACTGGGGACCTGGCCCAAAACCCAGGCATGTGCCTTGACTGGGAATTGAACCAGCTACCCTTTGGTTCTCAGGGCAGCACTCAATCCACTGAGCCACACCAGCCAGGGCATAAAGTACAGGATATTTTTGAGGGGAACGTTGGAACCCTTGTCTACTTTTCTTGTCCATCGTTTTCTACCAGAAGCACCACCTCTACGGAGAAATAGTGCCAAACACAAAAGTTATCTAAAACAAAACTTAATTTTAAACACTGTCTTCGATCCCCCTCACCCTTTTTTTCGCTTTTGCTTTTTCTTTCTTTCCACTGTGTGCAAAAGACATTGAAACACACATGTTAATTTCAGGGAGAGAAATTTTAATTAAAGGAGTCTAGATAGCCCGAAACCATTCCAAGTCTGTGCCAGTCACTCTGGAGGCAAGTGGAGATGAATTGAAGCAGAATGTGGGAGAGATGTGATCTACCCAGTGGCTTGCGGAGGCTGATGGGTAAATTAATGCCTTCCTCCCCGCGAGGACAGCCTCTCTGCAGGCCTGCTTAGGGGCTGGCAGCCATCCAGTCAATAAGCCAGCCCTGCTGGGGCAGAGGACCTGCTTAGTATAAGTCATTTCAGCTTTCACTTTTTTTTTTTTTTGGAGAGGCAACACAGTCAGCCTAACTTCTGCACCCACAAGCAAAAATTAGAGCCTTCATTACCCATTGTTAATTGCAAATCACGTTTGGCTTTTCTATTGTAGAGTGTCTGAAAAGGCAACAACTAAGGATTAGTATTTACAACTGGGTGCAGAGCTGGACTTCCGTGTGCGCATGCCTGTGTGTGCGTCTCCACGCAGTTGGGGGCAGGGGGAGAGAGAATGCGTGCACCTCCCACCGAGGTAAAGCACGGCTCCATTCCAAGGCAACCTGGCTCTTACCAAGCCCTGTTTCGGAATTCCGCAGAATCGTACTCACGGCAGAACGAAGAATCTAGAGCCGTGAGAACTGCTGTTAATGAGAGCAATATTTTAAAAACAAAGTCAGAAACTTATCTACTGGTGCAGAATGATCTTTGACTTTCAGGACAAATGTTGCTTAGAAAGAATAGGCTTTGTATAAGTAGAAAAAAATCCTATTGAAAAAAACCAAATAATTAAAAAATTGTGAGTAGCAGTGGAACTGCCCAAGTGTAACTACAGTAAATTGCAATGCCGGAAGCCCTTTTTGGATATCAGAAATCTTCTCAGTGAGTTATATTTACTTTGACTGATTGTGTTTTTTGGAGCATGCCTAAAAAATATTGAAATCATCGAGGTGCCCTGGAGAGGGTCTTGGGGAACTCCAGGGTTCCTCAACCACATCTGGAGAACCACTGGTCTAGATGAAGCTACAGTAGTCAAACCAGCATGGTACTGGTGCGAAGAGGCAGACACATAGATCAATGGAACTGAATAGAGAGCCCAGAAATAAACCCACGCCTATATGGTCAATTAATCTACAACAAAGGCAATAACATACGTGAGGAAAAGATAGTCTCTTTAGTAGATGGTGTTGGGAAAATTGGACCAGATACATATAAAAAAATGAAATTAGACTACTTTCTTACACCATGTAGTAAAATAAACTCAAAATGGATTAAGCACTAAATGTAAGACAAGAAGACGAAGCCCCGTAGAAGAAAACATAGTCAGGAAACTCTCTGACGTTGGTCTTAGAAATAAATATCTTTTTGCATGTCTCCCAGGCAAGGGCAACACATGCAAAAATAAAGATCTGGGATTGAATCAAACTAGAAAGTTTTTGCATAGCGAAGGAAGCCATTGACAGAATGAAAGGGCAACAACTGAATGGGAGAAGACATTTGCAAATAATATATTTGAAAAGGGGTTGATATACAAAATATATAAAGAACTCCTGCAGTTCAACATAAAAAAAAGAAGCCCAACAATGTGATTTAAAAGTGGTCAGAAGATCTGAATAGACTGAAAAATATTTTGGTAGAAAATTAACTTTTCAAATTCCTAGAGCTGTGAACCTCACAAGCTGAAGGTAAACTGCATAAATTAATCCAGTAAGTATTATTTCACAACATTAAAAAAAGCATTACAGACACGACCCTTAAAAATAATGCTCTCATTTTCCTGAATTTTTTGCACTTTCCTAATGTCATTTTCATTCATATTTATTCCATTGGAAGTTAAGACTCATGTAACTGAGGTGTTGTTGCTTTTCCTTTGTGTTTTCTATCAAATGTTTTCATTTTGTGATCATTGTAATTGATCCAAATAGCACATTAAGATACTTTTCTGTCCCCCCTCATACCCATTAGACTATAATCACTGTGTAGGTACTTCCTCCATATTAAGACAAAGGAGAGACTTCAGGTACACTGCAATTGCTACGCTTAACTCTGGACTTAAGTACTTTCTTTTCGTTTAGGAATTTTTTTCTTTTATTTTGTTAAATTAAAAAGTGTTTTTGCTAAGTAGTACATACACGTGGCACCTAACTAAAGAAGTGAAGGAGAGTGCGCAGTGAAAGCAGGTCTCCCTGCCGCCCCGGCCCCAGCCACCCAGTGCCCCTCTGCTGAGGCAGCCACCACAGTGCTCTCTAGTGTCTTCACCAAGATCGTCTGTGCATCGCAGACGTGCAGAGCAGCGGCACATTCCTTTCTACTCCTACACAGCGGTGGCATACTAGACTCGCTGTTCTGCACGTATCCTGGCAGCCTTTCCATATCAGTACATTTCAGAGCTGTGTCCTTGTTTTCATAAAAAATGGTGATGTAGTATTCCTTTATTTATATATGAGTGCCCGCATTTATATAACCAGACTGTTGCTGATGGGTATTTAGGACTTTCCAGTTGTGCTCTATCCAAGCAGCTCTACGAAGGACCTCACTCCACTTGAAGAGGTGCTGGTGGTTAAGAGACTGAGTCTGTGTCCAACCCCAGGCTATCAGTGAGACCTCCAGGAGACCAGCTTCCCTACCTCTCTGTGCCTCGGTTTCCTTACCTGTGAAAGAGGGCGCTATACCTTACAGATTGAAAGAGTTAATGGGGCAGCATATTTAAACCGGGACCTGGCACAGAGAAATGCTCAGTAAGTGTCAACTCTTACTGTTCTTCCGTGTGCCGTTTTGTAACGTGAAGTGTATTTGTTGGGTAAATGCCCAGCAGTGGTTTTCATGATCAAATTTAGTTTTGTAGGGAGAATAATACCACTTGATGCCCTCACCTGGGGTGCGTGGGATGCGCCCGTTTTTACTCCTGCGAGTCACCTGTTGGTGTGTGGAAGTTTGGACGTGTGACTGTGCACCGCTGAGGCCTGAGTATTGCTGCTCAAGGGGAAGAGATTTCAAGTTGGGATTTTCTCTCCCCCCTCCCCCTGAAATTTTCAGTGCTTTTAGAAGATCTTTCTTTTTATTTTTATCCATATGGTGTTTTATCTCGATGACAACCTGCTCACAACAATAACATATATGTGAATGGTAAATTACTTTAACCAGTAGGTTTTTATTATGTACTTCTAGAATCTTTTACCTAGTCCAGGGTGAGAAAATGTAGTCTTTTAAATCATAGTACCATTTGTAAGAAGGATTATATTGTTTACATGTAAGGAAGCCTTATAGGATTTTCGTTGACAGAAAATAGATGTGAAATTCGAACTTCCTAGTCTGAGGGTCCCACACCTGAAGGCAGGATGCCTTTATCTGTTTGCCCAAGCACCAGTGGCTAACTCCCGTTTTGGTGTGTTTATACAGAACACAGTAGGCACCTAAGTCTTTGTGGCCTGTTTCAGAGACTGGGGGGAAAAGAAAGGTGTTATGTGCTAATCGATATAGGATCGTGTCCTAGGAGACCAGGAGTTTGTTGACTCTTAAGCCTGTTACTAAATTATAATAAATTCTAATCATTTTTTGCCTCTGACAAGTCACCTTGGATAGGAGTGGACGTGCTCAGCCAGCCATGAAATTTGTAAGGCACCGAGGCCTGAGCAGATTATTATTCAGGAGCACGACTACTCATAGGCTGGAACCACCACCCTGAAGCTGCGGAAACAGAACTTTTTGTTATCAGCGAAGTCACAGAAGGCCCACACTTACCTCTTCAGTAATACCTTTAGAATTTGAACTGGCTGTTTGCCTCTGTTTTGAGAGTCTTCACAGTTTTACCATGAATGCTCTGAAAAGTGACTTTTAAACTATTTTGAAGGGGGCAATTCACAGGCCTTTTTGGAACTGGCTAAAAACTATAGCCACCTCTCTTGAGAAAAATATGCCCACAATTTATGAGACTCGGGGATATACGTAGAGTTTTATTGTTACTTTACTCATTGTATTTCGTACGTCTGATGCCATGCATAGATGGAGGACATTTCCGAAAAGGAGACTTTTTGCGTGGTCATTTCAAAAGGTCTCGATTGCACTGCAGGCTACATAGCTGGAAATTTTCTCGTGGAGGCATTTGGGGGACCGCTGGTAGTGGACTAATTCTGATTGGCACAGGTATAAGACAGGCATCAGAGTAAACAGCATGACTTCCCAAAGGTGCCTACTTTTCCAGAGAAAATGGCCAAGCCATGTTGGTCATGTTACTAAGATTATATTGATTGATTGGATTGTTGGGGGTAGACTTTCCCCAAGAAGGACCCAGTGTTCATGTTTCAAGACATGTACACGTTTCTCCATGTGTACAAGAAACTTTTCTGTTCACTCACTAATTGGCTGATGATTCAACACTTCCATGACTTTGAAAAGCTATAATGTTTACATTCCAAAGCCTGGCTAGCAGGGACTTACTTTCTTAAACAGCATTAAAAATTAAGTCCCCAAACAAATTTCAGATATGCGTTTGAGTATTAATTTTAATTTTTCTCCCCCACTTGTTCTGTTTATCAGTCAGTTGCACAGCACTTGGGTCTGACTTCGTTGGCAGCCTGTTCGAGTGAAACTAAGATGTGAAACATGGTGGAATTATTTCAGGGCATTAACGGTTTTCCTAAATCTTGTTACTATTTTGAAGTGTGCATTTATCAAAGCCTACAACCATTTGGGATATACATATTAAGAGACTTTTCTCTGTGTACTTGTACTTCTTGAGAATTTTCCCATGAACGACCTGGTGACCTACAACTTGGTGGAACAAAACCAGATTCTGCTTCACTGAAATGATGGACAGTGAACAGTGAAGGAGCCAGAGTCAAACACGAAGGCACCTGAGGGAGGCCCGGGACAGGGTCCAGGAGAGTCAGGTGCCAGCTTTCTTTTCCACAGCCCAGCGCTGCCATGTGATACGGCAGCGAGAGAGGAAAGGAAATCGGGCCAGAGGATTTGAGCGCAAGGAGGATTGAGGTTTAACAGGATCTTATTAGGCTCTAAGTCGAGGTTGTCTGAGGTAGCTTGACCCCGAACGAATTCCCCTCACTGCTATTAGTTATAATTGAGGGCACAAGGTCCCCCTCGTTCAAGAATTCCCAATATTTGAAGAGTCTTCACCCTTAGATGCAATTTTTCATGATAAGCACTTTTACAGTAATAGGCTTTTTATATGTTTAGTAGCAGCCAGTTCAGGGCATTTCAGAGTGCATTCTATAACAATGAGATTTCAAACTGGCAGTTGTTCAAGAAGCAAATTGACCAACCATGAATTTGGTTTGTTTGTTTGTTTGTATGTTTGAGATGGTTGAGTCTGGTGCCTTGGGTTCCTTAAGTAAAATATGCTTCAATAGTAAAAAAAAAAAAAAAAAAGCAATCAGATAGAATTCCAATTACAACTAGAATTCTTTCAAAGATTTTTCTACAGTGGTCAGCACCCTTCTTTAATGATTTATCTAACCACCTCTTCCCAATTAGTATTGCAGTTATAATAAAGTACATAAAATAATGACTTTTGAGTTGGGAGAGACCTAAGACATGATCATTTAACCCTAACTACTCACCTAAGTGAGGTCCCAAACCGAGAGCCCCATTTTTAACTTCAGGAACCAGAGTCCTGGAGCATTTTTTTCCAGTTCAAAGCTCAAGTCTCCAAGAGGGAACTTTTCTGACTTCTATAGTTGGAAAACCAGGCTAAAAACTCTTGGCCTTTCTGCTTTGTCCCCCACTTCAAATCCACCTACGCTCTGACCATTTCCACCAGCCGACCAGAGAAATACCAGGTGGGAGGAAGGAGGGAGGGTGGGAAGGGAACCCGCCGTGTCTTCCCATCAAGGTTAAGACATCCCCTTTGCTAAGGCACTTCCCTTTCTTCCAGCCCCCCTGCACCTGTGTGCTGCACTTCACATTTCTTCTCTTGGAACATCATCAAATCCTTTTTTAAAAAAATCTTCAAATTCTCATGCTACTGGTTCCTTCCCATTAGGCCTGCAAATATGATTATTTTTCCTCAACAAAAGTGTTCTCTTTGCTCTCTCTCCCTTTAAGGTGGCCATGCAATTCTGTCCCTTAAGGAACATTTTACAATTTGTTCTTAGAGGATATTACATCGAAACAAATAAAATAATTGAAGGATGGTGTGAGATAATATAGAATTAAATGCCAAAATGTTTACATTGTAAGTTCAGTCTGATAGTGAAAGAGAAATAATACAGTAAAATATAGTCATTCGGGGAAAAATGTAATTTTGACACACTCATAGGTATCCTAAGTATTGTAGTGTTTGAAAGAGGCTAAAATTAGATATTTGTTTATTTCAGAGTGAGGTCAAAGGAAGTTTTACATTGGGAAGGGGTGTGATCTAGGTGACGAGAAGCTCGGCTTTTGTGACCATCTGGTGTATTTTATAGTTTGGTGACGTGGAGTGTACGCTTATGCTTTTCTCACAGTGAAATGAAAGATGTCACACACTTGCCAAATAGGGCAAATAAAAATACATATGGTTTTTACACCAGTTATCGCTGTCTCCAACAGTAGAATTTTTCTTTCCTAATTGATGAAAAATGTTCTTATGTATAATATTGTCCTGTATAAATTGACCACCAATAATATCTTTGTAAATAATATAGTCAGTTCTCTTTGTAAGTAATGCAGGCAGTTCTGTCTTTTCAGTATAGAATTTGTGCTGATATAGTAGGCTATTATATATCTATTTTGGTAACTCCCCTCTCCCACCCCCACTCCCATGCCGGAAAACTCAACAACCATACCACAAAACCACATGCAACCACTGTTGGAAAAACAGCCCTTTGGGTATTTTTTTGGTGTGGTGGTTTGTTTGTTTGAAGAAAGAAGAAAAATTACTTGTTAGGGCCTGGGTGGCTTATAGGGCTCTCTCTTAGGCACAAAATTGGAGTTGAAGTGCATGTGTGGATTTACGGGAAGGGCAGGCCAAATATGTGCTAAGAACGGCCAGCATTCCCAGCTTCGGATGCCTGAGGCTGAAGAGGGAGCAGGACAGCCGAAGGGACGTGTCTGGTGATGCCGTCCGCACTCCTGACAGCACACATCCTGGGGACTGTTGCGTCTTTCACCCGCTCACGGCTTTTTTACTTAGTTTTGTCTTTCTCCGCTCTTCACTTGGGATTGTTAGCTGTGATCTGAGAGTTAAATAAAAAGCTTGGAATTGAAAAAAGCCAGAAAAGGAAAAAGTAAAGCCTACTAACAGTCCAAGGCAGAAATATAATGAAAGTCCTAGTACGTGAGGAAATGCATCCTTCGACTGCCCCTTAAACATGGAGCTGTCTCTTCCTTTCAGGTTTATGTTGCCCTGGGGACATGCCTGTGCTTTAATACCCTAACTTGGGAATAAGAGAAACAGTGCACTATTCAGCTCTCTGCTCTCTCGGTGTGCTAGGTAGTATTTGCATTTCTAGGATCTTCTGGCGTAGGGTTTTGTTCTCCGATGTGGCCTGCTTGACTTGCCTGACACACCTCCTTTCTCCATCAGATTTTCTCCAGGTCGTGGTTTCTGTACTCATGACACATTTAGATTCTTCAGGCATCTGCCTCGAATGTCTGATTGGATAAGTATCAGTCAAGTGTGATGCACTTTTCTCAGAGAAGGTTCAGAGACCTTACGCGAATAGGGTCGGGGATTCTAGCCAGGAGAAAGGAGAGTATAGTTTTCTAGAAAGAACACTGGACTGGGAATCGAGAGACTTACATTCTATTTCCATCAAAATCAACTAGTAAATTCATGACTTAAGCTAAGAAATGTGTCTTATCTGTCATGCAGTCTCACTGCCTGACAGGCTGCATGTAAAATCCCTTTGAGAACTAACTTCGAGGATCTTAGAGCACGGGTGTCTATTTTGATGTAGAGGTGTTTGGCATGCTGTGTGTTCCCCGCAAAGCTTTAAAGAAGAATCTGAGAATCTTGGAGCTTGAAGGAATCTCTAGAAGTGTTCAACTTTTTCAACCTCTAGGGTAAACCAAAATATTCTTTTTTAAAAAAACATTTATTTCTTTAGAGAGGGGGGAAGGGAGGAAGGATGAGAGGGAGAGAGAGAAACATCGACTGGCTGCCCTCTGTATGTGCCCAGACCAGGGATCGAACCCACGATCTTTTGGCTTGCAGGTTGATGCCCAGCCAACCGAGCCACACCGACCAGTACTAAACCAAAACATTCTGATTTTCCTTGTTCATATCATTACATCATCTGAATAAAAGACCTGGACATTTGTCACAGAAGTATTATTTTTAGGACAACAAGGCAGTTGAAAACAACAACTTTGTATTACTAGAAATTATACATTGGGGAATTCACCAATTTAAATAATAAAATGCAGTCACAGAAGATACACACAGCTGTGTCCCTTGGGCACGTCGTATGTGCATTCGTCCTCCTAACAGGCCTTCTGCTTTTTCTATACTTTAGTCCTCATTCAGTCTCCTTAAAAATGTTTTGTTCTTTGCAATTATTAATCCTTGCAAGGTTTCTGTCTGTATGCCTAACATTTTTTAAAGACCCTTTTATGGCAAATGGCTGGCCTCCTGCCCCCAGCAGAAGCATTTGTCTGGAAAGTTCCTGAACTATTTTCCAGTGTGTAGTTCCACTCCCGGCAGAGAACTTGACCCTTAAGTAGAACCTGAGTCATCACCTCGAGCTTTCCTTCTCACACTTTACTGTTTAGTTATTTACCAGCATTCTCCTTGTAGTACCCTTTGTATCCATCCGTTGAAAATAGTCATTTTTGTTTTTCTTTTGGTGCTGCAAGGCTGGAATTTTATCATGGATTTTGTTTTCCAGGGCTTTGATAAGTGTAATCACAGTGTAATTACTTTGCTCTGATTTCTCTTCAGAGTGTGCCCTAATAAAATTGTGTTTTGAATGGTGCCCAGTGCGTTCATGGTGAGATAACAGCCGTCTCCTAGTTCTCTTGTCAGAGTGAGCGTCGTGTGCCTGGGTCATATCCACCATTCACTGCATGACCTCGGTATTTTTTTCTCCCTGCTGGGAGTCTTTTGTATTTCGGCTTTCTCATGTTTTATCCACAAAGTTCATTTTTCATTCGTAAGTGTGCACTATCTTGTTTTTGATGGATCATTTCTGTCTCTGATTTGTGAGGGTTACTTGGAATTCTATTATTTTCAGAAAACCTAGAAATCTTTTCTCAGTTTGTAGCCACACCATAACTAAGAATGCTTTCAGTTCCATTGTGACAGCCTTTGAATTAAAAAAAAACAAACCTCAATAACATTGGACCCAGGAATCTGGGTGTTGTTTTATAATGACCTCAAGTTTTATCAAGTCTTTTGTTTCTGTCACCATTAACTAATGGTTTTCCTGTTTCTGGATATTTTTAAACTCCACAGACATTGGCATCATAGTTTCTTGCTTGATTATAGAAAGTAGATTTGAGTGATTTAGAATTATAGTCTAGGGGGTTGTGGTTGGTGGTAGTGGAGAGAATAAACCTTATTTGCTTAATTTATGCATGTAGCTTTGGTAGTATCATTTGTTTATGTTTTTAGTAGCAAGGACAGAGAACATGGGGAAGCCTTTTGATTGAGTAGAAATGTCTATTCTGCATATATTTCGTTCCATGTTGGACTTTGAAAACGTCTGTGCCTTGGTTTAAATATAGCAGTCAGCCTCCTATTCAATATGTGAACATAATGAGATGCGTTTTTTGTTGTCATTACAGGTTTTGGAAGGTGACGATGAAATGCGAAGAAGTTACATTTCTAATGTGATACTCGAAAGTTAGTGACTGCTTACAAAATTCTCGTGAAAATCAAATATGACTTAGAAGCATTGATTTATGAAGTTCTATGATGTCATCGGTTGCGACTGAAAGCAAACTCCAGCAGGCTGTGAGCCTGCAGGGAGTCGACCCGGAAACATGCATGATTGTATTTAAGAACCACTGGGCGCAGGTACTGTATGAGTCCCGCCTTCTCTGCTGGTCTAGAGGCCGCCATCACACTGAACCAGGGTTTCCTACCTCTGTGGCAGGTAACCGGGCTTCCAGAAATGGAGGGAGGAAAACCCCTTCCCATAGGAAGAAAAGCAACTCTCTTCTAGCCTTCCTAGAGAAGGTATCTGGTTAAAAACCACGATTTTCACAAAAGCAATTGGGGGACATGTATGTTCCTCAGACGTTTTTAGAAGAACAGCAGTTGGCCTTCCAGTGAATTTGACATCACTTTCAATATACTTGGCCACGTGTGCACCCTCTCACTTCCCCTCCTCCCTGCTGAGGTTTATCCGGAAGTTTCACACTCTAACAACACTAAAGCACACAGTGACTGGCTATTTACCAAGTGCTGTGCCGATTACTTCAAATGCCAAACTTCATTTAATCTTTCTGCAAACCCACGAGGCAGTTAATATTAGCACCCTCATGTTCCAGGTGAAGGAATGGGAGATTGAGTAACTTGCTTGAGATTGTAGAACTGGTGAGTTTTCAAGCAAGAACTTGGTCTCAGACCCTTGACCTCTGTAGTCTACCGTTTTCCAGGCTGGTGGGCCCGTGCAGTTCAAGGAAAGCAGGTGCCGGGTGGTATGTGAAGTCATTACAGAGCTGGTTATATAAAAGTTTTTTGATTACTCATTTTGACTTCTTTGTGACTCTACTCTGACCTGCTTGTATGGAAAATGAAGGGTTGAGTGTTCAGAAAATTTACCAGCTCACTCCTTCACTCAGGGAGTTTATGAGCAGTAAAATAAGTAAAATTGGCATTCTTTAGTACCTGTCCAACATGACACTCCCAGGTGAGGCGGTAAGTGGCTATTTATGTGACAGTTTTTTAATGACTAACCAGTCCCTTCCTGTGGCCAGAAATGGCACATGGGTCAAAGCACTGAGCCTGTAAATCATGGCAATTATAGGGGACACGGTTTAGATCAAAAACAAAATCAGTTCTTCTTCTGGGTCGTTTACGCCGTGTAGCCTCTTGTCAGTGACCAGTGTAAAGCTTCCAAAAAATTTTATGCATTTCCAATTCTCTGACTTTTTACCATTAGAATCCTAATGGGTTTTCTCTAGATGTCAAGAGTGCATCTGCTTCAGCAAAGGGAAGAAAATAATTCAGGAGTTTTCCAGGTAGCAGAGTAATTAATTATCTTTGGCTTTGTAGTTTTATAAGGACTTTAAAGTGCTGGCTCCACATAGGGTGGTGACCCCTCAGGGGTGTGTCCAACAGGCTATTACGCGTGGAAAGAATATTTCAGAGGGCCTCTTTCTCTGTTTATTTTTCAGTGTTCGTGTTTATAACGTGCAAAATATATCCGTGTATTAGCATGCATATATTTTATTAACTGAATTATTTGTCCTCATTTTCTTTAAGTCATAAGTGTGCACAGTCAGATGTTTTACACTGAGGACAATTTCAGCCACAGTCATTCCACTGGGCTGAAGAAGTCTCTCATTCTAATGTGTGCTCTTTGCTCTGGGCTCCATTTTGTTTGTTTGTTTGTTTGTTTGTGTAGAATACCTTTGACTATAATCATTACTGCTGGGGTATCTCTGATGTGATTTGTTTAGTATTCTGTACCCCTTTTCAAAGGCATGATTTATCACCAACCTCTTGACTTCATGCAGATGAGTCATTTGCCCTTTCAGATACTGTCCTGGGCAAGCTTTCTCCAAAGCTGTTGGAGTGCTGTTAGGATTTCTTAATTCAGGAAGGTGTAAACTCTCCCACATCGGTGGGGAAGGGGTAAATATTGCCTCTGGAATATTATCTATTTCCGTATTCAGCATGGGTGACTTCAGCATTGGCAGGCCCTTTGGGTAATCTGAACCACAGCATGTGCTAGGTGGGAGCAGGAAAATATTGAGCTGAGGGTAAGGAGAACTTTGTCGGAAAGAATGGTGTTTAGTGAGTAAACACTTGTTGTAAAGTGGGGACACTCTTGGTCTTGTTGTTTCAGCCATTTATTTAACTTTGGTCAAGTTTCTTACCTCTTTAGCCTTGGCTTTTCCTTTTTAACCAACCTGGAAAATGTCCTCAGTTTCTGTGTACTTCCAAAGGCTCTTGAGGACCCTTCTGTTACCTTTACAGATAAAAATACTGGTTGAAGAAATCCACGTGGCTATCAATGTGGTTATTCAGATTTACTGAGTCCACACCTCAGTTATGTTTCTGTGGGCATCACAGATGGGCCACAGGAATGTGTCAGCCTTGTTCTGGGCCTTTCAAGAATGTAGGAGTTAATTTGGATGCCAGTGTGGGATACCTGATGATAGAATGAATAATAATGATCGCAGGAGTTAAATCAAAGGGGAGGACCATTATGGACGGGAATGACCTGGGGAATGGAGTAGTTAGATTTTGCTGGCATGACTGAGGGAAAAGAAGGCACTGATGACAGAAATGTAAAGGGCATTTTAGAGAAGGGATATTAGAAACAAATGCTCCACGTTGGCACTTTTTGGTTGGTAGAAAAAAAGTGAGGAAGTTGGAGCAAGGAAGAGATGTGGGACCAAGTGTGAGGTAAGAAATGAGACCTTCAGGGACAGGAATAGATGCTATTTGTTTATTGTTTTGGAGTTTCACACATTAGCAGTTTTCTGAGTCCTTCAGGCTGGGGTGGATGAAGAGGGCTGCAGGGGACCAGAGATGAGCTCATCTGACAAAAAGTCCTCTGACTAGTGTGGCTGCAGCCCCTGGGCTCCCCTCAGGCAACCCCGGAAAACTGGTGAGGCTGGTAAGAATATGGCAGGGACAGAGCTGGTGACAACATGTTATTTACAGGAGTGGTCCATCAGCTGGCAAATGCAACACTTTTTTATCCAGAGTGCTTCTGTTTGTTAGTACACTGAGGTACACATTCAGCATAATTAGCATATATTTGACAGGTTCTGTTCTACCGTTTCCTAGTAGCTTCTTTTCAAGACCTTGCATTGCAAAGCACTCTTTGATGGGGTAGTATCTGCTTGTCCACCTACAACTTGCATTGTGTCAGGGACAACTAGTTACATAACCAACCATCACCCAAGGCAGGCTGTGATGGGGAGGGGGGGCTCTCCAGGAAGAGTCCTTGAATAGCCCAGTGATGCACTCGAGTTTCCAAACTGTTCCCTGGATTTAGGGATCTCACGACATCCCCAGAAGTGTTCCACAGAGGACATTCAGGAATAGCTGCCTTCCGGATGGTGACTCTGGAGCGTCCAGGCTGTAGGAAGTGGCCTCTAGCCTGTACTGCCTCTCACCTACGATGCCATCTTGCATCATGAGTTGACAGAGCAGTGAATCTAAAACCCAGATCTGTCTGGATCGTTCCGTTAGTTGGACATTCCAGTGGCCTCCCAGCTGCAGGCCAGATGGCACATAGGGTTCTTTACGTCCTGGCCTCTTTCACCTCTCATCTCTTACTTAGTTTGTGGAAATGAAAAATGACTTGGAGTTCTCAGCCACCCCCACTCCTGGGCAGTGGCACTGTGCTGTGTCATGCCCCTCTGCCTTGGGCACTTGCTCTTCTTTCTGCCTGGACTATTCGTCCGCCTAGTTAATGCCTCTCCTTCCCTAGGCCTCATCTGGGGCATCATTTCCTCCAGGGAGCCTTCCCCGCCCTCCTTTATGCTCCACTCTGTGCTCTAACAGCCTCGCTCTGGAGTGTCTTTCACTGTAGAAGCACCTCAGGAGCAGAGACCATTTGTAGTTTAACCTGCATCTTCAGTACAAGACTAGTGTCGGCATATTGTAGATTTCAATACCTTGTTGAACTGAAACACAGACAAAATGAAATACAACTTTAGAAGGGCTAAGCAGCTTAGAAAACAACTTTGAATGTACACTACTATTAAAACATTGTTTGCTACCAGTAAGATCTTTGGACTTGTGTTTAATAATCAGTGATCTGGAGGAGTGTGTGTGTTTAATTTTTATAGTAGTCTATAAGAATGGTTTGTAGTCTAGTTGATACTTTTTTTAACCTCTTGTCTTTGCTTCTTTGCTTCTGAATGGAAGAAAGAGCGAGAAGTAGGAAGCATTGGTCCGTTAGATAATAAACTATTCAACTATATTGCCATATGAATCAATACCCTGCTCCCACCCACACACACTAGTTATTCTTAATGGTACAGCTGTACTTTGTGAAGCCTCATGACTTTGTTCTGCCCATTCTCTGTCTCCTTTTGAGCATTAAATCAGTATTAGTTACATACTTAAAAGGTGTCTGCTCTTAGAGTTGGGAGACCTGGGATGATAGGTTATAAAGAAATCAAGTAGAAATGCATATTTCTTTGTCTTCCTAGTTAGGTAGTAGCCCAACTTTCTCCTTACTATCCTCTATCTGCAAAAATAGGCTGTTACATAATTTTTAAAATATTTTATTTATTTATCTTTAGAGAGAAGGGAAGCAGAGAGGGACAGAAATATCAGTGTATGGTTGCCTCTCGTGCATCCCCTGCTGGGAACTGGCCTGCAACCCAGGCATGTGCCCTGACAGGGAATCAAACCGTGATTGTCTGATTTGCAGGCCCACAGTCAATCCACTGAGCTGCACCAGCCAGGGCAATTACACAGTTTTTTAAGCTAAGAAAATTTCAGAGCTCAAATAGAGTAATGGTGACAGATGAGAAAAGCTAGTACGTTTATCAGCCTTTTTCCTCATGGAAGTGGTGGGGGGATATACAAAACAGTCATCTAGGTCAGTTAATTAGGTCAAACATGTTCCCACAATACCGTAATGAAGAACAGATAATGTGTTTTAAGTACAGCGTCTGTGTATACAGCTTCAGGTAGCCTGACTCTACTTAAAAAAGTGTAGAGAACTTACAGGCTTTGGGACGTGCATGTCAGTGTGTTCCCTGTGACATGCAGTCTCCTGTTCTGTTCTTCTTCATTCTTTTAATTTGTACCTTGCTACAGAGTCAATGACAGAGAGAAATTAAGTCAAATCTTTGAGAGATGGGAAGTGGAGAAGTATTAGAGATGATTAATCATTGCATCTTAGTAGAGTGATGTTTGCTAACATTTAAAGAATTTGTATCTTTTTTAGCTTTTCAAGTAGCTCTGAACTTGACAGTAGGAAGTACTGCAGAGCAACATGTACTTCTTCAGAGGGTCGAGGCATCAACTTGTGCTTCGGTTAGACGCTGAGGTGGTTGAGGACGTCGGCATGTCAGCCCCCCCCAACTGTGTGCTCGGTGATGCCTGCTTCCGCTGCAGGTGACGTCCCAGTGTTCTCTGGGGTGTTTTTACATGGACCACTAGGCTCAAGCCCTTTCCCTTCTGCCTAAACTGAAAAATACATAACTAACTTGGCATTAGTTTATGGTTTGTTTTGTTGGCTGACGTTCCTACCATGTGTCTGTATTGCAGTAACTACTAGACAAGGAAGTAGCCTCTGCTTGACCCTGGTTTATCCCAGGTGTGAACAAGTCTCTGGAGTTCAGGACTGGAGCTGACACTAGCCACCCTGTGCAAGGTCACATGTTTTTGTTAATCACATTACAAAAAGACATGACTTAGTAAGGGTCTTGCATGGGAATAGGTGTTCAAGGAATACCCCATACTGAAAGACATCGCCATTAAGGAGTGAACAAGGGCTGGGTAGGAACTTACTTCTGTTGTAGTTATTTGGTACATTAAGTGGAATTTGGCTTAAGATGGTTACATCCTGCCTCTCTTCTGTGTGATGGAAAATGTTGCTTAGTAACTTGGTGTTTTCCACAATGCCACTTTAGCATTCCAGAGGATTTGGAAGCATGGGTTGTACTCATGTGACTTTCTTGAAATAACTAGGCTCTAACCAGAGTAACATAAATAATCATCTATTGATGTGTGTGTGTGTGTGTGTATGAACAATCATAGAACAGTGTTAATATGGAGTCAAAGGTAATCTCCTGGGAGAGAAAGAAGCATTTGCATTTATTATGAAGAATAATCATTTGTTAACTTGAGGTGTGGTTATGTGGTTTATGTAGATCTTTCGTTCTGAAAGTGTTTGAGCTTTCTATTTCGAATTTACATTTGAAATTCAGACCCATTTTTACTGACTGATGAGGCCATTGTTACAGCTAAGGATAGGAGTAGCTGATGTTCCTTAGTGAAAGAAACTTGCTGTTTTTTAATCTGTTTAGTCCCAATAATCCTCATACATAAGGGCAAAGGAGGTTAGATGGTAATTTGTATACCATCGTTCACACTGTTACTTTTTTGTTTACTTGTTTCTTTTTAGAGTTGTAGTAATTTACACGTGGATCTGTTTGTGATCTGGGCTCATGATTCACACACACAGAATCTGTTACAGACTGTAGATCAGCAAACACCTAGCTGTGATCAGCCAGACATTTACAGTATAATTTCTGATCTCAGCTGGTTTCCTTGCTTACTGACCACAGGCTTTATCAGGGGTCTATTAATTTTTTAAATGATCATTGCAGCCTAACAAAGTGAATGTGGTTAGTAAAGGAAACACTTGCAAAGTGTATTTTGTTTGCTTTTACTCCCTTCCCTTCTTGGATCCTTTCAGCCCCCTTAACTGTGTCTTTTTCCCCCTGAACTGAATCCCCAAGATTGAAAGTGTACGTGGCTGAGAAGAAGCCGGAGCTGGGAAATCGGAGGCAAGGTTGAGAGTAGGAGAGAGAGCATATAATCCAAAAGTGGACAAGGCCTGGGGACACTGCGGTGAGCCTATGGGAGCGTGGATCCATAAGATGGGAAGGTCAGAGTCAATCAACAGGCAAAACTAGGCAGCAAGCAAAAATCAGGGACACAGGAATAGTGGGGTTTGGTGGGCGCTAAAGGAGCAGGTAAGGGCAAGTCCAGATCACGTCAGGGATCCGTCTGCAGAAATGGAAAGAGCTGTGGCCCCATCTGGGCAGCAAACTTGGAAGATGAAAGCAGAAGTGCTTGGGCATTTCAGTGCAAGTTGTGCTCTAGCCAAGGAGCTTGGAAGGCATTCCCAGTTAGGATAGGAACCAGGCCCAGAGTGTGGGCGTGCAGAGCCCACTTGTAAAAGCACATCATGGGCGTGACTGCCTGGAAAGGAAAGGGAGGTGGCCTGGGAGGGTCCTGATACCTAAGGAGAGGGATGAAGGACATGTGGCAACACGGGCATAATTGGCACTTTGCTGGGCATTGTGTTTTCCGTGACTCATGGGCCGTGTTGCAATACACTCATCGGAATTCCAGGCAGTAAAGCCACCCCAGCCAAGGCTGGGAGTGAAGAAAGGGCTTTCAGTGGGTCTGTTCCTTTCCAGAAAGATCATCAAACCTTATATTGTCATGGGTTTTTATAGCTCCGTTCTCATGTTTCCCTGCTCGTTAACCCAGAAGGCGGTGTGGAGGACCTACTATAAAGATGCTTTAACTTACAGTGACCAGAGGGGAGCGGGGGAGGATATCGGTGGAAAGAGGGGAAGGAACTAGTCAAAGAACATGTGTGAATGACCCATGGACGTGGACAACTGTGTGGGATTGACTGTGGGAGTAGGGGCGGGGTGGGGGAGAGGCGGGGCAGGGGAGAGCAAGGTGGGGGGGGTGGAACAACTGTAATAGAATAACAAAAAAATTTTTTAAAGGTGCTTTTGACTTAAAAGCTGCTAAACAGTTTACATTCTGTATAAAAATCTCAGCTCTCTTTTTAAGGTTTTTCATAGCAAAAAGAAAAAATAGATGTTTGCAAAGAAATACATTGGAATAAATAGTATAAATGAAGATTAATTCATGAGAAAAATGTAACTTGTGATCATGTATATAGTTTTGGTGTGTATTATACATACACATTTAGATATATAATATTTACATGCATGAATATTGTATAAATATACATAAACTTATATTGCTTAGGAATTCTGAGGATGAGATTTCTAGTTATTAATCATTGTTAACTCAGTGTTTGGGTCCTTTTTAGAAACATTAGTACAAAATTATTCAGTACCTTATCTACTTTTATTTTTATTTATATCATGAAATTAGATCAATTTACAGGAAAGAAGAGGTAATTAACCCGACATTTCTAATCATACATCGTCATCAAATATTTAGTTTTTAACTTAAATTATTTCATGTATACATTTGCAGGTAATTATTTAATGCACTTAGTGTTTATTTTAATAGCTTTATTATATGGTAATATAGCATTTTGATTATATTTCTCTTATTTTTAACCATTTGGGTCAATAATATTTTTTCATCATTAAAAGTATCACCAGTGCGAACATTTTTTAACAAATTGTCTTTGGGTTTTTTCCATTAGGCCTTTTCCCCAAAGTGAGATTAACAAGTCAAAGGGCAGGGGCAACTTTTTCACGGCTTCTGCACAAATTGCCAGATTATTTTCCAGAAAGATTGATCTAATTTGCTGTGCCACCATTGATATATTAAATGAACAGTCCCAATTTTAGACCATTCAGACAGCCTGAGCGCATGTGAGAAGTTTAATTACATTTCCACCCCAGGGTCTATCTGTGTAGATAGCTCTCCTAAAGAAACTTAGTATGTGGACACCAGCATTACAGAACTGATACAACGTGTAGTTAATTTGTTCTTCAGAATGTGAGGCAAATCCACATTCAAGTTCAGGCTGTGGGGCCAGAGAACATGCTGTGTTGAGGTAGAGCCCCCTTTTGGACAAGTGTGGTACTGCGATCTCTGTGCCGTGTCACCCAGGCCAGAGCAAAGGGAGAGGTGGACAGTTGGGTCTCAGCGTTTCTGCCAGGGAGATTATCCGCCCTTGGGGAATTGCAGATGGCTTCTTGGGAAGGGCGGGGCACTCTGGAGTCGGAAAGAGAGGATGTGTCCAGTGGGCACAGTGGGCCATGGTCATGGAGTCGGGTGACTCCTGGGCAGCTTCGAACTGAAGGCCTTCCTCACTGGAAATGTCAGTTCAGGCGTGTCGGGGTGATTTTTTCTTTTCATGACAGTATTATTAATTTTTGAATGGAAGCCGATGGAGATTGCAGATTCTGTTCACTCTAAAAGGATATAACTTGCCTGGGCTATACAGGTTCCTTTGCCCTGGTTCTGACAGGGAGGAAATTTAGACCTTGCCCTGGGAAGTATACTCCTGTCTTGCTCTCATTCTCGCTGACAGAGCATGGTACCTTTGCCAGCTTCCCCAGTGACTTGCAAAAGTTCTGTAACCTAAATACAGAACATGTAACAGCACGTTATGGAACTGGGGCAGGAGGGTACTGCAGAACACAACATATATAGCATGCAATTCAGAAAGGCACAAAGGAATTACAATAAATCCTCAGTTTGGGATTGTTTAAAAATCATCATGTGTATACATTTTAAAAGAAGTGATTACATATTACCATAGCAATTCCAAGTCATAAAGTTACATGGAAGTTGAGATAAAAAATTGTTTTATTTCCAGGTCCCAATACTGATTCCCAAAGAAGTCAGCATTGCTGGGCATTCACGGGCCAGCAGCGGCGAGGGAGAGAAACACCAGGGCTGTCACAGGACCCAATTAGGGCTTTATTTATTTATTTTTTACTGTCAGTTGACTTTTTCTGTTTGGTGGTAAGGTATATATGATGAGTCCTGGCTAGTGTGTCTTACTTGGTTGGAGCATCATCCCATAGACCAAAGGGTTGCGGGTTCGATTCCTGGTGAGGGCACATACACAGTTGTGGGTTCAATCCCAGGTTGGGAAGTGTGCGAAAGAGCAACTGATTGATGTTTCTCTCTCACAGGGACATTTGTCTCTCTTTCTCTCTGTCTCTCTTTCTCTTCTCCCCCTCCTACCCCTGATTTCTCTCTCTCTTTCTTTCTAGCCCCCCCCCCCCCCACCTCCCCTTGATCCCTTCCCCTCTCTTTCACTCTCTAAAAAGCAATGAAAAAATATCCTTGGGCAAGGATTTAAATAATAAGTAAATAAACAAATAAGTGGCATTTGCCATCTTGACCTTTTTAAGTGTATAATTCAGCGACATTAACAATGTCATGTCACATTCACAGTGATATGCAACCATCACCACTATTTCCCATACTCTTCCATTATCCTAAACAGAAATTCTGGACGTTAGAAATTCATTTCGTAGTTGGTTATTTCAGAACTTTTTCTGGCCTGAAGAAGTGCAGGTACATGTCGTATGTTAGGGTTGATTCTGCTGGGCGTGTGTCTTTCGTTCGCCAGTTTCCTTTCATCTTTCTGATGTTGCTGGCTCCCTTGAAAGGGTGGCCATCCAGGTGGAGGAGGGGAGGGTAACTACTATAAATAACTACTATAAATGCACTATAAATAACTACTATAAATGCACTTCTTCAAACATCTTTCTATAGTCAAACCCCTTCATTGTATTCTCATGAGAGAGAGATGAACATCAAGCTCACACAGACCTTGTTGTGGGCCATGGCTTCTGTGTCTCCTGTGAATTTTGGTACAATCAGGGGTGGTTTGTTTTTGTCACGGCAGACATCAGGTGGATGACAAGTGTTTGGTTGGGTTGCAGGTTGTGAAGATCTTGGAGAAGCACGACCCCTTGAAGAACGCCCAGGCAAAATATGGATCCATCCCTCCAGATGAGGCCAGCGCCGTGCAGAATTATGTAGAACACATGCTCTTCTTGCTGATTGAAGAACAAGCCAAGGATGCCGCAATGGGGCCAATTCTGGAATTTGTGGTCTCCGAGAACATTATGGAGAAACTGTTCCTTTGGAGCCTGCGGCGGGAGTTTACCGACGACACTAAGATCGAACAGCTGAAGATGTACGAGATGCTGGTCACCCAGTCGCACCAGCCGCTGCTGCACCACAAGCCCATCCTGAAGCCCCTGATGATGTTGCTGAGCTCTTGCTCGGGAACAGCCACCCCTGCCGTGGAGGAGAAGCTGGTGGTCCTGCTCAGTCAGCTCTGTTCCATCCTTGCCAAAGATCCGTCCATCCTGGAGCTCTTCTTCCACACGAGCGAGGACCAAGGGGCGGCCAACTTCCTCATCTTCTCCCTGCTGATTCCCTTCATTCACCGCGAGGGGGCAGTAGGTCAGCAGGCCCGGGATGCGTTGCTTTTCATCATGTCTCTCTCTGCTGAGAACAGCATGGTGGCCCGTCACATCGTGGAGAACACATACTTTTGTCCAGTAAGTCCCCCTCATTGCCATGTTTGTCACCCACCTCTCTTTTCCTGTCTTGTGCTACTGATAAACACTTCACTGTTCCTTTCAGCAAGTTGTACTTGGCACCCTCTATGGAAAGATATTTACAGGAATCTTTTAGAGGGACCAGAGCAATTCTAAACTGAGGTGCTATTTGGCTGAGTAGTGTCAGCTCAAGAGAAGCCAACAGCGGCAACTGTATGTCTTAGCCCATTTCTGTTGGGTTAGGAACTGTTTTAGTTTTTCCTAAGAGCATGTCCTGAGCAATTGGTAAGACTGGCATTTTTTATATTTTTGGCTTTTCAGGTTTATTTTGACCCAACAGACCCTAGCATGTGGCGAGACCCCTCACAGCTGGTTTCACAAATTAATTTGTTTCTCAGCAAGATAATGACCATAACTGTAGATATAAGGCACTGATTTTATTTAAAAAAATAAAAACATATTTACAATGTGACATAGCAAGAAATTCTCTATTCTGTATAGGGTTTTTTTGTTGTTGTTTGTTTGTTTGTTTTTGTTTGCTTTTAAGAGAGAGGGGAAGGGAGGGAGAAATAGAGGGTTAGAAACATTAACGTATGGTTGATTTTCACATGGCCCCAAACGGGGACCTGGCCCATAACCCAGGCACGTGCCCTGACTGGGAATGGAAGTGGCGACCCTTTGGTTCGCAGGTTTAACCACTGAACTATAGCAGCCAGGGCTCTGTGTAGGTTCTTAATCATTGGTATGGTGAGAGGTAGAGTGTAATGTCCTTTCCAGATGTCACAGTGGCCCAGGTCCAGTCACAGTTCCAGAAAATAATGGGACTCTGAAGACTCCTTGGCTTCTGTTAGTTTAATGTTGGTCTTGTCTTCGGAAGGGGATTTAAGTGGCAGGTTTATGTCTTCTGGTTTGTCAGTTACATTGGACAAGAGCTATTATTTCCCTGAGTGAACATTTCCAGTTCATTTCCATTGTCTGTTTCTTTGTACAGTTGCATCATTATATTTATTTGTAAACTGTATTGCCTTAAATATGCCTAATTCTACTGGAATAGTATACAATACCATCAGTAAATTTTTTGGAACAGGCCAGGAAAGTTGACACCAGTAGATTAGATTTGTTGTTAATTAACACTATGTGGGTAGCTTTTGACCAGGGGTGAGGACTTTTACAGGGCATTTAGAAAGGTGTGTGGGTGTGTGGTTGTGGCAGGGACATGGGTGGCTGGGGAGGAAGGTCAACTGCTACTGAGTGTGAGGGGGCCCAGGATACTTCGTGTCTGGTAGTTTGTGGGATGGTCTTGCCCAGTAAAGAGTGACCTGCTCAAAATTCTAATAGCAATCCTAATGAGTAACATAATGTGCTTTGTTTTGAGGTTCAAATGCAGTAATCTTCTTTATACTACTAAATTCTTATTTTTACTAAGAAACCAGGTGCGGGGGTGACTTTCCTCGCAAGCCCCCCCGTGTGCCACAGATGAGAGTAAACATAACTGAGACATGATGTGATCTGCTTGGGGAGGAGAGGTGGCCAGTTTCCCAGAGGAAAAAGGCCTTGAGCAGTGGCCAGTTTCTCAGGGGAAAAAGGCGTTGAGCCCCTTCCTCCAAGGGCTTTTATTGGGTTGTAATACACAGGAATACAGGGCGGCAAGGATCAAACAGTAGATAACATTTCAAAGAAATCTGAGGGGTTAGTTTGAGTCAGAGTCTGTCAGGAACAGAGTTTTAGGGTTTCCTGCTTGAACCCTTAACATATGAATGAAAGCACTCTTAGCAGAGTAGATTTCACAGGTTTTTCAGGAAGTCTTTGTGATTCCAGATTATTCCCTGGGACATGCTCTAGCAAGGCAAGGACCTGCACCCCTCCCCATCAGGTATTCAGGCTTAAGGGGATTAGAGCCAGGAAGCACTTCTCCCAGAGGGCATGGGGACTGGGCTACATCAAAGCCAGGGGGCAAGAGTCCATTGCTCTTTGTTGCAGCCCCCCCCCCCCCGCCCCCATCCTTCCATGGTGGCCTCCCAAGTGATCATGTCTGGCCTAGGTAGCCCCTCCTCTGAGGGGGTCTTACCCGTCAAGGATTTCCGATCATGCTTTGGGGGCAGGGAGAAGAAACTGAGGCAGCGTTTGCTACCAGAGACAAGCCTTGTCCCCTGCAGCTCGCATTCCAGAGGTCACTGACTCCTTAGCCGCAGGGGGTAGAGTTACAATTCCCAGAACCAGGCAGAGTGGTCCACAGCAACCAGGGTCACCTAATATCTGGTGAACATTTATTTCAGGGCAAACAAGTAAAATTTTTTGAAAAATAGAATTGCAATTAAGAAATTCAGGGTACCAGGTAGCTTTTCTCTTCTGTGTTCTGACCAATGGAATAAGAAATTGTACAAAGATTGATAGTCAGATGGGAAGTAAAGAACTGATTCCCTTCATCTGTGCCAACATATTAGTTTTCCTTCCTTTGAGCTTTCTGAAAAAAATGTTTATCTTTTACTAAGTTTCTACCTCCACAACATTGCTCATATCCAGCTCCTCCTTTCCATTCTCATCCCTACGACTCTTGTTTCTAGACCCTAACGTGTCTCCCTACTTCCTTAGTATCTACCAAACTCACCATCTTTATTGTCAGGATAAATTCTAAGAAAATTCTGATTTTGCTGTTTAATTGCTTAAATTTCTTCAAGGAAAATTCTCCAAACTGGGTATAACAGCTGTGGTGTGCAGAGTAATGCCTTCCCCCTCCAAGTTGTCTACAAACTAATCCTTAAATCCGTGAACAGGGTTAGTAAGAGATAGAGTCGGGATTTGAACCTGGGCAGCCTCATTCAATGAGCCATGTGCTTATTAACCTTGTACATAGGTAATAGAGTATCAAGATTTACCATAAAACACCAACCATAAAGAAGAGATTAGAATGAAGAACAAAAGACACAGATTGAGAGAAGATGCTTGCAACACACATAACTACGAATGATTGGTACCCAAAATAAAGAAAAAACATTTGTAATGCTACAGTTTAATAAGAAAATGATGAAACAATGCATTAGAAAAGTGGGCACAGGATGTGAGCAGATGATTCCCAAAAGGCACCCAAAGCCCATAAACATGAAAATATGCTCCTCTTCCCTAGCACTTGTGGGGAAGGCGCATCATCGCACAGAGGCGCCGGACAGTGCTCGCCAGAACAGCTAGCTGTCGGCCCTCTGGTAACACCAAGCATTGTCAGGGGTGTGGAAAGTAGGAACTCTCGAGAACGTACATTGGTGCAGGAAAGCCGGAAGCACTTAACGACATGGAACATTTGTGCGCAGTGTGATTGGGCGTCTTCTAGGTACCTGCCCTAGGGCAGTCTGGCATGTTTGTGAGGGTACACACACGAAGATATTCAATGCAGTACTGATTTGAGAAGAGAAAAATAGAAACATATTAAGGGGGAGATAAATAAACTGGTTTGTTCTACATCAGTGGAGTACTACTCAGCATTCAAAACAAATGAATCACATATAACTATGAAAATGTGAATACCTATAAGTCCATTTTTTAAAAGATTTTATTTGTTTATTTTTAGACAGAGGGGACGAGGGGAGGAAGAGACGGAGAGAAACATCAGTGTGTAGTTGCCTCTCATGTGCCCCCTCACCAGGGACCTGGCCTACAACCTAGGCATGTGCCCCAACTGGGAATTGAACTGGTGACCCTCCGCTTTGCAGGCCCATGCTCCATCCACTGACCCACTCCAGCCAGGGCCGAGTACCTATAAGTCTAAAAACATATTAAGTGAAAGAAGTAACAGAAGGTTACATAGTATGTTGGTATTTACCTAAAATTTACATAAAGACAAAGTCTGAGTGTATGCTGTTTTATTGATATATATATATATCTCCAATGGACATACAGTGAAAGTACAAAAATGAGTATAGGAATAATAGGTACTAACTTCAAGACTGTGGTTGCTTTTCAGGGTGAAGGGAGGAGGAGGGAGCAGTGGGGTTTAGCTCTATTTGTTATGTTTTATTTTTTGGTAAAAATAAAGAGTGCCCTGAAGAAGTTATGGGCAAGTATTAAAATCCTTGAAATCTGGGGATGGTTTCTATTCTGTTATGTTTTATGTGTTTGTAATATTTCATACTTGAACACTTAAATCTATTAGGGCTGCTTACGTTGGAAGCAGATTTTACTGAGGAGCTGTTGGCATTATGAAAAGGTGTTTTCAAACACAGTACAGTTCATAAAAGTTGGAGGAAAAACAGCAACCACAACCGACCTTATTTTCTGGAACGGAACACACAGCTTTGCTGTGTTAAGCTGCCCCCTCAGGATGGACCCCGTAATCTCATTTGTGCTCAGTTTTCTATAATTACATCTGACAATGTAATTTTTAAAAGGGGGCCTCTTTGTGTTGAATATAAAAGCATAGTCTATTAACCATCCAGCTAAGGATCACAGATGATAAAAAGCTTTCTCTAATTAGTATGATTGTCAAAGTGTGTTAGCGTCAGGCGTTGGGAAGAGTAATGACTCTTTCAGGAAACTGGGCCACTTTTGGAAACTTCTGTCGTGGTTACAGGAAGAGCTTGCTGGTTCCACTGCCTCTGATCTCAAGATGGGCTTTTCCAAGAAAAGCAGAAGAATGAGGGTGCCCTAGGGAACACTTGAGCGCCAACACGTAGACGGCTGGGGACTCTGTGACCTTGTCTTCTCTCGATTCCTTTTAAACCAAATATTGATGATTAAGCCCTTGTCACTCGTTCCACATTGGCAAAGGCAGAAAGTAGCCTAGAAATTCGGAATGCAAATTGAAATAAGCAACCTTTAGGTACACAGCCATGGGTAGAACATTATTTATCCCATATCTGAAATTTATGAGGCTTTTTATGTTGGCAAGGTGTATCAAATGGTCCCCACCAGGTGTTCTGCTGCTGGCTTCAGACTGAAGCCATCTGCTAAAAATCTTTTTGTTTTTGCTGAAATTAACTGGGTACTTTCAGGTGTTTCTCGTTAAAGGCGGACCTTCCCGGACTTGTTCTGTGCTCTGTGTGTGTGTCCTTTCTTCCCTCCACTGGGAACACTGCAACCTGTAAACCAGTGACGGTCACCTTACTACTTGCACTACTTTGTTAATCCTTGCCACAACTGAGTAAAGAAACTGGACCCTAGAGGACTTCATAACTGCTGTCAATGGCAGAGTCAAGTTCAACAACTTGACTCTGCATTAGTCTGGTATTGAAATGCACCATCTCACCAACCACCACGGTATACTGCTTCCAGGAAAGTGGTTGCTTTTTAAATTATCTGTTGTTATCCTTATAGTTTTATATGGTGATTCATTTCTTTTAAGAAGACTCTTGAGAGCAAGTAAATTAAAAATATTGGGTCAATACTTAATGTATTAGGGATAAATATGTTTTATAATTACTTTTTTGTGGGCAGGATCAATGAAAGGCTGAAATAATGGATGGGCATTTTGTTTTTAATGAGCTGTTGAATGTCCGTGTATTTTAAATTAAGTTTAAAATGAAATTTAAACGCAAATAGATTGTGCTATTTAGCTCTTGGGAAAATCGCCTGCACGCCTGTCGCTGCCCCTCCATTGCCCTGGTGTCGTTCCTGAAGCACCCTCCGCATCCCTTTGCGTGGCCGTCCTCTTTGTCGCATGTATTAGTGTATCGTCCGTCCCCTCCTTCTCGCCTGGTCTGACTTGTCCGCTTCTCTTTCTCTAGCAACTGGCCCACGGTCGATGTTCTAGAAACATATGCGATTGGGTGAATGAGTCTGACCTCTGAGCAAAGTCTTGGGAAGGGGAATAGAAATATGTAGCAGTAAAGATGCGGAACCTTGTTCTTAAGACTGTGGGATAGTTTATTCTGCAGCATATTTCCTTCCATGTTCCTTTGCCTGAAGAGTATGGCCGAGGCGTCCTCCAGCTCCACGCACAGCGGCAAGAGCTGCAGACTCACCGTCCAGCGGTGACGCGCACTGTCCGGCACAGGCAGGCTTCCGTCCGCACCTCAGCGGCGCCTTTTTCAAGAATACGCTTTAAAAAAAGTGAATATTAGGTGTGTGTTATTTTTAATTACTGTCACTGATGTATATAATTTGAAGATTAATGTTGCTGTAATTATATTGATATACTAAGTAGTTATTCCCAGAGTTTTAGTCAGACAAATTAGGCCTGTCTTTATGAAATCATCTTCAAAGCCTCAAAGTGGTTAAGGAATCAGGAGTATGCAGAGTTAAAGCCTTTTGTTCTGTGGTTAATTTAGCAGGAGTTAGCAAATGTAATTGATTTTTTACATGTGGCATCAAGGTTAGATTTCCCTTCAAGGAGAACTCTTGGTCTCCGTTCTCTCTTGGTGAAGGTTTTAAATTTTTTACATGCAACCCACTCAGGTCACCTTTCACACTGGAATTAAAGTGATTTGTTTGGGGATGTTGACAAGGAGCTAAGTACTTTAAATAGGGGACATTCTCCTTTGGGACCACAGATGCTGAGATTTTGAAAAAGCTATAAATGCACTGTCTTGTTTACTGTTGTATTTCCTGTACTTACCCTAGTACCTGGCCTGAGGTGCTCAGTAATTCTTTTCTAAGGAGCAAGGGGCTCATGAGTGAATAAAGGTCACTAGGAAACAGAACAGAGAAATGGGTAGAATCTTTTGGTTTCTCACCTATTGAAATGGTTCCTCTGTTTCCCTCACTGTCCTTCCTACTCCACGTGGGCTCCTCTCCACGTGACCCCACACCTGGTTTTGCTGCACTTGAGGCCTGTTAGGTCCCGTTTCTCAGGCCACGCCTGTCTGTATTATGTTGTTGAGTTTGATGTGAAGTACTGCTCGCCCCTGACACTCCACATACGTGCCAGCACGCGTCATCCCCCTCCGGTGTGGCCCGGACTGAACATGTGAGACCGAGTGAGGTGAGAAGACAGCCAGTACACGAGAAATGCAAGAGTGACAGCTGCTACACAAAGGGATGCAGAGGGTGCCGTGGAAAAGGAGAGGCAGCAACGAGTTTGTAGATATTTGTTCCTGGTTCAGTGTACCTGAACCCACATCTCCTTCTTACTTTCCGTTTCTGATGCCAGCTACTGTGGGTTGTCTTGACACATCTCATCTGTCGAAACCTCCGTTCCCTTCCCTTCTCCCTCTGGTCTCTAGGGCTGGAGGTACCATCTACGCTTGGACGGTTCCAGGTCTCCGTCTCTAATCCAGATCCCTCTCCTATGCACCAGACCCCACACAGCTGCCTCCTGGGCTCTCCTGTGGGATGGCCCTGAAGCTCTTTATTCTGCCTGCAACACCCCACAGGATCTGACTCCTGCTCACCTTGCTGGGCTCTTATCATCTCTAATTCTATACTCCAATAATACCGCACTTCTCTCAGTTCCTGGAAGATACCATCTTTTCTTTCTCCTTTGAGCTTTTGTACACCCTCTGCTTAGCATATTCTTCCTTTCGACACTTTTCCTGACTATCTACTATTTATTCATTAGCAGCTTGGACATCACTTCTTCTGAGAAGTGATTTCCTGCTCCCTCCCACCCTAAATCTGGATTAAGGGCCTTTGTATATCCACAGCACCATACATTCTCTATTATGTATTCCGAACATTTATTACACTATTTCAATTGCCTATCCATCTCTTACTAGACGCAGAGATCAGTGACTACTTCGCTATTTCTTTTCTGGGCCTAAGTTAGGATCCAATGTTTTCCTGGATGTTTCCAGCCCATTTGAGTTCCCCATAGCCTCAGGCTTTACCCTAGAGGAGTGCCTTTTATAGACGGCTTCCCTGCTTCTGTTGCGTGCTGTTCCTGCCCGCCCTTCACACGTCTGCCGGTGGGGACCTCTAAGGTGCTGTTTGGTTAGCATTGCTCTTCAGCTGGGAGACTTCCCAATTGCGACATTCACCATTTCCCTCGGTCTCATACTTCCCAAGATAAAATCAACAGGCACGCAGCGCAGGTGGGTTCCTTCCCCACATTTCTATTTCTGTTAGAGGCTTCGCCATTTTCTTAATGACCAAGCTGGATAACTTGATAGTCTTGATTTCTCACTCACCCTCACTAAGTCCAAATGCTGTCATTTTGGGAACAGAGCACCTGAGGGAGGAAGTAAAGCCCGCGAGCTTTGGATTAATCCTGGATCGATAGATGTCGTAGCTAGCTCACCCTCACATCCACTTACACGTAAACCTCACATTTATTGCCTCCTCCCTTTTCCTCCTGCTGCTGCTTCAGCTTCGATCCACTGTAGCTCTGTCTGAACTATTGCTGCCACATCTAACTGACCCATGACCCCCAGTTCGTTTTTCTTGCTATCATTTGTGAATAGCAGATTAAAGTGCTTTTTAAACTGTAAATATCTATGTGTCTATCACGGCCTTTAACACATTTGCAGGAATCTTTCTCATAATGCCCCTCAAGGTTCTTGCTGGGAGACCTTCTGTCCCGGAGCGAGCGCCCTAGTCCAGGGCTTCCTCCCAGAGACTGGGGTGTGTGTGCCTTCTCTGTATTTGTATTCAGTGCATTGTGCTATAATGCACTGTGTTGATTTTGCTCCTCTCCTGAATATTGTGGGGGCAGGAATCATGTTTTCTTCATGCTTGCGTGTGTCTCCCTCACTCCCTACCTGCAGGCCAGCATATGCCTGGTACATAGGAGATAAGCAACCCATGTCAACAATGTACGTGTTAACCAAATACCCTGGGTGCTGCCGTTCCCTCTCTTGGAGTTGTCCGTCTGCACCTGTCAAATCCTTCCTCGCCAGCAGAATACCCTCTCATTCTTCAATACCTTGCTACTTTCAGGGCAGCCTTTGAACCAGCAGCACGGGCTTCCCCCAGGAGCAGGGCGAGACTTTGGAAGAGAGCTGATGACAATTTTGTTTCTGAACACAGGTGCTTGCCACCGGGCTCAGTGGCCTCTACTCTTCCCTGCCTACAAAGCTGGAAGAGAAAGGCGAGGAGTGGCACTGCCTTCTCAGAGACGACTGGCTCCTCCTCCCTGCCCTCGTGCAGTTCATGAACTCCCTGGAGTTCTGCAATGCCGTCATACAGGTACTGAGCACAGTGCAGGGGCCTTTGTTACGGAGCACTGCCAAGGAGGACACGCACTGCCAAGGAGTGGGTTATGAGCAGTCCCTCTTTTACCTGAATGTTTATAGGCTATGGATGCTTTGCTTGAAGCACACTGAATATCCTGGGATGAGTACAAATGTTAGTTTATGGGTTCTGGGAAGTTTTAATTGAGAAAAAATAAGTAGATTTTCTTTATCCTCCTTATAAAATTGATAATTCTGTTTTGATTATCCACTTAACCGTCAAAAAATAAGTTCAATGCCTGACTCATTAAATAGGTATTTTTAGGCTTTGAAGCACTCCAAATTATACCACTTTTATTTCAAGGTCTTTTTGGGAGTCTACAAAGGAAAACACTTTATTTTGCTTAATGGTGCATGCTACATAAAAAAATGTTGTTATCCCAATTGAATTTAGAAGAACTTAAGCATCTTCTTAGTAACACAAATTAAATTTGCTTTGAAATCGGCCTGCTTTGGGGTGGGGGGAAGTGCCACTGAACTCTACTATATTTGGCTTCTTGATTGGATTTTTACTTTCTGATTTCTTTTCATTGTTTTCAATAAAAATCAGATTTTATATACATTTAAGGATGTAGTAAATATTTGTCAAACAATGTTTTATTTCTGTACAGCATAATATCACCTTAATATTGGATTTATTAAGAAATCAAATTTTCTTTATGGTGATTGTAAGGTAAAAAATGTTAGTGATAATCTGTTTATATACCAAATAGAGAAATAGCTTCTGGAAGAGAATGGAAATAAATTACTTTGGTTTCCCTTTCATTTTTATTGCTAAGTCAAAGGAAGTTTTGTTTATATATAAGTGGATTACATCTTCAGTTATTTTTTCTTTAATATTACAGTCTATCACCATTTTCCTGCAGAACTGTGTGGACATAAAAGAGATAGAGCTATTAGTTTCTCCCCAAATGTGTACACAGGGAAAGACTGTTAGTGATTCAAAGAGGTAGCCTCATTTCCCTAGAAATTGCTGTTTACTTTATTTGACTATTTTTTTAACAAAGAAAAATAAAGCTAATAGTCATAGTTAAGAACAGAAAAGTGATATATTTCATATTATATTTTGAAATTGAGGCTATATGCCATATTTTGCCATGTATAATGTGTACCTTTTTGCCCAAATTACACATGGGTATACTGATTACATACCCTCAGTGTAATACTGTTGTGCACGATAGGTGCAAAAATGAGGGTGCACATTGTATATGGCAAAATATGGTGCTTGTAAGATTGTTTTGGGGGGGAGACTATTGAAAAGGTTACTTATAAGATATTAGTAAGGATTGTCCAGGGTAAATATATTTTAGAAATCAAGTATAGGAAGTTTTTTTTTTTTTTACCTCTGATAATGTTTTCTACCTTTGAATAGGATCTATTTTTTATAACAAGATTTAATAAATACCTTGCTCCACAATAAAATGAGGAGCAGAAAATGCACCTTCAAAATGAGAAATTTTTTTCTGCCAGCCAAATAAATGTATTTAATTGTCCATTTTGATAGTTATATAGTTATATACATTTTGAAATTAGTTCCAAGTTGAGATGAGAAATAGATGAAGTTATGGGGTAAAAATTATACTATCCAGCTTGTGAATTTTATATTATGACTCCTTATGCATCTCAGGCTATTTATTGTCTATTTTTTAAAATAGAAACATAAAATTGCCACTGAAAAATTTTTTTCTTAATATTTAAAAAATATTTATTTATAGACAGAGGAGACAGGAAGGAGAAAGAGTGGGAGAGAAACATCAATGTGTGGTTGCCTTTCATGTGTCCCCTACTGGGGACCTGGCCTGCAACCCAGGCATGTGCCCTGAGTGGGAATTGAATTGAATTGAATAGGTGACGCTTTGCTTTATAGGCCCATGCTCAATCCACTGAGCTACACCATCCAGGGCACTTCTTAAAAATTTGAAAGTCCGAGCTATTTATACTGAAATCAACCATCTGAAAAAAGTCCATGGTGGTTTAAAATCTGAATAATTCTTTAACTGTGAAATAAATGGCCAAAATTTGGATTTCTTTTTTGAATTCAGAGTGTACACAGAAATGTTTGATGTTTAAGAAGACCTAAAATTTCAATTCTTTGTGTTTTTCATCACTACTTGTTTTCTCCTGTAGGTGGCTCATCCCTCAATTCGTAATCAGCTTGTAAGTTATATTTACAATGGGTTCCTGGTACCAGTCTTGGCTCCTGCTCTCCATAAGGTCAGTGATTGGCTGATGTAAGCTTTCACTTGTTTGTGGTACAACTGATGGAAACTGAGGAAGGCGAATGGTGTAACTGACTTGATGGTGACGTTAGCCTGATTTCTCCTTCCGTTCATATTCCTTAGCCATGTCAGACACAGGTCTTAACAGTGGCTACAGCTTAAGCCTGATGGGATCCATTTCATGTTGTAGAATATGGCATTTTGAATGGCAAGTAAGATAGTCTAAACCAGGATCGGCAAATAGACTGACTCTTGTGCCTACGTAGTTCATGGTTAGTGGCCACTTGGAACTCAAGGCCAAGTCTGTCATAGAAGGCGAAAGGTTTCCTGTGCATGTGGAGAGGGGCACTGGTAGCACAAGTCCCTTGGATTTGCCATCTCTTAGAACATAATTTTTTATTATAAAAATTTTGTGACAGCAAAAAATTAAAGTGAAGCCAAGTTAAGATCCTGTCCAAGGTTGGCTGTCTCATTAGCACTGGTCTGAATCCCCCGTGACACTCTCATTCTGTGTAATAAGTCAACTGGTAGCTTCTCCGTTGTGAGCTGTCAGGAGACACCCATGGACCTAAAATTCTAATTTTAAGAACTTTTTTCTTCACTAAGGAAAGAGACATATATAGTACGCCAGATGATCTTTGTCAGGTTATTGGACTTGCCAGCCTTGGTTGGGTGAGAGGCGAGGAACTACTCATCACATGCTTTTTGGTGGAATGCCCACCTTTCCGCACCTGCCAAGTCCCATTTCCGTGGGCTCTCATCTTACAGAATCTGAGGTTACCTGGTTGTGGCAGCTTTGAAGCCTGGCTGCACATGCTGAGTGGAGTTCCAGTTTAGATCACTGCGTCTCTTTTCTTCCCCAAACTGTCAAAGTATTTTATTTTGAGGAGATGTTACCTTCGAGAGAATTCCACACCACACTTGCCACGGTTAGTATCACAACTCTAGGCAGCCTTTGTGCACGTCTGTCTCTTGGAGCAGCAGGTCTTGGTGGGTGATGTTCATGTGTTGCCCCTTGGTGCCCTTTGAACACAGTGACAATGTTCTCCAAACAGGGTGCTTGCTCTGATTAGGATTTTTGCATTATTTCTAGGTTCAAGAGGTAATCTTGGATGGGGTTTGAACATCAAAATTTTGAGATTTCTAGGTTTAGTGGTTTATGGACACAAAGGAACCAAGTCTTTGAAATTAAAAATATCTTTTACTTTTTATTTTTTAAAAGATTTTATTCACCCATTTCCAGAGAGAAGAGAAGGGAGGGAGAAAGAGAGGGAAACATCAATGAGTGGTTGTCTCTCATGTGCCCCCAAACCAGTGGTTGTCTCTCATGTGCCCTGACTGGGAATTGAACCCCTGACACTTTGGTTCTCAGGCTGGCACTCAATCCACTGAGCCACACGAGTCAGGGTAAAAATTAAAAATGTCTTTTTGATATGGAATATATCTTTGGAAAATACAAACCTTGTATTTGCTTCCAGGTTGTCTTTCTGTTCCTCTCTTGTTGTTCTGGGGTTGGGGTGGGGGTTTGGAGTGGAGGTCTCTAGACCTCTGCATGGAGGAATTTTCCTCAGTGGAGGAACACAGCCGTGCTGGGGAAGTCCCTTGGCAGGGGTTATCCGTATATGCTCTCAAACACATTTTCTCGCACGTGTTTTCCATCCTTTTCCTCATTGACTGGCTGATATAAAATAATTCCCCAAGTCACTGTCATAATAGCTATAATTATAAAATTATTTTTTGTTCAGTGTTTTATGTCATTATAATTAGCACACCTTAAGGCTACAAATAATAGTGATAACTTATTCGTAATGGAGGATGAGACCCACTCAGAGAGCTGCCGTGAGGGTCTGACGGTCACTGTGTGTCTCCTTCACAGCGCTCGTCACGAGGGGAATCAGATCATTAAGTGTGCAGTGGCTTGCTTAATGTCTGTCTCCCCAACGGTTTGCCTGCTTCTCAGGGGTGGGGTTCACCCTTGTTTTGTTCACGGGGGTATCTCCAGTGCCACGCACCGTACCTTAGATCTAGAGGTTGAATAAACAGCGCACAAATGGAGTGGTGTGTGTCAAAGTGGCAGGCAAAGTGCTAACACTTGGTACATTCTCAGGTGGCGGTTCGTAGAGAATATTAATAGTGCTTTATATAGAGTAACTCATAGTGTTCTCAGTAATGCCCATAATTCACGTGAGATTTTGAAAATCATGTGGTTACCTTAATGTGTGCTTATTGTGAAAAAATGCAGTCAGTACTGAGTATATGAAGCAAAGTGAACGTTACCGTATTAGATTTCCAATCCCTAGTTAAGACTCCTTAATGTTTATTCATTGAGGACCATTTCTCCCAGGGCTATTGAGCGACTAGGGAGAATATTTCCTCCTTAATTGATTTTTCTTCCTACTCTTCATCTTTTTATTTTTTTAAATTTTAAAAAGTTTTATTTATTTATTTTCAGAGAGAGGGGAAGGAGAGAGGGAGAGAAATATCAATGTGTACTTGCCTCTCATGTGTCCCCAGTTGGGAACTGGCCTACAACCCAGGCATGTGCCCTGACTGGGAATTGAACTGCGATCGTGTGGTTTGCAGGCCCGTGCTCAATCCACTGAGCTACACCAGTCAGGGCCCTTATTTTTGTTTGTGTTTTTGCTATTTAAAATTAAAGGCATAGGAAAGAAGTGGAGTGGGGGGAGGTGGCCAGCCTCTCCTCCAGCTCTGGGCTTCCTGAGTGGTTGGTGAAGTGTATGAATGGCTGGCCAGGGGCTCCCAAGCAGAAGAGGAAAGAAGTCCAGAATTGGGCGTTTCCTAAGGTGTTCCCAGTGGGGACAGTCCCATCTAGAGCCTGTATCCTCTCCTCTGATGTGGAGGGAGACCTGGGAGTCTCATGTCTGCTGCAGGGGCGCCTGTCCATAGTTTTCCCATGCTGGGTCCCTTGCTTCGACCGAAGAGCCTCATTTAATATCCTTAGTAAATGTCTTTTGTGCTCTATCTCAGCCCCCAGTTTACGCAAAACATTCCAGTTATGCGCCATCAGCATAGGCAGTGTGCAGAGGTAAATTTAGTCTTTCTGTCTCATAAATAACATAAATAAATTCATACTCAGTAACTTTCCCACATCACAGTCAGTACTCATAAACAGTGCCTCCACAGCGTTCCTTAAGTCATTACGAAGGGTTGTGGGCAGTAAAAGGAGGGGAGCAGGGGGTGCCTGACAAGCACAGATGGTCACCACCTCTCCTCTTCCCGCCCTGTGCTTGTTGCACGCCACACCTACTGTGCACGCTGCTCCACGGTGGGTTTCTCCACCTGGAGCTGGGGCAGGGGGTCGTGTGTTCTCCTGTATTAGCCCAAAGGTGTACCTGGGTTTTTCCTGTTTGGTTTGGCCTTTTTTTTTTTAATGGGGCTGCATAGTTTTCTGTAGTGTGGAAATACAATCCCTTATTCACAACTCAAAAATTGAAAAACCTCTGAAAACTGAATTTTTTAAGCCATTGACACGGCAGCACAACCCAACCTTTGCTGGACTCTGGTGGCATACGCATGCCTGAACGGTCACGGGGCTGTTTTTATCTCACTCGTGTTAATATCTGTGTGCTTTCTGAAGGAATATTCATGTATTTGATTGTAGAGCTCTGCTCCCGACCTGCTGGGTTGTGTCAAGTATGGCAGCTGTAATATCGCCTTTCTCAGGGCTGAGGTTTTGAATTCCAAAATGCACGGTCTGCAGGGTTTTGGATAAGAGATCGGGAGCCTGTTTTGGTCAGTTAGAGAAGGATAGGTTTTTGGTTAAAATCGTACTTTGTAAAAGCCACATTAAAGAAAATGATACCATGTTAATATAGGTCATTTAGGAATTAGATCTAGCCATAGCCATGGACATCATGTTGTGCAAAACCAGTTATTAATGACTTTAGATTAATGGGACAGCCATTAATTGTCCAGCACGAGCTGGTTCTGTTGTCTCCGTATGTTTGATTTATCGAAGCTGAATTGTCAGGGCTGAGTGTTCATTGGCGTGGTTGTGTGAGTCTGAGTTCTCAGGGGTGCGGATGCAGGATGGGATCACAAGTGCGAGGGTTTTGCCAGCGCAAGTGCTGGTGAGAGAGAAAACGGAGCAAGGTAGGGACGGCTGGCTGTGGCACTGTCAGACAGCCTGCCTGCCTGGCGCATAGTTCAGCGGAGTGTGAGCCTGACTGGGAGTGTCCCAGCCTGTTGTGAGGAGGTCCAGGTGCCCCCCAAACAGGTCCGCCAGAGCAGCCTGGCTGCCCTCAGCCAGGGGCTGTGAGCCGCCTGTGGGTCACTCTGCTGAGGTTGCAGCATAGCCGCAGGCCCTTGGGTCACTTACATCCGGGTAGCTGGAGGTCTAGGAGGCAGGCACGTTCCCATGGCAACCATGTTCCCACATGGTCGATATCCATGGTTTTCCTGATCATAGATGTTGAAAAGATAGATAAGTGTATTTGCTTAATTTATAGAGCTCCCTTTTTTTTGGTGCAGAATTTTCAGGAGTTCCAGTATTCCCCTGATGCAGGGAGATGTTTTGGTCAGGGTTAGTTTGAGAAAAGAACTTCTTGTATCTGTCGCTGTGATGACATAGTGACAGGTGCAAACACTACCAGCATCTCAGGGGCTGTGAAACAACAAGTGTTTATGTGTTTGTTCGCGGGGCTTATCCACCTGGGGAGTGGAGTGAGCAGCTTGTAGGTAGCTCTTCTCCACAGCATCCTCACTTGGGGACCCAGGTTGGTAGAACCTGCACAGTCTAATATCACTGGTCATGCTGTCAGAGGGGAGGTACCACAGTGGATGGCCCACTGGTTTTGAAGCTCCTGTCTGGAGGTGACACATGTCATTTCTGTTCACGTTTCATTGTCCAAAGCAAAGCCAATCCCCAGGCCACATGTGACCTTGGAGGCAAGTGCACTTTCACTTTTCCAGAAGAAGAGAGGCATCAAGGGCAATTATCAGCCCCAATGACTGTCATATTTTGTTAATCAGGGCCCCAGAAGGAACAGGTGGCACTCACGTTGGCTGGTGAGGGATCTCCTTACCAGAAGATGACGTTTCAATGATGTATGGCTGTGTGATCAGCTGCCCCAACCTTAAAGACTTAAAACACTCATTTATCATGAATCTAGAGTACAATTGCCAGGTTCAGGAATTAGGGCAGTGCTCAGAGGGGACACTCATTTCTGTCCTATGAGTTCTGGGCTCAGCTGGGATGAGTACACTGACTGCAGCCTAGACAGCTTGGGGCTGGATGGGTCTGTCTGTCTGTCTATCTATCTATCTATCTATCTGCCTCTTGCCCTCTTTCCACAAAGCCTCTCCACAGGGCTAGCTTGGGCTTCCTCACAGCATGGTGGCCTCAGGTAGTTGGACTTCCCGTATGTGGGGTGAGGGCTCCAAGAGACAGGAAGTGGACAGTGCGAGTCTGGAAGGAGAAACCATGTTGCTTTCCTCCTGTTTTATTGTTCATAGTAGTCACCCACTTTCAAGGCAGGAGCATAGACCCCACCTGTTGATGACAGGAGTGTCAAAGAATTTGTGGCCATAGTCTAGGCGGGGTTACCATGGGTACCACCCTAGGACTGAATGCTTAAGCATTAGGGGCCTATGTAGAAAAGGTCATCTGAAAAGAACCATGAACTTGTGTCATGGGTCACAGCCAAACCTGAGGCAGCCCCTCAGAGAGGAAGTCAGTAAAATAAAATAAAATAGCAAGACTTTACTCATCTTTCTTGCTCTGATGTCCTGCTGGAAGCCTGTTGGGTGAACCCAAATGGAAACCAGGCAGTGAGGGAATCATGGGGTAAAAAGCGGTCCATGTGGGGCCACTGGGGCTCAGAGCAGGGAGACAAGAGGAGGGCGAGGGGCACATGGAAGGCATCCAGCATTTACGAGGTTCAGCATCTTAGAGTATAGCGTCACCCACCAGGAACCCTTCCAGACCACCTGCAAACGGCGGCTGCCTCTCTGACATGAAACTGCCAGGCCTTCCCTCACCGCATCCAGTGCACTTAATATTTGTTTTAAAAGACTGGGATTTTAAAGAATCACTTTTTCAACAAACCCGAGGCTCTGACTCCTTGACCAGAGCTGCCTCCCTTCCCCCTTGACATCCACACTCCAGACTCGCCTGTTCTCCTTGTCTGCTCCCCTGACCTAACTCTCTCCTGTCCTTCCCTGCCCATGGGTTTGCTCAGGGCTGGGGCTTCCACTGATCAACCGCTGAGTATATCTCTCACCTCTGCAGAGAGCCTGCGCATCTGCTCGGCATGAACACTCAACCCCTGGGTGGGTCTCTTTGCCCGAAGGGTCCGCTGTGCCCCTCAAACATAGACCATAGAAGCCAAACGCACAATGTCTTTCTCCCCAGGCCACCTTAGCTCATCCTCTGCACACTTTGTGTGGGTGAGTAACATTATTTTCCTAGTTACCTGGCCGAGAAGCCATGATTGATTCTTCTTGAATCTTTCCTCTTACTCACCCCTCATGCTGTGCCAGGCGGACAAAAACGGAAGTGAGGCAGGATCATTGCCTTTGTCCAGCGGTGTCGTGTAGGAACAGGGGGCTGGCTGGAGACCAGCAGACAGAGGCGGCTCCAGCGGGGACAGAAAGTGGGGACTGGAGGGTGTCTGGAGGGGCACGTGTTGCATAAATAACACCCCGGGCTCAGTCATTTTATTTCGGCTGCGTGTCCTGTGAAATAGGATGGTCCTCTTTTGTGGGTTACGTTGGCTTCTTTATTTGGAGACTGGCAAAAAATTAAGGAAGAAATTTGGGGCTACCTGTAGCAGTTGAGGGCGGGGGCATTGAGGGTGTTGGAGTAAGGGATGGGTGGAGGGAGAAATAACCGCACACCGGCCTTTTCTGCCGTTACCTCACAGGCATTAGGAGTAATAACTGCGACCTCAAAGAAAGCCTATCCCTTTGGCTTTTGCAAAGAGCAGCTAGCTAGGTTTCTCTCAGCAAATTACTCCGTATAGGTGTGCCTGGAAAAACAGAAGCAAAAAAAAATCTACCAGAAAAACTGATTTTCCACCATGCCGTGGGCTGCGACCGTGCTGGAACAGGGGACACGGGTGGAATTAATGTCAGACGCTTGTCAGACCCGCCCTCAGCAGCCTGCTTGCTGGGTTCCCGTAAGCCACAAAGGAGCCCATTTGTTTTACAATCTTGTCTTCCAAACATACACATACATATTCATGAGCGATATCCTGTGAGCTCAGTAATTCATGGCTTATTGACTTAGGTTGATGGATGGAGGTTTTTTTGGAGACTAGAGAAGAAAAGATGGAAATTTTGAGAGTGTGGGAGCAGCCATACTTGTGAGTCGCCTGCGTGCTATTAATGTGTCTGGGGGGGGCGGGGGGAAGTGGCCGGGACCCCTTAAGAGCCCAGTTGGGTGTTTTTGACTTGTATGCCCCATGAAACTAGTGACTGAAAATTTTAAGAGCAATTTAATACAATCTTCAAATGATCATCATTAGTAAATGTTATTGAGCTCTAATTGGGTGTTGAGTTTATGGGCGGAGTACTTAACCCCTTAGGTCCTGCTGGTTTTAGTCTCCAGAGCAGCCTGTCACCTAGCTGAGCTCCAATTCCATCCGTCTTCCCTCCTCCGTCTCTAGTCTGGGAGATGGTGGAGGGGGGTTGGGTGGCAGGAGGGCAGAGGCAGCTCTCCTGCTTGCTCTTTGGGCAGACTTCCTGTTGCATTTTTGGATGCCGGGCATGTCGTCGCTCCGTCACTCTGCTGTCGTCTGCATCACTTCCTATGAAACACACCTTGCAGTTTTCTGTCTGGTTTGCATGAATGCTGTAAAATTTCACTGGCCAGGTCCTTCCTTTTGGCAGGGAATTGGAAGAAAGGAGGGATCAAAGCCCTGGAGCTAGGATGCCATCTTGGCCCTGGCACTCAGATTTTATTTTTCAAATCTGGTGGTTCTTTGCTAAGTCTGTTATAGTTTTTCCTGATTATGGAGGTTCTCCAGTAGACTGGCTCTGGGGAGGACCATACTAAAAACTGGAGTGGGATAGTGTTTTGGTCCCTCCGTTCCACATTTTTACTTAAGTATTTCAGTTAATTTGCTTTTTAAAACCCGTTCCCTAGATTATTGATCCAAGATGTTTGACCGAAGGCCCCCGAATGTTGCCCTGCTCTATTTTTTGCTGGCTCCTTAGTCCTTTTCCTGTAATGCTGTCGAGCTCTCCTTGTTCATGGGGAACTTTGTTTATTACCACGGCTGGAGTAGACAAGTCCCTTAAGCGACTCTGTCCTCCACTTTGCTGAAAGCACGCCCCGGTGACCACTGGGGCCCACAGGCTGCTGGTCTGGCGCCAAGTGAAGGGGTCTTGAGGATGCCCTGGAGAAGTTCTGTTGTTTCTCATAGAAGCCGCTGCTGCTGTGTCAGAGCCTCTCGGGAGGGTGCCGTGGGCTCAGGGCAGGGGGTGCTGGCTTACTACCTGTGGGCCGCCTGGCAGCTGGGGAGACCGCGCCCCGTGTGTGGAGCAGGAGCGCCTGTGCCACCTGGTGCCACCTCAAGCTCATATCGTGTTGCGGTCCCCACTGGATGCTGGAGATCCAGCTGTGACCGACCGAGGAGCTGGGATGGCAGTGGCAGGGCCCAACGATATTCTGTCTCCTCTGTTACCCCCGAACATAGACAGAGAGTTCAGTGGGAGCAGAGGGGCCAGACAGAAGGATCACCGTAGCAGCCAGTGATGGCAGTCGAACGAGGTAGTCAAAAGGCCCAGTCCTGCTGCGGGCCTGCTGCTGTGGAACGTGGGGGCTGTCTTAGCCATGTAAGCAGATAATGTAGGTCAAAACATTCTGCGAAATTGAAGGACTTTGTAGCAGTGGTGTATCTAAAGGTGGGCAGTGAAGGGAGACTGTTGGGCTCCTGTCGGTTCTCAGAGTGTGTTTCTGCCCCTGATGTGTGTGCAGTGTTTGATTGAGGGGAGCACCTCCCCTTGCTCAGGATGCTGGACAGGTGCCATTATTAACGATGACATCAACGCTGCTCTCCTGTGTGATGCTGTCAAGTAGGTGGACAGTGAGTGATATCGCTACCATAAAACTCAAGTGCAAATGCTGTCAGCGCAGCAGTGGGAATCCTGGCCACTCGGGGACATCCTGGCCCATAGACAATAAAAACTCACAGATGAAGGAACCTGCCACAGTCATATTGCTGGTTAAATAGCAAAGAGTCAGAACTCAAACTAAGTCTCTCTAACCTCAAACTTCATTTTTTTAAATGTTAATGATGCTGCTTCCCAAAATTGTATTAATCAAATATAGCGCATTAACTGGACGTATTAGATGGCACATACTAATGGCACATCCTGTATGTCACAGAGTGTTGTAAGGAGACCGCGGAAGAGCATCGTTCTGCCTCGGCCCCAGTCCCACCAGAGCCGTGGTGCTGTGGGCAGAAGGGAAAACAAGTGCCCCTTGTGGCTGCAGCTCACACAGTAAACCTGGCCTTGCCGGGCGACCTCATTACTTTCCATGTTCTGGGGTATGCAGTGGAGAGAGGCTGCACACAGATGTTCAGATCCATATATACACATACTTTTCCTGTCATCAGTATATAGAAAAGCCCAGGAGAGTCCGTGGTTCATCCCGGAGCTACCACCTGTGGGCCAGCTGCGGAACATGATGAGATGTCTGCCGTTCACAGTGGAAATGTCTGCCTCCGAGAGCGTGGAAATAGGTTGTCATAGAAGCTATTGGGACATTCACTTCTTTTTGTTTTCCTCAAGAAAATCTAGTAATTAATATCTACACTCTCATGCTAAGCTTCTAGCCTACTTTAAACACTGTGTCTTCGAATCGATTTTGTAGACAGCATGGCTCCAAATAGGGCACATAGTGTGTATTCAGCTGAGACCAGGGCACATTGTTACAAGGATGGAAACCTAAATCTTTGCTCTCGTTTTGCATATTCACAGAACAAATAGAGAATTAATTGGCCATAGGATCCACTATATCATCACCCAGGCCTAAAGCCAGCCTCATGGTGCCTTTGGGGCATCCCTGTTCCCCTTCCTGTACTGACGTTGAGCGCTGCTTGTTCTTACGGAGCTCTGTGACCGTGCCTGGAGCCTCTCCAGAATGCTAGATCTAACACTGTGCCAAAGCAAACAGACACACACACACACACTGGCCTAAGTAAATAGACCTAAGTAAGTAGACAGAAAAGGGAAGGCTAATTTATTCATTGATAGAACCCTCAATGTTGTGGTATCCAGCAGATACGTTCTTTGCCAAGGGTTTAGTACAGTGTGGACTTCAGAGCTGGGCTGCCAGGGTGTCTGCCCCAGCTCTGCCTCTCGCCAGCTCTGTGCCCATGAGAAGGACCTTTAACCTCGCTGAGCCGCTTTCCTAATTTGTAAAGTGGGGGGATGGTGGCAGTGCCTACCTTGTAGAAGATGAGACGATGGGATGAGTTGATTCTGTAAAATGGTGCCTGGCGGAGAGTAAGTGCTATGTGTGTGTGAGCTCTGTTATTACTGTTTTTATCCTTATTATATGCCTGTTAGAAAAACCATAATTTTTGATGGCTGAGCAGTCTTTTCATTGATGTGTAATACTACACAGTACTACTATTATTTCATCTGTAGTGATATAAACTGTGGCGTACTGCCAGGAGGAAATCAGTTGAGAACTATAGACATCAAGGTGGTGAGAGAAATAGAGATGTTGACTTTATAGAGACCAGTTATTTTAACTTTTTCCTGGGTCAATCCCAAACTTCCTCCCCCTTCTCTCACAGACTCACTTCTCCAGCCACCCTGGACCATTTGCTACCCAGAAAGTGTGAACTGGCCTTCTAGTTAAATGCCTCTACTTAGGCTCTTCCTTTACTTGAGGTGCCTTTCTCCTCCAGCTGTGCATCTTCCTTATCCTTCAACGTCTGGGCCACATGCCACCTCCTTCTGAAAGTCCTCCTGATTAAGCCGGAAGTAGGCAACTACTCTTCACTCCTTCAGAGTTTGGTTGGTATCACTCATGTGACACCCAAAGGTTACTCTACATGATCCTTATGGGTTTGATGTGTTACTTCTGTTGGCAGACAGAAAACAGCATGAGAGGAGAGACCACGCATATTTGCTCATTCATTCAGCCAGTGAACTAATATCATAGCAGCATGTGTGGCACACCCCCTTGCACATAATAGGTATTTTTATGGTTTCTAGGTAAGCGAGTGTGTGAACATAGATATGGTAACTAGGTAGGAGTGTGTGTGCGTGCAGAGCACATGTGCAGGAGTGAGAGGAGAAAGCCAGGGAGAGATTAAAGAATGTAGAGCTGTTGGGGTCCAGCCTCGTTGGTGACCTGATGTTTGGCTGACAGCTGGCACTTGTGGGGTGGCATGGAGCCGGGAGGAAAGGGAGCTGTTGGAGTGGAGGGGTGTTGAGTGCGGGCTAGAGACGGCTGCTGCTGAAAGGGAGACAACCATTATTGTCATGTAAGTGCAGAGAAATGACTTGAGACAGATATTGCTGGAAACATAGAAAGGAAGATACAGATGTTTTGTAGGAAAAAGCAGAAGGAATACAAACAAAAAATATTAGTGGAGGATCAGAGATGGCTCTAAGATTCGTGTTTGAAATGTGCTCCCCACATGTAGAGATGGAATTGTATGAAGTGGGCAAACTTTCTGCTATTGGCTTGTGTTGTCTGTAACTGGCAATACGTTGTGCCATAATTATTTATCAAGGCATCAAACTATGTGGATAAGTGTGTGTGATATTTATATTTGTGTTAAATGGTTTACCAGAACTAGTAGAGTTAGTTGTCCAGTTTTTCCTTTGATGGTATCATGCTGTAAGAATTTAGGAGCACGGAGGTGTAAAGCCCATTTGATTTCAATGTCATAGAGATGCTCTATGTGGAGTGAGGGTGGGGGACTTTCTCATTTGATCCTGTGTCCTTATTTCCTGACGCAGTGTTAACCCAATGCTTGGTGCTCAATAGGTACTCCATAACTGTTTCCCAGTAAAGGAATCAGTAGCATCTCATTTTTTCCAGTAAATGAGTTACTAATACCGTGGTTTAAAGTTCTTCCCAAATCTACATGGAGAGATGAAATTGGAGGCAGAAACATAGTATGCTGTGCTCCCACAGAGTTTTAGTGCTAGACATAACTTCGGAGATTGTCTAGTCCCAGCTCCTCATTTTTCAGATAAAGACATTGAGGACTGTAGAGGTGAAGTGACTGGCCCAGGCTCACACAACTGGTACTAGCTGAGCTTGGACCAAAAACCTAAGTCCCCAAGTCTTAAGGCCTCAGCCTCATTGCTTTTCATGACCCTGCTCTGAAGTAAATCTTAGTTCCATGATTCCTTCGATGGCATAACTTAACTCCTGAGCTCCCAATGCAGAATTCTGGGAAAAGAATTCTCCTTGTGCTTCTCTGTTAATTGAAAATGGAAAGATTTCTTGGGGAGCAAATCCCCTTCCTCTCAAGGCCCCTTTGCAGTGCAGGGGCTGCTTGGGGGAGCCCATAGGAAGTTTCTGCGGCCCTGTTCCAGCCTCTCCAGCTCAGCAGGCTCCGAAAAGAGAGCTTGCACCATCTAGTGGATCCAGGAGGCTCTCGGGTCTGATTTATTGGTGGCTCTACTTTAAAAAGAAGAAAGGAACAGTATTTTCATGTCATTAATCTGTAGATTCACACAGGCACTCCTTTGTTCCTATCACAAAAGTGGGGTCGATGGCCCAGAATGGTGGTGGGATTACTTTGTGCCTGAATGTGCTGAAAACAAGGACTTAGTGACCCCCCTCCTCTTGCTCCTCCTCCTTCCCTTTTAATGGTAGAAGGAGGGCAAGGATATGAACAATATATTTACCTTGATTTTTCAACCAGTGATTGGATTATTGTGGTCATTAATTCAAACATGAACTGCTCTGTAATGGGGCCTTCCCATTGTAGATGAGAATGAGTCAAATCCTGCTATTATTCCTGGGAAATCCTGTAGGGCTCATCTGGGCAATGAATGTACTATTCAATAATATACAGTACCTGTTACCCAACTGGAAAAGGGAAGTATTTGGAAGTTTCCAAATTACCACTTTGTTTTCCTTCCATAGAGTCTTTAAATCTCTTCATAAACTCTGCAGAATATTTATCTCACGCATCAGGTGGCAGAAGGTGGCCCCCATGAAGCAGGGTAACTGATCTGAGCCATCTCACCACTGACTTGGCCCTGTGCTCTGGAATGCTCACTCGCCCGCCGGGCCCAAGTTTTTTGGGGGAAGAATGTGATGGGTCATCTTTTTATCTGCAGAGTACTGGTCAACCTGGTGGTTTTTGTTTCTTAAACTTTTTATCAGTCTATCAGCTGAAATATTTTTAATGGCACCTTAGCCCTCATGTAGGAGGATCATCCTTTGTGGTGGTGGGCCTTTGTGATAGAATCAGTTAGGGAATCCTGACCCTGCTTGTGGGGATTCCAGGTTCCCTGGATCCAAGCAGGGCGTGAGCATGGGTCTCTTTAAAAGCTGCCCCAGTGATTCTAACGTGCATCCTTCCAAGTGCCCTGCGTCACTGGATTCCAAATCAAGTCTGACCATTGGAGATGCATATTTGGAAACCTGTTCTCCTTGGGGACAGAAGTTACATTGTTTTACGATTGAAGTAACGAAAGTTACCAGTGCACCTAAGTGATTCCATGCTTAACATCCCTGGTAGAGAGTCAGCCCTGGGGCATGCTCAGTCCCAGGAGGGGCATTCTTCCGGGACAGCCAGAAGCAGTGAGGCCCAGAAGCCAGTGCTTCTGTGAGTGGCAGTTTAATGTATTGTTGCAATTGTGCTCATCTGAGAGCATTGATTCTGCGTTGTTGGCACTTGTCCCCGTGACGGTAAGAGAGGCGGTGTCTTACATTATTCCATCTTTTTTTTTCTCATGCTGGTTTTAAGAGCATTTTTTCCTTTTGTTGGCTTACGATGAATTTCACTTCTTTCTGTGGTTTCCAGGAGGAAGGTGTGCAGGGACTTGTTTGGAGAAGCTGTTCCCTGGAGTAACATCCTGGTCTGTCGCTGGGAGCAGCTTGCACTGATGAAATGTAGCTGGACTGCCTGGAGGAGGGGTGGGGTGGTCAAGGGCAGCTATGGGCGTAAATACTTCAAAAGCTATAATTTTAACTCTCCTAGTGGGAGACAGTGTCCTTGACCTTAATCAGTCCACACGGTTTGTACAGTTATTTAGTTTTGAGGTATTTCTGCTCTGTTTTCAGAGGGCTGGGGATGAGAGCGGGAAGGTCATGGCAGGAGTTGTCTTGAAATGGCAGGAAGGACACGGAATTTGGTCTCAGGTGGACCTGGTCTCTGATGACTCTGGGCCCTGCTGCTTCCTGTGTACCTTTGGTGTGAGGTTTTGGGGGCCAGTTTCATCTGTCAGATGAGACCTCTAGCACCTGTCTCAGCGGGCCATGGGGACTTGACTCAGGTAGTGTATGTGAGGCACCTAACCTGGCGCCTGGCACAGAACTGGGGCTCCACAAATGGCAGCTCTTTCTAGAACTACTATTAATAGCAGTAATAATTAGTGATAACAATACTTTACCTCTTTTCCTCCCGTGGAAAGGTGCCTGAGGTGTAAGTAGTCTCCTGGCCTGTATGTCCGCCTGTTTTTCTGCGGGGGGTTGAGAATGGGAATGGCAAAGGGGTGTTGACAGAGGTCCCAGCTGGGAAAGCTGAACTCAGTTTTCATCTTCATACAAGTAGCATCTCACTGAGTCTCATCACTTATTAACCACTTAAAATGCAATAGTTACTCCCTAGAAGCGTTCGTCTTACTGATCATTCCTCTTGTGTGTATCCTGCTTACTTACCTTAGAAGGCAAAGAATATGGATTTTTATTTAAAGTGTGGAAGGGGGTTAGTAGGGAGGAGGGAAGATGCGGTTGTGGTGGTGGGAAGGCTTCCGCTCGGCAGGTGGTGAGGCCCCAGCTGCAGCAGCCATCAGTGCTGATGGCTGTGCCGAGTCGTCTGGAGGGGCTGCCTGTGTGCCGCCCTGCTGGCCTCCTGTGCTGCAAGTCAGCCTGTCTCTGGAGTACGGTAAGCACCATGTTCCAAAGCCCTGGGCCACGAGGGTAACGCTGTTGTATGATTCAGAGTAAACTGAATACGCATAGTGAGGGGCCTGCACTGCAGTTTCGGAAAAGTCTGGTGTGTTTTCACTGAGGTACAAAGTTGAGTTCTGACAGGGTATGGATTATGAAAAAAGAGTGAGACAGACAGAGGCCCGAAAGAGCCCCTTTGTTACCGATTAAACTGGTGCTGGAGCTTAGGGTTTATATCCGTGGGCAAGATTTCCTAACAGTGTAGCCCTGAATTAGACAAACCCGCCCAGGTGTACCACAGAGGCAGTGGTGGGGGGTGCAGAGAATGTGTACTTCCTGCTGGCAGCCTGGCTCCCTGCAGAAAAGAGAGAGGAAGGGGCAGGCTAATCGAAATGACAAGTCCCCCCCTCCTCCTCCCCCTCCCCCCCAGGACGAGTTACTGAGGGAGGTGGATAGAGGTCAGAGCTCTGTGGGGAGACCCTGCATGTGGGAGGAAACACTCAGATTCTCTATCAGGTGTATAGAAATCCTACCTTTCTAAATTCTAGCAAATTTGGAAGTAGTTATTCATACTTTAAAAATAAGTAGGGGTAGTTTAATCATTATCTCCATGCTCAAGAACCTGTAACGGGTCCCTATTATCTGCAGAAGAGAATCCCGTCTCCTTCGGTGGTTTTTGAAAATTGCTCCTAATGGGACCCTATTCTGCTGCCAACCTCCCTTCTCCATGATTTTCAAATGCCACCTGAAGTCAGGGCAAGATCCTCATTGTCCTCCAGTCTTATTACCATGTTCCCGCTGGATTATTCTTTCTACTTCACGCCTGTCTGTCCAAAACATATTCATCTGTAAGTCCCAGGAGAGCCCCCGCGGTGGACTGAAAGTCTTGCAGTTAAGTACACCCTGATTTCTCTCCTCTGCTAGTGAGCTGTCACTGGGACCAAGAAGGGTACTTCTGTTGTATATGCTCAGCTGCTAGTATATTGTACACAGGAAAATCACTCAGTTATGCAATCGGTTAAATAAATGTATCAAAAGACAGTGGCCAGCACCCTCATCACGACATTAGATTAGAGTTCTGTGTTGCTGATGCTGGGGGATAAACTTAACAGGGCAAAGAACTGAAATTAGCTTTTATTTGATGTCACTGACACAGAATCAGAGAATCTCGGATTTTTGGAGCCGAGAGCTTAGATCATCTCGGGTCAGCGCCACCATTCTATAGCTGAGAACAGGAAGACTCACGATTGGAATGGAAATATTCAGAGTCTGTGAGTACAATAATGGGCAAGGTCTCGAGGATATGACATAGGGGATGGTTCTTTCACATTGCTTTATCCATAGCAGGTTTGTGCGGCAGCCTTGTATGTACATCAGGACGTCCCCTCAGAGTTCCAGAGTGTTCTTCTGTTATCTCGAAGGGCCTCACTTCTTTGTGTTCTCACCACAGTCCGTGGAGGAAGGCACTTTTCACAGAAACTGTGCCCTAATCTCATCGTGAACCTTCTTCACACATGTAAGCTTCCTGTGCCAGACCGCACGGCGCGCCAGACACCACGCTTGTTTCACGGCTGTGGCAGTTGAGATGTGAAAAGGTCGCTTGCCCAAGGTCACCAGATACTAAGGATCAAAGCACAAGTGTTTTATACAGATTCACTGCAGTCTATTTTCCACTAGCCTGTGATGCCTTTTTCTCCCTTAAATTTTTATCTGTGCACTTGGAGAAGTCCAGCTTAGAAAAGGAAGCTCATTTGCTTTCCCTTATCAGCAAAGGGAAGGAACAGCTAATGTAAGTACTTACCTCTCCAGGGTAGAAAGCAAGAAGCCAGACTTGGGGGGAGGGCAGCCTGGTTCTGCTGCATGCTGACCTGTGCCGGGTGGCGCAGAGAGCAGGAGCCGAGACAGGAGGAGAGGGGCCAGCCCTCGGCTCCTCCACGTCCCAGGCAGGTTTTCCCAGGCAGAGGCAGTATTTGTTTCGTGCTGTGGAGGCCCCCAAGACACAGGCGATCACACGCCACTGTTACGTAAGAATGCGCAACAATATAAGCACAGTGCTTTGGTTCTGTCTACCACTGTTTCTTTCCATTAAATTGTAAACGTTTTAGGTTTTCAATTAAACAATTTAGCTTTAGTACTGACCTGTGTTTATTAGTTAACAGAAAAGTTAACAGATAAGTAAACATATATATACATATATTTTAAGTAGTTTTCAAACATTAAATCTTGTCACATTAATGAATCAAAAAGTCAGTTTGGTAGGTGCCAGTTAGCACTTAAAAACAGGATAGAGAATATCAGAAAGTCCACTGGATTGTACTTAACAATGGTAAATATTGTGTATTATTGTGCAGTAATTCTTACGATGGGTCATGATTTTAAAAACGTTGCAAGACACTGTTCTCATGCTTTGGAGGCTTATTTGGAAAATGGGTTGTGACATTAGTCTTGGCATGACATTTCTGCTTTATTATAATGACCTGCAAATGTTACTTGGTCTTCTCTTGATGGGAAACATTCATTTGTTGATTCAATTCAACAAGTAAATGCTGAGTGCCCAGTCTATGCCATGCACTGTTCTATACGCTGGGGGTGAGATCTCTACAGCAACTTACCGACAAAGCAGATCATCTCTATCTTCAGAGAAAACACTGGATCAGTTTGCGTAAGGGTCACTGTAGATAACAGAAAACTCCTTTATGGAAAAGGAAACGCACTTTAACAATAACAATCCTTCCCTGTTTCATACACCGATTGTGCTTACATTTCACTGGCTAGGATGTATAAGGCCACATCTAGATGCAAAGGAAGTAGGGATATGTTGTTTTTAGCTATAAAGTTGGGTTTACTTCCAAGGACGAAATTCTCTAACAGTGGGAAGCTAGACGTTTCTGTGAATGTAATTACTGGAGAAACACGGGCTGGACAGGTCCCAGGGTGTCCAGGTTGTCCACTGCACAGGTGCCCTGTCAAGGGGGCGAGTGGAAGAGACGAGGTTCCCCTTCTGCTCACCCGACCGTGTGCGGGGCACAGCCTAAGTTCACCCACAGGAAGGGCACCCTTAGCTAGTTGGCAGGAGGTACCTTCTCCTCTGGCCAAGCCATCTACTTACCAACTTATGGTCCTGGGCAGCTACTCTGCCCTGGGAGGTACCCGTTTACAAATTTGCAGGGATACCCTGTGTGTGCTGGTTTTTGGCTCAGAGGCTGAATCCCAGGAACCCTAGCAGTGGCCTTGACTATTTGACCCTAGATCTAACTGGTCTGTCTCTTCTCCTAGCAGAGCTCTTCTCACCAAGTTTTTACTACTTTGAAAATAATAGAAGTTAGGAGACAAAACTGGATTCATTTTCTTAACACACACACACACACAGAGTGCATTTTTAGAGTCTGAACCAGCTCAGGCACCAGAAGCCTCCTCATGGCTGATCTCTCTTCACGGCACTTCTCTCCCACTGTGGGAGAGAGATGTTAGGGTTATACATTAGGCTTACCTCATCTTTTGATTTGAAATGGAAAACTAGGTTTCTTTCCTTTTAACTTTGACAAGTGCGTGCAGGAGATAATGCCGTACCAAAGACTTGGTTCTTCAGCATCAGAATTACGAAAAGATGTGAGGGATGCCACCCTCACTGCACAGAAAGACACAGAACTCATGGAGATTCACAGAGAACTCCCACAGGCCCCGCCTGACCTAAGGTGGCCAGGTGCTGGTCTCCTTGGAAACGAGTGTACAGAGGGGAGAGGGGATCTGGTCTGAGAGTTGATTTGAATCTTTTCTGCTTTCCCGGTACCCCCCTGAGAGAACTTGAATAATTTACCAGCAACCAATGCCCTGCGAGTTTTTCTTTAAGTAGTCAAAAGAAAACAAAAAAGCAAGGAAAACAGAAAAGAAGTTAATAGTCCACTTATTTTACCGTCTTGGTGTCTTTTGCCCACACTGACTTTCTTGAAGGGCCTGCCTCCCCCTGTTGTTCGTGTCTGACTTGCCTGCCAGGTGAGACGGAGAAAGAATGACCCCAGCAGGATACTGCTCAGCGTGCCTCGCCCTGTGAGCATCTGGTGCCAGAGGATGAGCGGGTTGGGGGTGACAGAGGAAAGGAACCAGAAAGATTGGGATTATTGAACTGGTCGGGGCAGGCACCTCTGTGTCTTCTCAGTCTTCCATTGTCCTGTGGTCCTTCTGGCTCTCACGGACAATAAGCCAGGAGTGAAATCTGTCTTTTATCATCAGAACTCACCTTTGGTATAGTTTTGGTGTCTAGGAAAATTGTCCCGTGTATAAAATTCCACCTGCAAGTGATCCATTTAACCCAGCAGGCAAATTGAGTTGGGGACGAGGGATGACACCTTCTGATAATGGTCCTCAGGCACCTCATTGTAAAGGACCTCCTGGTTGAGACTCTGGCCCATAAATCATTTCCCCTCTACTGTTGGGTTGAAGGTCAGTCTCATCAGGACTCAGTAGTAGTGTCTTATTAATCAAGAAGAGAAATTAGGGGGAAGCCCGAGGGAGCATTTCTCCCTCCTCAAAAAGATCTGTGACTAGGTTGCCTTCATTCAAGAGCATCACATCAGTTAGGCTCGCTATTTTCAATGAAATGTTATTCACTGTAAAAGAAAAATTTCCTCTTTCTGCTCATGTACTGTCAAATTAATCTACCTTGCTAATGAAGGCATCCAAACACGGGTTGTGTTTTTATTAGTTATGGGGCTGCTGATTTCCTTCTTGACACATTTATTGATTACTTTCTGAGTACCTGCTGGTGCACCAGGTGCTTTGAGAATTCACACTGTAGGTCAGACAGAGTCATTTCGGCAGTAACTTTGCAATCTTAAAGGAAGGAGAAATGCATTAAGAAAACTGAAAAGGGGGATGGATGTAGTCTGGAAAGGATGGGGCTGACAGGCTACCTAAGCGTTTCAGAGTAGGGAAAAAATTGAGTTTGGGGAGGACAACCTTTCTCCATCACCACTTTGTAATGTGAGGGCAGGCTGACTTAATTTTGTTTTTACTAATGACTAAAATTTACTGGGGTTTTCCTGTGCTCCAAATAGAGTGCTATATTCTTTACATAGATTATTCAGTTTGTAGATTGAAGTGTTTTTTTTCTTTTTCAATGACAGTTTACATTCAGGTTAACTTCAAGTTGCAGCTGGATGACTTTTATTTTTTACTTTTTACAATGCGGAATGCTTTCTGACAGGAGAGACCGCACTGTGTTGCCAAAGGGAGCCATGTAGTCCTGCCTGAGGTTCAAAGAAGGGGTGGTGGGTATTTGTGCCTTGGCTGCCTGGCATCGGACCCCCCTTCCCTTCTGAGCCTGCTCCTTCCGTCTTCTGGTGACCTGGTCGTTTAACCCAGTGTCCTCACAATAAGTGTATGTTCTGCTGAGGTTGGGTCAGTCCTCACAAGACTGTGCGGACCCGAAGAGCTGGAACAATAGGCTGAGGACAGTCTTTAATTGCACAGTAGGAGCTTAAAAACAGATCAGTGGTGTCCGTGTTGTTTTCATGGTTCTTCACATTGCAACTAAGAGCCCCCACCCCACCCCAGGCCCCACCTCTGCCTTCTGTTTGGTAGTTGGTGAGGTTTCTCACGGCTCAGAGTCTGGAAGAAGTCTGGAAAGCCATTTGTTTACTTCTTCCCCTCTCCCTCAGTGTGAGTTAATGATATTTAATTAATCCATTAATTTCTATTTAATTGATTTAATTATTATATTTAATGCATTGCAGATGCATTGAAGAAATGCTGGGGAAGAAAGGCAGAGACTGGCTTTATTTGTAATATCTTTAATATTTCCTTAAGGTATGTTGCTGAAGTCATTGTAGCCATCATCCTAATTTCTTCCTTCCTCACATATTTTGGGGGTAAATAGTGGAACTCACAACCCAACTGTGGCTGTCACCTCCAGTGACCTCCCCAGCCTCCTTTGGGTGGTGGTGTCTGTTGTCTAGGAGCAGGAGGGAGGGACATGTGAGGGGCCCGGGAGGGAGGGAGCCTGAGTTACCAACTGCAGACTCTTTTTTGGAATAAATGAACCTTCTGCCCTGAGTTTTCGGCTGAAACTGTGGGGCTGCTCACTGTGAACCAGGGTTTCTGTCTTCCCTTCTGTACTTGAATGTTCTTCGAGCGCTGTGTCCTTGGAGGGAAGAGGATGGCTGCGAAGAGCCCATTCAGCTGGTGCCCTTGGCTGCACCCAAGAGGACTTGCCTCCTACCTGTTCGTTAGCTTGTCCATCTCAGGCAGCAGCGAGCAGGGGCCGCCTGTGTTCCCTGTAAAGACCTTGTCATCCTTGTTTCAGGCAATCCAGCCTCACCATTCCCATCCCTACTGCTGGTTTCAGTGAGCCATGTTCATCTGGGTCTTGTTCCCTAACTGTCCAGCTGGGACCACTGGGACCAGGGGCTCACAGATGATCCAGCTGAATCTTGGTTTGCTAGTTTTCTCCTCTTAATCAAAGGAAAATCCAAGAGAGTGTGGCTTTTGACTTGGAGAGGGTGAAACAGTCACCTGACCCTACTGCCTGCCACCTGCCTGCGAGACAGAAGGTAGGATCCATCTGTCCCAATGTGAGTGGTTCACACCCACACACACACACACACTGTTAGTAGGTGGGAAATTTATTTTTCAGGACACATATAATCCTGCCATTACAGGGAGGATTCTGGTGCTAATTTAGATGCAAATGGAATTTTCCAACTAGAGCAGATTACAGAAAGGTCAGAATGTCTATACGCTCAATTTCACTCCTACGCTGTGCATTAAGTTAATGCGCTGCCTTAGTCGTGGGCATGACGGCTGGGCCGGGCCGGGCTCTGGCCTCGGTTTTTGAGGGAGTTTAAGGAGTGGAGTGTGACTCACAGTGTCAGCGCCTCCCTTCCCACCCACTGCCTTTTTCAAAGAAAGCAAACTCTTCATTTTATCTGTTTCTGAGAAGCTTGAAATTTTAATTTAGAAAAATGTACTGTTGGAGCTGTTAGGCCGAGATAAAAAGGAGAAGGTTTTCTGTAAACTCAGCGGCCATCCTGTTCAGAGAACTGATCTCAGTGACACGTGCATGTCTTCCAGACCAGGCCTGGCTGGGTCACAGCCTGGAATGTCAGAAATTGGTGGTGGGAACTGGTGGGTGACAGGGTGGCAGGAAGGACTGTGAATTGGCTTGGTATTTGCTGTGCTACTTCAGTGTTTTCCAGACATTTTTGACTGTGATGTACTGCCAGAAATTTATTTTATACATTTGCGTGCGTGTGTGTTTTACTCAATATATAAGATATGTATGTGTGTGTGTGTGTGTGTGTGTATGTATAGTATCACCTGAATAGAATATGTGTGCAAAAGTGTGACAGCACAGTACTTACTACATGGGGTGTACGCTAATATTTTCTATTTGGATCTGGTCCATGAGTGAACCAATGAATTGATTTCACTACCCACTTTTGGGTCTCGAAGTATAGTTTGGAAAGCACCAGTTTAGGGATGGTGAAGAGGGCTTGGCATGAAGGAGGTCTCAGGTAAGGGCTCGTGGAGGGCGGACAGGTAGGAGAGGAAAGAGACTTATTTCAAAGGATGTCCTAAACTGGACTTAAGAGCAGCGAAGTTATGTGCCTGAATCGGGGCGCTGTGCTACGGCCGGGGCTGAAAAGCAAGCACACTAGAGCGCCTGAGCTATTGTAAAGAATGCTGTGATGAACATGGGGTGGGCACACTTTCTCAGATTAGTGTTTTTGTTTCCTTTGTATAAGCACCTGGAAGTGGAATTGCTGGGTCGTGTGATTTTTGATTTCCTGAAGACTCTCCATGCTGTTTTCCACAGTGGCTGTACCGATTTCCATCCCACCAACGGTGCATGGAAGTCCCCTGCTCTTCACATCCTCTTCAACATGTATTTCTTGCCTTTTGATAATAGCCCTTCTCATAGGTGTGAGGTCATATCTTATATTGGCTTTTTAATTTTTATTTCCCTGATAATTAGTCATGTTGAGCACCTTTGGATGTGTACCTGTTAGCCATCTGCACCTCTTCTTTGGGAAATGTCTATTTGGATCCTTTGTCCATTTTTAATCTTTTGTTATTATTGTTATTCAGTTGTTTGAGTTCTTTTTTAAAAAAAATAATGGAATAAATGATTTTTGAGACTTTATTTATTTAAAGGGGAAGGGAGGGAGAAAGAGAGGAAAAGAAACATCGGTGGACTCTCACGGGCCCCCAGCCAGGGACCTGGCCTGCAACCCAGGCATGTGCCCTCGACCAGGAATCGAACCGGAGACCTTTTGGCTCACAGGGTAGTGCCCAGTTCACTGAGCCACACCAGCCAGGGCTTGGGTTCTTCATATGTTTTGGACATTATTCCTTTATCAGATACATGATTTGGAACTATTTTCTCCCACTTGGTAGGTTACCTTTTTATTTTGTTGATGGTTTGCTTTGCTCTGCAGAAGCTTTTAGTTTGCTATAGTCTCACTTGTTTGACTGCTTTTGTCGTCTCTGCTTTTAGAGTCAGATCAAAAAAATCACTCCTGAGACTATGGTAAGGGGCTTGCTGCCTGTGTTTCCTTCTGGGAACTTTATGATTTCAGGTCTTACGTTCAAGTCTTTAATTCATTTTGAGTTAATTTTTGTGTACCGTGTAAGGTAGTGGTCCCATATCATTCTTTGGCTTGCATCTGTCCAGTTTTCCCACCACCATTTATTGAAGAGGCTGTCTTTTTCCCATCCTATATTCTTGGCTCCTTTGTTATAAATTAATTGACCATATATATGTGGGTTTATTTTGGAGCTCTCTGTTCTGTTCTGTTTTTATGCCAATAATATACTGTTGGATTACTATAGCTTTGTAGTACACTTTGAAATCAGAGAGTGTGAAAACCTTTGACTTTGCAATCTTTTCTCAAGGTTGCTTTGGCTGTTCAGGGTCTTTTGTGGCTCCGTACAAATTTTAGAATGATCTGGTTCTATGAAGGATGCCATTGAAATATTGATTGGGGTTGCCTTGGGGAGTACAAACATTATTTACAATAACCCAGATATGGAAACAACCTAAGTGTTCATTGATAGACGAGTGGACAAAGAAAATGTGGTATGTACACATGTATACACTGGAACATTACTCAGCCATGAAAAAGAAAGAAATCCCATCATTTGCAACAAGGTAGATAGACCTTGAGGGTATTATGGCAAGTGGAGTAAGCCAGACAGATTGACCAATACCCCATATGATGTGTGTAATCGAATACAGGAGCAAACAAAGCAACAAAAGTCACAGATACTGAGAGCAGACTGGTGATTATCCGAGGAGAAGGGGCTTAGGAGGTGGGCGAGATGGGTGAAGGGGGTCAATTGTGTGGTGGTGGATGGTAACGACTTCTTGTGGTAATCACTGCACTGATACAGAGATCGAATTATTATGTGGTCCATCTCAAACTAACATGATGTTATATACTAATTTTGCCTCAACTAAAAAAAAAAAAAAGAGTGCCTAACTGTTTTGATTCACAGTTGTACTTACCTTGTCAGGGATAATTATTCGTCTGTAGAAGCAAGTTTCCCTTAGATCAGTGTAGTCATTCTGTTCTACTTTTAGTAAAGAACAGCATTCCTAAGCTTCGTTATCCTTTATCTTTATTATTGCGTAGTACGTGGTGGTAGAGTAGAACTTTATTTACTATTTCTCCTAGGACTTCTATATAAATTTTCAGCTACCTGCAATCTGTCATAAAACAAGGTAAAGATGGACAGTCATCTATGAGGCAAAAGATCTTCTATGAACAGCTGATATCGGACCGTGTTTATAATGGGGCCATGAGGAGGCGGCTGCTTTTCCTACCTGGCTGTTATATCCCCCCGCCCCCCGGGGGGGGGCATTAGTGGAGGCCTCAGCCCTGCCTTTGCACAGCAGAGCCGCTTCCCCCGTCTGCCTGTCCTTGGCTTTCAAGTGATCGCACTTAGGCTCTGGCTCATCCTGGTGAAGGAGTTTGCCTATGGGGGAAGACTGAAAAGTAAGATAATGGGCAGGAGAAGATTTTCTTGGATAAAGGGCTGCTAAGGGCTCTGACCATATGGGGGAGGGAAGAGATGGAAAGAGAAGGAACCAGGTTTTCCTGGGGTTGAGTATTAGCTTGGCTGACCTCGATTTGTAAAGAGTGTGCAACTTGATGCTTAATAGAACTGGGTCTTTAATGTTTATACTATGTTATGTAAATGCTGCCCCTCCAAGTACTCTCTTAAATCCTCTTAGTTTATAAATGACAGCTTTGATTGCTTAAAAAAAAATCTTTCATTTATCCAGCCTAAAAGGAGTAAACAATAAATGCTTATGCCCTCTTTTCATGCCAGCCCCCGAAGACTGAGACTTGCATTCCGAAGGGTTGATCGCTGTGCTTTTGAGCTCATTAAGGTCACATGCAACTTACTGGGTGGGGTGAGCTGCTGCTGCGTTGTTGGTGCCGAGGCAGCTCCTGGAAGTCTGCCTGACAGGTCCTCTCAGTGGTGCTCAGTGGGTGAGAGGAAAATACGGTCTTGCAGAAACTACACGCGCGGCCCATTTGGAGTGATTAGTGCTACTTCCAGTGATCCAGAGTGTTAGGGAATTAGACTCCCGTCTAAGTGAGTTTGGATTAAATTTCTGCTGAAGGGCCCTAAGATCACAGGCGAGGAACAGGTGGAAGCTAATGCAACTACCTGTTAGGTGCTGTGAGTCATTTCCCCCATAGCTGCTTGGTGACATCAGTTACTTTATGTCTTTATTAAGAATGTTCCCCCTCTCTAGGGCGTTTAGAACACACGCAGAGAAAAGGGAAGAATTAAAAAATTAGACTCGACTCTGGCCAGTACAAACCACAAGGTCCTTGGGGATGTCGTTTATTCAAGAAACGTTTATTAAGTGCGGCCTCTGTGCTAGACCCATACACTGCACTGGAGTAATAAAGAAAAGGATGCTGTGTGTGTCCCAGAGCAGGACTGAGAGTGCAATGGGTGTGTAAATGGAGAACACTGGAAAATACTGGGAGAGGAGCAGTTTGTTTTAGAAGCTAGGGAAGCCCCTGAGAAGCACTCTCCTCAGGGCGATTTCTTTGCTAAGAGGTTGACACCTGTTTCCTTTGCTGTGTTTGGGCCACAGAGAGCCCTTTGACATTGGTTGGGCGACAGAGTGGTGTGTGTAGTATTTGAGGACCCTCCAGCATTGGTGCTGCACTGGTGGGGGCGGGTGTGTGCAAGCTGACACATTGCTCAGACCACCCAGGGCCCTGCGGGGGGCGTTGTCAGTGGGTCCCCGAGAGTGTGGGGGAAATGCAGTGCGAGGCATGTTTTGCTAGAACAAAGAAAACGGACAAGACTGGCTTGGTAATCACTTAACCACCTGGACTCAACACTCTAGGACAGACCTAAGAACCAAGAAATTTGTAGAAGCCATTGAAGCCTTTATGTGCAGATATATCCACGCCAGGACTGTTTATACTTCTGTAAGCAGACTTGGAGATCTAGTTTCTGAACTGCTTTGTGGATTTTGAAAGCAGAAAATTGCAAGGGGAAGAGAAATGTGTATAAAAGGAACAGCCCAGTAACAGTGTGTTAAAGTGACTGCGTTTCAAAGGGAGAAATAGAGAAGATGGCAAACTGAAGGAGAGAAGCTGCAATCACGCTAAGAGTGAGCCACCCCGTTGGGTGATCACCAAGCACTTCACACTCCTGGTGTGGGGCGGGGGTTGAAGGCGGGGAGCCCAGCAGGGGTAGAGGCTGGAATCTGAAGTTTTGAACTGTTTCCTTAGCGAGTTCCATGAGGCCTCATTGAGTACTCCTATACCACACACAGCAAGGCAGCAGATAACCTCTGTTCATCAAGAGATGTTGCATTCTGCTTTGGGGAAGACAAATGTATACTAGCTCTTAACATATTCCTACCCACAATGTTAAAATTAATTTGTTGAAGCTTTGAGCATCAAATCCTCAGCTCTTTGAAAAACTTGGCTCTTCAGAATGTTCTGCTTCCTGAAAGGTTGACATTTTACTGCATGGGGAAATCACCCCACATAGAAAATACTAATTTTTTATTATAAAAAGTCACAGTTACTTTATAAGCAGTAAACTCGTATAGCGCTTTATAAATAATACTTTGTGTATGTTATTCGGCTATAAAATGTGACTTACAACTTTTCAGAAACATATCTGAACATCTGTATCTCTTTATCTCGCATTTGCCATTCATTATTATTGTGTTTGCTAGATCGTATAGGTAACCCATCTTCCTGGACAAAATAACTATGTTCTTCATGTCTCTGGCTCCTTGTACATAGCAGGTCTCAACAAATGCTCATTGAATGACTAATTATGAAACAAACTATGCCCAGCCGTCTAATTCATCCTTTTCGGACCCTGTAACAGCTTTCCAGTCCTCCCCCCGCTGCCCATGGTTACACACTAAAATCTTCATGGTGTATGAATTGCATTTGGTGATGGGGGTCGCCTGAACCCTTGAACTGCGTCTTTGGGCCTTTGCTTTCCCCTTGTGGAATGCAGGGGCGGGAGCAGCATCGGGCATCTGGCATGTGAATCGGCCACAGGCTTCAGACGCAGCTCGGAAGTGTGCTCTCGGGGTGGGTGTGCTCTTGCCCTGACGGGGTCACTGTGGTGAGGTGGGGGGCTGCTGGGGAGGCATGTGTCGCAGCATCGGGAGGAAGCTCACCTGTGCTTGCTGTGTCGTTGGCCACAGGTGACTGTGGAGGAAGTCATGACCACAACTGCGTATTTGGACCTCTTTCTGCGCAGCATCTCCGAGCCGGCGCTGCTTGAGATTTTCCTCCGTTTTATCCTGCTCCACCAGCATGAGAACGTCCACATCCTGGACACCCTCACGAGTCGGATCAACACCCCCTTTCGAGTAAGACATGGGCAGTTTGTTTCTGGAATAAGATCACAAACATTGTCTTTTCTATGCTCCACCCCCCCATGCCCTTTATTTCTTGCAGCCATTGCCTTTTCTAATTTGCAGTCAGGTAATGCATTCTGTTTGGGGCCCTTTTATCAGACACTTCCTGCCTTTCAGAGGACCTTTTCCTCCACGTGTCTGGGTTGGCACTTTCTTCTGTGGAGCCAGCGGACTGGGCTTCTGAGGAGGCCTGGTGTAGGCAGAGGCCAGGGGGCCCTGGTGCAGGCAGCGAGGGAGAAGGGAGTGGGTCAGGTCTGGGTGTTAGAGGTTTTGCATCTGCCCTCCAGGGTTTTGAAGTGGGGGTCTGGGCAGTTGCGAATTGAGGAAGCCATTCTTTAGTTTGAAGTTCTGATCAGCTTTGAAAATCCTCTTTTTATTATTAGTGTTGCCCCCCGCCAGGGGCTATCTCTATCTAACAATAGTTATTGTTTTAAAAGTAAAAGAATAATAATTTCACAATGTATTATTGAGCTTTGACATACAGCTGTAATATGTGTAACAATAATAGCACAAAAGGAGGTTAGAAGGGAGGTAGCTATCTCTGCTTCCCTGGAACTAATTTAGTGTAAGTCTGACGTGAAGTCTGATAAGTTAAGATTTATATGGTAAGGCCTAGAGCAAACCGCTAATGAAGTAACTAGTATGTAGTGAAACAATCCTTAAAGCAATGAAAATATCGCACTAGGGAACATATTCACTCATTGCAAAACCAGACAGTCAAAGAGGAATAGGGGGACCAGAAATCACAAGACATCTAGAAAACAAAAAGTTAAACAGTGGGCAAATCCAATGATAAAAATAATATAAATGTGAATAGGTTAAAAAGTTAATCGGAAGGTACAGATTATCAGACTGGAGAAGAAAGGACGAGCCAGCTGTATGCTAGCTGTAGGAGATCCGCTTCAGATTCAAAGATTGGAAGTTAAATTCCTAAACCTGAACTGCACCCAATAATTGACAACATAGAATAACATAGAATAACCCTTAGAAATTACAAGGTAAGCTTATGAGATAACCCCTTTCTCTAAAGATAAAAGCTTAAATAGCTACTATGGTTTGTAAAACTGCAGTGTTGATCGGAGAGCATAAGCTGCCAGTTACAAGGTGGGTAAGATCTGGGGCTCTAATGTGGTGACTGTAGTTAACACGACTGTATACACTATGTTACATCCAGTATTGCCATGGGAACCCCTTCCAATCAATGTCTAGAGTGCTTAGTGTGGTGTCTTTTTATCACTGAGCTGTAGGAGTGCACAGGGAATGTGCGTTTGGGCTGTTGGTTCTCCTACAGCATATGACGAGAAAGTCTCAGCCTGAAATGAAGCCATTATGCAGAATCGCCCTCCTACAAAATGCCTGCGAGCATCTAGTCCAGCTTATGAAGATGCAGGCACACCCGCCCCGAAATTACTTAACGTGGCCTGATGAGATGATAAAAGCTTGCTCCCGAAAGGGCATGATGATTTTATAATGCACCTTTGGGTTTCTTTCCTATTTATCTTTCCTTTTTGACAATAAGGGAGTGAAAGGAATCTTGGTGGTTTTTTTTTTTTTTGATGGACTTCTTAGAAAAGTATCTTATCACACCCTGAGCACGACTGAAAATGGAACCAAAGAGAATGTTTACCCCAAAGCTAGGAGACAGGGCAGGAGGAGCTGAGGCTGGGGGCTGAGAACCCTGGAGGGAACGTGGGCCAGGGTATTTGCGATTTTCCATTAGCCCTGCCTTCTAGATAACTAATGTATTTGAAGGTAACTTAGGAAAACAGTTGACGAGGAGACATCTTGTGCGCGTGTGTGCACATGTCCATATGTATGCATTGGAGACTTGTAGGCATGTCTTTGCCTGGATCTTAAAATGTTGGAAGTATGAGCTAAGCATCTTGCAGGAGGGTAATTCTGCAAGATGGTGAAATTCCAGGCTTAGTCTCCCCCCCCCTTTTTTTAAAAATATTGTTGTTCAAGCAGTCTCCATTTTCCCCTGTCACCACCCACTCCCCCCGCCCCCCCTACCCCCACCTCCCACCCTCAATCCTACCCTCTTTGGCTTTGTCCATGGGTTCTTTATACATGTTCCTTGACCACCCTTTCCCCTTTCCCCCGTTATCCCCCTCTCCCCTTTCCCCCTTTATTCCCTGCCCCCAGGCTTAGTCTTTCTAATCAAACCCTGCAGGAGAACTGATGGCCTAGATACACATTCTCTCTGGCAGCGGCATACTTTTATCAAAACTGCTGAGGGAAAAAGGCCATTTTATTTTGTAATGCCAATCTATTTACCATCTGTGGAGACCAGAGCTGTCCCTCCAATATCTGAAATAGGATGTGTTCCTTGCTCTGCAGCTCTGCGTGGTGTCCCTGGCCTTATTTAGAACGCTCATCGGTTTGCACTGTGAAGATGTGATGTTACAACTAGTTCTGCGGTGAGTTGTCGTCTTTGTTCTCTTTAAAGAAAAATTCGCTCTCTATGAATTTCCCTGGTAATATAAGCTAAATAGGGGCCATGCTTCTGAGGGAAGAAAGTCATCAAGAAAGGCAATTTAATTACTGCATTACTTCCTAAGGTTAATTTTGGTTTTACAGTTAAAAGTTTTCGGGGTGGCAAGTGCATTATGTTATAAATGTGCTCCTTGAAAGAAGAGATAGAATGTTTGGAAATTTTCAGAATTACTATAAATGCTCTTGTGGTCCATGTGTGACTGTCTTTTTCCTAAGGTACATTGTCAGGGGACCGGCGTTATTCGAAGTGCTGTCGATACATAATTCCTGTGGCACTTGCTTTGGAAATGGCCCACGTGCATACGTGTACACGCTTTGACCTCTGTGCACGGTTCATTGAAGTTCAGTAATATTTCATGAGTACTGAATGTGCACAGTTCAGAAGGGGGTGAGGTGTGGAGCAGACGAATCGAAAAGGACTTGTATACAAGGTTGGAAAGACATGTCCTTCAGAAGTTCAGGCGGAAAGGTTTTCATCAAGTGGCTGGCGGTGTTCGATGACAGGTGTTGGGGGGTCAGAGTAGGCTACTATTATGACAACATTAGCTCAGTCATTTGGCAAGGGGGCTCAGGACCCCCAAATCCTGTCTCGACCCAGGTCTCCCTCTCCTTCTGGGGACCCTGCGGGCAGCAGCTGCTTTTGTAAAGGAAGAAAAGGAGAGCTGGCTGGGCTTGTGCTCCCATACGGCCCTCCGGTGGGGCGGAAAAGCCCGCCAGGGCTCCTGGGCACGCCCCCCACCTGCTCCCTCCTAACGGGGCCTCCCGACCCTCTCTTTGGTCCCTCTCTGGGAGCAAGGGGGGAAGAAGCCGCAGCAGGGAGAGAGGGAGGAGGCTCGGGCTGTCCCTGGTCCCTGCGAGTGTGTTGGCACCATGAGGGCAGAATTGCCAGGGAGATGGCATTCCAAGTACGTAGAACAGCATTTTGAAAGTGGTAGTCGTGGAAAAGAAAGGGTCAACGGGAAAGTTTCATTGTGGGGACAATAGCAGTGGCACCACCTGGGAACTAGTTAGAAATACACACTCTTGGCCTTCTCCCAGATGTGCCAGCTCCGGGGTGGGCGTGCCAACCCCAGACCCTCTGGGGGCCCTGGTGCCCGGCTGCATTTGAGGACCCCGGGCTGGAGGGTGGTGTGGTGAGGCTGTACCTCCCCACAAAGGGGGTGATGCCAACAGGCTGGGAACGGTGGGGGTGGCACCAGGGCGGAGACCGTACAGAGTCACCCTTTTATGGGACAGTGCTACCTCTCAGTTTTCTAAATTTAAAAGGAGCTTTTGGACTTTTTAGCCATTTAGATCAGGTCATCAGCAAGCACTCTTAAGGTGTTAGCAAAGAACAAATCTTATCACGAGTAAATGCCCGGGTGGAGCATTAGTTATCTGTCCTAAAAGGATTACTTTAGCTCCCCGTCGGGCCTCTGATGCCAGGACAGAACGCATTGGCACCACCAGGATGGAATTCATCAGCACAACTTGTGAAAGCCTTTTTTGTTGCCAAGAAAGAGATTTTGCCTCCACCAAGAGTAAAAACCTGATTATATTTAAATGTTAAACTCTTGAATACTGCTTCTTGGATGGCGTGAGACATACTTGTGGTTTTTCGAGTACTTGGAAGCCCGGCCCTCTCAGGAGGTGCAGAGTTCTGATGCTGGGTCACCAGGTCAGGTGAGCTCAGGTGAGGGAGGCCAGCTGCTGGCCTTTACAAGGCGAGCTGTCATCGCCTTTGGCCTGTTACAAAGTGGCATTCGTTAAAAACTGTCCTTAGACATACTAGTTAAAATCTGTAGTTTATGAAGGGGAAGAAATCAGCTCATGGTCCGAATGTCTGCATGTTCAAGTCAGGACTAGTTATTTCCCAGGAATTACCAGGAAGATGCCCAAAGGGCACACATCATGGGTTCTGTGTAATGGAAGAATGACAGACGTAACCGCCTGGTCCTAAGCTTGCTTGTCTCTATTTCTTTGGTTTTGATGATGGTGATGGTGAAGCCTTTTATTGGATACTTTGTTTCTCATTCTGTGACACTGCCTGGGGAATCCAGGAGAAGAGCAGTAAGAGAGCTTACATAGAAGGGCACGTGGTAGACAGACAGGAAACTTCTACTTCCTGGTCTCCATCTTCCAAACTGCTGATTTCCCCTACACTTAAAAATTATTATTATTATTTTTAAAGATTTTTATTTATTTATCTTTAGAGGGAAAGGGAAGGAGAGAAGGAGAGAAATATCAATGTATGGTTGCCTCTTGTGAGTTCCCTGCTGGGAACTGGCCTGCAACCCAGGCATGTGCCCTGACTGGGAATCGAACTGCGATCGTGTAGTTCGCAGGCCCGCGCTCAGTCCACTGAGCTACACCAGCCAGGGCTTAAAAATTATTTTTAATTGTGGTAAAATACATGTAAAATGTGTCCCCTTAACTATTTTTAAGTGCACAGTTCAGCAGCCTTAAGCACATCCACATTGTTGGGCAGCCATCACCACTGTCCATCTCAGAACCGTTCTTACCTGCGACACCAACACCCTGTGTCTGTTAAACACTAGCTCCCCATTTCCCCTCCCCCGGCAGCCACCATCTACTTCCTATGTCTGTGGATTTGACTCCTCCAGGGACCTCACGTAAGTGGAATCATGTTGTGTTGCTGTTTTGTACTTAACTGATTTCACTTAGCATAGTGTCTTCAAGGTTCATCCATGCCGTACCATGTGTCAGAATTGTTTTTTGTTTTTAAGGCTGAATAATACTCTACAGTTTTTAATCCATTCTTCTGTCAATGGACACTGTGATTGCTTCCGGTTTGGGGCTATTGTGAGTAATGCCGCTATGAACACAGGGATACACGTATCTCTTACAGACCCTGCCAGCAATTCTTTGAGTATATTCCAAGATGTGGAATTGCTGGATCATATGACAATTCCATTTTAAATCTTTTATTGTTTTCTATAGCAGTTGCTCATTTTATATGCCTACCAGCCATGCATAAAGCTTCCAATTTCTTCATATTCTCACCAACATTTGTTATTTCCTGTTAAGAATAATGGATATTTTCACTCAAACAAAAATGACAGGCAGATTTGAGGAAGAACCAACTAAATCGCTTAGAAATAAAAACAACTATTTGGGGTACATAGCATTTAAGACAGATTAAGAGAGAATTAATGAACTAGAAGATAGATCGAGGAAGTCGCTAAGTTTGCAGTAGAAAGATAAACAATATGGAAACAAGGCTACGAACAGTGGAGGCTACACCGCAGCGAGAGGGACCGCTGATTGGACTTGACCTGTTCTGGCTTTGGGAGTTGCTGCCTCGCAAGGTTTTTAGGAGGATCGGCTGTGGTGGTATCTGTGAGAATAGGCTGAAAGGCTATAAACTATTACACAAATTTGAGGGAGAGAATTTCCTAGAAAATATACCTTAAACAGATGAAAACAATGTCTCTTCTGATTTAGAATCTGTACAAAAAGCAACAACAATGAAAAACCCTTATCCTATGATTTATTTAAACTTTATCTTAAGGAGCATACAAAAATAGATGTGTAATTCATCCGTTTGTTGTTGCCAGTGTCGTCACTCGAATGTACGTGATAAATTTGTAGAACTGGGAGGCAACAGAGTAGTGAAGATTATGAGAATCCTTTTCATGGAGCTGGTATGTGATAGATAACTAACAGCAATACACCAGGTTTTGTTGCAACCCAAATACTCTTAAATATTGACATCTCCAAGTGATAATCCATTTGCAACTGGTATGGTTCATTCATTAGCAAAATATCAGATAAATAAGTTGCAATAAGATACTCCCCAAAGAGAGGCTATTTTAGTGAGCAGGAAACCAAGGAGAAGTTGTGCGACTCCATGGGAGTGACATACGATAGACCAAAGGCAGGCAGGAAATGCTGAGAAGCAGGGAAATGACAGATCACCCCTTGTGCCTGGTGCTTCCCAGTTTGGGCAAGATTTAATTGCTTAGTGCTCTGAGTGCTATTTATGTATATTCTGGTCAGGGTGTTTTCTTTCAGAAGTACAGGTCCGTTGTCAGCTTTATGAACTACAGTGCCCATTGTGTGCAGATAGACGCTGCTTTGCTCACAGAGGCTGCGTGTATCCTTCAGGGACATCTCCCTCTAGCATGGGAGTAGGTGGAGGAAAGCAAAAAAGCCAGCCAGCCTGGGGTAAGGCGAATACAAGAAATATGCCCACACCGTCTCTGAAAACCAGATGATCCTTTGGAAATTCACTGACATTGGGTTTTAGGATTGTGCCTAGTGCCGGTTATTTGGGTTTTCATCAGCTTGTGAGAAGCACCTTGCTCACAGCGTCACATTTCGCTGCTTCGTTTTGTTGCTTCCTTTGTCAGTGCAGTGGTAGGCAGTAAGTATGCCCTGTTATTGACCGGTTGTCACCGCTGATGATTTATTGTAATGAATGAGATCCAGGAAAATAGAAAATAGAGTCTGGGTTGCAGAGAGTTAGGGAAAGAATGAGAAGAAGGAGGAGAAAAGGGACAGTATTTTTTTTTCCCTGTGATGTTGTGGTATGGCTTTGAGTAATCTGGACTCCTAAAATTAGATATTTATTCCTTTGAGATATTTACCACTCTATGAATTTAAATAAAATCCCCAAACAAAATGTAGTAAAAACAAAAAGACAGTTTGATGTCAAATACACCCAGTTCCTAAGAGATTTTTCTGCTACTGACAGCCACTTCATTTTGATATTTGACATTTAAGGATCTTCTGATATTTGCTCTGATTCCTTTTTAAAATGAAAGTGTAGCTGCCATATAACATTATACGTGTTTCAGGCGTACAACCTAGTGACTCACGGTCTACGTGTCTGTGCTGTGGTGACCACACAGGTGCTTGTCACCTCTTCACCTGTCCCTATGAGACTCTCCCCTCTGGTGACCATCCAGAGGGGTTCTGTGTTTCTACAGATTCGTTTTGCGTGTCCATTTGTTTTCATTTTTTAAAAAATCGAACAAGTGAGGTCTTACGGTACTCGTAGTTCTGAGTTACTTCACTGCATCAGGGCAGTGGTTCCCCTCGGTCCACCCACATTGTTACACGTGGCAGGAGTCCGTTCTGTTTTACACTGAGTAGGAGTCCGCTGTGTGTGCACCTCGGCTCCTTCACTCACTCGCCCACCCACAGTGCCCCCCCGCCCCGAGGTCGCTCTCCCAGCTCGGCTGTTGGAAATGAGGCTGCAGTGAGCCTTTGTTTTGCTTTCTATCTTCCCCTGTCAATGAGGGAAAGGCAGCAGGTCGGTGCATGTTTTCCCGCTCTCCGCTGCAGGACAAGCCTTCATTACAGAGGTGCAGTAGGGAAACTGCATGGGCTGCAAGGGGCTTATTCATTTGGACAGACTCCCCTGCTCTCACCGCGGCAGAGCCTCTCCAACACACAGGGAGTCTCCCTTCATTTGATTTCCTCAGAGGAAAATTCTTAGTTTCCACTGAAAGCATGCATTTGCAAAGTTGCAAATTCCCAATACCTCTTCATTCTCACATAATTTCAAGCTACCCCTGGGGATGTTTGACAAATAGTTTTATTAGGTTTGATCCAGTGTGCCATTTGAAAAAAATATTTCAAACCAAGAGTAGAAATCGATGGCTATATCAGCTTACGTCATGAAATACGCTTGGTTTGAGCTGCAAGCTGTCATTGAGTTCCTGCAGTAGGTGCGAGCTTGGAGGCAGTTTATTCTCGACTAATTAATGATTAGACTAAGGGCACAAGAAAGGCTGTGTAATCCGAATTTCCCTAGGCCTCATCAGCCTACGAGAATGGGAGAGTTCTCATCAACAACCAGAGGATAGGTTTCCCCGGCTCACCTCTGCCCCTCACCCTCACCCCTGCAAAGCAGCGGCCATGACTTCTGGAGGTTGTGAAGGGAGGGGGTTCATTCACGAACAAGTCTGTCTCCACCAGCTGCCACCGCAGCCTCTGCTGTGGTCTCCTCCCTGCCTGAGGCCACTGTGGTTGGTGCTGCCTCTTCTCTGTCCCGGCTGGGCCCCCGCCCCTCCTAGGAGCCAGGGTGCCCAGGCGCTGGAGCAGCACTGTCTTCCCTTGGGCCCGCAGGGCCAGGGCCGGGCTGTGTTCCGACTGGTGGGAGGAGGCCTCTCTCCCCTGCATCCTTCAGAGTCACCACCACGTCTCCACGTGGAGAGGGCCCCGTGGAACGAGCTCCTTCGTCTTCTACCGACAGCAGCCATTCCGCCTCCAGCAGGGCTCAGGTACAAGTCCCCAAAGCCAGAATTAGAACAGACCCGCCGTCTTTCACACACAGCCCCCCTTCATCTCCCCTGTTCACCCTCATGGCCCCTGACTGTCATGAAACTGGACCGATGAAAGTGGATGGGCCCATGCCAGGCAGCGGGGCGTGTCTGGACCTCAGCGACGGCAGCTCTGGCTTCCAGGGTGTGCGTCCACCCAGGGCTGTGCGTCCACCTGGGATCGCACCCACAGTCTGAATGTTTACCCTGACTGGGGATCAAACCCACAACTTTTCCGCCGATGGGACCACATTCCAACCAACTGAGCCACAGCAGCTGAGGCGTAAATGGCTTACTTTCATAACAGGGAGAAAGACGGTGCTGTTTAACAAGGATGGAACAGTGGTGATGGGGGTCCCACAGCCAGACCCAAGCGTCCCATTAGTGAGCACGAGTCAATTCCAGAGGAGTCTATGCTAATGGGAGCAACCAGTCTCAACCGACCAGAATGCTTTCATTTTGCTCTTTGACTGTCGAGGAAGCGGCAGTGCAGGGGAAGCAGGCTGTGATTAAGAAGTCCGTGAAAAAGATACAGCGTACAACTTTCAGGGTGTGTCCTGAGCACTGTAGGTACTAAGCCATCTGCCACATCTGTTTATCCAAGTCAGGAAAACCTGTGTTTGTGCTGATGACCGACCCACTGCAGGAGCCTGAGTCAGGGAGGAATAAAGATTTAATTCTCTTCGCGGTACTTCCTGCCACACATCTTGATAACTTTTAAGGTGTGAAATGACAAGGTTGCCACTTAATCTTCTGTTCCCCAGAACAACCAAGAACTCCACCCCAGTGACCTTCCCCTCAGCCCTGGGCAGACACACAGCCTGTAAGCCAGAGCTGCAGTTGCTGAGGTCCAGACACACCCTGCTGCCTGGCATGGGCCCATCCACTTTCATCGGTCCAGTTTCATGACAGTCGGGGGCCATGAGGGTGAACAGGGGAGATGAAGGGGGGCTGTGTGTGAAAGACGGCGGGTCTAATTCTGGCTTTGGGGACTTGTACCTGAGCCCTGCTGGAGGCGGAATGGCTGCTGTCGGTAGAAGACGAAGGAGCTCGTTCCACGGGGCCCTCTCCACGTGGAGACGTGGTGGTGACTCTGAAGGATGCAGGGGAGAGAGGCCTCCTCCCACCAGTCGGAACACAGCCCAGCCCTGGCACATACAAGAAGGCAATTGGTTGAGGNGCAGACGCACACCCTGGAAGCCAGAGCTGCAGTTGCCGAGGTCCAGACACACCCCGCTGCCTGGCATGGGCCCATCCACTTTCATCAGTCCAGTTTCATGACAGTCGGGGGCCATGAGGGTGAACAGGGGAGATGAAGGGGGGCTGTGTGTGAAAGACGGCGGGTCTGTTCTAATTCTGGCTTTGGGGACTTGTACCTGAGCCCTGCTGGAGGCGGAATGGCTGCTGTCGGTAGAAGACGAAGGAGCTCGTTCCACGGGGCCCTCTCCACGTGGAGACGTGGTGGTGACTCTGAAGGATGCAGGGGAGAGAGGCCTCCTCCCACCAGTCGGAACACAGCCCAGCCCTGGCACATACAAGAAGGCAATTGGTTGAGGTTTCTCTCTCTCATCGATGATTCTCTCTTTCTCTCCCCTCCTCTTTTCTCTAAAAAAGCAATGAAAAAAATGTCCCCAAGTGTGGATTAAAAAAAAAAAGAAAGTAAGCCATTATGGGCTTTCTTCTCCCCATGAAGCCCACAGTGCATTCTAAGCGAGTCAGAACGATTGCCCAGGTTTTCTTGTCTTCACGGTCATAATGACTCTTAAGATGTTTTTGATGACCAACCCAAAGTGCTTTGTGTGAAATGGGGCCCAGGGCCCCTCGGTGAGTCTTTGGCCCCCATATTTTCTCACGGTTACTCAGGAGACTATGCGAGGAGTTTCGCACTATACCTCGGTTCTACTGTCCTTCGGTGCCCACCGGGAGTCAGAGCTCCTGGGGTGACATTTCAGAACTGTTGAGGGAGGTCCTTTCTCTGAGAGTACATTGTATTGAGGAGCCAAACGCTGAAATAAGACTAAGTAATAGCGCTTGTGTGGAAGTCTGTGAGCATAGTGGAGGGAGAGAGTAGCTCTATCTTGGAGTAGGAGGCCTGGAGGCCTTCCTGGAGGAGGTGACACTGCTGCTGGAGTCTGTGTGATGACAAGACACTTGTCAGGCTGGGAAAGGGGAAAGCAGCTTCCAGGTGAAGGCTGCAGTGGGTGCAGAAGCACAGAGGCAAAGAGGGATAGTGGATTCATTAAGAGATGAGGAGGTTCATGGAGCTGAAATCCTGAAGGTCGTCAAATGCTCTGCACAGTGGTTTGTTGTCAGAGGAAAGATGCCCTCGAAAGATTTTTAAGCAAGTCAGTGAACCCTGGAGGCATGGGTGGGTTGAGAGTGGGCGGAGCACCCCTGGCCACAGCCAGTCCTGAGTGTGGCTCGGGAGGTGGCTGACTGGGAACGGCCTTTGTGGAGACTGAAGGCGGCCCTTTTTGTTGTTGCAGGTACCTGGTCCCCTGCAATCACATGATGCTGAGTCAGAGGTGGGCTGTGAAGGAGCGAGACTGTTACTCCGTTTCCGCGGCCAAGCTGCTCGCCCTGACCCCGGTCTGCTGCTCCAGCGGGATCACCCTGACGCTCGGGAACCAAGAGAGGGATTACATCCTCTGGTCGAAGTGTACGCACGATAGTTCAGGTAGGAACTCATTGGTGCTGAGCTTTCAACAGAAGGGTGCCCGACTCTGCCCCTCCTTGGGGTGTGTCTTTGAGAAGGCAGGGACCGAGGCAGTGAGTTCTGTTGCTTTTATGAACGTCTAGTTGGGGGTCCTTTTCCCCATTGTAAGGAGTTATGGACACTTGGTGATCAGTGTTCATCTTCGTGCCTAGGCTCCCAGGACCTTTATTTTATCAAGGATTTCCAGTGTTGCCCACAGAATCCAGTGCAAAGAGGTGCTGGAACGTCTTCCCACACGAACCAGGGGTGAGGCAGTGGAGATGGCTGTAGCAGAGTCAGCCCTTATTTTAATTTCCACAGTAGCCTACGTGTGGACACTTGCCTGTCAATAACGTATCATTGTAAAACTTGAAATTTGCAAACGGCGACTGTCGGATTCATTCGCTTGGCCTAGTGAGGGGTGTTTCACCAATGCTCTGTTTCCGTAGGAGTTAGAGCATGCGCTGCTGTTGGCCAGTTGCACTTGATCTTGACAAGTAAAATGGGAATGATCACCCTGTCAGCCCTGGCTCTCTGCAGGCAGCTGCTGCAGAGATCAGAGGGCTGTGTCTGGAGGTCAGAGGTCAGGAGGTCAGCGTGTGTCTGGAGGTCAGAGGGCTGTTTGAGTTTAGGAAGTTCCTGCCTGTCCTGTGGCCGCTGGGAAATGGCCAGGTCCTGGTGATGACACGGGTTCCAATCTGCATTTTGCCCCCTTCACCCCAAAGTGCCACTCTGCACCTGGGTGGGCTTCTGGTAGACTGCACCAGGCTGCTCAGCCTGGTTGGGAAAGTACCAGCACATTCAGTATGAACGTACGTTTCAGAAAGTAGGGTTGTCTTACTGATTCTTGGTCTTTAAAAGATATAGTGTATGCATGAAGATGAATCATTTTTGTGGCAGAACAATAAACTGGGTTTTAACTATATTGTCCTGTTAGTTAAACTAGTGTGGCTTTCGTATATGTTTGTGCCCAATAGTTATTTTATTTATGAAATCCCAATAGTTATTTTTTTAAGATTTTATTTATGTATTTTTAGACAGAGGGGAAGGGAGGGAGAGAGGGGGAGAAACATCAATGTATTGTTGCCTCTCACATACCCCCTCATTGGGGACCTGGCCTGCAGCCCAGGCATGTGCCCTGACTGGGAATTGAACTGGTGACCCTTTGGTTTGCAGGCCAGCACTCATTTCACCGAGCCACACCAACCAGGGTGAATTTCTTCATTTGTAAATGGAGAAAATAGTATCTGCCATGTAGGTTGCTGTGAGGATTAAATCCGACAGCACTGACAAAGTACCCGCTACGTGGTAGATGTTTAAGAACACCATAGATTATGTATTTTCCTTGTTTGAGTCCTTTTTTTTTTTTTCAGTTATGCAGTTGAGAACTTGATAACACTTGAAACATTCTTAGGTGAAAAAGACTATTTGAATAGGACTTTATCCTAAGAGACCGTTTGGTTCTTATCAGCCTGCAAGTGGTTCCCAGGAAGGCAGAAGGACTCAACAGGCTTTTCTGAAAACCCCAGGTTTTCTAGAGAAGATTCATTTCCCAAGTTCATGGATTACAGGCCTTCCACTTAAGAGTCGACAAAAAATCTTCGAAACTGTTACCTACTCTGTGACAGGCACTGGATTTGATGTATTACCTGAGGTTGCCATCGTTACATCTTATTTCCCTAAGGCCACCCTCCAATCACAGCTTTGTGTAGCAGACAGCGTCTCCGACTGGCCATAACAGTTCTGTGTCCCCTGTGAGGGTAGGCTTTCTGTTCTCATCTTTCCTTCTTAAAACCTACGCACTTTTATTATTCAGAAATCATTTAATCAGCAATGCCCAGAACCACGGTAGCCCATGAGAGGAGGTCTCGGCATCCTGCTGAGCCACACCCCGCTGCTGCCTTGGTCCCCACCCCTCTGTGAAGTGGCAGAAGCATCCTGCTGAGCCACACCCCGCTGCTGCCTTGGTCCCCACCCCTCTGTGAAGTGGCAGAAGGGGCCCCGTTCATTCTGACCTGTCTCTGCCTCCCGCTGCAGGGCCCCTGGAGCAGCCGCTCCCCGAAGCATCCCCGCCGTCGGCCTGCATCGTGGAGTGCGGCAAAGCCCTGGACATCAGCTACCTGCAGTACCTCTGGGAGGCCCACGCCAACATTCTCCAGTGCATGCGGGACTGCCGTGCCTGGTCCGCACTCTACGACGGGGACTCGCCTGACGCGGAGACGTTTCTGCAGACTCTGACAGAGGACTGTGCTCCCAGCCCCACCGCCCCTGAGTGCAGGCCTCCGCAGCAGCCCCCCAGGAAGACGGGGCCCGTGCTGGAGGCTCCGAGGAAGGACAAGAGCCAGACGGACCTGGAGTGGGACGACAGCTACGACACCGGGATCTCCTCGGGCGCGGATGTGGGCTCTCCTGGGCCCTATGACGATCCGGAGGGTTCTGGCCAGCCGGTGCCGATGGATCCCCCCAGACACATCCAGGAGATGAAGAAGAACGCCCTCCTCCGCTTCAAAGGGACCTACATCGAAGAGTCGGACTTCCAGGATGACGTGATGGTGTACCGGCTGTGTGCAGAGAAGGACTCTGAGGACGCTACAAGCCCACAGGAGGAGCCTTCAAGGCCCCCGGCCCAAGGCCAGACCGAAGTTCAGAGCCCCCCACTGAACAACGGCCCCCTGCCCAGCCCTCAGCCAGAATCAGATGCGGAGGAGGAACCCAACAGGGACAGCTCAGACATGTTTCCAAACATGTCCCAGGAACCACCACGGGAGCAGGACCCTGAAGGAGCCCCAGAACCCCAGGCAGAGCCTGCACCCCCTGTGTCTGAGGCAGGGCACAGTTCGGACCTGATGGTGACGGACCCCGAGGGTGAAGATTTCATTGCCCAGTATGACCAAATCATTAAGGAACTGGATTCCAGCACTGAGGGCTTGATGGGACAGAATTTCTCCTCACCTGATCCCTCGCTCCTCACGAATGAGCAAGAGGGGAAGGAGGACAGCAGAGGCGAAGAGGAGGAGGAGGAGGGAAAGAGGGAGCTGGAAGAGGAGGAAGAGGACGACTTCGACTCTTTTATAGCGGATGCTCCTGCCACAGAGGCCATGCCGTCCCCATTCGGGGTGAGAGAGGAGACTGCCTGTGCCGGTCACCGTCCGGCGAGGACTCAGAGCATCCCGTTCACAGGTGACCGCCCTAGCTTGCTTTGTGATTTCTGCTTTTGAAAGTGCTTGTGCCTATGACAGTGGGAGAAGAAGGTAGGTGGAGGTGAGGAGCGTTAGCCGTTTACCTGGCAGGGGCGTGAAAGTATTTTTGTAAAGAGTGGAGAGGGGTGATTTCATTTTTATTTTGTCCTGTCATTCCTGTCAGTGGTGGCTGTTTCCCCCACCAGCAAGTTAGAGGTTAAACTTTACTGCTGGGTAGCTTCCCCTGCTGCGCCCGTGATAAAGTGACAGGGCTAATGAGACCACACAAGAAAACCAGGCTCCTGGTTTAATAGCCTCCTTTCCTTTAGTCTATTTTTTTTCTCCTTGGCATTTATTTTATGTGTATTTTTAAAGTACATCCCCGCACTAGAAGGTGTGCCCAGGTGCTGGCTTGCTCTCAGCTGCATCCCCAGCACCTGGCCGGCGACCAGAGCTCAGGGAGGTGCTTGAGTTCCTGCTACACACACCGCAGGCCCCTGGGTTAGTCCAGGCCTTTGCCTGGAGCTCATGTCAGATCATCACAAAATCTTCATCCACAAATACGTACGGCAGACCCGTGAACACGTAACTGTACTAAAGAATGGGCGACACACTGCTCAGAGCAGGCACGCATCCTGGTGGAGGCCAGGGGATGGGGACGGAGGTCAGACGAAGGCATTGGGCTGGGGATGAGAATACAGAATGGCATGAGATCTTGGCCAGCAAAATCTGAGTCTGCAGGTCGTGATGCCGAGGGGCCTGGCACAGAGCAGGCTTCATCAAGCTCAGGGGTGGCAGGGCGGGGTCCCGAGTGGTGTTCAGGTAGTACAGGGAGGTCCCTTAAGGAGCTAGCATCACAGAGGGACAGACACTGGCCTTGGAGTCAGACCCAGTCTGCCACGGGGCCTTGGAGTCCCCGGCCCTCGGTGTCCCTGACCCTCGCTTCTCCCCTGTGAGGACGGAATGTCATACTGGGGCATCACGAGTATGATCCCAGGCAGCACCAGCAGCCTCGGCTGAGGCTTGCCCCTCCCTGCACAGGAGGGAACATGCTCCCACCTCCCGGAGTCAGCCCAGGTCCAGGAAGTCCTTCCGGCCCAGCCAGGTGGGCGCACTGTGAGTTCAAGGAGCAATTCCACCTTCCTCCGATATTTATTCATCTATTTACTGATGCCTAAAAATCTACTTAAACCGGGAGGAAGCTTTTAATTCCACAATTAAAAGGCTGGAGGTTCTAGTTGAGATAGCATTTCAGTGTGAATGAGTTTTAATTAAAATTCAGTCCGTCAGTCAATCATAAGTAAAAAGGATTAAACAATCTCAATTTTCCCAGCTGATGGGGGCCAGGGAGAGGCCAGGAGAAGGAGGGCTGGGGAGAGCTCAGTGGAAGGGCCGGGGCAGAAGCAAGCTGCACAGGCCGTTTTGCCTGAAGTCTGCCCTGTTCTCCGGAGCCTCGGGGCTCCTGGCTGATGCCCATCCTTCCTTAGACACCAGCTTTCTTATAAAGGAGCTTCATCCCTGAGAAATATGTAAATCAAGGAAACAAAGTGTAGCTTAGGGCCCCCCCCAAAGCGAATATAATACCTTATTAAATAACATCAGTATTTTGCCTATGATACACCTGAGAGCCAACGAAACAGTGGGAGTTTTCTGATATGTGGAGGTATTTCCACTCGCACTTGCCTTTTTCCCCTTTGAAACTTGCACACAGATGCTTCAGGAAACACCTCGACTCTTTTCACGTTTGGGAACTTTGTGGCTTCCAAGTGCGTTCTGCGGCATTACGCTTCACGTCCACCTGCTCAGGGATCTCGGATTCCGCTGCAGTGAGTTTGCCTCTCAGCAAAATCTAGGCATTCCATTTCATTGATCTAATTGATTTTATTAGCAGCCTCTCCTTGATAGGTTCTAGGGTAGATGCTAAAGACACAAAAATGGAGGTGTTTGCAGACTTTCACAGGAGTTATCAATAAAGGATTGTGCTTAGTGAGAGATGCCTTATTAGTCACTGAATGCCCAGTTCTGTGGGGGCCCAGGGCAGGGTGTGGGGAAGGCTGCACAGAGGAGGGACACGGACAGTGGACGGAGCCAGGAAAGTGCCTGAGAACGATGGTCCAGGCTGAGGACACAAAAGGCAGAAGACAAATGAGACGGACAACGCACAGGCTCTGACAAGGCACGACCATGTGGGCAGGAGGAAGTGTGTGAAAAGGCCAGGCTTGGGGTGGCAGGGGGAACACTGGGGAGGGACAGGGGGGTGACAGGACTCTTGTCATCCTGCCGGAGGTCAGAGTGCCCCCAGGCTGGGGCCTGGGAAATCTGCTTCCAGGAACAGTTCCATTTCACCCTTGTGTGTCAGGATGTATTCTCAGAGATGTTCACTGCAGCATTGTTTACAATGGGAAAAGGCAGGAAACAACTGCCTCCCAGGAGGAGACTGTTTTTGCAAAATCAGCTCTCATGGCCGTTGGGTACTTTGTGGCCCTGAGGTGAATGCAAGAGCTCAGTACGTGCTAGGACATGTTCGTGGAAGAGCAAGGTGCAGAGCCGTGTGTAGAGAATGTCATCATTTAAAAAAATGCCAGGAGACACAGACAGACGGACAGACACACGCATGGTCTCACACTCCTGAGAGGCACGATAGTGTGCTGGTTGAGAGTGCAGGCACTGGAGCTGGGTGGCCTGAATTAAAACCGGGGCTCTTCCAGTTACTAGAGGTGTGCGCTCGGCCTTTTACCTCATCATTAAGTGGGGAAAAGTCATAAACATACTTCACAGAGCTGTGAGTATTTAAGTTGATACAAGATTAAGTGCCTAGTATATTTATTGCCTGGTGCATAAGTGATTAATAAATGCTTTTTAATAATAATTCAATTATTTAATTATAGACATAAAATGCTTTTGGAAGAACACACTGGGATCTGTTAAGAAGAATTGCTTCCAGTGTGGAGACCAGGTGTTTATTTTATACTATATACTGTTTGAAGGAAACAATGAAAATCATTTCAATCTCTATTAAAATAGAAAAACTATCGTTGAAGTCCAGACAAGAGATGATGAGACCGTGACCTTGGGCAGTGCTGGCAGCGGGGGTGGAGGTGAAGGACCGCTCTCAGGAGCGATTTCCAGCCTGCAGCTGGCAAAGCCGAGTGCAGAATTGATAGCTGCTCTGATCCTGAGTCAGGAAGTGTGGGCAGGGAGGGGGGCCTAGAGGAGAGGCAGGTGGATGACAGGGAGGGACAGTTGAGAGAGTATCTTAGTTCTGAAAAATTAACTGTTTTAAGGCTGTGGAGTTCATCTGTCCTCCTAGAAGAGGGAAAACCCACTCTGCATTCTCCATACACACCTGTGGCTTTCTGAATCACAGCTGAGTTTTCTGATTTTCAGCTGCTTACTGGTTGTCCTAGCAACTGCTGTTTTTTTTTAATCCTTAGCTGAGGGCATGCTTATCAAGTTTAGAGGGGAAGGGGGGGACACTGAGGAGAGAGACATATACCAGTTGTCTCTTGAATACACCCCCGACTGGGAACCAAACCCACAACCCAGGCATATGCCCTGGTGGGAATCGAACCATCGAATCTACCGGATGATGCCCCAACCAAGTGAGCCACACCAGCCAGGGCAGCAACTGCTTTTTGCTATGTAGTAGTTTTTTTTTCTTTTTAAGTAGTAGAAATCAACTAAGTATAAAATGGGAATTTTCAAGGATTTAATATATATATTTCTCATTGCCCATGGCTAAGAAGTTGTAATGAATGCCATTGTTGGGTTATAATGGCAGTCTTCTGGCCTTGACCCGATATTCCATCAATCAGGTGAGACAGTGATGGCACTCTGCACAGGTGTGGGTGAAACTGGGGTTTCTGCCCTTGTAAAGGGATGGACTATGGATGGTCTCCCCTGGCCACAGCACGGGCAGCAGCTGTCATGTTGTGGGATGGCCAGATGAGGCCCCGTACAGTCTGGGATGGGGCAAGAGAGGGTGGGGCAAGGCTGGGTCTAGGGTTCTGGAGGGTGAGGACGGCAGCCTTCCTGAGGATCTTCTTGGAAAGCTAGAACTGCACTGTGACACTTAAAGATGAGTCACTGCTGACATTCCTGGGGTTCTTGATGGAACCCTGTCAAGTTGCTTTCAAATTGGGGTTCCAGCGCAGCGTTTCGGAATGTGTTCGGCAAACGCTGCCGTGTTGTTTTGCAAGCAGGGGCTCTTGAGAGGCCCTCTGTGCTGGGAGCATTGACCTGCCGGGTCACGGAGTGTGACGGAGGAGCTCAGACCCCCCATCCTGAGGAAGGGAATGTGGGGGCGGGCCAAGTTCAGCACGTGATGTGCCTTTCCTGTGTTTTGAGGCCCCTTGGAGACATGCTTTGTGTTCCTGGCCACGGGACTATTGCCACTGCCTGTTACTCACCTGCCTGGGTGAGGTTTGTGTCTGGTGTTCTGTCTCACTACCAGAGGTTCTGAATGAAGCCCCTTGTGATGAAGTGTGTTTTTGATAAACTCCTATCAGTGTCGGTGACGTCCTTGTAAGGCCAGTTTACCCGTCAAGGGATCCGTGCTGTGTTATAAATATGCTACGGCCTGGTGACTCATCCAAACTCCACTGGGGGAAAAACAAGGTCCTCACTAATTTGCTTAATGGACCACTTTTATGGTAAAAACAGAAAACATCTTCCAGTAATTTCAATTAATGCCGGATTGACTTTCTTGATTTTTTTGAAGCATATGAAGCATATTAACTTTCTGGTGACCCAAATTAGTTGAAGCTCTTTTTTCTTAATTTTTTAATGAACTCCTTTAAAAAAATGAAATCTGGATTTTCTTTTTTAGGGGACCTGTGACCTACCAAACTCTCTCCCCCCAAGACCACGTCCCTTCTCTCCCCTCCTCCCACCTGAAAATTGAGGTGTGGTCACCAAGTTGCTCAGGGTTGCTCAGATGACAGTCCAGCCTCATTAACCAGTGCCTGTCCCTCCCTGCCCTTCTGCATGGTGACATTTGACAAGACAGCCTTTCTCAGAGTGCTTGTTGGGGACAGACACAGTGTCCCCCCTGCTCACAGTGTTACTGTTTGATAGGCACGGCTCATGCGTTGGGCACTCGTTACTAACACAGAGAGTCTTTTCACCCAGACCTTTGATGGCCTGTATCTACTGTGCATGCGGAGCGCCCAGCACACCTGAGAATGAGCTGAGTGTGTCGTGGTTTGGGCGCCGGCAGCACCGAGAAGTACAGAAACAGGGAAAGTCTATTTTAATTTTACAAACGAAACCATCCGGGTCTACGATACTTTTCCGAGTGTTAAAGCTGCTCCTGGAGCCAGAGCATCTGCTCCCATGGGCATCTGTCTGCTTCCTCTGTGCTGCGGCCGTTTGTTTCGTGTTTGGTTGGGGGCAGGAGAAGACGGGGCGCCGCTCCCGGGTCTGGGTTTGTTTCGCACCTGCTGGGGCGGAGGTGAGGGAGCTGCGGCCCCAGGGCCCGGCCAGCCCCGACGCCTGGCGTTCCTCCCGCAGGCCCCTTCATCAGCGTGGTGCTGTCCAAGCTGGAGAACATGCTGGAGAACTCTTTGCATGTGAACTTGCTGCTCATCGGGATCATCACGCAGCTGGCCAGCTACCCCCAGCCGCTGCTGCGCTCCTTCCTGCTCAACACCAACATGGTCTTCCAGCCCAGCGTCCGCTCTCTGTATCAGGTGCGTGAGCTGAGCCCGAGCCCTCCTTCTCTGTGGATTTTAGGGGTGCTGAGGAGCCGGGCTCCTCCTCCTCTTCCCCAGTAATTTTGTTGTTTTTTAAAATCCCTCTAATTCATTTGTTCTCCTTTCTCATCCCGTGTCGCTAGTTGTGTGTAGCTTATTCTAGACAAACTGCAAAGCTTCATTTAGTTTGATGCTTTGACAGTGCCCTGGCAAAACACCCCAGCAGTTAAAAATGAGCCTAATCTAATAGTTCCTGCAAGGCGGGGCTGTACCTGAAAGATACACTGATAGCTGAAGGTGGAATTCTGCTTGGAGCATTAACATCATTAGAGTTCTTTCTGACAGGTCTTAGCGTCTGTGAAAAACAAGATTGAACAGTTTGCTTCTGTGGAGAGAGACTTCCCAGGACTCCTCTTACAAGCCCAGAAATACCTGCTCTTCCGAGTGGACATGTCCGATGTGACACCGGAGTCACTCACCAAAGGTGAGACGGGTTTCTCACCTGCGTGTCTTCCTCATCTGCCTCCTCATTTGGGTTCAAAGATGCTGCATAGGCTCCTGGGCTCTAAAAGTATCTGCATATTCAGTATCTTTTCTTTGTACCCGACAGCGAGGAGCCTCCTGTTGGTGTGCATGAGCCTAAAGAAAGGTGTGCCCTGTCCCCACCCAGCCTGCCCTCACTTGGAGGGTCTGGTGGCCACTGTTTTCCGAGAGTGTCAGGGACAGAGTGATGTGCGTGTGGTTGCTGGGCTGGAAGAAATGACTTGGCACCCGCGGGTGACAAGGAGGTTGTCTGTGCACAGCCTGAGCTGTTTTTGGGCCAGCTGGGCCCTGAGGAGGGCATCTGTTCTCTTCCTCATGTTTTCAGACTCTTAGGCCCCAAATACACGTGCTTAAGGGCTTGAGAAAGTAAGACCTGCTCACTGGGACTGGGAGAAGTGAAGGGTATGCTCAACTTAAAATTCCTGAGTGACTTTTCAAAAACTCAAGAGGTGCTTGCCCGGGCCTGGCGAGGTGGGCGGGGAGGGCACTGCACAGGGGAGCTGAGCATGGTCCTGCAGGCCTGGGTTGGGGAAGATGCACAGTACTGCTTGGCTTCATTTATGCTCAGTGTGGACAGAGTGAATGGCCATTTGTCCTCTGAGCTATGACCCTGGCATTGGTGACTGCAAACAAAGAAATGCCCCCTCCTGCACCAGCGTTTGCTCATCTCAAGACAAGTTAGGCTTCTTTGGGGCAGGTGACCAATGGCAAGAGTGGGGCTGTCAGTGCTGAGCCAAAGGCATGTGATAGAAACTGGCTTGAGAGCCCGAAATGTAACACCTGGGTCAATGGTTACTCACTTAAAGGAAGCCTAAGAGGTCCCAGGACTCAGAAGACTTGACTTTGCCTTTGTGTAGCTGTTTGTTCTTAGTCACTTTGCCTTGTGGGGCCTCAGGTGCCTTGACTCTTACATGAAGGATTTGTTTTCCATCTCTGAAGTCCTCTCTGGCCATAGAACTGTGGGTGTGAAGAGCCTTTAGGGCACTGCAGGGCAGATTTTGCAGGCAAGGTAGGCCTTGTAGGGGTATGTAGGGGCTCATGGTGCTTCCAGCCTGGGCCCTGGAGAGCAGGCCAGGCCATTCATGGAGGCCAGGAACCCTGCATCTCCATGGGAAGATGGACTGCTGGCCCACGTGGCCTTTCTAGCCATCTGGACAGTGGGCATGTTAGCTGTGCTCCTCCTGAACAGGGAGCGTGTTGCATAACTCACCCTGTGGGAGAGGGTGTATCAGTCAACTAGCTTCTGTGTATGACAGACCATGGCACCAGTGGTGGTGTAGAGATGGCCGCTGGTGAGGACTCGTCAGTCTGTGGCTGCCTGGGTGTTCTGATCTGGGCCAGGCTCAGCTGATTTTGGCTCATGTGTTGCTCTCAGCCGGTGGCTGGGTGTCTGGGATGGCCCCAGTCATATCAGTGGCTGCTGGGTAGGGTGACAGGTGACGGGGGGCTGGGTTTCCTACCATCCAGTGGGTTAACGCTGCTTGGCAACACCACGGCCACAGGGTTGCAGATTGAGAGCAGGAACATACAAAGTCTTTGGAGGCTCTGCAATTCTGCTGCCTTCTGTGGGCGACAGCAAGTTCCTGGGCCGCCCGGGTTTGAGAAAGCAGCAAAACCCCCACGTCTGTTTGCAGTCCACCAGATGGGAGGCGACTTCAGTTTTCTTACCTTGCACCCCAGGCTTGGTCTTCATTTGTACTTTACAGTTCGTAAACTGCTTTCCCAGGCCTCAGTTTTCAAACAGCCCAGCACAATGGGCAAGAAAGGTACTGTTAGGTTCATTTTCCTATCAGGGAGCTGACAACTCGGGCCCAGAGTGGTCATGCGAGACCATTTAGCTCAGGTGCCTGAGACTGTCCTGCCTGGGTCACAGGGCCGAGGTCCCACTGACCTCCGGGGTTCTCCTTGATGAAAGGTCCCTGTACAGGGGAGAGATGGCAGGGTCGCTGACTGACAGCTGTGGCTGCCAAGCAGGGTCCCAGTGGGGCTTGTTCCCACCACAGAGGTTGTCAGAGTTAGCCACCTGTGGCTGTTGCTTCTGAAGGTCTGTGGCGGGCCTGCAGGGCTCCTCTTGGGATGGACGACTTTCCTCGTGTGGACTCTTTCCACATCAACTTCCTAACGTCCGTCAGGTTAGCAGAGTGACTCCCGCCCCTCAACCTGAACAAAGTCCAGACTCACAGGACAGCACGGTCCCTGTGCCCTTGTGCCAGCGTGGCTTCTGAGGCCCTGGGTGTGACATGACTGCCTATAAACGAGTCGAATCCAGAAGCCCCATTCTCTTGGGGACACAGAACAATTTAAGAATCCTGGTAAAACACCAACGATTGGGGTTTCTAGCGTCTGTGTGCTCCAGGCTTTGTCTAGCACTCCTGATGGGGAGAGGAGAGTGTAATGATGTCTCTCCTACCTTCTGAAATCTTTCCAGCGTTAGTCTGGAAAATGCTGTTGCAGCTTTTCAGACCCTGGGCATCATTTCAGAAAACCACTGGACATGGACTTGTGCTTCCCTTCCTCCTGGCCCTCTGACAAGGTGCTTACATGCACTGAGCCCCGGGTGAGGGGCGTGGTCGGGCGCCCGCAGCCAGAGCCTCCTCACTCTCTACGACAGATGCCGCGAGGCAGTACGACTGCTGCTCCAGAGCTGGCGGACTTCCTGTGCCAGTGACCAGGTCATGTTGTCTTTGAGGCTGAGCCACTTGCCAGGCTGTTCATTTGCCCTCAAACACTTTCTGAATCTCAGAGTCCTGCCCCCTGCTCTGCAGTTCTGGGAGGGAGGTAAGGTAGTGTTAGTCCCGTTTTCCAGAAAAGGAAACTGAGACATTGTGTGATGAGCTGGTTGCCACGCAGGGGCCATGACTCTGGTTTTTGTGCTTTCGAGGTTGAGTGCTCTGCACGGCAGGCTTTGTGACACGCTGACAGGCCAGGCTGGCGCCAACAGGACAGGCCTCTGCGAGGATTTCCCGGCAGGCCTCACTGGCCTCACTGCCCCCCCTGCTGCCTTCTCCAGTGAAGATGGTTTGAATCTCAGATTTGAGCTGAGCCTTAGCGATGACACTTTTTAAATTCATGGGTCAGGCTGAACGAGCCACGAACACCTTTTGGGGGAAAAAGAGGAGTGACTTTGAAACAGAAAGATGGAGCTAAGGAGTATGAGCCAGCTCCTGGAGATCGGGTGGGAAGACCTGCCTTTGGTCAGTTTCTTCTCTCATTCATTTAGCAAATGTTTATTTAGCTTCTACACAAGCCAGGAAGTGTGTTGGGGCCGTGATGAACACACGCGTGGGGCTCAGCTCTCAGCAGTCTCAGTCGAGTAGAGGAGGAAAGGCATAGACAGCAGCACTGGCCAAAGGGCAGTGCAGGCGTTGGCTGGGAAATGAGACAGGGTGGGAGGCTGAACAGGGAATTACCTGCTGGGGCAGGGCTGTGGTCAGTGGCAGCTGAACTGATGACGTGGCTGCCACTTACCAAGACGATCCTGTGTGTGTTATACCTACGGACTCATTTAATCCTTACAGCAACTCTGAGCATTTCACAGATGAGGACATTAAAGGACAGAGAAAGAAAGCAACTCCCCTGATGCTACTCAGCCAGGAGCCTGGGCTCTTAAGCACTACCCTGGTGTCTCTCAGCTGGTACGGTGTGGGGGACCAGCGTGAACAGAGCAGGTCTCGGTCTGGGGTTAGGGTCCACGGGCCCCATTCCCCTCGGGGATCTGGGACAGCTTCCTTTGTGAGCTTCGAGAGACCCGCTGGAGGGCTCGTGTGGGGGGCGGGTGCACCTCAGTGATGCCCACACTTTGGTCCTCACTCTGATGTCAGGGCACATTGTGGGTTCCTGCTGAAAGGTAGTAGCAGACAGGTTCTCACCAACGTTTCCAGTTCTTTATGGCACGAACTGTGATGAGCTTTCATCTAAAAGGATATTTAAAGCAATCAAGTGAAGGATTTTTTTAACACTCAAGCTATAGTAGTGAGATATGGAAAGTTATTATAAATGTCAAGAATTTTTAGTACTGTAGTTAAGCGACACTCTGAGAAAAGTGTAAAAAGATGGGACTGGATTCTGAAAAGCGGCCAAAATAATGAAGATTTTGGATATAATGATTTATGAGGAGGAATGAGGCTGTTGGAGCAGGGGCAGAAGAAGGCATAAATAATTCCTATGTGTACACGAAAGCTGGAGATGTTCGGGAATTCAATAGTCTGGAAAGTTGAACCATTTTAATTAGTGAATCTGCTTAGATATGAAAATGCATACTGCCTGAATGCGGCCAACTGTGGGCTGATAGCATCTTAGACCTACGTGACTGGAACTGAGATGGCAACCCCTGGAAACCTCTGCAGGGCCGCTCCTGAGCCTCTTTCTGCCTCTAGATGCCCAGTTACGGGAAGAGCCCAGTCGGGTCTTACCAGTGCCCTGCTCTCTATTATTTCCAACCTTTAAGTGACTCCTTCCATTCCGTTCCCCCCCAAAGGCTGGAGGTCCTGGCCGGAATGGGCTGGGGGGTCACCACAGAGCCCTCGAGGCCAGAGCATGAGCTGCAGAGTGGTCGGAGTGGCGTGCAGGGCCCAGCCTCCTCCTGCAGCAGTGCACGTGCTCAGGGCTCTGCCGCCACAGGTGGGACAGCCACCCGACACCCAGAGGTCAGGAGATGACTTTTTTGGTGTTTCCATTGCCATGTCCTGGGCACGGAGGGTTCCCGAGAAACCTCTATTCACAGTTTCTGCATCGGGTTCCTTCTGCAGGCTTTGGGGTGAGTCTCATATTGCATGCCTGGTGCTGGAGGTCACCTGCTGAGCAAAATCTGTGTGCCACTGAGCGGCCTACCGTGTGTGCTCGGGGCTGTGTCTCTGCCCTCCTCCTTTCCTCACACACACACTTAGGAAAATGATGATGAGGGGCACAGAGGGGCCCCATGACTGTCTGCTTTCTGGTTTCAGATCCCACTCAGGATGCCTCCAGGACAGGGACCGGCAAGAGCCTTTTGGATGGCCCGCCAAGAGTGCTTCAGCCCTTCCTGACCAACAGAGCCAAGGCAGCCGGGGTGCCCCCGAGCCTGCCCCTGCCGGTGAGGAACGCCATGCTGGCCGCTGCCCTCTTCCCGGAGTTCCTGAAGGAACTGGCCGCCCTGGCCCAAGAACACTCCATTCTCTGCTACCAGATCCTGGGGGACTTCGAGGACTCCTATTGTTAGCATTTTTGTTTTTAAATAGAGGGTTTTTTTTTTTTTAAGGTTTAGTGTCTTGACTGAATGTTAAATGCAAAGCTGCTTACAAAAATTTCTACTTTGATATTTCCTGACAATACTTGATTTTTGCGGAGGGGAATTTTCTCTACACCTCCTCTCTCTCGAGCCGGGTCTTCCCACCCTGCGAGATGTAGAATGTAAGTCTCATAAGCTGGTTGCTCCTTTGGCAGTTTTCTTTGCTCGATCTTTCCTCCTCAAATTTTGGGTTGTTATTCTCCCATCCCTTTGAGTCAACTCTTCTTGCAGCGTAGATCAAACCAAGCAAATATGGGGGTTCAGTGATCTCTGGAAGTACCCCATGTCAGAAGGTCAGCTCTTCAATGAAGAGCCTGTGAGGAAAGCCGTTCCTATCGCCTCCTGCGTTTTGGCTTCCGTTTTGTAACAGGGAAGAGCAGCGATGGAGCTTCTGCTGCCTCCACCACGTAAGCGTGTATCATGCGACCCTTTGCATTTTACATCCAAGACTCGTGTTCCGTCCAACATGGATTGCCCTGTGGTGCCGGCCTGCTGGTCTCCGCTGTCCGCCTGGGACGTCAGATGTGGTTGAAGAGAATGTGCAATGCCGGGGAATTTTCTTGTTTCTGGAGAGATTACTTTATTCAGTGAGCACTATCTAAACACTGAAAGTAGCCTTATTATACTACAATTTGCACAAGATAAAACATACCTATGCAAGCTGTTTCTTTGGTGTTTAGGAGATTGCTTGGAAGAAAGCATGCTATCATATATAAGATGGCCATCATTATTTCTGAAGTGTTTTATGAAAAACATTAATTTGTGATGCTGTTTCATATAGTATTTTTTTGGTGGTGAGAGAATATGGAGGGGAAAGGATAAAAGTAAACTAAATGCAGCCTCTAAAATCACTGGTAATTACTTTAAATTTTGTTTGCTTTTCCTAATGAGCTGCACTTTATAGAGAAGCAGGAACTGGACGGCCACGCTGGGAACTGGGATGTAAATGCAAACGGGTTGCAGGGAGCCCTGAAAAGCCAAGTGCCTGCTGGTGATGGGCTCCACACAGAGCCGCCACCGCCTTCTGAGCGATGGGCTTCAGCAGAAGGCCCCAGGGTGGGGTCTTCTGTTACACTCAGAGCCACGGTCTCCTAAGCCTCCACCAAAGGGGGAGACACAAAATAACTGTGGGCTGAAAAGGAGACTAAACAACTGGTATTTATGGATATTCAGTTCTCCTCCCCTCTACTTTGGGCAGATGAGAAGCACCTACAAGGATGAGCCTCCCTGTTCAGAGGGAAGTTCAAAGCCCCAGCTCTCTCTGTATGTCTGTGGGCAGCGGTGGGTGGTAAGGGTGAGGGGATGGGCAGCCACCGGTCTGGTGGTGTGTCTCCGGAGCACTGGTTTCATTTTAATCAGCCTCTAGTACAAGAGGGGAGTGGAGGACACAATTACATCCAAAACTGCAGAGCAGAGGCCGCCCTGCACTGTCCAGAGGCCTTGCAGCAGCTTTGTATTGAGAGTGCGCACTGGCCCGTGGAATGACGACCCCGGGGGATCTGGCTTAGGCTGGGTGGCTCTTAGGGGCCAACCTCGCAGTGTTTCCGAGTCTAAGCAAGAAACCAAAGATGCCAATGTACTGTACATTTCTGAGTCCAAATTGGTCTGCCTTGAGGAGTGGTTGGTTTGCCAGCTGTGCTGCAGCAGTCAGAGTGCATGCGGCCCTGCAGACTGGCCTGTCCCCAGCACCCTCTTGTATCTGTGTGGTCACCAAGTCTCTGCTGGGAAAGAAGGCGGTGTAAGGGAGGGAGAAGAGCAGGACAGAAAGATGGAGTTTAAGCTGTGAGTTATTACTGTCCTCTCCCTTTGTTTTGCACAGGTATTTACCTTCCAGTTTGGACTTGCCAGGTATAGGGGATGCTAAAGTTGCATCTGCAAACTGTATTCTTTAAGCTTTTAGGTTTTTGTTTATACTTCTCTGCATTATCTGGTGATAGTCGATTCTTTCTCAGGAGTCCATATCGCTTTGTTACAGAATGCCACAGACCCTTTTGTGGGATGTGCCCTTTGGGAAAGGGATTGATCTTGTCCCTCTTAGTATTTCTTTACAAATAGGTACTGAATAGACTGACCTTTCAGGAGACACAGCCGACCAGGGTCTGGGGTGAGGCAGGAAGATGAACTCCCATGCTAGGGTGCTGGCAGCAAGCTCCACAGGCACCCCTCTATCTGAAGCTGGACACTGGTTCGCTGCAGCCCTCCCCCAGGGCACTGTGTCCAGGGCTTTTCAACATGTATCCAGAAAGTCGCCCTGGAAGTGGGTAACAGAAAACGGGAAAACCAGTTGGCTGAGCAGAGCAACCAGGTGGGTTAGGTAAGGGTGCTTAGGGAATGGGGTGGACGAGCCAGGGGGAAAGCAGCAGAGCCCTGAGGTTCTAAATAGGAGCAACGCCAGTCCTGGGGGGGTGGGAGGAGTGAACACTGTCTGGGTAGATGGGAAGATACTGTACAGCAGGTGGGTGATGAGGAGGGACTCCTGGGTGGGAGAAAACCCTGGTAATGGAGTGGAATACTCATCATACAGTAGGTACGACCCTTAGAAATATCTTTTCTGTAATGAGTTTGGGGAAAAAAATTGAACGATACCTGGCACGCTTTAAGATGTGGCCCAAGGACAGAGACACCTCTCCTCGGGATCAGGCCCCCATGTCAAACACTGTGCTCCCGGTGGCAGACGGCGGGTGGAGCCTTCGGTGCAGCTCCCCGAGGTCAGCGTTGCCGTGTCCAGCCTGTTGGTCCCAGGCAGTGAAGGTGAGTCCAGGGTTCCTGGAACGTCACATTACCCTCAATTCATAATTCAGGGTCTGAGATTAAGTTTAGATGGAGTGAATTTTGTGGTATAAAGTATATGAGAGCACTGGGATATTTAAAATTGATTTTTGGAAATGGTCTTAAGTCTTTCAACAAAGAATTTCAGGTTTAGTCTAAAAAAAAATCACAATTTCTCGGCCATGATGGGATGTGTGGAGTTACTGGTATTTAGAGGAATTATGAAATTGTCCCCATTTTCCTTAGTACCCCAGGGGTGGGCAAATGTGGGTTTATAGTTGTAATTCCAATGAATAAGGGAAAAAAAGCTGTTTCATGCACTCACAACTGTAAACCCCCTTCTGCCCTCTCCTTTGATGTTCTGTGCTGGGAATTCCTGTCTGTCGCCTGCAGGGAGGATGCGTTCGGTTCTGTCACGGGGCCTCTGGTGTACCTCTTCCTTCGCGAGTGGCTTTCATTGCGGTCAGGGGTAGCTGTCCGGGGAGCCCCCTATTAGCAGTAGACCCTGGAAGCAGTACGTGCATGTTTGGCTGCCTGTGGTGCTCAGGCTGAAATTTGTGGTGGGTGTCTCAGCATCAGCTCAGTGGCAGTGGGCCTGTGGGCAGGCTTCCAGCTCCGTGTGGAGGTTAGGGGTTGCATCCCGAGTCTGTGCAGGCGTGTCCAGGTCGCCTTCACAAGGGCAGTGCTGCCCCAGCAGGGGTGGGGCGTGTCATAAGGGTGACATTAAATATCCACAGCCTTCTCTCCAGTTCTCATTGAAGGGCAGTTCAATTTAATTGCTAATTACCAGCCAGCCCTTCTTTACTGAAATGACTGCTATGCTTGCTACTTTTATGAAACATCTTAGTGTAGGACAGCCATTCCTGCACATGCCCCTTCAAGCCAGGGCCCAGGCCAGGGCGATCCGTGGCTGGCGGCCAAGCCCAGCCAGCTCTGCAGGGTAAGCCCTTCCTGGGAACAGCAGTCCTCTGGTAACTGAGGCCACAGCAGCTTGGAGTCATTAAGATGCTCTCAGGCCCCTCTGCGCTTCAGCCATCAGTGTATAAATCACACACCACTAATTCTTCATCAAGTAACAGCTTAAAACAGAACACTATCAAGTCGGTTTATGCTCCATTCTTAAATCACATTTAAGTGGGGAATGTGGAGCTCAGCTAAAACACAGGAAATACTGAAAGAAAATGGAGTAGACGCCTTCTTTCTGTCTGAATGACCATCATAAACCCATTGCTTTTTTAAGGAAGAGTTCTTGGATGACGCAGAGTTGTTCTCAGGCTAATTTTGCTTCAGTAAATCCTCTCTCCGTCCAGGCATTTATTAGGCAATTACTTGTTTTGAGGACAGATTACCCAGGCAGCTCATTAACTGGCTAACGCGGGGCTTTATGAAGTATTTTCGGTGAGGTTCTGCAGGGGAAACACAAGGGCAGGTTGGGGAGAAAGCCCTCGGCTTTCTGGCCTCTGGCACCTGAGAGTCCTAAAATGAACAATGGTTTCAGGTGGCACTGACCCTTCCTGCCCCCTTGGTTGTTGTGCATCTCATTCCTGTTTACACGTGAGTAAAGCAATGGCTGCAGCAAGTTCCGTCAGCGAGAGTTTGGGGCGTACTTCCGGCACCTTTCCGGGGAGCGTGGATTTACTATGTCATTCAGACCTTACAAGAGTGATGGACACTCGGGCCAGATTGCGAATTCCGCGGTGCTGAGGCGGCAGAAGTCTGTGTTTTAGCACATCAGCTGACTTAATTGGGACAGGTCTACAGAAGGCCCTCGTATAATGAGGCCCTCTTTTGCCCTGGAGACATTTTAAAAGAGGGAATTCGGTGTGGACGATTTTACTTAATTGATTTTTGCTAAGTTGTTGGACTAAGGGAGGCAGCCAGTGACGATTTCAATCGGAGCCTTCCTTCTTGCAGTCTGGGGTCAGCTCTCTCCTCAAACAAGCCACAGACGCACGGGTCCGAAAGCTGCCAAGGCAGCGCGGCACCCTTCACCGTGCTCTTGGTAATGGGCACACAGCCCAGCCTTTCAGACAGTGGTTTTCCCTGAGCAGGCACGCTGGAGTATCTGTGAAGTGAAGCAGCTGAGTTCAGTGGGAATGAAAATGAGAATGTAAACTGCGGGTCATGGCCACAAGCTAGACCTTCTGTTGCCCAGCTCACTCGGAGCTTCGGGAGGACGTGTATCCACCAGAGGATGTATGCATCACAGCTGCTTCCAGATTAGTGACGATCACAGAAAAGTAGTGGGGAATGTGGAGTTCAGCTAAAACACCCCTGACTTGGTCAAAATAATGATCAAAGTTCTTTTACCTGGGCCACCTTGAAACACCTGAAAAACAGAAATTCACCCTCACCTGTGAGCCAGGATGTGGTCAGGGAGCTCCTCCTTAGACCCAGATATCCCGAGTTTACAAGCCCAGTCAGTCCGCAGCACCAGCCTCTCATGCAAAGGGGTCCCACGAAGGGCTGTCCATTTAGTGTTGTAAGTCCAATGACCTTTTCCTAAATACCTCTTCCGTGTCAGGTGGCATGCTGAGTCCCGAGGCTGACATTCCTGCCCTCCCACCATAACCGGCCAGCCCCCCAAGGTCTCCCCTCAAGCACCAGAAGCTAGCACATTCCCCTCCCTGCTTCCAGGTGTGTGGGTTCCAGTGGCAGATGGCAATGGCTTCACCTATGGTGCCAACTCATACATTTTAATGAGATTTGTTCCTGAATAGCAAACAAAGAACCAGACCAAATTCACACTCATTCAAAAAAGCAAAATTGTATTTCACAGAGGCCCATTTATGAGCAGAGCCACACCTGAATCTCTTAGGGCATGATGTGAACCTATCTTTTGAGTATCTAGTCAGGTTCCAAGTAAGATGGCTGAGCTGTAATTTGATTTCTTATAAGCTGTTGTTAACTACATAGCAGTTCAATTTTCAGGATGTCAAGACCACAGGCAACTGTGAGAGCGGGGTGACAATCCGCATGGTAAACACCCAGCGACTTAATGGCGGCATGTTTCTCTGGAAATGGTCAGTCGGTAATCCAATTTACACTTTGACACAACAGTTTTGGTAAGCCCTCTTCCCCGGGCTGCCCTTCCCCCCACTTAGGTAAGCTCCGGTTTAAAACGGCCTGGAAAGACCTTCCAGTGCTTTCCGTGCAGTCTGATGAATAAGCAGCCAGGCCAGCGAAACAGTGACCCCACCAGTGCCGCCCTCACACTGCCTGTGCCATTGGGAACTCAGAGAGAAGGGACTCCGCCTCTCTCCTGAAAAGAGGTGTGATGAAAATATTTTCCTTCAGGCCCAGCAGTTGTCAGGATTGTGCCGGAACGTGCAAGGGGCACAGGGCTTCCTGGCGGAGGTAGCACATTCTCTCCTGACTCTGTGTCAGTGAGGGGACAGACACACCGTCATTACTCCACTTAGGGGTCCTGAGCAAGCGCTGTGGCCATTACCTACTAGACAGTGATGGGCGAAGGTCCGCTTCTCCAGCTGCCACGGCGGTGCTGCTCCTGATGGAAACGCGTCCACTCTTCCTGGTGGGCTGAAGTCAGTGTCAAATCGGGGCTTTCCAACATTTTGTTCTTACTCGTGTCAGAATTTGGCCCGTCCTTTTATAAAACACCACTTGCGAAGTGGCCTTTAAGCGCTGCAAGGCAGAGGTAACAGCATCGTGTGAACAACGGGCGTCCGGTGCAACGGGAAGAGCAGGGCAGGCGGCCCGGCTGGCGTGGAGGCTCTGTTCACTGCACCACAATTACTGTTGAAGGTCAGGGTTTTGATATGCCGGTTTATAATCGTATTCTTTCCAGGAAAAACAAATCCATTTAACGTTACAGCTTTTTATCTCTTTTTGGCCTGAGGGTGGGGGGATTGTCAGCTGCACAATCGTTGAAGTGTAATTTTTTATGCAATATTTCAGTATATATTTTACTCATTAAATTTATTTGAAAACATCTGCGGTCTATTTTACAAACAAATTATTTTCAGAGCACTGCCTTCTGGAGTCCCTAAGAAGCTGAACGAGCAACATCCCCTGTGCGTAGGGGATGGGTGAACAGCACTAATACCTGATACAAGACTTAACATCTCCTTTCCTGCCCTTGGGAGACCTCAGTGAACAAACTTTATGTTTACGGCGCCACTGGATTTATTCTGTAGTCTTCCTCTCCATCAACCTATTTTTAAGTCTAAAATTACTGCGGAATACATTTTTCTTAGAAAGGTAACAGCATTGCAAACAGCGCCTTTCCTTTAGTTCAGAATTAAGCACCAGAATGTGCCATGTCTTAACCCCAGCTGCAGCTAAGATGGGGCGGTTTTGACGCCAGTGATGCAGGCGGAGGGAGGCGGCACCCAAGGCGCACAGGTCAGGGGTGGCCCCTGCTCTGGCCGGCCCAGGGACGGGGAGCTGCCAGCTCGGAGCTCGTGAACCCCGGTTTCAAGGCTCTGCCCTGTGTCACGGCTGCACCGCCTCCCTCAGGACGACAGCTTCTTCTCCAGTATCTCTTTGATCACAGTCGGCTCTGCTCGGCTGAGAGATGCTTTCCGGACCAGCCCAATCAGCTTATTGATAGCTCTGGGGTTTCCCTTCTTCACATCCATTACCTTACAAGACAGAAATTGTGTTAGAGGAGAAAAATAGAGACTCGTAACTAAACATCCTCAATTAAGGTTTGTACTTACTGCAATTTAAAGTGTTTTTTTTCTTTTAGTGTTAGATACACAATGATAAAAGGAAAAAGGGGGGCAAAATTCTGGGGCATTTTCCAGGCTCCTGTCAAGAGGAGAGACTGCCACCCAGCCTTCCCACGAAAACGGCTCAGAGAGAGGACTGTGTGTCTTGAGTGTCTGCCCGCGGGACTACTGGTCTAGACTCACCCTTGAGGAGCCTCTCGAAGCCTCCAGTGGGGGTCAGCAGGCCCCAAAATGCACGCATTTCCTTCTCCCCCGAAAGATGAACCTCCCGATGATCAGAAAACAGGTCCATAGACTGGCAACTCTCCCAGAGCATTTGGATGGGGGGGAGTGTGCACGTGGGGCAGGGCCAGACACCACAGCAGGCCCTGCACGCCACCACTAACATCTGGATCAGCAGTAACACCTGCGCGTATCTGCACGCAGCCGCAGAAGTGTGTCTGTCAGTCACTACGGCTGAGGCAGGAGGACAGACTGCTGAGACCCAGTGCAGGCTCGTTTTCCCTATTAAGAAGCGCTCCTTCCAGGTCTGGTAGTGTCCCCCGCAAGCTGATGGGCTGGGGAGTATTATTCTGAAAGAGGTGCCACAATTTCCCCCACCACTGACAGTATCTCTGGGCAGTATGATTAGACTTCGGGAGGGAGGAATGCTGCTCAGTGTAGCTTTTCTATTCTGTTCTACGCTCAGAACACAGAATGATTTGGTTTTCAGCTATGTTCCTATTAAGGCTTTTCTCCATAATTTACAGATAATGTTCCTTTCTGCTTTTCTTCCCACCTCTTAAAGGCGTGAAGCTGAGGCGTCTCCCTACCTGTCCTCCTGGTCTGCAGTCATGCCTGCTTGCTTTTACTGAGTGGGGCCCCTCAAAGAGCAGAGCCAGCCACCTCCCATTCAGGACATCAACCCTGGGAGGGACAGTGGCCCGGGGACTTGAGACCCACCCGTCAAACTGAAATTCCATGAGATTAAGCTACAGGGGCGGATTTTCCTTTTCCTTGGGGAAAGCTCTATTTTTGTAATATTCCCCTAATTTCCTCTCTTGACCTTAGGTAAAAACGGACAAAAATAGAATTATTGTTGAAACTGGGTCAGCCATTATGAGGCAGCGCCTCTGGGCTGCTCCAGGGAGCTAGGAGCAGATTCTTGGCCGTGCCCCCAGGCTGACCCCTGCTGGCCAGCAGGTGCGCCCCCCCACCTGCACACGGAGACCCTCTGCACCCCGTGGTGGGAATTACCACTTGGGGATGCTCCTCCAGCGTGGCCTGGCAGAGCTGTTCCAGGGCCTCTTGGTCCTGCATCAGTTCAAGCTTCTTTTCTGAAACGATCTGTGCTGGCGTCTTCCCTTCACTCCCCCACAGTTCCTTCAACACCTACGGGCCAGAGGCGGAGAGAGGGGCAGAGAGGAGTCAGCAGGCCAATTCCAGGAATCCCAGCTGCGTGGGCTTGGCCCATAGGGGCCTGTCTCCCCTGAAGCATCCGGGGACAAAGCTGCTCTGCAGAGCACGCAGACACACCTGGACTCCCCCCAAGCTGATCTGCTCCCCCAGAACAGAGCAGGAAGGCCTCACCGCAGACGGGCCCTTCTGCTGGCAGACTCCCACCACGCAGCAGGGAGAGGCAGTGGGGAGGTGTGAGCCGATCTCTCACAGGGCTCCTGGTGGCAGGTGTCAGAAGGTGGGGCCCAGCTGTCTTGTTTCCGCTAAATTAAGGGACTGAAGTGAGATTCTGATGTGGGATGGAGCCCCACCGGCTGTGGGAGGTAACCACGCACCTAGACAAGGTCCAGAAAACCCAGCCTGCTGGGAAACCTGGAATCAGGGGAGTGAGAAAGTGACCCCCTAATGATGAAACATGATGGAAAATAACTAAAAACAGAAATCACAATCCACAGGGACTGGTCTATCACATTTATCCCCTACAGGTGGAGCTGGCCCCAGTTCTGGCTAGGATGATCAACAGTTCATGGTGAATTTTTTCTACTTAAAAAATGGTAACAGTAACAAATACTAAACTTATTAAAATTAGAAAAAGACAAAACTTTTAAAGAAGGCACTTCCTAGAGAAAGCTGCAATGGGGTGGCGTCCCCTTCATCTGCTGTGGCACCTCCTGTTGCTTGGCCCGCGGTCATCTCTGAGCACTGAACACCCCGAGACTATTCTGGCCGAGGACCAGCCGGCCATCTCTCCCAGAAGAACAGCTGGTCCATAAGTAACGCGCAGGACTTCCGGTCAAATGGCAGAGTGGGTAAAAGCTGTGCTCGCCGCCTCCCACATCAGTAGGACACCCCAGTTAGAGAACAGCCGTCACTGGGAACTACCCAGAGACTGGCCGAACAGAAGTCCTACAGAGAGGAAGCCACATTGAGAATGGTAGGAGGGGTGGAGGCACAGAATGAACAGGTCCCATATCCATGGTGAGGAGATTAAGAGGTGTGGGGTCCCCCTGAGGAACCGGGGCTCCCCAGCCCAGGTACTAGCACCAGGAAGAGTCCGCATAACATCTGGCTGTGAGAAACCAGCAGGGACTGCACCGGAGTGAGACGGAGTGCTGCTGGAGACCAAGGCGGTCCTCCAGGGCCTGGGCACAGACCCGCCTGCTCCGAACTCACTCGCTCTGGGCTCCAGCACAGCGGCAGCAGCTCAAAAAGCAGCAGAGATGTACGGTGAGGAACTACATGGGCTGGCTCCAGAGCTGGCGGGACAGGGTGGTGACAGCTCTCTCTAGAGGCAGGAGGGCTGGTAGAAGCCATTGCTCCTTTGTGGAGCTCTCCACCAACCTGGCTGATGCTAACCCAGCCCTGGTGAGTCCTTGAGCCCCCCGCCCCACCCAACCTGCTCGTCTGGCCTGAGCCACTTCAAGTGGCCTGCTTTAGCTCATGCCATGGACTCTTCTGAAGTCTCTCAAAGGTCCACAGACCCCAAACAAACAGCAGTTGGCCTTGGCGTGTCCTGAATCTATTGCTAAGTGGTCCCAAGCCTGGCAAAAGTGATGACCAGTCTCAACTTGCATGTAACTCTCATCAGGTAGCCCCAACAAGCCTGGTGTGAGCTGCAGCGAGTCTTGACTTGGAATGTTGCCTTAACTAAGCAGCCACAAGCTTGACACATGTGGTGCCTGGCTTCAGCTCCCATGTGGTGCCCACACAAGGGTCTCAAGCCCAGCAGAAGCAGTGGCTAACCCTGGCCTGCACCAGAGCCCCTCCCAAGAGGCTCAAGAACTAACATACCCAGTGGCCAGCTTCAGACAATACCAGAGTGTCACCCAACCAGCTCCACAAGTGACACATCTGAAGGGAAGACTTGGCTGGTACCAGAGCCCTGCTAAAGCAACCCTCCAGGGGGTCAGCCCCCACACCACAGCCCTCAAATAGCCAAGGCAATCACGAGAAAGAACAAAGTTGGAGGTGTCAGGCTGTCTGACTTTGGGCAGCATGGTATGGTGGCACGAGACAGATGTGTGGACCAGCAGAGCAGAGCCCAGGGGTAAGCCTACATCTATATGGCTGATTGACTGATGGCAGGGGAGGCAGAGAGGTACAGTGGGGTAGTGTTGAGAAGGTTGAACAGAGAGACCCTGGGGAGTGAGGCGGGACCGCGTTCTTGCTGTGTATACAAGAAAACTCGAATGGATTGAGGACTTGGGTGTAGGACCTGAGACCATGGAGTTCCTAGAGGAAAAGATAGGCAGTAAATTCTCTGACATCACTGTTGGCAATATTTTTTTGGATATGTCTCCTCAGGCAAGGGAAACAAAAACATTTTTTCCCTTCCCGTTTTCTGTTTTGTAACGCAGTTGTGATCATATGATCTGTGACTTGCTTTTGTTTCACTTACTACAAAGGTGCTTTTTTATATTAATAAAAAACTAATACTATCCAATGTATTTTCATAATTAAGTTATCCCTTAGTGGTAGCTATTAGACATTGACCACTGTTCATTTTGTTCATCTCTACAGTCTCCTAGTAAAGTTCCTAGTTTGAAATGTCCAACATTTAGGAAGAGAGTGGAGATCTCAAGAGACTCCAGGTCTCTGGCTTGAAGTGAAAATTACCTGCAAAGACTTGCTCATGAAGACTCTATGCGGCAGCTCTTTACAGCGGGAGGAGACGGGAGGCTTGGCAGGGGGGGGCGTGCAGCAGCACGCCTCAGGGGCCATGCCCAGGCCTGTGGCACTTCTGCCTTGCTGCTACTGCAGATGCAGCTGAGAGCGCAGGGCGGATCTGAGCGGGCCGCCCAGGACACCCACCTTGCCTGGCACTCATGTGGCAGGACCCTACAGGCTCACGTCCCGGTTGAATCTGCCTGAGGCAGCCTGGGGATCATGGCCAAACCACGCACACCATGTGGAAGGAAAAGCAGGCCAAGGCCAGGACGGATACTTTTAAATGCAGGGAGACTGGCTGCTCCCTGAGAAAGATGGGGGTACAAAGGAGGGACACCAGAGAAATACATTTCAGTGGCCTCCTGGAACAAATGGGAATGTGGTGGCTGGACTGTTCTCTACTCTTGGAATTAGAACACACCAGCTTATTAACTTCCCAGATTAGTCCAGTGGCCGTTACCAGCTCGGGCCCCCTGGGCCAGCACAGCAGACTCTGCTGGTCCAGTCCTCTGCTCACTGCTACCGAACACAGACTGCACTCCAAGGGGGAACCCAGCAGGGTGGGAGCCACTGAGGGGGCCCCTGGCCTCCGGCCCGACTCCACAGCATTCCCTCCCTTGGCCTCCTGCAGCAGCCCTAACGGCTTCGTGGTTGCCAGTCTCCTGCTACAGTGTGAGTCTTCTTTGTCTGTGTTTAACCACTGCCCTGGGAAGTGCCATCAAAGTACAATTTTTTCTGGCTGAACATGCAGCTCCCAGGCCTTGCTTCTGCCCACCTAAGACAAGTGTACATGCAGAACAAGGAATTGCCAGGGCAGTGTCTTAATAAATGCCACCAAAAGTATGGGGTAATGCAAACTGGGAACCCCCAATTATACCCCAACCACAGAGGCAGCTCTGAAATGGGGCAGAGTGGGGAGCACAGAAACTCAGCCCTCAGTTCCCTGGGGCCAGAATTCACACATCCTCTTACCTACGACACAAATGTTTCTCTCTAGCTAAAGCCATTTTTAAATAACTGGAAGGAAGGATGGAAGGTAAGCAGGCAGGCCCCTCCAGTATCTGTCTCCTGGGGACTTCCAGGGTAGAGTGTGGAGGTTGGACCCGTTCATGGGAGACCGCAGGGAGGGAGCTGTGACAGTTGCAGTCTGGTCGAAGGCAAGTACAGTGAAAGGCCACCCTCCCAGAAAGCAGCAAACACCAACCCAAGACACCAGAGGCGCAGGGCGAAGGACAGCGTGCAAAGAGCTGACGCACTACAAGGGAGTGAAAGACAGTCATTTGTACCCATGACACAAAACACTGTCTACAAAGGGTTTGCTGGTTTTTGTTTAGAGCAGACCTCAAAGTAGACATGAGGAGGTGACAAAATGAAAGATAAAAAGCCTATGATAATTTCAATCGATGCATTAAACACCTTGACAAGGTATGACATCCATTTATAATGAAAACTCTCAAAATGGGTTTAGAAGGACAGATCCTCAACACAATGGAGGCCACATGACTAACCAGCAGCTGATAGACTCAAAGGCAAAAGTCCACAAGTGTTTCCTCTGGGATCAGGAACAAGAGCTGCCCATTCTTGCTACTTCTATCCACATAATACTGTAAGTCCTAGCCACAGCAATTAGACTAGGAAAAAATAAATAAATAAAAGGCATCCAAATTGAAGGAAAAAGAAGTAAAACAAGAACCATTTGTGGGTAACAGGAATTTACATGTAGAAAACTCTAGAGACTCCACAAAGAACTATTAGAAATAATAAACAATAAGGTCGCAGCACAAAATCAAGGTGCAACATCTGCTGCGTCTCTGCATACGAACAGTGCACCGTCGGAGCAAGAGAAGAGGAAACAGCCTCACTGACAATCGCAACAAGAGCAATACCTAGGGACAGACAAAGGATGTGAAAGATCCAAACCCTGAAAATTGTAAGGTGATTTTGAAAGAAACTGAAGACGACGTGAAAAATGGAAAGAAACTCCACGTTCATGGATTGGAAGAACTAACATTGTTACAGCATTCATGTGACCTAAGGAATATCCAGATCAATGCAATTCCTATCAAAATACTTAGGGCCTTTTTCACAGAAATAGAACAACAACAACAAAAAAACAAAACCAAAAACCCAGAGGTTTGTAACGGTGCCACAGAAGACTAACAGCTGAAGCAAGCCTCGGATACAAGGACAAAGCTGGACGCATCACACGCCCGTTTCAAACTACACTACAAAGCTATAGTAATCAAAACAGTTTAAGTAATACAGAAAAATATAAAGGTTTTCAAATTCTACTGCCTTGAAATAACTACCATTAATATTAGTGGAGTACCATTCCAGGCATCTTTCCATGCATATGTACCAGTTGAAGAATAGATTATTTAAAAAATACCATTTTTTGCCACTAGAAATTCAGAAAACACTAAAAAGCGCAACCAGGCAGAGATAAACAAGGCAGACCCCTCAGCACACCGCTCCCGCCCTTCTGACCCGGCTTCTGTGAGGCCAGGTTCGCCTCAGCCCCTTCCGGCTGGGACTTTGTTTGGAACCCAGCAGTCGGCGTCTTCCAGCATTTCCCGTCTCTTTCCCCAAAACGACCACATTCACTGCACTGTTTTGTTCTGTTTTCCCTTATGTTTTTGGTGGGGCAAATGAATGGAAAGATGTTTTCCCTCTCATTTCAAATGCTGCACTTCATGTGTGCTTTCGTATACACACAGCTATTTCCTGCCCTCAGGCCATCCAATCTTCCTGCCACTGCTGAGCTATGGCATAAACATTTGTATTCCTCTGGCATCCAGGCAGCTGAAACCCTTTCCTAAACGTGGCAGGGCCCTGTGGTTGAGGCCTCACTTGGTGGGTACACAGAGCCTTGATTAGTTCCCGTCTCCGGTTTCGCAGCAAAGAAGCCGGTGTGTGCTCCACGGTGCCTCACAATTAGCCAAAAGCAGCCACTTTCCCGAGCCTCCCTTTGTAATCTGCCACTACTGTCGGTGTGTATAAATATTAAATGCAAAAGGCACCATTAAAATAGCATTACGTTTCTGGCTGATGCATTGACAGCTGCAGACATCTGAGGCTGAGATCAGGCAGCCGCCTTGGTGTTCTGTATCTTCCTGGGTCCATACCTGTCTGAGTTTTCAGAATTCCAGGAATCGTTCACTTACCTAAGACTGCCAGGTGGAGGTGGAGATGAGGCACGGGCCATCCTGGACGATGATGCTGTTTTCCACGCACACCGAGTATGTGTGTAAACTTCTCTCTAAGCTCACATGAGGCGGCCTGTCTGACCTCGCCCTCCTGGCTGGAAGACTGGCTTTCAGGGCAACCACACAACAGAGAGAAATGAGCCCCTGGTGCTGGGCTGGGAGGTTGCGGAGGAGGAAAGGGGAGCACCAGGGAGCTGGGAGGTGGTCTGAAGCCCCCAGAAACTTCAGGGCCCGGCCTTTCACATAAACAAATGTTTAGGGAACATTCCGGTGAACCCAAATAATAACTATCTCCCCAGGTCAGCAAAGATGAGAAGCAAGTTACTTGCCCTGCTCATACTGGCTTTACTTCATTTGCTAAATAAACCATTTATACCTTTTGGTATAAAAACAGCACTTACAATCGCTCAATACTTCAATAGGAAATTCACTTAGTGACGGCATATGCATTTCACACAACACCTCTGCTGGGATGGCAGGGCAGACAGGAGCTTTAGGAGGCGTGGACTTACCTGTTTGGCTGCTGCTGAAGAAATTGCTTTCCTGTCCAGCAGGTCGAGAAGCTGGGCCAGTGCAGAGGGTGTGACAGGACTGCAGCCCCCACCGGAGAGAGAAGAAATTTACATGTCACATTGTCAGTGTATCCATTTATAGTGATTCAGAATCGGAACACTTGATTTTATACGTTGAAATAATTAAACCCCCACCCAGCCGTGAAAACAACCGGCCAAATTGGGTTCTATTTTATTTATTTTGTTTTTTAGGATACAACACATTTTTGTGAGTGGTGTGTTTCTTTGTTTTACCACCGACAGTAACAGCTGCTTGGCAAAAGTTGTAGCCACTGCTCAGTTTAATTAGTCAAAGGAAGGAGGTGGCTGCAAAATTCATGAACCATGAAAAGAACAAAAAACCCAGTAATTACATAGTTCTCAAGGAAAGATCAGCCTAAAAACTACTCCAAACAAAACAGCTAACAGGCTGCTTTTCTGGGTGTTTCTGTGCAGATATAAATTCTTTTTCGTTGTGAGAGCTTCTCTGGAAGGGAACCCTGACTGCCTGCCATGTCCTTGGCGTCCTCACGGGCACCTCCCCGGGCTGTGCCCTCCTGCGGGCTCACAGCAGCCAGCTGGACACCGAAGGGCCCCGAGCTCGCTATCTATACCCCTAGGACGTGGCTTATTTACCAAATTTCTATGATATAAAAGGCCAAGCAGAAAACCAACACATAAAGTGTCATAATTCACATTCAGGGGTGGGGGTTGGGGGGGAGGATAGTGGGCACCTAGGTTAGTGAAAAGACAAGACTGAATGACAGATCGTTTCTTCTAAAGTACATTGTATCACTACTTCCAAACACACACAGCAACTGGGCTGATGAAACGCTGTCTATCTGAGGTCATTAGGGGCTGGTCTTAAATAGATAGGACCAACTCATAAATAGCGCATTAGCGTGTCTGTGTAAATGAAAGTTTCTCAAATGCGTAACGCCAGTTGAAAACGCCTTCTGTTTAAGTCCTGGTTGCCATCACTCACTATTAATTTCTTGGTAAGCTCTTAGACAATAAAAAGGAAACTACCACTTAGCCTCTGCCAATTCCGATGAATTTCAAACTAATCGAGAGCAAGTTCACCAGGTATGCCTTGCTGTGGTCTGATAAGCACAGTGAAGCCTCATTAGGGCTCTCCGTTCAAAACAGCTAACACTGAGGCAGACATCATTTAAAGTGTCTGTTTATCCCAAAGCACATGTGGATAAAGGCGATTCCAAGTGGAAATTAGGCTTGGAGAGTGCTGGTGCTATTTAGTTGGTATCTGAAATTCCTACGAAGCACTCTAATAAATTCTCAACAGCAAGAGGGGCAGAGAGCTGGGAAGTAAACTGAGACCCTTTTCCCAGCCTCCCACCCTTACTGACAAGCAATACAGAATCAGTCTTTTGTTTTTTTTAAATGCAGGTTTCTGGGATTTTCTGCAATTCTAGAAAATACAATGACGTGGAACGGGGTTTCTAGAGCATGCAGAAAAAGGCACCTACTCCCATACGAGTCAGCGATAAAGGGCCCCTGGGACAGAAATAGAGGATAACATGATTAAAAACACTTTGCGCCTTTCATCTAATGACCTCCATTCATTAGTTTGGTCATAAATTCACGCTGTAAAATACTCCCCCTGGCCTAACTGCACGGGATTTCTCAATCACCTTTTTATACTCACAATGCTTGACACACAGTAGGTCAGCAGTATTTATATTATGGAACTCTAGCCCCCAACAGGGATATCTGGTATTCCGCACGGACCGACTAGACACACCCGGGCTAACCTGGAGTGGGGCGGCAACAAAGACCAGTTCCTGCCGCACTCACCTGAAAGACCCCTCACCAGATACCCACACGTCAGACATGGGACGTAACGGCAGCAGAAGCACCAGGTACTGACTTGTTGCTGCCAGAGAACACAAGTTTCTGGGCAGTGGACACATCTCCACTGAAGGACGGTCTGACCCTGAAGGCCCAAGCTTCGCGTGCTTGTCTCCAACCCCGAGGCCAGCGTATCTACAGAGCCCGGGAGTGGGATGCTTCACGTCTCCCCACCTCAGCCAGTCCTCCAGAGCTCTTACAGGGTCACAACTCCATCTCCAGCCTGGATTGTAGAGACAGACACCTCTACAACCACAACCTGGCTAAGCTGTACTTGAGAAAGTACTGCCCTTCTCAATCCCCAGTGTCATTTCAGGCCCAGAGTCCCCCTTCTCTGCTTGTTAAATGGGATGCAAGGAGCTCCTGGAGGAAGACGCTGGGACTTGGACGTCCAGGGGCTGCTGCTAATAAATAACCCCTTTATCTCGATTATTTCACCCCCCACTTGGCTCCCCCACTGAGGCAGCTGTTCTGGCAGCTTCCTTTCCACTCACCCCCCTCCACATACACCCTCCTCACTGCACTAGAACATCCGCAGGTGCAGAATCCTGAACTCTCCACGGCGCTGCCTTCTCTTCCATCAGACAAACCCCTCCAGCTGTGCTCTCGGCCCCACCACTGCCACTCCTGAGAACCCCACTCGGCTCGGATGCCTGCTTCCTCTCTCCTGTGGCTTTAATTCCACACCTTCACAATTGCTGAGACCCTCCCTATCTTGAAAACGTCTTCAAGTGATCTTCCAGTCACGTGCCTCTGCATGGTTTGGTGCCTTATTTCTTACTGACAGAGATCTGGCATCAGTGGCTACTACAGGCCCTTGTCAGCATGTGGTGGCGGGATTCTAACCCTATCCCTGAAGCTGTCCTGTTAAAAGCCCCCTCCCCTCCCTTTGCTGCCAAACACAGAGCTTTCTCCCATCCTGCTGCACCCAAGGGCCACCTTTAGACCCCCTTGTGAAAACCCTTGCCTTGTGCCTCCGGATTCTCCTCCTCCCTTTTGACGGACCCCCCTGCCTGCTGAGGACCAGCGGCCTAGGGCTGCTTTCTGTGGTTCCCAGGCTCTTCCTCAGTCTGGCGAAGGAGGGAGAGCACCTCTTCTCAAGGCTTAAATTCAAGCACCTCTCAAGGGCCTCCATCTCCCCCAAACATGTTCTAACACAGCCCACACCTCTCAGTTGAAGTCCAGAGAGCCCCAGGCCCCGCCTCAGCCACCTTACCATGCCGCAGCCTCCCAGACAGCTCTCATTTGCCCCAGTGACTCCACGTTGCACTTACACCTGGCTACATATTGGCGTTCCCAGAAGTGCCACGCTCAGACTTGCCTCAAGATTTTCCCATGTGCTGCTCCTTATGCCTGGAACACTTTTACCCTTGGACTTTGCCTCACTACCTTACTCATCCTTCGCTTAGGACTTCGCTTTGTTGTTACCTTCCCTTCTCAGAGCCTCTAACTCAGTGCTTTGTAATCCCCAGCTTCTAGGCTGTCAGCTCTGAAAGCAGAGACAGCGTGTCATGTTGACTGGGCTGAATTAACAAGGGCTGAATAATGAACAAAGCAGAACGCTCAGATCTTTACGTCCGGTATGCCTGCCAGCTGCAGACCCACGTAACGCACTGCTCCTTGGTAATCCCCACGAGGGGGCTGTCTTATACGCAGCTCCAGCCCAGCATTCCAGAAAGGAAGTGGTATGCCTCTTCCCTGTCCCTCTCAACTTGTTCCTCTTCCTGTACCTCCCACTGCCCCTCATTTCACTCCACTGCCCGAGCAGGAAGTGTGAACACCATGCCGGTATGAGATGACTGCTCTCCCTCAGCCCGTCTCATGTCAGCCCTGCTACCGATCACCCTTTACTGACCATCTTCTTCAATAAGGTCTCTATTTTTCGTATTACATGCCTGAGACCTTCTAGACCACATGTAAGTAAAATCCTATGGTATTTGGCTTTCTGACTGGCTTGTTTCACTTGGCACAATACTCTCTAGGTCCACCCACGCTGTCTCCCATTTACATCCATAAAAAGGGAGATTTCCTTTTTTGTGGCTGAGTACTACTCCACTGGTGACCGTGCCCCACTTTCTACTTACTCACTCACTGACTGGGTCGGCTGTCATACGTGACGCTGCCATGAACACAGGGGTGTGCAGATCTTTCCAATTAGTGCTTCAGGTTTCTGCGAATAAATCCTCAGAGGTGGATTCACTGGGTGATAAGGCAGTTCTAGCTTCAGTTTTTTGAGTAAATTCCATACTTCCTTCTGCAGTGGCTGCACCAATCTGCATTGCCACCAACAGTGTACAAGGGTTCCCTTTCCTCCACATCCTCTCCAACACTTGTTGTCTGTCCATTTATTGATGATAGCCATTCTGACAGGTATGAAATGATATCTTTTGTGGCTTTAATTTGCATCACAGAAAACATCTTAAACAGTTTCCCAGTAGAGGCTTACATTGTTTAAATAGGCCTTTATTTTAAAGTCTGTTTTGCCAAAGTATTGCTACCCCAGCTTCTTTTTCATTTCCATTTGCAGGAAATACCTTTTTCCATCCATTTACTTTTAGTCTGTGTGTATCTTTCTTTCTGTGGTGGGACTCTTGTAGACAGCATATCTATGGGGCTTGTTTTCTTACCCTTTCAGCTACCACATTTCACGTCTTTTGACTGCAGCATTTAAGCCATTTACATTTAAAGTGATTATAGGTATATATTTATCACCATTTAATCTTTTAAATACATTCCTCTTTTTTCCATACCGTCTTCTTAAAGATCCTTTAACGTTTCTTGTAATAATGGTTTGGTGATAATGAAGTCCTTTAGCTTTTCTTGTCTGGGAAGCTCTTCTTTTCTCCTTCAATTTTAAATGATAGCCTTACTAGGGAAAATAGTCTTAGTCATAGGTCCTTGCTTTTCATCACTTTGAGTATTTCATGCCAATCCCTTCTTGCCTAAAATGTTTCAGTTGAGAAATCAGCTGACAGTCTCAAGGGAACTCCCTTGTAGGTAACTATCTTTTCCTGTGCTTTTACAGTTATCTCTCTGTCTTTAATCTGTGGCAGTTTACAATGTGTCTTGGTGTGGGCCTCTTTGGGTTCATCTTGTTTGGGATGCTCTGCATTTCCTGGACTCGTGTGTCTTTTTCCTACACCAGGTTAGAGAAATTTTCAATCATTATTTCTTCATATGGGTTCTCGATTCACTGCTCTCTCTCTTCTTCTGGTACCCCCTATTATGCAGAGGTTGTTACACTTCATTGCCCCAAGGTCCCTTAAACTCTCATTTTTTAAAGTTCTTTTTTCTTTTTGCAGCTTGGATTGGGTGTTTTCTGCTGTTTTTCAAATTGCTGACCCAATCCTTTGCTTTATCAAACCTACTATTTATTCCTTCTAGTGTATTCTTCATTTCTGACTGGTTTTTTTTTTTATGGTTTCTATGTTCTTTTTCATGCTGTTGTAGTTCCAAGTTCCCCGAGCAGCCTTATAACCATTTTTTGAACTCTGCATCTGATATATTGCTTGGCTTCATTTCATTCTGGAGATTTCTCCTGTTCTTTCATTTGGGGCATGATTGTCTCCTGTTTTGGCTGCCTCTTTGTGTTTTTTATGTATCAAGTAGATCTGCTATGACTCCCAGTCTTGGTAGAGTGGTCTTATTAGCGGGTGTCCCATGGGACCCAGTCTCCTCAATCACCTGAACAGGGTGCTCCAAGTTCCTTGTGTGGGTTATGGGTACCCTCCTCTTGCAATTGAGTCTTGATTACTGTTGGCAAGTTCATGTGCAGGGTCAACCCTCAGGCTGGCTGACTGGGGATCAACCCCAACCACAGTATATAAGCTGATGTGTGAAGGTGTTGACCACACAAAGCAGAGTCGGCCTCAGCAAGGTCTGGTACCTGACGAGATCTCCCTTTCAATATGCTGTTTGTGGAGCTTACTGGCTTCTGCTCTGATGTTTTCTGAAGCTGACCACTGGGTGTGCTGGTTCTGGGGCCTCTTGGGAGGGACTCCAGGGCAGACCAATGTCAGACACTGCCTATAACTGGTTCTGGGCAACCTGTTTAGAGCCATAAAGCAATCTACAGTTTGTGGCTTCCTCTGCAGGGCCTGGATGTGTAGAGGAAGGACCAAGCTGCATAGCAAGTCTGCCTTTTACCAGCAGCAGGCCCAGGGACAGGTTAGCAAAAATCCCAGGGCACCTTGAGATCTGCCTTCGCCTGCCTGTTAGGCTCAGTCATTTAAAGAGCCTCTAATGATATTGGAGTTGCATGAGACAGGCTCTCAGTGAGTCACCAGGTAGGAGCAAATGGTGTTCACCAGACTGATGCAGGTTCAAACTTGGTGCCAGTGCTGGGTCTGAGGCCACTCAGCAAATGTCCCAGGGCGTGCCAAGTCTAGCTGGCACCTGCTGGGTGTTTACACACCTTTGTGGCAGGTGGGGTATCAGAGAGTCATCAGGGAAATGCCAGCAGAGTTTATCAGGCCCAAACAGACCAAGATTTGGCCAGGTGAAGGGAAGTCTCTGCACCAGTTGGGCATGCAAAGGAAAAATGGCCCCCATCCTAGAGCCACACAATTCAGTCTCTCTCCGATTCTGCCAAGAGCTGGGAAGAGGGAGCCAAGGGATCTCCCATGACGGGGAGGTGTTGTTCAGCCTTGGGGGAAGGCATGGGGAGTGGCACCCACCCCAGAGCCACACAATTTAGTCTCTTCTTGATTCTGCCCAGACCTCAGCAGGACAAAGCCACTAGGAGTCAGGAAGTGGGGCCACCAGAAGCCCAGAGAGCAGGGCTAGTGGATCTCCCTTGAAGAGAAGGAAGCAGTGAGTTCATGGGAAAGTGAGGGGATGGCCTTTGTCCCAAAGCCAAACCACTTAGTCACTGACACCCTCTGAACCTGCCTAGACCTCTACAGCCCAGCTCAGGCAGCTGGCTCCTCAGCAGGGTATGAACTCTGCAGGGTGGGGTGACAAGGAGTCCAGAGGGTGGGGCTATGCATTCCCCCAGGCTGATGGTCTTGGAGGGGAGTGCTCCACCCAAGAATGATGGCATTTGTGGTATGGGCAAGGGGCTCAGCACAGGAATCTTAGTGGCTATCCGTTTGGCTCTCTCTCCAGAGCCACAAACCCCAGTCTCCCCTCACACAGCTACTCTGCTCAGCCCTCTCTCTGCTGGAGCCCAAGGTGAGTGGCTGTGAACGAGAGTCTGTGCATTTGCCCTTTAAGAGGACACCTGTGTCTCTAGCAGACTTCTGTCTCTCCCTAGTGGACATCATCCCTGCCAGTTCTCACAGTCAGATGTTATGTGGATGCCTCTTCCTAGCTCTGGGGCTCTGGGGCCTTGCTTGGGGTTGAATCAGGCTCTACTCTTCTCAGGGGAAACCTTTGAAGCTAAGATATCCCTCCAGAATCTCAGCCACTGCCCGTGGGAGTGGGGCCAGCCCTTGTCCCATCTCCACCCTTCCTACCATCTCAATGTGGCTTTTTCTGTAAATCCTTGGTTGTAAGACTACTTACTCTTCATCTAGTTTCGGTTAGTTATTCAGGTTGATTGCTCTCTATTTTAGTTGTAATTCCAGTTTGGTCCTATGAGGAGGTGAGTGTAGGTTCCACCTACTCCATCGCTGTTGGGGATCTCCCACTGTCTGTTTTCTCATAGGTCTGCAGGCCCCTCACACTTACAAACTCCTGTCTTGTTCACATGCAGGCCCCAGCTCAGTACAAAGGTCAGTGTGGACAGTCAGAGATTGGAACAAACAAACACATTTTCAGATATGATGGAGGACAGCTTTTAGAATTCAGAATTCACAGGGGATGCTTGCATCTTGTCAGGAGATCCAGGGAGAACAAGGAGAGTGATACACTGGCTCTGTCCTATTTCAGCAGCTTCTGGACACAGAGTTCATCACAAAGGAAGAAGAAACCCCCTGACCCCACTCACCTCTCACTGACGGCAAGGTTCTGTTGCTTTAAAAAACCCAGGAAAGTGTTGAGGACCCAACTAGTCACTTTTTTGGGCTCTGCCCTAGTTTCTTTGATCACATTTTGGAAGAACTCCAGTAGGCCAACTTCATTCTGTAAAGAAAGAAAAATTGTATAAAACCTCCAAAAAAGTGGAAGATCAGCATTCTGAAGGCAAATCAAACTGCCTACCTCTGCCTCCTCTGAGACATTAACTTGTTATTTCCTAGACACAAAGATGCCATCCAAAAATTCTGATCACTTCCAATAAATAGCAAGTGTTCGTCTACTGTCGCCATGCATTTATATAGCATTTTCTCAAAGGAATGAACATATTTCAGAGGCGTGACTCTGTGGACCAGAGGATGGTGACATCCACCATCCCCTAAACCTACTTTCCTGTCAATGTTGGCCATGTATACCCTGTATCCTTCATCCTTGGGCCACAATGTTTGGCCTCAGTTCACTGTCCTGTCTGTTTCCAGTCCTGTCCTCTGCTGGAAGTCTTAGTGATTGCTAGAATAACCAGGTTAGAAAAGCAATCAAGAAGAAACAAACAGAATATTCTAACTCTGAAAAACCAAAATTGCTTTGTAACTGTATTCATCTCCATATCATGCCAAGAGGTGACAGAAATGGTTTTCAGAATGAGGAAGAACGTGGGTACATGTGACCCACGTAGCCCACATAACTGGTGGAGGGAGCAGCAGCTTCTAGCCTCTGAGTCAAGGTGGGCCCGGCTGACCCTGCCTACCATCTCGCTCTGTGCAAGCCACCAGTGGGGCTGAGTCTGCTCGAAGAAGACTCTACTTTCCTTCTCTGCACCGTCCCTGTTCACTCTGCAACCAGAGCTAAGTCAGCGCTGGGCCAGGGCAGCTGCTTGGGAGGTATCAGCAAAGGAATCAATGTCTCCCATCACCATGTGTATTTTTTCAAAGTCACATGTGAACACTCATTCTTTATCAGTTTACCTTTAAATATTAGACGTGCCACCATGATGCGTAAGAATAACCCCGAGGCACTCACCAAGTTATACACTATGGCTAACTGCCAGCTTAGATAGATCTGGCAGAATCAAGAAATCTGGCTAAGTCCACCCCTTGTTTTTCAGTTAAAAAAAGAAAAACATGTCCTACTTGCACAGGGAAAGTTGAAGTTCCCAAATGCAGAGGGGACACATTCTAAGCAGATTTCACCCCAGCCTGGTGAAATTCAGATCAAACTACCTTTCCTTGAAATATGAGGTCTGTCTGGAAAAAGCTCAGCCACGGTTAATACAATGAGAATGGTTTGCACAACACAGATGTAACCTGGCAGCCAAGGAGAGTGGACTGGAATGCACATGCATGAATGATGACACCTTCACTGTACTAGTCAGTGGGCACAGTAGACCCTGTTGAGTGGGCATGTGTGCTGTGTGGCCATCATATTCGAAATGACTGAACCAGTAGAATAATGAATCTGTACCAAATTTTGCATTAAGCTTGAACATTCCTCCCTGGAAACTATTCAGGTGATTCAGAAGGCTGCAGCTATGGGCAACTGGTGATTGGCAGTTTCATCACGATATTGCACCTGCTCATGTATCACAACCCACAGAGTTTTTTTGCAAAACATCAAATCACCTGGGAGACTCAACAACCCTAGAGCCCAGATTTGGTGCCCTGTGACTTCTGGCTTTTCCCAAAACTGAAATCATATCTGGAAGGGAAGAGATTTCAGACTGTTGATGAGATTTAGGAAAATATGATGGGGCAGTTGATGGTGAATGGGAGAACTGTGTGAGGTCCCAACATGCCTATGTTGAAGGGGACTGAGGCATCACTGTCCTATGTACAGTGTTTCTCATGTCTTGTATCTCTATTTTTCATACTACAAGGCTGGAAACCTTCTGGACAGACCTCATATTCCTTTTTAACTTTATACTACAGGTAAGCTTTTCATCTTCGCCCCTTTTAGAGAACTTCCACTTAAACAAAAGAACCTTCTGGAAAAAATAAGATACTAGGAAGAAGACATAGTAACAAAAATGCTCTGAAAATTTAGCTGCTATAAATGCCGTAACATGCACACACACACACAGCTGCTCAGTAGAAATTCCATAATAAAAAAATCTACATGCCCTTTGTAGATTTTTCTAAAGATCCATTCTCTGGTGACAAGCCAATGGAATAATCGCATAATCATCTCTTGAATCTCTTTTCAAACCAACGCTGTTATTCTGCTCATGCTAAACCAGGGCAGAGGCCACCTCAACAGCCAACACTTGACTACAAATAGAGGCAAAGGCAGACAGCCTGAAAAGGAAGTTCTGCTTAACTTATGGAGAAGTATTCAAACCTCCATAATGCTGCCCAAACCACTGGGGAAGTAGAAAGTTGCCATCCAGCCCAAATCAGACAGGAAGAACCCCTTTGTTCTATCCCACACAGGCTGGCTGCTGGTGAAAAGAGCTGTCAGGAGAACTCTCTGTCAGGGAAAGGTTTTCTAAATTCACCTAGAAATACTGCACTTGAACTCGCAGGCCTGGCTGAGTTGCTGAGATGTGATGAATATCTATTCCGCTCCCCCTGGGTGGTTTTCTATTGGATGGAGAACTTGGCAAGTCAGATCTGTTTGTCTTTTTTGTGTCGGTGCTGCGATGACCCCTCTCTGCGCTGGTGCTGTGCTCCACGGGAAGAATCCGTGGGTTCCGCACACAGCCTGTGGCAGACATGGACACCTGCGATCGTGACCAGTGGGCTACGGACGGGGCTGAAGAACGCTGAGCTGCCGCTGCCCAGATAATGACCGATCAATAAACAGTCACATGTGGGTGCCCACTCTGGTTCTTTAGAGCTGAAGCCAGCTTTTCAGGAAAAAAATATAAAACATTCTAGGTAAGGTCTTCTTAGTTTTTCTGAGATAGGCAAATGCTAATGAACTTGGCACAAATCTCAGAGGTCCCTTTGTGAATGTGGCAGCGTGGCTCTGGTTTTCTCAGAAAGACAGTGGGCCAGTAATTCCCTTACATAAAAACTGTATTAAGAGTACGGCAGAAAGGCCACTGCAGTGGCGGGCCCTTAACGTCCTTCTCAAAGGCAACAAGCAAACCTTTGACTTAGCACTAATCTCCCCACTACATCAGGCAGAGCTGACACTTCAGCAACACAGGGCGTCAAGTCTCTGGCCAGTTGTCCCTACAGAGACAGCTAAAGCAGCAGGGACAACTGGCCCTGTCTCTGGGATAATACCCAACAGTCTTTACAGCTCTATGCCAGGAAGCATCCTTCTCGCATTTTATCAAATTTCCCAAAGTATTCCATTACACCCAGAGCCAAGGCTAGGTCAGCCTCTTAGACGCTCCCAGAACCCTCCACTGCTAATGGATCTGTCAGCTGGTCAGTGCTGGTGTGAGGACAGGCAGAGGGAATCAATGACCTCAACTCACTGCCTGCTCCGGGAAGAGCAGATTCACGATTCACCGTGGCGTTGAGCTCTGGAAGCAGTCTTTTGCATTCTGCCTTCAGAGATGATAAAATATTGGAAGACCATCCAGCTGGAGTAAGATGAAGGCTGATTTTTCAGCTGCCACACCCAGTGAACCTGATGACAGGGCAGAAATTAGCTGGTCTGTATTTAGAGGTTGAATGAAACCGATAGAGACAGCTGCCCAGCAGCAGGTTCGGGGAAGAAAAAGCCCAAAGTACAAGCTGAGGAGCAGCTGGTTATGTGGCAGAGTGACCTGGCAGCACAGCGACCCTAGATTAGCAATCCGGGCAAGGCTGCTTGGGAGACACGGAGATCAGCAGCCAGCCGTGTGGGGAGCAACGCAGAGCTGCTGCTGCAAATGGTATTAATGATAAAAATAAACTTGAACAGCAATAATAGGTACTGTGCACTGTTCTAAGTGCTTTCTCTGTGTTAACTCATTTAATTCCCAAAATGACCCGTGGAGGCAGGTAGCGGAATTCTTTTAAAAATGACAACACTGAGGTACTAACCTGCAAAGGGTCACGGCACGAAAGGGCTGGGCGCCAGTGCCAGGCACACCGCGAGGCAACTCGCTCACCTGAAGAATGCACTTTCCCACCACTTCCATCGTTTTACTTGATACCTGCCAGCTGTTCAAAGGTTCTTAACATATTAAAAATGTTGCGAAGGGCTTTAGCAATTAGCTTAGAAATGAGGAGAAAATAGCAAATTCACTTTCTGCCTTTGCCAGAGCACACAAGACCACATGGCACTCTGCTCTTGCATGACACACACCAGCTCCCAGACCACAAAGGGAGACAGCAGCACCCACCCCCGGGCCTGAGCTCCCCCAGCCTCACCTCTGCATCCCCTCCACAGTCCCTCCTGGGGGAAGTTACAGTGAGCACATCCAAACCAAGACAATGCCCCGTTCTGAAACACCTTCCAACGTGACCAAGTGAATTCCATGACCGCTCATACAGTCTCGATAATAAGCATATTGTATTCAGTTGCACTCTTGACTCCTCTAACATGAGTGATGTCTGGTTACACCTAACCAGGCAGGGCCAGCCTGTGGTGGGAGCCACTGCCTGTCCAGGAGACCCTGCATCTGTGGACTGAGCAAGAGCGGCTCCAGCTGGGCGAGGGTCTTCCAGGTTAGGATGCATCATTTTGTGGAGGTACCAGCACAAACTGCCTCTGTCTGCCTCTGCAGAGTGGTGGGGCGTCGGGGTGCGCAGCCACTGAGCTTTTCTGGAGATGCTGTTAGAAGGCCAGGTGTGTGTGTGTCAACAGGGGCTCTGTTGTCCCCTCATTATCCCTGTGAATTTGGCCATTCTCACAACAGGAGAAAAACAGAATGCAGACCCACCAGCTTTGTGATAAATGGCCCTGGAAATAACAGCAAATGTTAGTGTTGGGGTGGAAATGAAAGTGAGGGAAGGGGTCTGAGAGCGTGGTGTTCCAGGGCAGAGGCAGAAGCTGTGGCTGGATTAAGGGCTGGAATGTACAGTGGGTGGTGACTTGGATCTGTGCCGTGAACAATCTCACCCTTTGCTTTTTGTGGAAACAAGTGACTACAGACATCTTTCAGTGAGTGAACCAGAAAAAGGTGACTCATCAGAGGAGTCTTTGGTGGGGAAAAACCCAAGGTAGTCAATCAGTGGTATGAGGCCAGCGGAGAAGACACCATTCTCCATGTAAGCCAGAAGGAAGCTGGAACCCTGAACCATCACTGCTACTTTCAAGAACACAGGGACCTGCAGAGGTTCTGAAATTGACTCAGAAACTCCCAGGGTCTATGCCCTCTAGTCTGTCTCAACAAACACACAGCTAGAGAGCTCTATCGTCCTATTTTGGTTCCCACAATTCAGCCCCTGGATCACGTTCCTAGCAAGGCCTGGGAACCCTAAACTCTGAGTAAAACTATGACCCTAGTGATTTCACTTGTGCTCTTGTCCCAGCAAAGCTGGGAAGCATACACATCTGAATTCAGCAGAGTCCCGGTTCCATTCAGGTAGTGTGCTCACCTACAGCTGCTTAGATGAAGGTGAAAATGAGTTTACATTCTCTGAGATGCGTTAACTGCGAGAGATGTTGAGGGAAACCAACTTGGAAATGACACTTTTTCTTAGATAATCAAAAGCCATATAATTTAGGAAGTAAAAATTGACAGCAGACAGGAATAATCAGATAACTATATCTGCAAAAATGGGACCCAAAAATCATGTCAAGAAATCAGTTTTGACTGGGACCACATTTCAATGTCCTTTAACGCACAGCCGTCCGGTGTGTCCAACACGGAGGGAACCTGTGTTACTTCAGGATGCATTTGAGGCAGAGCCCCTGGCGCTCCCCAAGGTTAGCACCCGGGACCTGCACTCCTCCCTTCACTTTGTCCCCTCAGGCAGGGCCCCATGGGGTCAGATGGCTCTGAACCCAGTGGACCCTCATCTCTGAAAGCCCTGCCATGTATCTGAGATGAGCTGTTGGTTTTGCAGGAATTAACTTAGAAGATGAATCTTTTTATTCAACAAAACACTGGTTGTTTTTCCAGTGCACAGAATGACCATGAGCACATCCAAAGCTGGTAAGTAGTGGATGCAATGTTGTAAAATGAAGAATGAAATCAAGTTTGAAGATTGCATGGAGCTGAATATGGTGGGTGATGACACTGGCCAAATGGAGTTTCCTTCCTCGGTTGTTAGAGGGCAAGTCCTTTGCTCCTCAGGAGGTGTGGGCAGTCTAACACCAGTCAATAGGGTTTCAGATGCTTTTTTCAAACTATTAAGGCAGCACTGCCTATGCGATATAAAGGTATTTACCAATGAAAATTACATTATAGGCAATTCAGCCAGAAAAACCCCAGGCCATTTCAAGCTTACTGGATACTCACAACCAAACTTGGAAAACAATCCATTTAACAATCAACTGCAGTCATGATACCCTTTCTGCTTCTTTGTTCTTTGGAGAGACCTAACCCCGTGGCTTAGGAAAGTGCCTCAATACCTTGTACTCAACCACTCAGCCACCGAGGTTAGGTTTCCTCTCCTGTGAAATGGGCACGACCACTGTATGCACCCTACGAGGGTTGCTGGCGGCCAGATTAAGAAGTGGGCCACAGTAAACTGCAGGGCAGGCGGTAGGTGAATGGCCTGTTGTACAAATTGTTTTCCTGAAATTAGGCATCCTGAGCTCTTCATGACTTTGTAATCATTGGGAGCTGATTTACTCATAACATACCCGAAAGAGGCATGTTCTGTGCTTTCTCCCGCCTTCATCGGAAACACGACAGATTGCTGAGAAGGGCAGATGCACAGATCAAATGAAGCTTAGGCAAATGGCTGCACGTAGTCTGCACTGGCTGTCAGGTAAGGCAGAGTTTAGGAAGAGATGCCCCTGAAGACGTCACCCTGGGATTGTTTGCTAAGAAAAATGCACATGTGTATAATCTCAATCATTTTAATAATTATTCTTGGCTATACTGACTCAGAGAAGGACCTGCTATGTGCTATTAGAATTCTCCCATTTTCTAATACCTGAATCCCAGCTTCCACATTTCTATTCCCTCCTCCTTATACATGAGGCCAGAAATCACGGCAATCTGACACAGGACAGGGAAGCAAGGTTAGCTCACCAGGGTGAAGTTCTGGTGAAGTTCTGGTACTTTTAGGTGGCTGCGGAGGAAAAAAAATTGTTAAGACAGGTTTCTGTTGGGAGTAGAATATCAGGAGGCTATAAAAGATCAGAATGTAGTTTTGATTTAATGTCCTAATGAAGTCAGCTCAGAAAACTAGTTCTGGTGTGGCTGAAGCGGCAACCCAGGTCTCCCCACTCAGAGCTCAGTGACACAGGGTCATTCCACGATTTGCTGGTTGTCAAAAGGGCGGTTCATGTATCAGGCCTTTAGAAGCAGGGACACTTTTATGGGGAACACTGCTTCTCCCAGGACTTTCATGAGTCTTGCCACAGTATCCCATGCATTTACTCATCCGTCCTCCTCTCACGGAACAAATATTCACCGAGTGCCTACTATGTGCCAGACATTGTGGTGGATGCTAAGACACAATACTGGAGTTTCATAATATCAAGGGTAAGCTAACAATAAATAATTCAGTGCTTACTGCATACGAAAATGACAAGCTAGATTAGAGTTAAAAATTCTGAAGTCATTATTTGTGGGTAAGGCATGTGTGTGTGTGGGTGGGCATGTGCTTCGTGCTTAGTTTAATGAGCAACGCAAAGGCCCAGCGCGCGGGGTGGGAGCTCCACAAAGCGCACCTCCACCGCTGCTACTTGTTTAATGGACACTCCTGGGCACCCTTTCAGTTGGAAGACGGTTCATTAGATCTGCGCATCTGCCCTTCTCAGCAATCTGTCGTGTTTCCGATGAAGGCGGGAGAAAGCACAGAACATGCCTCTTTCGGGTATGTTATGAGTAAATCAGCTCCCAATGATTACAAAGTCATGAAGAGCTCAGGATGCCTAATTTCAGGAAAACAATTTGTCTGCATCATTCTCTTCCCCTTCCTATCGAGTTCTCTTCTTCCTCATGTTGAGGATTTCAAGTACTATCCCTTAAAAAAAGAAAAAAACACCTGTTATTTTTAAGCTATAAAAATAAGCATATCTTTAAAATATCAAAAAATGAGTGCCTTCAAAAATGCCTCGAAAGTCACCTTCTTGAGGTTTTCTCTGCTTGTCCTAAATGAGGCAATCACTCCCTCCTCTGGGCCCCTCCACTTTATACATTTATATACTGCCACACGCCCCTGGAGCTGGGTAGCTGTGGTGGTGTGTGTGTATAAATAAGTTACTGGAAAGTAAAGAAAACATCTTCTTTTTTAAAAAAACGTTGTCCTTGTCTCAGTACCTACTGCACAGGAGAGGGCAATAAGAGTGTTGACATGACTGGAGAGAAGGTGAGTTTCCCTAAGAAGGGCCTTCAACTACGAAAACATAAACTCACTCAGTTGCCACCCCTCCGCAAACGTTTATTCAAGACCTACTGGGTCATGGCACTGTGAAGGACACACAAAAAGAGCTGGGACACAAACACAAACGTGAACATGGCCTTGCTACGTGCTCTTCAGGGGCGACTGTGACAATCCCACAGAGAAGCGCTCTGAAGGGAGCGCCTACCTCCAGGCAGCGCCTCAAAGGAGAGATGGCCACACTCATGGGAGGCGATGCAGAAAGGTCCTTTCGAGTCTCTTACCAGAAGGCTGCTACACAAAAACAGCGTTCAACATTCTAGTTAGTGGATTCTTCTCAGAAACCAGCCTTGGGCTAAAAAAAAAAAGGCCAAGTAACCTGAGCTCATCATTCCCCACCTGCAGAGGTGGCCCCTGGCCACCAGGTGGGATGCCCAGTGGAGAGAGGCAACTGACGCCTGCATGCTGGGCAGCCTCAGTCCCTGTCCTCCGACCCCCTACAGAACTTGGCAAGTGTGTCACAAAAAAGCAGGGCCAGAATTTAGCATTTAGTTTTTATTCTGGAATTTATTTTGAGTGGGCTGAAAATGGAAAGATCAAGATGGTGGGGAAGATGTGTAAGCCTGACTTGCAAGGCTTGTTAAATCAACCTAGGAAGAACGCAGGTTCAAAGGTGTTCTGTATGAGATACTGACAAACTAATTCGTACAAAGACCTGGCTGTAGGCACTGCTGCTATGCTCTCTGCGCTGAGTAACAGTGCGAGTATGCAACCACCCCTGCCTCCAAGGCACTGAACAAGACACACCAATAAATAATTAAAATGCGATGGTAAAGGTGCCACAGAGGCAGGAATAAGACAGACAGGCAGCCTGTCGGAGACAGCGATCAACTCTGCCTAAAGTATGAAAAAACAACGGATCATGCCTAATCATTATTGATAGGAAAAAAGGAGTTTTCACATGAGACTGACTCTTGTCAAATTAATCAATTTACAGATGATGAAGAGAAAAATCATTTATTCAACAAACATTTGACTGAGTACCTTGTACCGGAAATGCCTGGGTTGCTGTTATTGAACTAGAAATTTACATAGAAATATGTATATTCTAACATCCTCAGATATTTATTATCAGTCAATTAAAATGAAAAAAAAAAGCCCATCTTCACGGATTCTGCTGCCACACCTGGTCCCTAAAAGATGCAGCAGCAGAGCATCCCACCTGCTCCCAGGACAAGCAGAAGACAACTGCGCCCAACACCACGCTCACTGGGGCCGTGCCAGCTCAGTGCTGCCGCAAGAAAGAAAACTGCGAGGCCCCAGCAGCTCTGAAGAGCAGGGGGAATCCCTACGCAGACCCCAGCAATGTCAGAGTCTCTAGCGCCCCTTCAGACGCGTCCTTAAGCCTCCAAGGACTGATACTTTTAGTCAGAGTTTTTAGCATTTCGCGTGGAATAAATGTTTTTTTTGTATAACTGGTAGAATGACAAGCTGGCTTTTGAGAGCCTAACTTCCTGCCAGACCCCATCCTGGTTCAATACTGCTAGAAACCCTATACATGGATTTCCTGGTGTCCTGCAGACCCAGGGAAAACACTCGCCCATAATATCCGAATGCTCTTCGAGAAGCCCCAAGGCTGCCGTGTGCAGCTGAACATTTCTACACAGAAGAAATGAGACGCGAGATTCTGCTTCTGGTTTTAGGAGAAGCATTACATTTAAGGGCACTGAGCGAAGGTTAGCACACCTGTTGTGCTCAGAAGCATCCACCGTACAACCGAGGCAACCGGCCGGCCCCACCCAGAGCCCACTGTACAGCGTTCCCCTGACTGGTGAGCTGGGTTACCGAGCCCCTGATCAATACTCACCAGTAAGGTGAGGCTTTGTTCCGGCAGCATCCCATACTGCTGAACGAGCTTCTCCCGGGTCACGCTGGGGAGCTCGGGGAGCTGCTCCCGAATCTGGTCAATATTGACCACCTGCTGTGGGTCTATGCCAGCAGGCAGAGACACCGAGTCGTAGAGCCGCAGGGGAGGCAGGTTGGGTTCGGGGATAAACCTAGGCAGAGAGGAGACAGGGCCTGGCTCTGAAGTATTTAGCTTAATAAGGAAAAAAACCTACCACCAGTATGAAAGTTTCTGTGTATAGAGGCTAGTTACTTACAAATATTTCTAATATCTTCCAATATCAACGGTGGCTCCTTGTTTCCTAGGAGTGAGTCTTTGCACAAATGTAAACCATAGCCAGAGACACCAGCCCTGCTGCTCCCCACGCTTATGACCTAGTGACGAGTGAGGAAGGCACGACACGGTTGATGCCGCGCTGTGGTGTGTAACTGTGGCCAGAGCACGTAGCCATGAAGACACGCGACCAAACGAGAACAGCTTATTATTAGGGAGAAAGATCACTTCCCTGACTTTAAAATTTCCAGTATTTTTAGCAGTATTTGTATAATAAATGAAAAGTCAAAGAATAAGAAAACATTTTCTTGAGAAGTAGGAGAGCTGAATGGATTTTGCCTAAATAAAAGGTAGAAGCTGGAGCAGAAGGAGGGAGGGAGAGGTGAAGTCCAGACGGGGTGTTGGGGGCAGTGAAACTCTTCTGAACGACACTCTAATGGTGGATATATGTCATTATACATTTGTCAAACCCACAGAATGTCCAACACAAAGACAACCCTAATGTACACTATGAATTTTAGTTAATGATAGGGTATTGACTTCAGTCCATCAATTTTAACAAATGCACCACACCACACACTAATGCAGGACGTTATTAGGGGAAACTGAGGGGGGAGACAAAGTGCACGGTCCCCGCTATACACCAAGGAACGCACAGAATGCTCTGTAATTACCACTCGGTTCTGCTCTAAACCTAACACCGCTCTAAAAAATAGTTGACTCTTTGAAATGTGAGGCTGCACCACTGCCTGTAATCTTAGGAAACAAAGATGTCCTTCCCTCCAACCTATCCCAGCATGTATTGTTTGCTCTCTGCTTCTCTTGTCAAGGGGCTCGTGCAGATGCAGAGTAACACAGAACAAATGGTGGCTGGCTCTGAGGTGACAGATGAGAAGTGTTAGCAGTCCGTCACCCTGGTGCCAAATCTGTGCTGTGAATCAGTGGGGCTTCTGAAAGTAGGAGGGAATCCTGCCCGTTAACCTGAGGGATCAAGCAGAAGCCACTGGCTAAACCAAAAGTATATTCCGTGCTTCTTAAGAAAGCAGCAGGGACAGAGTACGGGCAACACTGGGGGGCGAAGGTTCTCGGGAAGAACAGACTGACCCTAGAAGATCACAGAAATTCACACCACCCCACTCCGACAGACACCACGAGAGGAGTCCTTGAGGTGAAGTTCACTCTAAAGGTTTATGAGCTTCTTCTTTCCCACATCCTCAAGGTCAACAGTAGCTACATTTACATCTTCCCGCACGCCACCAAAGAAAGGTGGACTAACCCCAACAACTTTAATGCACAAAACTTCAATGTTCACAGTCTGCTAGACTGAATGGAGAAATAAAAGCTTCATTTATCTTAAGCCTGTCCTTATTATTTGCTGTATTTCTGGATGTCACAGTTAAGTCCAACTTGTTCAATTTATCAGTTAAATAGCATCACTTGAAGTTTGAGGGAAAGTGCCATCTGTTTTTTCATTTCTTCTCTAGGAACTTCAGTGCCTCGCTGGGTTTGCTCCCGAATGCAACAACAAGAACAGGCCAGCCCCCACCCTCAAAAGCCATCCTCTTGGTTCAGCTGTAACAACTCACACACAGGGGCAAGCGAACCAGTGTCTTCCAACAACAGGATCACCTCTAAGAAGGGACTCCAAGGCTACCAACTCAGAAATATATTCTTTCTCTCAGTGTGCACTAAAACAGGAAGTCTAGATTTTCCATCACGTAACTAACAAAAATTGGTTCCTAAAAATCTACCCAGGATCATTAGGCTGATCTCTAAGTGGATCTGAAATATGCCTCTACCCCCAAGTACACAATGCTATTTGACAAGATGAGTAATCACCTGTAGTCCTGTTTTCCTTCCTTGTCTCGCATCGGCACGGTGCACCTGCAGTAGTTAAACAAGGAAACGTTAGAGAGAGATTGCACCGGCCCGGGACGGCACGTATTCAGAGAGGGGTTCCCTGCCGATAAGGGACACAGGCAAATTCCAGCTCTTTAGGCCTTCCTTGGGAGACACTTTACGACTACATTAAGAAATAATGTTAGGGCGTGGGGTGGGATGGGAGTAATAGACAGAAAACTGTACTTGAAAAATAATTAAATAAAAAAATTGGAGAAAAATAAATAAATAAATAATGATAAAAAATAAAATAAAACCCTTTCCAACAACAACAAAAAAGAAATAATATTAAAAAAGAAAAATGTTTACAATGCTAATTTAAAAAAATAAACTGCTTCAATGCAAAGAACTTTTAACCAGCTCTAGGCTTTTGAGCTTTGCTGAGTCTTCTGCTAAAAGTATAAAACCCTCAAAAGTTCTGCACTAGAAAAATTAAAGTCAATGTTAATGTTATCTAAACAAAAAAGGGCACTTCCACAACCAGCTCTACACTTCCTGTAAGCTAGAGCTCCACACCTTGAGCCTAAATTGGTCTGACAGAAATTGAGGAAATAAAAATTCTTGCTGCAAAGCAGGTAACTCAGAAGCAAGGGCAGGGACAGGACCTGAAACCAGCACCGTGGAACAAGTTGGGCTTGGTTTCAACTTTCCGCTGGCCCTGAAGGACAGGGCCCCCACCCCGGGGCTGTGCACGAGTGGGTTTGTGGCCTGTTAGGAAGCAGGCCCCACAGCAGGAGGTGAGCCACAGTGCTAGCATAACCACCTGGGCCCCACCTCCTTCCCTCACCCAGCACCCCTCCACCCCACCCACCCCACCGTGCCATCCCTGGAAGAACTGTCTTCCAGGAAACCAGTCCCTGATGCCAAAAAGGTTGGGACTGCCGCCGCTATAGGATACAGTATTTTTGCAATTTTACTAATGAGGAAACTGAAGTGCAGAGAAGCTAAGCACCTCCTTCAGAGTCACCTGTCTGGTCTTTGGCGAGCCCAGTTGCAACCCCAGCTGGCCGCGCCCAAGGTGCTGGGCAGTGCAGACTCACCCCAGCTTGTAATCATAGGAGCGAGTTTCATTCAGAATTTCGCCTCCATTCTCAAGTTCTCTGATTTGCCTCTGAATTTCATAATCTAAGAAAAACACAGTAATTTAGTAGTATATTTTTGACTCCTTTCATGCAACCAAGCAACATTTAAAAACTTTTTAAATCTTTAACTCACAAACTAGTCATTCACCTCACTTCATCTCAATACCAGGCACTGTGTCACTCCACACCACGAGTCAAGGGTGAACAGAGTATAATAGGATGTTTTGAGAGACAGCCACAAGACTTTTACCACAATATATTGTTACAATTGTTTAATTTTTATTAGTTATTATTGTTAATGTCTCACTGTGCCTAATTTACAAATTAAACGTGATCACAGGTATGTACAGAAGAACACACAGGATCCATAGGGTTCCGTGCCACCTGCAGTTGCAGGCGTCCACAGGGGTCTTGGAACATGTCCCCTGTGGACAAGCGGACACAAACTGCTGTACGTTGTACACTCTATTTTCTTCTTTTTTCCATCATAGAATGATGGTGCTTAAAAGGGTCTTTTAGGAAGCACTACTCCTCCCTTTTTGGAAAAACTTGGGTTCAGAGAGATGGAGTGACCCAGGACAGATGTCACAACTGGGCAGAGGGCTGGGAACACTCTCCGGCTGAGTGACTCCAGATCTAAATTGTTGCCTGTCAGGCGTTCCTATCCTGGAATCCCCAGATGCCGGCCAAGTGGGCCTGGGCTAGGCCAGCAGATGGAGAAAGCCCTGCAGAGAGGGGAGCCCACCAAACATCTAGCACCGAGGCCCCACCTGTGAGGGACGTCCTCTCAGACTCTGTTTCAGCTGAGCTGCCGGCTTCCACAGCCACATGAGTGAGCTGAGGCAGAACCAGCAGAAAAACCACCCAATCCACAGAACTACGGAAAGTTAACAGGCTGTACGAGTCACCAAGGCCTGGGGTGGCTTGTTACACAGCAGTAGATAACTGACACGAGACGGGCATTAGGAGTAACAGCTGATGTTCACCTATGGCTCTGGCCAAGAACCTGGCACTGTTGAGATTCTTCACTTCAGTTCGAACACCCAAAGGCTCTCCAGGGCGATGCACAGATATATTGGCATCCACTCTCAACTGGCCTTCTGAAAGGAGAGAAAACAGACAGTTCTTTAGAAATTTTCTTGAGGCCACATGGTCTTTTAAAGGCCAGAGAGTCCAGGCAAGCACCATCCACTCCCACTTGTTGTCTTGTTACAGCAACCTAGCCTCAGAGAAGGTGCAGCTGGTCCTCCTGTGCACGGCTGGCGCTTCTACCTGTGTAAGAGCATTCTGGTCCTAAAGCTTCTGTGGTGTGTGTGCACATGTGTGCATGTGTGTACTTGTGCACATGCAGAAGGAGAGAGGAGAAATTCTGGACACACCTGCTGGGGAAATCTCATTTCTTTTGGGCCCAATAAGAAAAACAACATTGTTAAAATGAAAATTTACTCAGCGGTTTTATTCTCAGGCTTTTTCTAAAGTGTCAGAGCTGGGCTGTCGGGAAGGCCTCAGCAATGACTGTCTGATGCCCTATACTGCTCTCCAGTGGAACGTGGATTCCCCACAGTGATGCCAGGAGATTTACAAGAACGTCCTTGAGCATTTACAGCTCACGGGCAAGAGCCAGAACCTGTACTGCAGTGATCCCTTCCTTCCACTAACACGACTCCAAACCCTCCCTCATCGCCGAGGGATTTGCTGCAGCCCACGGAGCTGTTAGGAAGGGGAGGGCCTGAGGTGGGGCTCGGCGGACACTGTCCCCGGCCTGGGCGAACCTGCTCTGCCCCGAAGCCCCTTTGCGTTAGGAGCGATAACCCTAAAGCAGCAGCTAGTTTGCTGAGAGGACTCTGAGGCTCTTGAGGAGGAGGGTGTGGGGGCAAAATCCCAAAACAAATAGGGAGGGGACATTAAGAAACACTCAGTAAAGCTCACATTCTCTGTTCTTCATTTTCATTTACAATATTCAAAATAGGACAGAGTAAGAAGATAAAATGCTGGATTTTTATTTTCCTAGGCAGGTTTTTAAATTGAAAAATAATCTGCCAAGCCTAAGTGTTCTGACAGGCTAAAGAAAGAAAGACATTTCCCCAGATTCCACAGCAAATGCATATTAAAATAATAAGATGGCATAAATAAACCGCACGCCACAAGAGGAGACCTGGTCTCTGTCACACCCCACACATCGAGCTGTGGGGCTTGATCTCCCAGCTCGAGGCCAATGGCCGGCTGCTGCTTGCCCTGCCTGCCACTCAATTTCATCAAGAGAGTGGCCAGCTCACCACTCTGCCAAGGCTACTTGACCCAGGCTGACTGCTAGGGAAGAGGTGCCTCTCAGCTCAGAGATCACCCTCTGTCTCCAGTGTGGACACCTCAGCACTTTTACAAAACCCTCTAGCCCCCTCTGGACAATCCGTTCCAACTATTCCTGACATCATCGGACTCTTGGTTTAGGATCCCTGAAGTCATCTTCTACTTCTGTTTTCTTTGTCCAAACTGACAACTAAGTCCTATTGGTTCTTCCCTCCATAACCCCTTATATCCGTCACTTCCTCTCGATGTCCACTGTTGCCACCCTCGCCTGAGGACTCGGAACTTCAAACCCAGATTACAGAATCACATCTGCAGGTTCCACACGGAAGCCCTCCCTGTCCAGCCTCCCACGATGTGGCCCTGACTTTCCTCCTGCCCAATGTCGTCTCCACTCTCCCACTGCTTGCTTAAGTGCACAGCCAGCTCCTAGTAGACCACCTTGTCTCCTCTGCTGGTCTTCAAGAGCCCTCCTCTGGACGTGGTTGGCACGGCCCATATTTTCCCACTGCACTCTCCATGCGAAAGCTCTCCTCCAGTCAGGGGCCACCTCCACACAAGGTGCTGTCTGCCCCATTGCTCCTCTCCCACGCATCCTCTTCACCGGAGTTACTGTCCCTTCTTCAACCTCTGCTCATCCATCAGGGTCCCACTGAAGTCACTGACTTCTTCTCCTAAAAACCCTTATCAATAAGCTGGCTGCCACTGCTGGTTCCTCTGAGTTGTTAGAATACACACAACCAATACCACAGAACTCACCACATGTCTATAGTCTGTTCTGAATTCATCTTATCTTTAAGACCAGGAGGGCAGGCCTTTCAGCAGTGGGCCCAGATTGCTGATGCTCCACCCTTCTCGCCTTCCCATGGACATCATGCTGTCAGTCAGCTCCCCTCTCCTGCGCCAGCCATCGATTGCCCCTTCTCAGCACTACTATACCTGTGCCACAGTACTGCTCATCAAAGAAAAACCAACCAACCAAAAACCAAAACCCGACTCCCTTAAACCCAATTCTCTCTCCATCATTAAGCTATTGTCTCCCTACTTTCCTAGTCAGCAAGTCCTCACAAACAAGTTGTGTTTCTTGCGCACACTGTCTCCATGATCTCACCTTCCATTTCCTTCTAAACCCACTCTAGCCTGGCTTCTGGCCTCACCTCTCAGAAGGTCTCAAGAGTGGCTGCCAAATCCACTGGGCAAAGGACACATGCTATCTTCACCTGACAAGAGACCTCAGCAGTATGTGAGACACCCACCAACCCTTCCTTCCTGAAACGCCTTTCTCTCTCGCTCCTGAGACCTACGCTCTCTTGCCTTCCTGGGACGCTCCATTCCCACTCCATTTGCTTGGCTTTCTTGCCCATCCAGACTCAGGACGAGTTTCTGCTTATGCTCTCACTGTGGGGGTATTTGGTTTGAACACCATCGGTTGCAGATGACCCCTGAATTTATCTCTTCAGTGCAGACCTCTGCTCTGAGCTCCACACTGACCTCCAATGTCTACCTGGCACCCCCCCTTGCAGGTCTCAAAGGTATTTCAATCTCTGAAACTAAATCCTGCTTGGTGCCCCCAACCCCCGCCACAGCCATCTCGTCCGCACCTTTGTGTGAGGACATATTTTAATTTAAAATAATTACATTTTATTTAATTTCAATAAATAGCACTGCGACCTATCTTCTTAGTCTTCCCTAAAAGCGTCTTTGATTTTTCTCTATCCCTTGCCTCCATTCCAGCCTGGTAACAAGTCCTACTATTTTTAAAAACCTTCTTGAATCTACCCATCTCGATCTGTCCATCTTCCCTGATACCAGCCCTGTCCACAAAAGCACCATCTTCCATCTGAGCTATTACAAAAGCTTCTCAACTGGTCTCCTTGCTTCCCCTTCTGAAACCCACTTTCCACCAAGCAGCCAGAGTGTTTTTTTCTAAAACGTTACATAGACTAAGTCATTCCCTTGCTTAAAAGCCTTTGATGGCTTCCCACTGCAGGTGGGACGAACCTCAGACTTCTTACCATTTTTGGTAACCTAGCCTTCACCTCCTTTTTCAGTCTCACTGATGCCACGTTCCCCTGTGCAGTACACATTCCCTGCAGTGGCCTCCTGTGACCTGTGTGAACTACGGGCATCTCCTACACTTTTTCCCATTCTGGGACTTTGCCTCAGCACTTCCCTGGAACGCTCACCCCCTGGATCTTTGCTGGCTGGGCCTGGTCTCAAATAAATGCTGTCTCCTCTGAGAGGCCTTCATCATGTCCAATGTTATTCTCGCTCATAGCTCCCTACTTATTTCCTTAATGCACATATCACTATAATTGTTTTGTTTTCTTTGTTAATGACCTTCCCTCCCTTGTGAATATAAGCTTGTGAATGAATATAGCAGGAACAATGTCCTCTTCACTGCTACGTCCAGAACCCAGAGATGGGTCTGGCACACAGTAATAGTTTAATAAATTAATACCTTGTTGAACAAGCCAAAACTCTGGCATTTTCTTTTTAAAAAAATATTTTATGTATTTATTTTTTAGAGAAGGGAAGAGAGGGAGAAAGAGAGGGAGAGAAACATCAACGTGTGGTTGCCTCTTGTGCGCCCCCTACTGGGGACCTGGCCTGCAAACCAGGCATATGCCCTGACTGGGAATCAAACTGGTGACCCTTTGATGCTCAGGCTGACAACGAACCACTGAGCCACACCAGCCAGGGCAAAAATTCTGGTGTTTTTCCGAACAATGAGTAAGCAGACCAGTTACTGCTTCACAGTAAGTTTCTGATCAATTCTAATAGGGCTAATCTACAGCTGGAACCATTTGAAAAAGCTCATTCAACTTTTAAAACAAACAAAAAACCAACAAACAAAAAAACTTTCCAAAGTATGCTGAGCTCTACTCAATCAAATCTCAGTCCTTAAGAGACGACTTTGTTGGAACTCAGAGAACCCTGAATTGGACCTCACTTGCTTTTAAGAACAAAACTATCTCTCACAATTTAGAATTCCAATTTAGAAATGGAATAAAAGCATGAATTTCAGTCTCTCCCAGAGAAGACCATACTATATGAATGTTTGAGAGGAATCATTTAGTATCCTGCTGTGTTGAAAGAGAGTTCCCCAGCCTGGATTCAAAGAGAGTATCAAACACTAACAAAAGACAGTCTAGCCAGTGAAGACAAAATACCTTTTAAACAAATTAAGTTAAATTGCCTCTGGTGCACAAAAGCCTTACCAGTCCGGCTTACTCGATGCATTCTGCGACACGAAGGGAGGGCATTCGCTCACATACCATGAGAGTGTTATCAAGCTCAATTTCTACCCTCTAGAAGTAGAGATTTGTAACAGCAAAGCTAAGGCACTATACCACTGAGCACAGTGATATGCTACAGTTACACATATTTTTTTCTAAAACACAGGCATACATCAGAAATGTAACATTAGGACAGAAAGCTGTTTCTGTGAACAGCAGGGGCCTGAGGATTTATTTAGTGAGGAGTGTTTTAAGCGATCTTGTTCTGATCACTGAATACTCTGCAGAACTTAAATAACAAGGTCTGACGAGGAGGAAAGGCGACCAGATTGTATCAAGCACATTTCACAAAGCAGACCCACCCACCACGAGTGGCGGTTCTGTAAGAGCACTACTGCTGACTATTGCTGAACGTACCTGAGACGGTGAGCGCAGCTGTCTGTCAGGACGGGTGACGAGTTTTACACACATCATCATATCTGCTCCCGACAATCCAGTTTCAATGACAGAGCCACTTAGACACCCTTTAGGCCCTTCAAACTTTACCCCTTTGACATGGAATTCAGATGTTCTCCCCTGCAAGTACTGCTCTCCCAATCTTCCTTGCCTTGGCCAACCACTGTCCCTGCCTCAGGGATGCCGTCCTGCTGCCCCAGCTCTGCCCGAAGACTCAGATGACGTCTTTCCTGTTTGGTTTCTTCCTTTCCCCTTTCCATACATAATTATTTGGGGGCTCACTTTGTTAAGTGTGGAAGTGAGGCTCAGAGAAATTAAATACCTTGCCCCAGTTCCTACAGCTAGAAGCAGTAGGACAGGATTCCAACCCAGGTCTGGACCTGGGCGCCAGCAGCACCCATAGCACCCTGGCTCTACCCACCATACTATCTTTCCAAGGTGTTAACCACGGCAATTATGACACTGCATGGTTGCCACTAGGAGGCAGTGTGGCAGCGCTGAAAGAAAGGGCTTCTGGACTCAGACACACCTGGGCTCATATCCTGCCACAGCCACTTTCCGAGCTCTTCTAGCAAATAGTCTCACCTCCTGAAGCCTCAGTCTTCTCACCTGTACAACAAGCGCAACGACACCTCTTTTGCAGGAATGCCGTAAAGTTTAAATGAGATGATAAATTAATTTTAAAGATACTGAGTGAACGAATGAACACATACTAAATGCCCAAATTGTAAATATCATTACCACCGAAACATAGGATGTCCACGCAGATACACATTCAACCCGACAGACTGCTCTGAGGATCTCAAAGGTGGGAGATGTCCACCGAGAAGGAATGACTTTTGGAACCCAGGTTGAGCTGGTCTCTGCTCATCAGCCAAACTGTCAGTAGCTCACTGAATCACAGCTCAGAGGAATTTAAGAGTCACTCCCAAAGCACCCTGGGGTCCACTGGTCCTTCCTAGAGAGGCCCTCAGTTCCCCGGCTACAGTCTCCAGTGCCAACACAGTTGTCCCGCGGTGGTGGGGACAAAGGGGGCAGGGCTGAGCAAACTGGAACAGCACCAAGAGCTGGACCCCTGCAGATGCTCGCAGACCTTCTCCCCCCAGCACTTTGGAACTGCCATAGCCCCTCTGCTGCTGTGTTGCAGGCAAGACTGCTAAATCCGTATTTAAAAGCAACAACAAGTGTCACAACCAACGCGATTTAATGAACCCTCTCAGCTGCCACTGAACTGATGTATCCTTGCTGTTACGGTTTATCTCTTGGCAAGGACCCAGATAGGGTTATTTTTTAGCTAACAGGTGGCCTGTTTATTATTCTGTAGGTTTGGAAAAAAGCACAGTTATTTTGAAGAAGAATGAAATAATAAAAACTTTTTTAAAGCAACAGAGAATGAATACTTAGTGCACGAATGGGTAACCACCCAGCTTGCCCGTATATCATTTATTTCTGTGGGTGAAAAGCAGCACGAGCCATGAATCTAAACAGAGCATTTTCTTCCTCTAAAACTCAGACTCATTTCAGCAAACCTGTAGGCAGCTAACCTTTACACCTCTCACTCACATGGCTGGTGCCTTTCCTGTCTTTAGCTTAAAGGAGACAGCGAATTACCAAGTTCTGGCTTCAGATTCAATTTGTACCAGTGCTCTGATGTAATAATTTGTTGTTTGTAAGGCGCCCCATGTAACAAATGCGGTATTACAAATTCAGAAGTCCCTCTGCACCATGCAAACATATTACATGACATAAAAAGGTTAGTAAATGGCATTATAAACCAGCAGGGAGATGATTCGTCATCATCACTGGTATTTACTGGAACCCACTGTGAACACTCACAATGGCTAATTTTTTTTAATCTTCACCCAAGGATATATTTATTGATTCTGGAGACGGAGAGAAGGAGGGAGGAACACGGATGTTAGGGAAATGTCAGTTGCCTCCCAGATGTGCCCTGACCAGGAATTAACCCCATGACCTTCTGGTGTACGGGACAATTCTCCAACCAACTGAGCCACACCAGCCAGGGCTCATGATGCCTAATTTTATGTGTCAACTTGATGAGGCCACGGGTGCCCTGATATTCAGTTAAATATGGTTCTGGATGTGTCTGCGAGGGAATTTCTGGGTGAGATTAACATTTGAATCCATAGACCAAGTAAAGCAGATTGCCCTCCCCACTGTGGGTGGGCCTCATTCAATCCACTGAAGGCCTAAATAGAACAAAAGACAGAGTTGGTGGTAATTTGCTCTCTCTGCCAGTCTTTGGACTTCGGCTCAGACTGGAACTTAGACCCTCAGCTCTCCTGGTTCTCAGGCCTTTGGACCTGAACTGAAACTACACTACCAGTTCTCCCAGAGCTTGGCTCGCCCCTCCCTCACGAGCTCTCCTGCAGCTTCCTGACCACAGATCTTGGAACTTCTCAGCCTCCACAGTCACATGAGCCAGCTCCTTATAGTAAATCTCATTCCGTATAAACATATACACATGTGTAACATACACACATTCTTTTCTATTGGGTCTGTTTCTGTGAAAGACCCTGATACACCACGGTAGTGGGCTACAGATTAACAACTGTACTTGCAGAAGCTGTATCCTTTCTCCGCTCTGTTAGGGAATGCTCTGTGGGAGGCAGGAGTTTGTTTTTTAATGCCCCCGGCAACAGAATATAGGGAGAAAACCACTGAAGAGACTAGTTTTCAGGACTTCTGGGCCAGCAAAGCTGCACTAGGAAGAGGCCAAGGGAGTGAGCCAGGATGAAACTTGAGCTTGACCAATACTTGCAATCTTCACATCCAATGTGCAAACACTTGAAATGTAGTGTTTGTTTGGTTCCAACTGTACAAGTAGGAAGTGGGTTTTTTTTTTTTGTTTAATTTCCTACCATTTTTCTACTGAACTTAAGATTTTATCTCAAAGTTAAAGTTTTGTGAAATCATAACCTTGGCTTATAGTTTATATAACTCGGTTTCAGCTGTAAATGGATGAAAATTCTACAAAAGAAGGAAAAGAAAGAGACTCAAGGGCAAAGCATCAGGAAACAAAGAAGTGTCGCCCACACAGCACTCACTCACTAGGAGCTGCCCTGGATACACAGTGTCTTCTCACTGAGAAGGCCCACACGGTGCAAACACATTATCTCATTAATCCGCACAACATTCTGATGCACGAAGCCAGAGAAAAAGCATCTACTCCTGTGACTTCTAACCTCACATTCTTGGGCTTGGCGTCTCTGTACTATTGTTTTTAGTGTGTTTATTTTGGTTAAGAGCTCAGAAAAGAATCCAAGGAAGATTCTAAGCAAAAAACAAAACAAAACCAGAAATGCAAAAAGCTGAAAAAGAGATGTAGACCACGTCAGTGTAGCTGATGCAGAGACTCGGGAAGCAGAAAGGGAGACGGTGGAGAAGGACGGACATGGCTTGTGTGCCTTCTACCTGCCATATTGGCCTGGCTGGTCCCCAGGGCCTGAAGTATCAGCTGCAGCTCCCTGACGGCCGTTGCCGCCTCTTCTCCACAGGACAGGTCTGGCTCCAGGACCACTTCCAGAAGGCCGACTCCTACCAAACGAGAGGCAGCGTCAGCCTGACTGGAGCTCTCCAATCCCATCAGCAGATCAGTCAGCTGAAGCCTGTAGCAAACCCTGCCCTGTGCCACTGAAGCACTGTCGGAGTGGGTCCTAGCCTCCGCACCACTTCCCTCTTTCCCCCCATTTTTTGGATTCTTAACTTTGGTTCATTTCTTTTAAAGTCTCTTTAAGAGATCCAGCTGTGGAGTCCTGCCCAGGTGGCTATGTTTGTTGCATTTCAGGGATGGGCTGTTAGCAAGCCCGACAGTAATCCCGGCTCTCGGATCAGCTGTGCCAGTGCCAACACCGATACTTTCACCTCCATCGTAAGGCTCCTGGGCCTGGGTCTTCCACTGGATCAGGGAACTGGAGGGGAGGCAGGGATGCTGGCAGGAAGTCACAGAAAATCTCTGAGCCTACCTGCCCTGTTCAAGTCAATGAGCGTCTGAGACCGCAGGTCATCGTGGAGGCTTTTGCCGCTGTCTTGCTCCAGCTGGATCTGCTTGATCCTCACTGTCTTGTCGATCACCTGACTCCGCTTGGTCCCCACACAGACGCTGTAGGCCAGGCTCCCGTTCACAGCGACTGGGAGCCTCTGCTGGGTAATCTGGTAGCCTGCCTGCATACAAACATGTGTTATGTAGTCACTGGTCCATAAATACAAGCTGGGTCCAGTTTACTATTCCTTTTAATGTCGCAGAACTGTAGGCTTACATTAAAAACACAACACAGCTAAACGAGAAAGGAAAGGGGGAAGAAAAATTAGTTTATGCCTTGTAGCCATAATTCAGCCTGGCCTCTTGTGGCTTTTTCCATCCCCCTTAACCTTTCCTGGACCCCTCACCCTGAAAATAATGATGCAATTAACAACACGAATCCTGTCTTCCCTAGTGAAGTTCCATTTTGGGGAATAACAATAATGTCATGGTCAGAGGACTCTAAGAAAAGAACGTATTGTTTCCACTTAGCTCATTAGCCTAAACCCTGCATCTGATTACTGGGCTCCTGACAGACCCTCCTTATTGGGAAATGCTGGCTAAGCATTTGCTATCTACTCTCAGCACGGCTGACAGCAGTTGCTACTAGCATAAGCTCGCTTTGTTCCTGTTTTTTAAGCTAACCAATTGTGCCAAGTGCCCTCCCTGACCCAACTTTCCTTGCTCCTCCAGCCAGAAACTGCTGGGACACACACATTCAGCTAATGGAAAGCACGCAGTAGTAAAATACTGACCGACCTTAGGGGCCCCCTCACCTCCTCCTAGGTGAAGAGAATCACTTCTAAACACACACACACACACACACACACACGCGCGCGCATCGACATTTGCTAAAGAGGTGGCGGACCAAAACTGGAGAACTGGGGAAGAACAGAGAACAGCTGAAGCGTCTGCAGGGCTTATTGGAGTCTCTGACACTGTGTTCTCAGTACGTTACTCCTCTTCATCCGCACAGCAATCCAAGTAAGGGGGCACGGCGATCCCTCACCTACCGCCGGGGTTGCGTTCCAGCGACCCCCGAGATAGGTGAAAATCCGCAAAGTAGTGGCGTTATGTTTATTCTATCATTTATATATATTTTAAGACTTTATAAACCCTTCCCACACTCCTATACACCTTTCCCACACTCTTATAAACACTTTATATGCTCTTAAACACTTTCTACACTCTTAAACCTATGTAGTTTTAACAACATATAAAATTCTATATGGGTACTCACCAGAAAAGTATACAGTCGTCCTTCGCTATATTGCGGTTCACCTATTGTGGCTTTACTGTATCACAGGTTTAATTTTTTTTTTAATTTAAAATTTAAAATGTTTTAATTTTTAAAAAACCCTTGATACAGCAAAGCTGCAATAGGTGAACCTCAGTATAGCAAGGGACGACTGTACACGACATGGCAAGGATTAAGGGCCTTCCCCAAAGTCACCTAGCTAGTAAGTTTCAACAACAGGATTTGAACTTAGATGGTCTGGCTTCAGAATCAGTAATCCTAGATAGGAGGCCAGCGTTTCCCAAACTTTAGCTGCTTCAGAATCACCTGGCACACTGGTCAAAACGTCTGGGGTGGTGCTTGAGAATTTCTGACAAATTCCTAGGAGAAACTGATGCTAGCGGCCCAGGGACCCAGGCTGTGAGGTGAGGACCACTGTTTTAGGCCAACTCATCCTCTGTGCGAAAACAGGAAGTCTCGATTCATAAAAATTAAACTCTGGGTAGGGCTGCCAAATAAAATACAGGATGCTCGGGTTCAATTCAAATTTGAATAATTTGAATAAGTTGTTTATTCAGATAAATGACAAATACTTTTTCAGTGTAAGTATGTCCAATGTAATATTTGGCAACACTAACTCTGAATTATCTGAGCTACTGGGCCAGAAAGAATTGAAAGACGCAGATACTCAAAACATCTCAGTTTAGTAACTCATCACTAAATCTCCCACCTTAACCAAACTGGTTATTACTCTTAAAAAATGTGAAACACTTGGGTTCATTCTCTCCACCCTAGGAAAGAGTAGAATGTTCTAAGTGCTGGGAGCCAGAGGGTAAGCGCAGCAGCAATTGGAGAGTTCGGGTTCTTGTTTTTTTCTTATTTAAATTTCCTCCTGCTCTCACTCACTGAGAAACAGCTCACCTGTCTCCAGTTCAAGAAGAACAGGAAGCAGTATCATCACAGCTGTTTTTCTCAATCTGAAGAAGGGCCACACTGAGTGTCAGAGGCTCTGATCAAGTAAAACATCATTTGGGGAAACCCAGCCAACATTACAGTTTTGGTTCTGTTCAACATTATAAAACATTGCCTCTAGTTCCCAGTGGCTTCTCTGAAAGAAACGCTTTCTAATCAATATCGTTTGGGTTTACTGCTCAGCCGATTACGGCTGTTAGTCCAGACATCTGGTTCATGTTTCTGCTTACTATTGTCCACTTACTTGCTCCTTGTGAGATGACAGAAATGCCTCCAAAGGTGACAGTCCTATTACTGGGAACTTCAACTTAAAAGAGCGAAGCCCTCACTGCGTCTCCAGAGCTACAGCATTTACCATTGCATCAGCCCCAGAGTTAGCTTTTGTCCTAACAGGCAATTAGTGCCAAACACCACGGCTGGGCTGAGCCTGGGAACAGCGGCTTCTACTCCCCGTTCAATTATGAGCCAGCCGCCAGAAGCATGAGGCTAAGCAAGGAGTCGGCAATCAGGACAATTGCATCCAATCTAGTAAACATCGGGGCTCCTGTCTTCATCCGGGCTGGGCAGCACTTCCCACTGAGGGGGACAGAGCTCTGACGGAAAACATGAGAGGCTCGGCCCTCCTCCCTGGCTCCAGGAACCGACAGCTCCTGCGAACTTGCAGAGGACAGGCCACAAAGCATACTTACAGGGAGGTCTGCGTAGAAGTAGTGCTTCCTGTCAAACAAGGACTTCTTGTTTATGCGGCAGTTCAGGGCCAGGCCTGTCATCACTGCTGCCTCTACACACCTCCTGTTGAGAACCTATGGAAACACGACATACGGCTCCTCTCAGATCCACAGTCTGAACAAACGCTTCTTCCACAAACCAACGCCCCCCGAATATTCAATTTGGCCCTTCAGCAGGCATTATCGCTGGTTCTCTGTGTGGGCAGCTCCCGTTTGCAAGCTGCCTCTGTCTGGAACAGGGAAAACTTTATATATGGAAGAGAAGGCATGTGGTGGTGGGTCCCACTGGGCAGATAATGAACTGCTACCTCGGGGATCCTTCCCCCAATACCTGGCATCAAAGTTAACAGGGAGGGTCCCAGAAAAGCTCAGCAGAGTGGCCTCCACATGGAATCAATGTAATCTCATTCCCTCTGCCAGCAGAACAAGGGGCTGGTCAGAGTGAATGAAAGGCACTGATTCCTGCGGGGAGGATCCACGCAGCGGCTCCCCAAACCACCTCCTGGAAAACAGTGTGACAGAGAGAGAATGAACTCCCAGAAACTCCAGGGCCACAGTCATCTCAAGGACTGGGAAACGTGCACACATTTCCTAGCCCTTGCCTCCTCGTCTCCAGCACATGCCCAGCCAGCTCTCTGAAGGTGGAGTCTCAGCGTCTGGCACCCTGACTTTCCTTGCGCGGCTGGTCCCTCCAGGGGCTCTGGGAGCTCAGGAGTCCCCACTTGCAGGAGTGGGTGGCTACAAAATGGCTAGCAACTTCCCAGCATTTAAGAACGTTGGAGGAGGGAGAGTTGAAATAAGACAGACAACTTGACACGAGCAGAAGGAGTGGCATTAAGTTCTGGAGTCAGGTCCAAATCCCACTTACGCTTTGTGTATATATAGCTGTGCGACTAGAAGCTGAGTTTTCTCATCTCTGAAAGAGGGATTTAACCTCTAGCTTGTGGAGTGGATACAGTAACAGTCAGAACATACATTCTACAGTAGGAATTCAATAAATAGTTCATTTTCCCCACTGTACTTTGGGGAAAATTTTGAGGCACTGTGTGTGCTGATGAAACATTTCTATTTTTATTAGAATATTTATCATGTGCTTTAGCATATTTAGTGTGCTATTATGTATACATAGCTTCCCAGCTCAACATTTTCATGTCCAGCATTGTATTTCAGCATCATGGCAACCCTGTAAAGGAGGAACTTAGATTATTCCAGTATTTCAGAAAAAGAAAATCTGAGATCCAGAGATACTAGGAGGCTCGTCCAGATCACAGAGCTGGCAAACGGTGAAGCTAGCTCTCAAGTCCGCCTGTGCCCTGGCCGAGAGGGTGCCGAGCGGAGCCCCCCGAGGTGTGGGGCCTGGCTCTCTGGGCTGGGATGATGAGCGAGGCGCGCCCACACAGGCATGACTTGGTGGTCAGACACAGATTTGAAAACAAGTCTGCACAACAACATGCAAGAGGCATCTCTATTTACTGCAACGTACAGCCCCTCAAAGAAAATCCAAACCGCCTGTGTCCCTCCTGGTAACAACAGGAGTGCCCTTTTTTCTGGGAGCCCGGCTACAAAAGGGAGCCAGCCAGCCCTCTCACAGCCTCCGTTTGGGGCTCTTCATTCCGGGCCGAGTCACACTGTCAGCTCTGTAGTGATAATGGTTTTCATGAAAAGTGTAGGGAACAGGATGCTCTCCTTATTGATGTTTCCACTTGCTGCTCGGCACTTTACTGGGCAGTTGTTACTGTAATACAAATATAGCTGGTGCACACTGCCGCTGAGTCCATACCCCGTGCTTTGGGCCAAGGCACACGAGGCTGGGAAGCTGGTGTCCCTGCCCCGGGCCCCACTCTTTGTGGGCTGGGCCCCAGCCTGGGCTTGCAGCGAACTGCTGACCTGCTGCTAGTCTGCACTGGTGCTTGTGTTTTCACTCCCGCTTTTTAAACCACAGCTTTCTCTCTCATCTCTGTCCAATCTGCCCCTTTGGGGCCAGCCTGCTTCCTCCTAGGAAAGAGGAAACCCCAGGTTTGTTTTGCTTGCTTACTTCTAAGCGTGCACTGCTAACAAACTTGGTCTGCAGGCAGGCACTGCGAGGGAGAAGAGCTGGGTGATCACACACTCTCACTGCGCCTACGTGCAAAGGAGTACACAGGCATGTGATAAACCATGCATTTCCAAAGAATAGGAATGCAGTAAAACACACAAACATTACAGTGATAATGAATATTTTTTAATCTGCTTTTGATGATTTAGAAGGCTTGAAGTACCTCAGGGTCAGAATTACAAGCATCAATCATCACCACACCACAGTCGCACTGAGGGACTAGTAAATATGGAGTACCAGTTAAAAGAATGCCAAGAAGGAAAGAATTTATTATGATCTCAGTCAAGCTGCTCATGACAGATGGAGGTCTAGGTCAGCACGTTCTGAGTAGAGGATGCAGAATTGGGAAATTCAACTTAGGCTGTCTTTATTCTAAAACATTTCTTAAATGTCTAAAAAGCGCTAGGCTTCAAGGATACAGAAGTAAAGAGGACTGTTATCACTGGCCTTATTAAATCTGCAGTGGGGACACGAACCTGCCAGCATCTCCAACATCCTTCTCAAGTTCATCTTCCATACTGGATGGTCCTGCTACAAATGCCAGTCTTACAGCATTCCATTGCCTTAAATCCCTCAGCAGCCCCCAATGCCCACATGATCAAGGCCAAGCTCTTACAAGATCCAGCTCCTGCCTGCACCCTCGATTTCACCTCCTATCCCCCCACCCCAAACACATATGGTCCATCCAGTGCCCCTGTACGAACCCTGCTGACCTGCTGACTCTCCCTCGTCCTAGTCCACACAAAATCCACTGAGATGTCCCTGAATCTGTGAAACTTTCTTTACTATTCTTCCCAAGTACTGCTCGGGCCTTCTACACGCTTCCATTTGTGTTCTCATCTGTGCATTGAACTTGCTTACATATACTTCCATGACAGGAAGTTTCATAAGGATAGAATTGTCTGTTCATCCTTGTTTCCCTAGAGCCTAATACAGAACCAAAAAATAGTGGTGCTCCATTAATACGTGTTAAAAACTCAAATGAGGAGTGAGGTGACAGATATCAAACAAGGGTTTCAGACAGGCAGCGTTCCCTGAATTTCCTCTAAGGTAGTACCTGCCACCTGCTGGCCTCACACTTGTTTCTGAGAGTGCCCTGAAGTGACAACCAATCATGTGACTAAAGAGGTAACTTGAACACTGGAAAGACTAACTTGTCCTGAAGAAAGCATGGTCCAGGATTTTCTCTGCAACCAACATGGCCTGACTACAAAGGACCTCGGGCTGGCCACCCAGCTTTCACGTGCAAGGAGAGCAGTGACCCTTGCAACTCACGTAGCACATCTTTCTCAGCTGAGCCTTACGAGCTGCACTTTGGCTTTGGGAAGAAGTATTTATCATGCATTGTACTGTGTTCACTGGTGTGTTATGCACATCGCATACGTTTGCCATTTAATCCTCAAAACAATCCTAGAGCAAACATTATTATGATCCTCATCTTACAGATAATGATGGGAATCACAGAGATTAAGTCATTTGGTCAAGGGGACACTTACATAATAAGAGGCAGAGCTAGGAAGTGAGACCCCAGAACCCGGGCTCTCAGCTGCGACACTCCATCTCGAATCTCCAAGGAATGAAGAATGCTGGCGTTCGTTTTCAATACTACCAACACCCGGCCACAACTCCGGAGCATCGACTCAAACCAAACCTTACTGCAGAAAGCTTCAAGGTAGATATTGTTTCTGACATTTTCTTCTTGCCTATTTCTATCTCTGTAGGCTTGTTTTCAGTGTGGCTGCCTCTCATGCACCCCCTACTGGTGACCTGGCCCGCAGCCCAGGCATGTGCCCTGACTGGGAATCAAACCGGTGACCCTTTCTTTGGTCATAGGCCCATGTACAATCCACTGAGCCACACCTGCCAGGGCTATAGGCTGGTTTTGAGACATCGAGCTTCTAGAAGGCAAACACTGTTCTTTTAATTTTGTAAAACTCTCAGTACCCAGTCTCTGCCATGTGGAGGTTTGATAATAAACAGACCTACAGGTTTTCTCCATCAGCAGGGGATGTTTTATTGACAGATGTCTAAAACCCCTAGGCACAAACACCCACGAAATGATCTATCAAATAAGAGTCTGATTCTTTTATTAGGTCAGAAGATGGGGAAGGTATGTTAGGCAGAGGCAGGAGATAAGACAGTCAATAAATTTTGTGACTGGTGGAGAGAGACTGGGAAGACCATGGCCAGGAAAAGGATAGGGGGTGAGGGATAGTGACTGGTTTTTCAAAAGAATCATTTGTAGCCCAGGCTGGTGTAGCTCAGTGGATTGAGTGCGGGCCTACGAACCAGAGGATCGCGGTTTGATTCCCAGTCAGGGCACGTGCCTGGGTTGTAGTCCAGTTCCCTGCAGGCCAACTCCCAGCGGGGGACACACGAAAGGCAACCATACATTGGTGTTTCTCTCCCTCTCTCCTTCCCCTCTAAGGATAAATAAATAATTAAAAAAAATAAAAAGAATCATTCGTTTGTAAAACATGAGTAGTGCTGCAACCATAAATTCTTCGAAACCTAAAATATGTCCAGAGCACAAGGCAGCAAAAACATGTAAGACACCTCCCAAGGCCCTTTGTGACCCCAATTTAAGAAACAGTCTTCTAGTTTTAACACTTATTTAGCCTAACCAAACATCCTGATGTCTGAGTACAATGGCCCATCATTTAAATGACAACTCCCAACATATCCCTCACCCCCCACAAAACCCACCATGTTCTACACACTGAATTTTCCTAGCATATCTGATTTTCTCCTCTTCCCAAATCCCCTTGTAATTTCAGGCCTCCTTCCAACATCAGCCCTCCAGCCAAGACTTCTGCACTAACTACGTGGCTTGGATTCTCTGCCTCCACTCTTAACCCTCTAATCCCTCCTCCGTACTAAAGAGTGACCTTTCTAAAAGATAAATCTGTTCACGTAATTCCCCTGCTTAAAACCCTCCTCAGGGTTCAGCACAGGAGGATAAAGTCCATGTGCTTCGTGGGGTCCTCACTACCCATAGCGAGTTAGCCCCACGACCTCCCCAGCTCCCTCCCTCTCCGGTGTCCCTAACCCAGCAGACTCCCATGCAACCACACGGGTGATGTGCTTCTGTCCAAACTGCTGCTTCTGTTGGCAGCACCTCTATAGCCAGACCCCAGCCACTACAGCCAGACCCTGGCAAGGCTCCTGGACGTCCCCCCACCACCCTTGTCCAGTCCCTCGCAGCCCCCAGCACTCCACTGAGGCACTCTCTCCCCACTGGACTGAGCTCCCTGGGGGGAGGGGCAGTCAGGTCTTCCTATCTCACTCCTCTCTGCTCTGTTTTCTGTAGGCAATACCCAGTTCATTATACTTTAACTGATGAATAATGTAACATTCCCTTTCTCAATATCCATAAGCTATAAGTAAAAGCAAAATTGTTCCATAAAATACATGTGTCAGGAAAAAGAAACCACCCTGAGTATGGAACACACAGCACATTTAATGCAGAGACTTCACACAGGTGATGGAAGAGCTGAGAGAGGTCAGGGGGCAGGAGGAGGAGACAGGAGATTCTCAACAGCAGGAAGCCACCCCCGGCCAGGGCTGGAAGGCAGGGCACAGAGAGGCAGCGCTACTAGAGCCAGGGCATGAGGCAGCCAGAGGATGCTGGCAACAGGGAGGGTCTGTCTCCCAGCAGCTGGAGCCCTGGACAAGACCCATCTACCACCAGAGATGTTGTCGGAAGAGGAGCAGGTAGGAGAAATACCCTGTAGCGTCTCTCCTCCCACCTCCAGTCCTTCATCAGAGTCGGCTGTGGGCCCACCAGTCAGGTGACTGCAGCACTAGGAACTGCAGCCTTCGGGGAGCGCCCCTTACCCTCCCACGTGATACTCAGAGAGCAGGGCAACCGTGAGGTGTGGACATGAGGACGTGCAGACCACAACCACACAGCAAATACACACGTCTTTATATCCACTTCAGTGACTTTCCTTTGATAGTTAATCAATAAATTGGTGTCCCTCTCAAGTCTGTCCAATCAACATAAAATTGAACATTTTGTGGATTCCTTTTGCATATGCTGGGAGCCAAGAATAATAAATGCTACTAATTTACAAGGAACGTGAGTGATAACTTGGGTTGGACTTAAGTCTAAGTCTACATTAACTATTAGGAAAGAGTTTGCAAAGCAAATTAACAGCATGAAGAAGAATGCACATTGTACTTAAGTCAACAGAATATTCCCTAGGATTTCAGCATATTGATGTCAAGTTCTACTCATTACAAATGAATCTGTTCACTAAAGTCTGGCTCTGGAACCTATACTAGGAAACATTTTGTGATGTACTTTAAAGGAATAAAACTGCATGTCTTTCAAAATAGTTCGTAATTCACTCCATTCCTCTCCCCTTCCTACTTTACCTTCAACTGGTGAGCTCATGATGCTGGGATACCCAGAGTCAGTCCAACTGCTGCCAGTGCCTCCTTGAAAAACCGCGGGGATGTTACAAGATGCACCTGTGCTCCCCGAACATCCAGCTGGCAATTCCTCTGGAGCACTGACACGAGGAACGGGAGTGGGAATGTCTGGGGTGGGGGGTGGGGCATGGAGACAACTGCACTCCAACAACATTAAAAAACGTGGGGGTAAAAAGCCTTTTGAAATTAATAACAAAACAGAGATTTTGCAAGAAAAAAAGATTATACGGTGATGTTTCACAAAAAGCCCAAAAGGCAATTATTCTGTGAAACTAATGCTATATGTGACAAATCTGATGACTGAGATAAAGCATGGGAAACGCTGTAATTTATGAAGAGAAAGTAGTTAAGATTTATTAAGTAAAAACAAGGCAGTAAAATGGGCCTTTATGTTACTGCTAACCATAAATGTGTCAAAGCATGAACTCACTCTGATTCCTATTCAAAGCAAAAGTTGCCACACAGATAAATTTTCATTATGATAGAGAAAATTGTTCCCCTATTTTCTACCTGCTACATACATCCCTTCTCACCATTGAGCCCTGTATCATCGACCAAAACAAATATAAACACTCTTGAGCTATGATAATTAAGCTTGCTAAAAGTGGTCAGTTCAGATAATTTTTAAAGTGAAATTTTACTACCAAAAGTTACTAGTTTTATGCAGATATTAAATATTTATATAGATATACCTACATAAATATGTATGTTCTTCATGCCTAAACATGGGCATTGCCTAAGGAAAAGGAAAAAGGAATGCTACATTTTCTCTTTGGTTTAAACCCCTCTTTTGGAATGGAGGAAAAAACCCAAATATCCACTTCACATGAAATATTCCTGTTCAAAAGGAGCGTGGTCTGTTGCTCTCAGCCTCCTTGAGCTCCAGTGTTCCTCTCTATCCCCAGGCTGGCCAGGATCAAGGGCAAGGATATTTTCTTGGTCCAAAGTGTCGGAGGTCCATTCTTCTCACTCTCCCGGGATTTCACTCTCCTGCCTCTGGCTGCCTGGTGGGGAGGGCAGCCTAGACCAGCTTCAGGCAATCTCTGTTGCTTTTCCACAGAACACCGGAATACTAAGATTTGACGTTCACCTCTGCGCTTGCAGGGAAAAGGAAACGCCCTTGGCCTAGGCAGCTCTAGGCCTGTCTCTGTCCTAGGCATTTAAAACAGTTCTCATATGACATGGGTTGGACTTCACTTTGGGGTTGGAGGCCAACAGCCCAAGGAACAGCGTTCCTGTGTGGGGCCTCACATTTGGCCAGTTAGCCAAGTTAGCTCCGAAGGGTTGAGAGCTGTTTGCAACCAGTACAAAACAAGAGCGGGTGTGCAGGTTAACTGGTCTCTAGTCCTTCCCACAACATTCATTCCCAGCAGTTACTAATTTGGCATTATTCACTGTCAATTAACCTGATATCCAAGAAGTCCTTCACTGACTGACAAACAGAGGGCAGGGAGACAAAACCGACTCAGAAAGACCCGAGCGGAAATCTCGTTTCTACTACTCACTAGCTGTGTGACTTGCACAACTTACCAAACCTCTCTGGGCCTCAGCTTCCGTATCTGTTAGGTAAAAAATAGTAATTAAGTAAAATCACTCAACAGATGGCAGACATTTAGTAAATACTAGTTTCAGAATGGAAGTGTTGTTAAATGCAAAATGCCCAACTCAATCCAATCTTTATAAGCAAGCTGTTCTAGAAGGTGAAGGAGTCTAATTCCAAAAGGGCCAAACAGCTCCACTGACCTGTTGGTCTGGATTTACAATCCAATGTAAGGCACGACAGATGCCGAAATTATGTACCATGTCAACATAATATTTTGCCCATAAAGGATAACCTACACTTTTTGTGGTAATTAGTGTGTTATCTCCAGTGGAATAGAGATATTTCTTAACTCAGGAAGCCTATATTACTGCATTTTCTGTTTTACGGCGAGGAAAAATTTTCCTGGATAACATTGTATGCTTGCCTACAGCTGAGAAGAGCTCCCATTCTCCAGTGAAAGAAACTGCCTTCTAACAGGGTGACAGGTATCAGCCAGTTAACTGAGGCAGGTTTCAGTCCCACCTCACTGGTGCCCACCACACATCTATGGCTTCTTGTCTTCTAAGACAGCAGCTGCCTTTGAAATACAAAGAGAGTCTATGGAGAAGAGATGTACGAAGGCATCGAGCAGACATGGAAATTAAGTTTTTAGAAAAATCACTGTTCTTTTGAATGTTTTTTGAATGGGGCCAGGATCTTTAACACAGAAAAATCCCCTCTCCTTTAACTCTGAATATTTTTCTTTCTCTTGTTTACTGCTTTCAAGAAAAGTGTATTCATATTACCAAGGCCAAACTACGCAAATCCACTCATTTTGGATTGCCCCCATACTTAAACTGCCAAGTCTCTTCTAACGTACCCTAAAATTCACTCAGAAGGCTTTACACCTGCAGAGAGAGGTTCGAGGGAATGATAAACTATTTCATATTACTGAAACCTCGAGAGTAATCAGTGATAGTGATAAGAAACATTAATTTCATGAGTGAAAAGCTCTAATGATCCCAATGAAATCTGCTTTCATCTTTATATAAAAGATCAGCATTAAGTTGAAAGATCTGACTTTTGCTGAGATATGAAGCAAGTGGCTTGAACCAAAAGAACTCTTCAGAAATGTTGGCTAGGTGCTCTTTACTGCTATGGATAGAGAATTTGGTAGAACAAGGCCTGTGAATGTCAAAAGCAAGTCCCCAGAGACACCTGACATTCTATCAAAGTGCTCTACTTATGTTCATCAGTCTCAGGAATACGCTGAAGACAGCCTTTGAAAGAGTCTATCAGGACATAAATATTTCGAAAGCATAACCTATCTCGAATTTCACACAACTAATAAGAATACATCCCTTAAGAAGCTTAATGGCAAGCCACAAAATCATGGAGGTTAAAAAGAAAAAAGAGAATTGTATACCTTATACCTATATAATTTTAGTAATCAATGTAACCACAATAAATTCAATAAATAAAATAAAAGCCCAAATTTAAGTCTCCAACCATTAAACATCTGTATTTACAACTAAAGTCTATTTCACAGACCTAAACTTTCCTTTTGTTAAGAATAAAACTACCAACAAATTGCCCGCCCCCAAAACCTGCCAAACCAGATTGTCATAATGCAAAATCCTGTAGTTCCTTAATTTGTTTCCTTCAAGAGTAGATAAGATTAAAAAACTGGGCTGAACTTTTAAAAATTGTCAATGCCACGAAAAAAAAAGGACAGTGAGAGGGAAAAAGAAAGAGGANCTGCAGGTTTTGGGGAGGGGAGGGGAGGGGAGGGGAGGGGAGGGGGGAAAAGAAGCGGAAAACGAGACTAAAGCACCATGACAACTGAATAGGATGAATGACCTTAGACTGGACCCTGGACTGGGAGAAGGAAATAAAGACTGACACGGAGATGACCGTGCAAACCTGAGCATGAACTGGGTCTTAGATAACAGTACTGTGTGCACCTTAGCTCTCTGGCAAGGGTGATAGTTATACAGTGGTCATACAAGAGAACCTTCTGTTCCTAGGAGAGAGACGCTGAAGTACTTAGGGATGAAGTGCCTTGAGTGTGCAACTGCCTCTGAAATGGCTCATCCAAAGGAAAAAATATTCCAGGAGCAGGATGTATATTCACTGTACTGTTCTTTGGGTTTTTCTGTAAGTTTGAATTTTTTTAGATAAAAAGTGTGGGGAAGGGAGAAAGCTGGAGATAATTCTCTCCTGAAAGGATGGTGAGGTGTTACAAGCCTTGAGGCGGTAAGAGCCTAGAGGACGTGGGAGCTCCAGGTGTTAGCTCCGACGTGGCACAGGCGGGCCCGCAGCTTTCATTCACCGTTGCTGAAAATCAGTTCTAGAAAAGAAAACACTGTATATACACAATCCCCATCTGAACTGAACTAAGGTGCAACCCTCTCAGTAAGAGTGAGAAATCCATTAGGGAAGTCTCTACTAATATCTATCTGTACCTAGATATCTACATGCATCTATCTATCTATCTATCTATCGACACATACACACACATCTCCTGCACACAGACAATACATATAGATAATCAAGAATATGAAAGGAAGATTTGCTCTTTTAACTGGTAGAAAAATAATTTTCCTCAATATTATCCTTTCTACTTGAAAATACTTTTATCTTCCCCCACAACTGTCTATGTACCTTCTTTTCTGTTAATGCTTCCATTCTGCTGCCTCACCCTACATATGTAAATGCAATTTCTCAATTTGTGCTTCTCTGAAAGACTTCTACGACTGAGAACTTCACGTCACTGCTCCTCATGCTGTTGTGACAGGTGCCATTTGGAGTGACTTCAGGTGAGTGTTACACAAGTAACACTATTGGCCACCAAGAACTGGAAACGGTGAAGAATATGACTATCATAATAATAGTAAACAACATGTGTCACTGAGAGTTTATGGGGTGCTTTCATATACATTTAACTTCTTTGCAGAGATGTAACAATGGAAGAGAACAAGCAAGAAGACAGGTAAGATCTTGCTTGCTTGCTTGCTGTGATAAGAAAACAAAGGTTAGGAGTGATTACAGGCCTCTTGAACATTTACAACCAGCCATAAAGGAAAAATTCCCTGTTGTTTTGTCAGAAATGAACAATTAGCACACACTGCAGAAGGAAATGCAGTCTGGTGCTTTATGCTAACAACGCAACCAGGCAATTCTCGCTTTTTTAAACTGAGCCCTGACCTCCCTGTGTTCTTGGGCAAGTCAATAAGGCCCTCAGTTTCTTCTATCAATTGGGGTCGGAGCCCCGGACCTTGCTCACTCTGGTAGCCTATGAGTGGGTAAACATCACCGAAAATTCAAGACACTGTTGATAATCACAGATTGCTGCCTGTCTACACCTCCTCAGAAAGAGGCAGAGCATGACAAAGGCCCCTGATTAATTATACTTCTTGCTTTTAGACTTGTGAAAGGACATGCACGCACCAACTGTTGGAATACAATACTTTTAAAGACTCCTGGGTTCTCACTTATACTCCCTGCCCCAACTCCAGGCCTTATAATAAGGATGCAACCAGTGGTGGAAGGCTGGGGAACACGAAGGCTCACTAGCAAGAACCCTCTGCCCCGAGTAACAGAATGTGCTTTGGAGGGGCCCAGCCTGACTACACAAACTATGCCAACATCACCAAGCCTACGCTTGTCATTTCTGGGATGCCAATGGCAAAATGACTTCCTAACTTTGCCAAGATTTTAAAAAGAGCTAAGGAAAAAAATCTCCCAAGATGCTGCAGTGGGAAGAAAAGCCAACTCCTTCCCCCATTCTAAATATGAAGCTGAAAATACATAAAAAATGACCAAGTAAAAAAGGCCTATACCAATGGCCTCAGAGGACAAGTATATGAGGTCTGTTGAAAAGGTACCCAGTCATGTACTATGGAAAACAGAGATATTTATTGAAGAAGATACAAGAAACACTGTACATGGGTCAAACATGCCTCAAAGTAGGCACTTTGGGACCTCACACAGTTCTCCCAATTGCCATCAGCTGCCCTGTCGCATTTTTCTGAATCTCATCTATGGTCTGAAATCTCTTCCCTTTCAAAGGTGATTTTACTTTTGGGAAAAGCCAGAAGTCGCAGGGCCCCAAATCTGGACTGTAGGGGGGACTGAGCCACCTGGGTGATTTGTTGTTTTGCAAAAAAAACCAAACAAAAACAAAAACAAAAAAACTGCATAAGACATGATGCATGAGTGGCAGTATTTTCGGGATGAAGCTGCCAACCACCAGCTGCCCATAGCTGCAGCCTTCTGAATCACCCAAATAGTTTCTGCTGAGGAACACTCAAGCTTAATGCAAAATCTGGTGCTGATTCCTTGCTCTACTCACTCATTCATTTTGAATGCAATGGCCACACAGTACACACGCTTATTCAACGACATCTACCACCCACACTGAGAAGTACAGTGAAGTCATCATTGTTCACACATACACATTCCAGTCCACTCTTCTTGGCTGCCAGGTTATGTCGATGTCACACAAACTGTTCTCATTACATTAACAGTGGCTGGACTTTTTCCACACAGACCTTGTATATTTGTGGTGTGCAGAAAGAATTCCACAGAAGCCACTCAAAAAGAGACTATCTCACCTCTACTCCCAGACACAATGCAGACACAATAAAATTGGTTTATGCATTTGAGGGCACACCAGGGCATCCTTCATTCTCCTGCCCCCACATTTCCATGTGGCTGGATTTTGCTCTGGACTTCACACTGTTTTGTCCCTCACAGAAGAGCAACTTTTCTGACCAGTGACTTTGGGAAAAGGGACTGAGCACTCAGTCCCGTCTGACTGAGCATTTTTACTGATGCTATGGCCTCTAGCATAAATCACCAAAACAAACCTTCCGTGAGTGCTTTCTCATCAGCATGCCCGCAGACATGGCATATTCTGGTCTACGCTGGCTATATAATAAGGTTTCTCCAAGTGCAAGGCCTACAGCTTAGGGTAGCTGAATTCAACTCGGAGAGAGAGACAGTACTAGAAGCCATTTGCTATAACCAGTTGCATTTTTCTAATCAAGCTATTATCAGTAATAAAGCCGATAGGTTTTGACTCAAGAGGGGAAGAGAGTATTATTTTTTACTGAATCCCTAAAATCACACAGTATCATCCTGGAAACTCTTTTCTAGGATGGCACTCATAAACCAAACCTAGAAACCTCCACCATCACCAACGACCCCACAAAGCAGAGGAAAACCAAGAGGACCAGCTGCCAGGGCCAGCGCGCATTTCCTGGGAGGGAAGAGCTTTCACAGGTCTGCTGCGGTTTTTTCAGTTCTGAAACTGTCCGTGGAAGAAAAATGAACGGTACCCAGCTGCATGATTTCAGGCTGCATTTTTATTATGGGCATCTAGTATAAATCACCTGAACAAAGACTGTATGAGCTGCCTGAATGTCACAGATGAAAACAGTGTCACAAAATACTGTTAGGCAATTTTTTTAAACTGCTATGTACTTATACCAACAAAAGACCCCCCAAGCTTTCATCCCCCCAGGCATCTGGTTCCATGTTTATATTTTATTTTCTATGCATTCCCACCTCACTTTCTAGCATTACAGACTTCGGAGAGCAGCAGTGTACCACATTACCACATTATTTTAAAGAGTTAAAGAGTTCTAGGCAGAGCACCATCTCGTTTAACAAGGGCTTGTTGTTGCACTCAATCTCTCATCCAAGTGCATATTTTGAGGGGAAAACAAACCTGCGTGGGGGGGCATGGAACTGTGAGAAAAGCCCTTTCCAAACACAACACTGAAGGATTCTGGCTCAGACATGAATCTCCAGAGAGAGGCAATGCCGCCTCACACCAGGAGGGAGCACAGGGCCAGGTCACAGAGATGCTCCACAGGCCCTGGGGAGTCACTCAGGAAGAGGGCAGACGAGGCCCCTCAGGTTCGTTCCCCCTGGGTTCCACCACCATGGCCGGGCGGCTCCTCTCAATTCCACACTATTGCCTTTTGTTGTTGCTCGAAAGGAATGACATGGCCTCATTATTTTCCCACAAAGGTGAAGGGAATGAGTCGTTAAGGACAAAATTTGGGGGGAAATAATAACCTTTAAAGGCCATGGGTCGGAGTGTGCACCCCTGCACAACTGGAGGGAATTTGGAAAGAGCTCAATCACAAGAGGATGAGTTGAGGTGTGTGCAGATCTCAGCTGCACCCGGTGTGCAGAACTGCAACACACACCACAGCTGCAGAGCACTGCAATCAGAAGGGAGGGATGTCTTGCTGGCAGAGCAAAGGAAGTCGGGGAGGTGCAAAGATGCCTTCTGTGGCCCATTCGGAGTCTGAGTCACCCCCATTCACAGCCTTGGCTGAGGCCCCCAGCTACATGGTCACGTTCTCTGGTCCCTCCTATAAGGTTTCAATCTCAGTAAAGTCTCAGCCCAGACTTCAGGTTAAAACAAAACAGAAAAGTCTGCTCTATGAAGTCACCGTCATAAGCTTGCTCTAAGGAAGGCTTTGTGTCAAAATTTACTAACTCTGTGGTCCAGGAACCCCAAAGCTAAGGGATAAATATGAAAAATGGCCCTGGATTTGACCTGGGGCATCTGGCAAAAGCCAAAAAGCTCTTTGGTGAGATTTGCATTCAGCCAGTCACAAAAGTCTTACGAATAAATCCATGTCAGACATGATTTCATAATCCCAAATTACAAAATACACAAGGTACCATTAGGCAGAATCAGCAGACACAAAGAAAAGCAGAACAGATAGCCAATAACTTCAGGTAACAGAATTACCAAACTCAGACTATAAAATAAGTAGATTGAAATTTATTAAGGAAAAAACTAAATACATGAAAGAGGAACAAGTCATTTTCAAGCAGACAGGAGAAATTTAAAAGAAAAAAACAGGACTTCTTTAAACAAAAAGAATTCTCGGTGAAATAAAAAACTCTGGGGGCAGTTAAAGAGCAGAGCAGACTTGATGAAGAGAGAATTAGTGAACGGGAAGAAACTGTAGAGAGAACTTCTCAGGATGAAGCACAGAGAGAAACAACCCTAAAAGAATGTCCCAGCACACCACTATGTGCATGGCGATGTGTAGGGTAAGAGCTACCCAAAGGCGGGGCTGCTCTCTACGTGGTGGGCCTGGGGAGACCCAGCGCTCGGCGCACGGCACTGGCGGCTGATTAGTTTAGAGCTCCTTCTGCCCGTCTCTTTGGCTGATTCAGCACCTCTCCCTCAGCCTGGGTTTAGACCTCCCACTTACAGATACTGTAATAAAACAGAACATACCACCAGTATTGAACAGCCGACACCTCCAAGTTGTATAAGCATGTGGGTGTAGATCTATAAACACACAGGGGTAGGCGAAGGTGGGATTACAGTTGTGAAACAGCGTTCACTCTTGTATTATTACTTACTAATTACTGTATTGCTATATTACAGCTGTAAACCTACTTTTGCCCACCTCTGTATTACATACATATTTAATACTGTTAAGGTTTTGAGATATATACATACCTTCAAAATAACATCACCTATGTAGATCAGATTTTCAGCCACTCCAATTATGGTGGAACACTGACTAGAAACTGAGCGAAGAACTAGGAGAGAAAAACCCAAATTCTAACCTGACTGGGACGTTAATTATGTGACCATGGCAAAGCACAACAGCTATTGGCCCATCTGTAGTGTAAAAGGACTAAACTACATGATTTCCAGGATCTCTTCCTACTATACTCAGATAAGGCTTCTAACTTCGAGAAAGCTAACCCGCTTTCAGACATTCCAGGTTCTTTACTTTGTAGGACAGTTCTCCACTCAGAGCCTTGTTCTTGTTTACATTAACGAACGTGAAACTCTGACTCTGAGCTAGAGTGGATCAGAAATAACAGCTGAGCAATAAAAAATGAGCAAGAAGGGACTCCTAGAGTCAAATATAGTGACAGTAGCTTTCCAGGTGAGGAGTAGATGATGAACCTAAAAGGAATGGCCATTGTTAGCTGGTTACTGTAAGATCGGATAGCTTCCCACACCTCCATCACCTGGGAGGAACCATTTTATCACAACACTAAATAATGACTGATGTTTCTGATAACCTTGAGTAATCACAAAAAGGTCAGTTTATGTTCAATATGGCCTACTTAAAAGCAGGCAAATATAAAATGTATTTTAGAAAGATTCCTGTAAAGAGGTTAAAAAATACCAGAAGTGTTTTAGACACCTGGAAAATTCTTTCAGATGGACTCCCATGCATGTACATGGAAGTGTGCGTAATTAAATAGAGAAATATTTATTAAGGGTGTTACATACAAGTTTTATGCAAGATACTGGCAAGTGGCCCAGGAAAGAGCACGAGTTGCTTTTCAGAACCTTATAACCGAACAAAGAAATGGCTATACACAACATACATGAAAGGATGGTCCATCAACTGTATAAAACAAATCTGTACTGAAACAAAGGAAAAGCACTGTAATTAACACAATTAGATTTCAGGTGGAAATAGTGCGTGTGACTGGCAGAGAGGTGGGGAAAGGGAAGGTGGTTCTGAAGAGGAAAGCTCTCCAAAATTCACTGAAAGCTGGGAAAAGGTATGTGGCAGGGAAGGAGTCAAATGCTTTCCCCACGAGGGGAGGGGAGGCGAGGTCAGGCTGCCTACTGACCGTGAAAGTCCATCACCGTCACAAGTCACCTGAGTTCACAGGAGAAGTCCAGTTAATGACATCATAAGGCAAGAGAGTGAAGACACCAGAGAATTTAAGAGCTGAAAGGGAACCTTCCCATTTCAGTGTGTACGGGCTCACAGACACAGCTCCTTTAAAGAAGCAAGGGTCGGGGGCAAAAGCCCTCAGCCCTGGAACATGCCACTCTACAAGTGAGTAAAGGAGAACGATACAAAAGCGCCTCAGACAGTAACTGGGAAGACTCAAGTCTGAGACCACAAGGTAATTATAAGTTCTACAGATTACACTAAAGCAAATCACTGAAATGGAAAAAAAATTAATAGAAAACAGTCACATTTTGTCTTCTTAGTCAAATAACGAAACATCATCAAAGTGTGAATAGAGAGGTAAGCGTAGATCTGATTGGAAATGTATGCGTTTAAACACGTTTCCATTGTGTATTGTTGTTTTCCTGAATTTCTACTTTGCTTGGCAGCTCTGAGTTAGAAACTTTTATAACAAGGTTTAGAATGAAGGGTCAGGAAAGCGTTGCAGCCTGATGCTCTCCAGAGCCAGTCAAGGATTTCTAAATCTATCAGGTCCTTCAAAACAGAAATTGTTACCAACATCTGCTCTGTTCAGAGACCCAGAATATTGCAGATTTACCTAGCTGTAAATAAACCTGTCAAAGGAAATTTAAAAAATAAGTTAATCACAAAGTGCTTTACAAGGCATTCCCATTATCATTCCTTCAAGGGACAAGGCCCCTTTGGTGAAATCTGCAGGCTCATTCTAGAATGAGCCTCCAGCACGAAGCGCAGTGTCCGCGTGGTCTGTTAGTCCCCACAGGGCGGGCACCCCATCAGATGCAGTTGCATCCTAACTTCCCTCTCTTTATTCCCTTTCTTCTTGCTCATAGTGTTACGTACTCTTGTGAATAAAAGAAAGTTTCATAAAATGAGGTAAACAATGGTTCAGTTTCCATTCTACAGCGGCCAGGACCAATTCCAAACCCCTTTGATATGGGAAGCCTCAAGTGCTTTCTATGACAGGCCGATCCTGAGACAAGAGGGGAATATTCTTGCACATGTGTGTGGAAAGCAGCTTTCAGAGCCGTTTCCCCAGTTCTGAAAATAAGCAGCACGCACGCTTAGCAGACGGCTCTGTGTTACCTGCAGAAAAGAGCTTCCAGATAAACAAAACAAGGGCAGAGGCACCAGTTTCTAATTAACCTGATTGTAGCACAGCCTGAAATTATCCAAAGTTACCTGCCGGCCGCAGCTGAGCCGCCCGTCAGTGGGCGTCTGCACGCACAGAGACGTTCTCTTCGCTCTCCCCTGCACAGGGACTGGCACTATGAGGGTGGGCATTTCACATAGGGAGTGCATGCGAGCGAGCAGATCTGCACATGCTCAAGCGTCAAGCAGAACTGGATGCTCTGCTAAAACCTCACCGTTACTGGAAACCTGACATTATTATGAAACAAATGGGCTTGTAAATCCCATGACATTTTATCAAACAAATACATTTTCTTCCTATTTCACATCCACGTACCAAGTATTGCAAGTAGAAAAATTAAAAGGACATTCATAAATAGAAAATAACTAACTCTAAGCAAATGGCATAGGATCATTCTGTAGATAACTAATTATTTAATAAGTTAAAGAAGATGGTGTATCAAAATTAGTTTGTTTAAAGAAAAAACAGCGAAATAATCAGCAAGGCCAACCCCCACCATGAGCACAAAGAGCGCTGTCCTTAGCTCAGCTGTAACCCTGCCAACAGGCAGGGAAATGCACTAAATGACCTTTCCGTCTGAAGATCTATGACGGGATTCCATGTAATTCTAAAACTAAAGGTAAAACAAGAAGATAAAATGCTTGTGGCCCCAAGAAATAGTGAGAAGAAGTGTCACAAATCAGAATGGGGGCAGGGAGTTGAGATGGGGGAATAAAAATGCGTATCCTACCTACAAGCCCTGCAGTTATATATGCTCTTTATTTGTAACAGTTGGTTACAAATATACACATGGCCACGCTCGCAGCATTAGGGGGTTTAAGTCACCTATTACCCAGTGGGATCTGCAAGAGGCAGGACCTGCAAATGGGTTAGGGGTGTGAACTCAGAAGCCAGATGGCAGGCACACCTCAGAGACACGGTAGGTTTGGTTCCACACCACTGCAACAGAGCAAGTAATAAATTTTATGCTGGTGTAGGATCTTGCCTTCAAAGTGTAAAAACAAAAACAAAACAAAACAAAACAAACGAACAAAACACCCCAGCCATATAGCTCAAAAAAAAAATGAAACAGCAAAACGAAGTATGCCTGTACTGGATTGGTCTGGCTCCTCGACTTACTTTCTGACTGCAATAATGACAGGAACTGTGCTTCGCAGAATTGTTACGAGGTTAAAATAAATTAACACACATAGCAAGCTCTCTGTCAGCATTGGTTGACCTTCCTGCTATCATCATTGTTAACCAGGTGGAAGAGACACACCAGATGTTGGCAACATGAAGCAGCACCTTGGGAAAAGGCGTCAAGGCGTGAGCCCACTGAGGCACGTAGCGGCCACAAACTCCTGGTACAATCACAAAACCTGCCACCAACCGGATGACCTAACATGGAAAAGGCCACCCAACTCAAGACAGGAATGAAAAGGGAGCCTTGAGAAATCAGAGCCCTGGCCTGGCTTGGGTGTGGGGCCTGAATGCTGGCACTCTCCAAACTGTGTGGCAGTGGGGAAATGAGGAAAACAACGTAGAACCTGTTGGTTCAACAAAGCCCAGGGGGCCCTGGCAGAGGCCACCACCAACTCATCCCAGAGTTACCTCCACAGTCCAGGGTAGAGTTTCCAAGTGGAAAAATCACACTGAGTACTGAGCAGAGGAAATAAAAACAAATCCATACCAGGACACAGCCTGAGGAAAACAATCTGAGAGAATAAACAGGTTACGTACAAAGCATGCAGACTTCTTATCAGCAGTAATAGATGCCTGAGGACAGTGGAATCACGCCTTCCAAGTGCTGAGGGGAAATAGCCATCAACTTAGAATTCTACACTATCATTCAAGAGCTGGGGGGAACAGAAACAACTGGAGGCACAGACAAACGCGAGTGCATCACCCACAGACCCAGAAACAAGAAACACTAACACAGGCAGGAAGGAGTGGGAAAAGGGGGAGTGAGATGTAAGAAACAGTTTGCTAGAAAGGGAAGCAATCAGATGGGAGTTTCCTCAAACTTCACAACCCGACCTAAGAAGCTGCCTTTACCAGTGGGCAAAGGCGCGCATCTTCCCTGAGGCCACAGTGGGAGAGCTGTCTGCCTCCTTGTTCTCTGGGGACACCCCGATTTCTCAGGAACTGGTTCTCTAGTAATGTCCTCTCCCCTACACGTTACTCCCTCAAAGCCAATGTTTAGTCGGTGGACAAAGTATTACAGACAAGTATCGTTGCCACCGCCCTCACTTGCCAGTCCTGTTTCCTGGCAGAACCACCTTCAGACCTTTGTGCCGTTTTGTCTGGTATCTATCTCCCTATTGTAAATAACATGCTGTGCCAGGGACCTTGGCAAACCCACCACCTTCTTACCAAGGCTCAGAGCCATTTGCACTGTGACAATCCTCCCTTACTCTGGGAAAAAGACGGACCTGGTACACTGTTCCAATGACACAGTGTTCTCGCTTTTAGGACACGGAGCCACGAGACGTGGCCTATTCCATTCCCATTTATGTAAGTTACAAGGTGAGATATTTTGCAATACTTTTATATTTTACTCTGTCTCAGAATAATAACCAATGCTTGCCACTTTATTATATTTCTATTAAGAACAAAATACACTGGCCCTAAGTGCAGCGCCACGGTAGGCTGAGTCACACTGAAGTCCAAACAGCCTGGGTGGTAGGCAGGTCAGTCACTTCACCCCCAGAGCAAACAGGGAAACCCACCACATGCACGAGGTCGGGTGTGAATGATCTAGAATGTGGACGAGCTCACTCCTCCTAAGAGCAGTGCAGGGTGGTGTTACAGGGATCGGAGAGGCGAGTCTGTCACTGTTTGGAAGAAAAACGAAAAATTTCACCAGCAGAAGGCTGAGGAACCAGTAGAAGTAATATTTGATTATTAATATTATCTTTATATAAAGTGTTTAAAAGTTTTGTTGAAAACACTTTTGACTTTTGAGAGTTCTAAATCTATCACTCATGGTCTTATTTAAAAAAAAAAAGTAAAAGGAAATATTTACTAGCCAAGAAACAAAAACGAAAAAAAAGCTGACCAAATAAGGACCTAAAAGGAAAAAGAGGCCTCCCCTCATCTGTGGCCAAAAATGTTACATTACTTTTTTCTTGGTTTATCAGTTTAGAACATGACTTCTAGTTATGGTAGGTAAGAATTTAGTTCTTTTACTTCCCCAATATCCCAGTTGTATCAGTTTTTGTTAAATCAGTAGTTGGTGCTTCTTCCATTATTATTACCCAAATGTTTCTCCGCTGAGCTGTTAGGTATAGTTTGGTGCATTTCCTTTCTTGAATGTTTAGTTTCACCTGGAGTTAACGGGTCTCTTTCATTTGCTTCATTTTTATTACCTATTGCTTATTATTCTCAGAGACTCCAGTTTATATGTAAAATGGCTTTTATACACAAACATTAGACATCTGCTGTTCCCACTCCACCTCCCTCTTTTCTTGAAACCTCCCTGTTCTGGGGTCTTCCATCCTCTCCTCCGATCAGGCCCTCTGGGCCTGCTGCAGAGCTAACGACCGGGAACCTCTTCATTCCTCCAGGAGGTTCCCATGAAAGTGGGAGTTTTTTTTTGAGAACCTGCCTGTCTGAAAATATCATTATTTTACTGTCACACTTGATTCATAGTATGCGGTACAGAATTCTAGATTTAGATAATTTTTTTCCTAAGACTTTTTTAAGACACTCTTCCACTTTCTTCCAGCATTAAGTGCTGCATCAGCCCAATGCCCGATTTCCTTGTCCTTTGCATGTAACCTTTCATATCTCCTAAGTCCTGGTATCTTATTTTTATCTTTGAAATTTTTACATGTCATGAAGATGTGCCTGCCCAGGAGACTATTTTTACTCCTTGCTCGGGGTTGTAGGCAGGCCCGTTCTGTTTGGAGATGTGCGTCCTTCAGTTCTGGGAAACTAATCTGTGTTACTGTTTGATAGTCTCCTCTTGTCTACTGTCTCTCTCCTGGAACTCCTATTAATTAAATGTTGGACATCCTGGATTGATCTCATTTTCTTTTCCCCTACTTCTCAATTCTTTGTATGTGTGTTGTACGTTCTAGAAGATCTTCTTGATTCATCTTCTAACTGGGTTTGGGGGGATCGCCATAATTTCAACTTCTAAGAAATCATTTTTATTGACTGTTCATTTTTAAAAAGTAGCACCATGCCCTTATTTCAAGGATGCAGTTAGCTTCTCTTGTCTCTTGAGGATATTTATAAAAGGTTTTACTTTTTAAAGTATTCTTTTACTTTGTGCATTATCTATTGCCTCTTATTTTAGTTTTCCTTTTATTTTTGGCTTTGTCTATTATGTTGTAGAATTTCCTCAAATATCTGGTGATTTTTGAGTGTCAATTTATGTTTTAAAGTAAAGTACCAAAATGTTGATTAAAAGTTCTACGTAAATATCCAGGACTTGTTGTCTTGTAAGCTTCACTCCAGGACACTGGGATGAGCAGGTAACTTTTTTCCTGAGAGACCTCAGCCCCCAACCGCTAATTCTTCCCTGTGGAGACATGTAATTTCAAAAAAGATACTGCAGGTTCCTGCTTAGGAGTGGAGGAGTGGAGGAGTGGGGGAGGAGTGGGGGAGGAGTGGGGGAGGAGTGGGGGAGGAGTGGGGGAGGAGTGGGGGAGGAGGGGAGGAGGAGGGGAGGAGGAGGGGAGGAGGAGGGGAGGAGGAGGGGAGGAGGAGGGGAGGAGGAGGGGAGGAGGAGGGGAGGAGGAGGGGAGGAGGGGAGGTGGTTGTGCCAGGTCACTTGAGCTCCTCACACGGGGCAGGTAAAGGACTGGGAGGGCTCTGGAGTTCAGAGTGCAGAAACTGTCTCACACACGTGCCTTCTGCTCTGCCTGGGGTCTTCAGGACTGTTTCACCAGTTGAACTCCCCAAACTCTAGGCAACTGTGGGGGTGGCGCAGTTGCAGAGAGTCGGGGAAGAGGACCTTAGGTCTAACTACTCTGTATCCAGACTGAATTTATCCCTCTGTCTTCATATCCCTCTGGCTTTCCACAACACTGAAGCTCCTATCTTGGTCCCTTCTGAGGTTGCATAGGGCCCAACACCTCATTTCTCACTAGCATCTCTTTCTGCAGGTTTTCTGTCCCTTTCCTTAGGTGGTAATGAACCCTGTTCTGCTAAGTCAGGCCCTCTTCCATCTATCCGCTCCCAAGAACTCAGGTCTTGTCTCTTATTGTCTTGGAGGTTTATACCTTTTAAATTCTTTTACTATTATTTCCGTACGATTTCCTTGGGGTAAAGAGACAGAATAAATGTATACGTTTGATTTGCCATATTAATCAAATGCCTCTTTAACTGCCCTTTCTGTCATTGGCTCCTGCTCATCCACATTTTAAGAAAATTATTTTACTGCAGTAAGAATATGCAACATAAGATCTACCCTCTTAAAACACATTTTTAAGCGTTCAATACATTACTGTTGACTGTAACTCAACAGCATTGAAATATTCGCAAGCCTCTTCAATATGAAGGAAATTAGAACAAAAAAAATATTTTTTTAAATTTCATTTATTTACTTTTAGAGAGAGGGGAAGGAGAAAGAGAGAGAGAGAAACATCAGTGTGTGGCTGCCTCTCATGTGGCCCCCGCTGGGGACCTGGCCTGCAACCCAGGCATGTGCCCTGACTGGGAATTGAACTGGCGGCCCTCTGGTTCGCAGCCCGAGCTCAATCCACTGAGCTACACCAGCCACGGCTAAAGAGACTTTTCTTGATTCCATGTCTCCTTTCACCTGTTGCATTCTTTTTTTTCCTTCCTAGGCAAATTTCTTCTTTTTTTAATTTTTAATCCTCACCAGAGGACATGTTTCCATTGGTTTTAGAGAGAAAGAAGAAGGGAGAAAGAGAGAAACATCGATCAGCTGCCGCCAGTACACGCCCCAACTGAGGACTAAACGCGCAGCCTGGCACAGGCCCTGACCTGGAATCAACAGCATTTTGGTGCATGGAATGATACACCTCCCCAAATTGTCTTTGAACCCAAACGCAAGGATCATTGCTCTTTTTTTTCTCAGTTTACAGCTGGTATTTAGTAGACATTCTAAAATGTGTGTGAAATGAATGAATAAATATATGAATACATACGATACTTTGACTTAAAAACAACTATAGAGATGGGTCTTTAGAAAACATTTAGTCCATCCTCCTTCACTGAAAATTCCCTAAAGGAGTATTTCCTAAGAGGCATGTCAAGATGTTAGAGCAAAGAAATCGTTATCGATGTTCAATAAAACAAACATTTTCAAATAGACAGAAGAAATTTATCAATGTAGAGAGGATTAAAGAAAAACCTTACCGGCAAAGTTCCAGGCAGAGATGCATCGAAAAATGATACCAAGGAATTTGGAGGTGCCACAAAGTGGACTTGAGATCCAGAGAAGAGTTTCGAGTTGGAGGAGATCTGGGCATGAATTTCCAGACCTACCACAGCTGCCCAGTCATGTTCACTAAAGAGAAAAATATAATGGTTAAGAAATAGTTAGCTCTGTTACTGTATGTAAATTTCTATGAGCCTAAACCATAAATGTTAATTTCCTATTTGTATTTAACTTATTAACATTTTATTTCCTTACATTAAAAAGTGTGTCATCTTGTCTTAGTGATTACATCAAAAGCAATTCATAATGAACACCTACAAGACTGGCAAAATAAAATTCATTTACAATGTCTCATAGAGCTCATCGTACAAATAATGACATGACAGAAAAAGGAAAAATTTGACATCTTAAAACAATTTAGAAATGGGTATCAGGTGGTGGCAACTGCTTGGCTGACTTCAGTGAAAAGCAGCCTTTTCTAAATTAACTGTCTGTTATCAATTAATCACTCAGCAAATGAAGAAAGCTGAACTTGCAAACATTTTAAGAATTAACATCAGAATTCTACTACCAGAGAAATAATGGTAAAGAGTTGCACATCTCATTATTTTAAAAAGAAATTCTCAGTTATGTTTTGAATTCATTTTATAACAATGGCTTGCAAATAAAATGACTAGTGACATGAATGTAATCAATCACTACTACATGGTACTCGCCTGGAAATTTTGTGCAAAGGAAACCATTAAACCATCGGATTTGACATTTTTTGGTACCCACTCACTTTCTGTTCCCAAGATCTAGTTCCAGTTCCCTTTGCTAGTTTATTTAACAGTCAAGAAGTTGTTAAATGCTACGATCTCTCTTATCCGGTCACTCCTCTGTTGTGTCTCCATGAACACCGCATACCCAGATCCCTCTGAAACCCGTCTATCCTGGACAAATAGCAGATAGCCTGTTTACACATTCTCTCACCAGATTCTGTCTGTTCCTACCCTGCTCTTCTCCCAAGCAATTTTCATGATCTAGATTTTTGTTTACTTGTATCAAATTTTGATTCAATCATTTCAACATATAAAGTTCTATATCTACATATTATGAGATTAATTCCTTTTTAACATGTAATTGGAGAAATTAACAAATTTTAATTTGTTTTAAAATTAAACAAATTAAACAAATTAAATTTGTTTTAGTGACATGCAGGAGTTTCAACAAAGTCTTTGTTGTAAAGACTTTGTTAAAACTCCTGCATGTCATTAAAACATTATTCCAAGTATTTTTGCTGTCAGTGAGATGATTTATGAAAACCATAGAAACTGAATGTTTCTGGATACCTTCCCTCTATTCCTCCAATTGAAAAGCAAAAAGTAATACCAACCTAACTATCTCAAAGGATTCACGGAATATTAGACATGTGCCTTACACTTAAGTATTTAAAAAGGAACTGTCTTACATAGTGAAGTATAAACAGCGCTTCAGAGGATAGCTAGCAAAATGAACAAAGCTCTCTAGTCAACCAGAGGAAAGAGTTCTTGTATTGGCTGCCTCCTCTTAGGTGTAGACAACTCTGTTCAACCCGAAACGCCTCCACAGATAGGTGGTGCTTTCTGACTAATTGCATTAAGCCACCGCTATCCAGAGCTTGTAGGTAAAGGCTCCCCTTCTGCCTATAGAACACAGCTGGCCTAGAGTAGCGCTAAACGGCAGCTAAATAAGATCCCGCTTCTAGCGTCACAGACTCCATTGCTGGTGCTATTAATAAGGCGACTGGATCCAGTGCTCTGTGCAGCTTTCGAGTGCAGAAAACACCTGGGATTTCACCCTTGTGACTCTATTTGAGAAGAGCGGTTTACGTGTGGAGGCGGGGCTAACAGAGGGCAAGTTCTGTGCTTTGAGGGCTGCAAGTTACAGCTCATCACCTTCCCGCTCAAAACTTAAACAAAAAACGTCTACACTGAACGTTGCGCTGAGTGGCCATCGTAACCCCGGCCCCGCAGTTCCACCGCACATTGACATGGGCAGTACGGGATGAAAACAATATACCCTTTCCTCGGCTTCCCGGCCGTGACGAGGTGTTGCTGAGCCACTGAGCTCTGCCCCCTTTTCCCACTGCACCTGGGCCCTGTCGGGGCCCCTCTTCCGCGGCGAGAACTGTGGTCAATGCAGGCTAAAGCCCAACGCCTTCCAGGGCTGCACCAGCGTAGCACGGGCGCCGCCATTGCCCCTGCGGAGTCCTGGTCAGGTGACACAGCCTCCCTCTGCCGCGAGGGCCTCTGGGAAGCGTGGTTCTGGAGAAGTGTAGAACGCTAGAAGCTCCGCCCGGAAGACTTCTATTCCCGGTGAGCCCTGCGCATCGGAGGCCGCCGGAACCCTGGCGGAGAGGGGAGGGAAGGAGAAATAGAGGAGAGAGCTGGAGAAATAGAGGAGAGCGCTGGAGGGTTTCCGGGTCGGAAGGGGTGACTCCTCCTAGCGGGGAGTTGGGGCGGTTTGTGGCTCTGAACTTCTGTGTGGGTTTGAGCGAGGGACATCCAGAGCTGGGGAACCTGGCCAGGATTTTGGACCATAAATTAACTTTTCGAGATGAAGTCAGCGTCCTTGACGTACCGCGAAGACTTCCTGAACCCCCAGACCCGCTCAGTGATTTTCTCTGTCCCACTTCACACACTAATTGCATCAATGCATCAAACACTTCTTTGCATGCCTCTTGTATGCCAGGCACAGTTTTTAGGCACTGGAGATGCAACAATGAGCGTATATACTTGGTAGAGGAGACATACGGAAAAGTTAACAAAATGCTTTCACGCAGGTGTTAAGTGCTACATTTAAGCAGAGATGCTTGCAGACCAACAGACCAAGCTTGAGCCTTCTAGTGCATTTTTACTTACAAGCATAACTCATTTTACTGCACTTTGCTCCGTTGCACTTCACAAGTGTTGCATTTTTTATAAGCGGAAGTCAAGCCCCTCCAAGAACAGATGATGGGCCACTGGGATACTCCGCTTTATTGTGGTGGTCTGGAACCGAACCTGCAGTGTCCCAGAGGTATGCCTGTGTTCTCCTTTTTTGTTCTTGACCGGTATTTGAAACAGTCTTCTTATATGCTAGGAAGCACTGATAGCAGATACCATCATCCCAGCCAACTTCCTTTATTTTCCTGCTTGGAAACTCATACCCCTTGTTGAAACTACCACTTATTTCTTGCATTTGCACATACAATTTAGAATAGCCATTCAGCCGTTCTCTAGCATGTCACCCTATTTTAATTCTCCAAATAGTGCTTATGAGCATCTCATGTTTGTGGGGCATTTGTATATCAGCACAGTACAAAGTAGTTTCCTCACAAATATTTGTTGAAGTAGTGCAATGCAGAGAATGCATTTGACCAAGGATAGAGTGGATGCCCTTTATGTAGTAGGAAGACCATGAAAAAGTGTGGTGATGGAGGCAAAGAGAAATTGACCTATGTGAGACAGCCTTGGAAAGTAAGATTGAAAGTGATGGATTGGTGATGAATTGGATATGATGGTGGAAGACTAGGTGGGGTCAAGTAACTCCTAGATATCTGGCGTGTAGCACTGGATGAGTGATGGAGTTATTCACTGAAATAAGGCCACTAGAAAAGAAAAGCATTCGCAAAAAAATATGAGCTTGGTTGCCTTGGAGACATGCAAGAGAAGAAGTCAAGTAGGCATCTGTGATGCCTAGAAGTATGGAGCAGGGGAAAGCTGCATAGCCTGCATACTTCACACCGATGTGCAGTTATTGATCAATAAATAACCTATTAATTAGGCAGCTGTAACATACAATCTATCCCCATTAATACTCCTATATAGTTTCGATTCTATGCAATTTAGTTCCTTCATGGAGCCAGTTTTAGTTATTATCCTTAAAATTGCCATTATTTATTTTACTATCCATTTTATTTTTTTCACCCTCTATCATTGATCCAAATTGCTATACCAGAAGTATTTTCACATGACCAAAACTGGAAATGAGAGAAACGACAGAGACTGCAAAGTAGAAGTGGAGATTTGTTCCAAAATTGATCTCTAGTGCCCTTTCTATCATGTTCAGCTTACTCTTTAGGGCTTTTCATAGTTTCTGTCCTCTGAGTGTCCACATTTCCCAGCTTTGCTCTAGGTGAGCTTGCTCATTTAGCTCCAGATTTTTCTGGCCCAGACTTGGGGTCAGGAGAGTTCCACCTCTGATAGGACATCAGAGGACAGGGGGATTCCTGTATCTCCGAAGTGAGCATGGACACCCTTTAGCCAAAAGGAAAAGGAGAGCCTTGCTACCTTACCACTGGTAATCAGCATACTTAGGAGGCAATGCACTCCCTAACAAGAAGAGTTGGGGGTGTTTCTGAAAACCCCCATCAGAGACAGCATCACACCTAAAGAGAATGCTAATTTTATGGGCAAAAGGTGCTCTAATGGAATCTCATCTTTGCTTATGAAGCAGTATAATGCAGTGATAGTGTCCCACTTCAAAGGCTCCCACCCCACCACTAGAGGGAGAGGAAATCCTATGCATGTGACTGTATTTGATTCCTCTCACCAATGGAAACCTTTCAGTTCAATGTATACTACACAGCCCTTTCAAAATCCCACGTGTTAGTGGCTCCCTTCTCCCCCTCGGTTATCTGTCATTTCCAGAAATGCCCATTGGTTTCCTTGTGCTTTCTGAGTGTCTAGGAGTGCACTGTGTTCCAGGTTGCCCCTCCTTGTCTTGCTCCTTCACCAGTCACTGAGCCTTCTACCATGGGACTGATTCTTGCCTTCCTCCTGCATGCCAAATCTGATATCTGTCAGAACTCTGACTGACAGACAGCTTTCTACCTGAGAGAGCTATTTTGGTTCCACCGAAAAGGTGGCTGTCACCTGGAAGATGCAAGAGATTTTCATTTTCAAGGAGCTCAGAAGGTAGCAGGACAGGGTTTCTAGCAAAAACATTTTCTTAGGGAGAGTTTCTCGGCTCTTATTTTATTCATATAATTGACATAGTACAAATAAATTCAGAGCAAGTTTTTTTTTTTAAAAAAAGATGTAAACCACAGCTGAATTTCAAGTTGTTATTTATAAACAGCAGTGGTTAAGAAGTATGTCTAAAAGATCATGCTTGGTTTTGTTTCGTATTCTTCAGAGAGTCTTTGAATGTCAGAGTTGAAATGCACTGGCTTGCCTCTGCATTTGACTTAAAATCCCCAGGTATCTATATGAACACATTGATTTCTGAACACAAGTCATTCACGTCTAAGTTGTGTTTAATTGTAACTGCTCTCTTTCTCATCCTTTCACTGGTTTGGAATCGGGGTAGGATGTGAAACATGTGTTTTAGGGTTTATGACATCTTCAGTAACCTGGGCACAATGGGAGGGAATGATACAAGTGGGCCTAAGTTATAATTTTTTTTAAAAAATGAAGTAAACGGTTTTATTGGAAACGTTAAAATTTCAAGTAAAGTTAAAAGGAGATTGTTTCTATTATTTATTTTAATAATGTATCATGATAGTGTGTCTAAAAATCCGTTTGTATACAACTTTGAATCTTAAGGTTGTATTAACCTGTTCTTTGATAAACTACTTTTGTCCTTTGGAAACAAAGGCGATGCTTTGAAGACATGGAGCAGATGAATAAACGAAGTGCCCATTACAGTCTGACAGAGCTGGCTGTGAATGCTTGTCTTAGTATCTCTTTACACAGTTGTGAGTTTGGTCCCTTTGTGGGACTGTTAGTTTCTATCTATGCTGTGGCTGTAGCGCCCAGCCTGCCCTGTTGACATTTTCTGCCATGTGGGGAGGGGGCGAGGAGGCTGAGTCAGTATGGATTCTCTTCAAAAAGAGGGAAAAGTCACTTAAGGTGATGTACATACAAGAGAAATTGACAGCAAAGATTTTCATGGCGGAAGAACAGTGGCACTAGAAGAAGTCCTGTTTTTGAAAAAGCACTCTAAAAACCTAAGGTTTCTTCTCAGAAAAACCATAGTTTAAGACCCAGTTAAATGTCGTTATGGGAAGAAAAAAGTCAGGGAATATGTGCGTGCTGAACAATTGAGAGAACAGGATTCGTTTCCTTTTATTTTACCAAGTCTTGATTCTGATGAAATACTGATCAGGCTAGGCGGGGCAGGGGGGGGGACACTTACTTTCTTTAAAGATTGCTTTGAAGAAAAAAGAAAAAATATATAACTTTTTATTCCTTTCAAGGCAGGGAATAGAACACCTGGCCAATGTCTTTGTAGAGATGAAGTGCTGTTTGGGGAAGATGAGGCCAGCACATTGCTGCTGTTAGGTTGGCCTGGCCCCTACACTGTGATCTCTCCATGTCCTGCCTTCTTCAGTTGGGTCTTAAGGGAGGCTTTGCTGTTTCCCCGGGTCTTCTCCTCAAGAAATCTCGCTAGTCCTGGAAGCAAACCAGAATGACATACAAGAAAGAAGTTCTGCTTCTCCCCATCCCCATGAAAGCACTCACTTGAAAGCAGGTGCTCCTCAGTCAAAAGGAATGAGTTGTAGAACATGTTAATCTCTGTGACCCCATAAGCTGTGTTTATAGCTTGTGATCAAATATCTGCTGTGCACCAAGAAGCTCTAACCTTTGTGTTTGGGAATTGGGTACTTGGCCTTGAGAGCTAAGGAGCTTGAACACATACATACACACTTCTAAGCAGTGTCCTATTTCAGAATAGCACGCAAATAATGATTGAGAGCTTTGAAGTTTCAAAAGAGATGCAATTTTTGTATGTCAAATGGTTCTGTTCATCTTAAGTCTAAAGATTTTGAGGAGCAAAAGTCAGACATCAGAGAACCGTGCCACCAAGACACATGAGCTTTGATGGCACTTTTCCCTCAGTGAGTGAGCTCCCACTTGTTAAGTGAAGGGAAAACGTATCAAGAGGTGGTACGGAAGAGAACAGAAAAGCTTATATGTCCTGCCACGTGATCTGTGTCATCACCGGTGAGTCTCTGAACTGGGATCTCTGTATCTAGGCTGCCCTTGAACCAAAAATGGGTGGGCTGCACAAAGCAGTAAAGGCTGAAATCTCATTGGTGAAAGAGCCTTCAGGGCCTGTCATTTAACGTGTGGCCATTGAGAGAAAAATTTAGTGCTCCCCGAAGAGGTGCCAGATTGAATTAAAATCAAGCAGCTCCGTTCAAACACATCAGCCATCAAACGGTACAACTACTGAGATAAATGCAAAGATCGAGACAGAAAAACGTTCCCAGTGACTCATGAATACTAATTTGAGAGGGAAAGACCAGCACAGGCATTATTCATGTCTCCTTGGAGTCTGACTCTGGAGTTTAATTCAATGAAATTTGACAGCTTGACCCAACAATGATTTCAAGTTGATGTTGATTTCACACTTAGACCAGTTTTGCTACAAAAAAGACATTTTCACTCATCTCACATGTAGTAAAAATGAAAAGAAATGATGTTAAGAATGGGACTGGATACCAGGCTTTTCAAAAGGCAGAAGAAAGTAAGATGATATAAAATGCTATTCTAGCAAATAAGGACCCATCCAGCCTAATATTCTATCTGTGTTCATTCTCTAAGGCCGTTATCTTTATTTTGGTTGCTATAGTACACTATACAGTGTCTCTGGCAAACATTTAGCAGTAATTCAGAGCCCATAACTTGAAAATTTTTATATAAATTTCTTAAATAAGTGCAATACCTTCTCTTTGCCACACCCAAACTCACATCATCTCATGAAATGCTCTCACAATTTATGAGGGTCGGTTTGACATTGCATGATCTCTCAGAGTTTAGTGTCCTTAGCAGATGTCAAAATAAAGAACCTAGAGTTTAGGAAAGAAAAGGTTGGTTTTGCTTAGCTCACTAGACCAGTGAACATTTTAGATGCCACAGGGGGCTTTCTCTTGGGATCTATGGCAAGAGGACATTAGCTGCTATGTAACAACCTCCCTTATAGAAATTTTGTTTCCTGGAATTTTGCTCACTTTCCCAAGGAAGATGGAGAGTATTTTGCTGTTGGCCTAGATTGTTTATTATCTCTTCCTGAAATGGCAACTAGACTTATCCTTATGCCCTGTGTTCTCTTTACCCAACAGGGATCTAAGGTGTAACGTATCTCAAAGTGATAATATCCCTTTGCATTGGTTCTGTCATGCAATGGATCCTGTGAGCTGTGCTCTGACTGCGGAGGTTAATAGTTGTCATCCATGGAGTTGAAAAATACAACTGAGCATGTTTTCTGTTACATTTCTGTGGTACCATTGAATCAAATATTGGGTTTATTCTTTCTTCTTTCAAAACATGCTATTATTTATTTTCAGTTGTCAAGAAACAGCAAGCTTGGAAATGGTCATTTTTACTCTGTCTGGAACATAATGTGGTAAGACAGGCCAAATTATGGAAAACAAATTAGTTTCTGTTACAAGAGTCCTGTGTCTGAGGTCCTGTTCTGTCGCTAGTTCTGTCTGTAATGAAGGTATGCTCCTCTTCAAAGGGGTTCTTAGGAGAAAACCACCGAAGCCTATTTTTCTAGAGCTAAAACCAGATAAGACCTAGCACTTAATCTTTGTTAATTAAGGTAGAAGCAGAAATGATCACTTGGCTTCCTCTATTTTTAAACCACATACTCTTTTTTTTTATTTATTTTTTATTTTATTTATTCATTTTTAGAGGGGAAGGGAAGGAGAGAGGGAGAGAAATATCAGTGTATGGTTGCCTCTGCTGGGGACACACAATGTATCGTGTGTCCCCTGCCAGGAACTGGCCTGCAACCCAGGCATGTGCCCTGACTGGGAATCGAACTGCGATCCTCTGGTTCGCAGGCCCGCACTCAATCCACTGAGCTACACCAGCCAGGGCTAAACCACATACTCTTGAAAGAGCAGTTAACATTTACTTTTTCAGACCTAAAATTGCCAAATACTACAACATTTGCATCATACTATCTGTGCCCTTTGATATAAGGTAAAAGCTAATATATGTCTCAGGCATGTGGTTTCACATAAGTCTCATCTACATCAAGATATTTTCTCTGTTATCCCCTGATATAAAATCAACTAACAAGTTCAACTGGACAAGTATCTGCTTCAGTGGAAACAGGATTTTCCCCCAGAGTCATGAGAAAAGCATCTCAGGGACTCATGCATAGGAGGATATGTGCAACTGTGGCAAGATTTATTGGAGTGAAAGCAAAGGACTGCCCTCAGGTGCCCAGTGTCTCATCCATGACCAGGTGTCTCAGCTCCATCTCACTGCAGGGGAAGTTCAGCCTGTGAACTTCAGCCACAGGCCCACAAGCCAGGACCCAAAGATGCAGAATTTCTCCGTGTCTCATTTTCCCATTGGCACATATATCTGCGGAGGCCTGGCAGTGCCTGGGCCACAACTGGCACTGTGCTTGGCGCCATGCAGCTTCTACAGAGAGAGAGCACGCCAAACAAATGAGCCCCCTAGCCTTTGTTAAACTTGCATTATATCTCCTTGGCTTTGGGAATGGGTACTCTTTCTTTCATACTAACATATCTTCCTAATTCTTTGTGTGCTTGTGCTGGGCTCTCCCTTTATCCAATCCCTTTTCTGGATCTTCTGGGTCCATGCGCTTATCCAATCCAATCTCTTTCCCAGGCTAGACTCCTCCCCTTGTCACCATTTCAGCTTCTACTGCACAGGCCTCATAGTAGAAGGACCTCCTCCTGTGCTATTTTGGCTTCTACTGCATGTGCACCAGCAAAGGAATTTGCCTTNGGCACATATATCTGTGGAGGCCTGGCGGTACCTGGGCCACAACTGGCAGGCACTGTGCTTGGCCCCATGCAGCTTCTACAGAGAGAGAGCACGCCAAACAAATGAGCCCCTAGCCTTTTTTTTTTTTTTAAGATTTTATTTATTTATCTTTAGAGAGGAAAGGAAGGAGAGAGGAGAGAAGGAGAGAAACATCAATGTATGGTTGCCTCTCGTGAGTCCCCTGCTGGGAACTGGCCTGCAACCCAGGCATGTGCCCTGACTGGGAATCGAACCACGATCCTGTGGTTCGCAGGCCTGCGCTCAATGCCCCTAGCCTTTGTTAAACTTGCATTATATCTCCTTGGCTTTGGGAATGGGTACTCTTTCTTTTATACTAACATATCTTCCTAATTCTTTGTGTGCTTGTGCTGGGCTCTCCCTTTATCCAATCCCTTTTCTGGATCTTCTGGGTCCATGCGCTTATCCAATCCAATCTCTTTCCCAGGCTAGACTCCCCCCCTTGTCACCATTTCAGCTTCTACTGCACAGGCCTCATAGTAGAAGGACCTCCTCCTGTGCCATTTTGGCTTCTACTGCATGTGCACCAGCAAAGGAACTTGCCTTCACTATCTCTTCCTCTCCCCGTAATCTATGGGAAGGGGCCAGTTGTTCTCCAGAGAGATTGGAAAACTGCTGGGGACTAGAGTCTGGCCAAGGACATGGCTGTCCCATAGGACATCTGGGAAGCTGTCGTTTCCCCACTGAATTAAGCTTTGCTCCCTTCTCTTTCATTAATATCTAACTAGCTTCCTACTGTAACATATCTAGGCCAAAGTCTCCATTATTTCATAATGTTTTTTTTCATAGATTTACAGTTGAACATGCCTTTCTGCCAAGATAAACATTGCCCCCAAATTACCCTTGGTTTTCTTTTTTATGTGTTCATAAGTGGAGGGCTTTTGTTTCAAAGATTCATTTTGGGGTCAGGTAACATACCTAGGGAAACCACAAATATCTAAAAACCAAGTGTACATTTTTAAAGGTAAACAACATTTATTGCTGATCTCAGAATATTAGTGATTTCCTTTTCCCCGCTACAGAACAGGGCAGCCATAAACAACAAAATCTTCCATTAACATTGACTTGCACTTAAAATAAAGCACAGAAGTAGAAAAATTGTTTTAAAGAATTGTTAAGCAACATAAAACTTATAGTATGCTAAGTTATAACTAACTCTTGTGTTACCTGGGGCCTATAATTAATTTTTTAAAATCAAAACACTTTTAAAAAATGGCCTTTGGTATTGAATTCTAGTATGATGCTGCTTTTTGTAGAGCCATTTCTGTAAAATGTAAGTTTATTTATAGATTGCAAGTGAGTCAAAGATGTTACAATCTAAGAGGAAATGACGCTCTAGAGTCTTTGTTCGGGGCTGTTTAGGGCTCTCTTAGGATGCTCAATTTGCTCAGAGGATTGCTTTTAATCTTCTGAAGTGAAAGGAATTTCATAAATTAAAATTGTTGGCCAGATGGAATTTCCTGATTAATTTTTTAGTGTTTGGTGTTAAACATAATAATAAAGGGAAGAGTTCTGAGAGTAAACCCAATTAACATTGCGTAAAATTTATTGCTCCAGATATGGCTTACCCTTTCTATGATTCCCATTCACTGTCTTCCTGGGGAACCTGACTATCTCGAAAAACTGAGCATTGGCAACCTCCCTCCCTCCTTCCTGTTTGTTCCTTCCTTTTCTTTTCTCTCAACTTCCTTCCATTTACTCCCATCCATTCGCTAGTCCTTACTAGGCTACAGACATCAGTCCAGGGTTTAGTGTCCTCTGTTCTTTATGGGTATTGGTAGAAAGAGTATTTTTAATAGTCAGTCACTGCTGCTAGAATGGAAACACTTTGGTACAAGAGGTTCTTAATTTCCCCTGTAATCACAGACTAGCTAATAATTTTATAAAAAACTACTCTTTGTAATATTGAAAGCAAAGGTGGACATTCTTCCTATATTTTCTTTTCTTTTTAAGACACATTTTCAGCTTTATTGAAGCATAATTAACAAATAAAATGATAAGACATTTAAAGTATACAACATGATGATTTGATATATGTATCCATTGTAAAATAATCACAGCATCAAGTTAAGTAACACACCTATTACCTCACATATTTACCTTCTTTTGGGGAACATTTGAGTTCTATTCTCTTGGCAAATTTCACTTACACAACAGTGTTTTCAATGGTGGCTGCCATGTTCTACATTGGATGCTCAGACTGGTTCATTTTATCACTGAGAGTTTGTACTCATCTTCCACCCTCTCCCTAGACCCCTCACTCCCTAGACCCTGGCTATTGCTTTTCTCCTCTCTGTCTGTTTGAGTTTGATATTATTAAAACTTTGATTCCACCTATAAGTGGTGCCATGCAGTGGCTGTCTTTCCCTGAGTGCCCCATTGCACTTAGCAATAGATGAACCCTCGAGGTTCATCCCTGTTGTCCCAGATGACAGGATTTTTCTTTTGAAGGCTGAATAATATTCCATTTTATTATCAGATTTATAAGACTGACTTCACCTATAATCATAATGTGTCAGAACACAGAAGAGTGTGTAATTGCTTATTTATCTGAGCCAGGGTTCAAAGGACCGTCATTTGCTTAGACCTTGATAGTGTAGTGACAACTGACAATTTTAAAAACCTGCTCCTTTCAGGCTGCCCATCAGCCAAGCAATTGTTTAGCAAGGTGATTCTGAGGGTTTCCTTAGGGGAAAACTCATTTAGGTCTAAGCAAAGAAGACCTCTTGCCCCAGGAAGCTGCCTTCTCCACAGTCACAGTCTCTCTCTCCTTTTCCCAGTGGAACAACCCTGAAGAACTTTCTCACAGAACATTCAGAAAACAATGGTAAGTGAATAAAGAGGTCCTGGCAGACCTCTTAACTGACATTCTTCAGGAAGCTAGTTTTAAAAGGCAACTTCAGGGACAAAGCACAGTCAATTTCCATGGACTTGGGTCTGGGCTTTGGTATTTTCTGAGGGTTTTGTTTTGATCATAACATTAGTCAGACCCTTCAAGGAAAGAAACAAGGGTCAGGATTAAATGAAAGCCACAAATGAAACTTAACTTGAATAAGCAGTACTACTTACCAAACACACACAGAAACTTAGGGGTAACTTAGCTGGATTTAGTGTACTATCTCAAGTATTTTAAAATAAGAATGTACATAGATTGAAATCTGTTCCAAAGATTAATGAGTAATTCCTCAAATTCATTAAAAAGAACAGTTTGAGCTCTGGCCGGTGTAGCTCAGTGGATTGAGCATGGGCCCGTGAAGCAAAGTGTCACTGGTTTGATTCCTAAGCAGGGCACATACCTGGGTTGCAGGCCAGACCCCCAGTAGGGGCCACATGAGAGGCAACCACACATTGATGTTTCTCTCCCACTCTTTCTCCTTCCCTTCCCCTTTCTCTAAAAATAAAAATAATAAAAATAATAAAATAAAGAACAGTTTGTTGCAGAATGCTATTGGAGCAAGTTATCATGCCTAGAAAGAGTTTTTTTGTATGTATCACCTCTCTGTAAATTTATAGATGATAATGCTAAATCCCAGGATGGAACCCCTCCCCACCCCCCCCATTTTCACAGTGTGTGCCAAGATCCAGCCAGACCTCGTTTGCCCGGTCCTGGCTGGGTTAGCATCCAGAGCCCTGTTCTGCGCACTGCCTCAGAGGGGAGAAATTGATATGTGTCATAATAACGACTTGCTCTTACATTAATATTTTTAGGTCTTCAAATTGGGTCAAATTTAACTTTTTATCCCCTAAGTAAAAACAGAATAAAGCTAAGGTGAGGGCCATAAACCTCAGGAGTGAAAGAAAGTCTGCAAAAACAATCCCTAAGGGAAGAGGCTTCTACAAATGTCCTGAAGATTAGGTCCATATGTTTTCCTGGACCTTTTGCCAAGATAGTTACAGGATCAAAATCATTTCTTCATGGCCATTATGCAGCGTCACATCTGACAGAGCCAAAGGAATAAATGCCAGACATAAATGCAGAACACACATCCCCTCAGCCTCTTTCAGGCGGGCTGTCAGCGCCACAGCACAAATCAGAAAGGGTGGCCAGAGCCTTCGGACTTTTCCTGCTCACCTGCTCCTCACTATCTGCCTCCAGAATGCAGTGGTGTGAAAAACCTACTGCATGCTGCCTTCCCCCTACAGGCACTTCCAAGCGAGAAAAAAATAGGGGAAGAGAGGGAAGAGATTTTGTCAGGCAGAGAAGAAGTTGTGTATCCAAGAGCCGTCTAGTAAAGGCCCGGCTCATAAACTCCAACTCGCGCTGCCTGTCCTTTGACGGCCAGAAAAGCACACTCCAAACGCCTCTCTCTCTCTTCCTCCCTGTGGTCTGTCCTCCACACCTGAATGCTTCTGAGTGTTTTCACTCTTCGAAACAGTATGCTTCCTGTCAAACCACAGCTTAAACTTTTCAGAAAAGCTCTTGAGCTTTCATTTCTGCAACTGAGATCAGCAATCTGTCATGTACAGTGTCATTTCCAACTGACTGTTAGAAATCTCCAACTGGACGCCCTGCCAGCACCTTGAAATCAACACGTCCACAATTTCAGCATCTTCCCTCCTGAATATAATGTTCCTTTCCTGGATGCTTCCTGAATAATAAACCATTCTCAGTCATCGTGGCTACAAACATTGAAATTACTTGTGAATCTTGCTTCTCCTGTCCTGTCACCACGTTTGGGGACTGCCAGCTTTCTGGACTTGGTGACGAGGCAGAGATGACGCCCCCATAGAAGAAAAGGCTGATGTACAGGACAGGGTATTAAGTGCTGCTTTGGACACATTGAGTTTGAGGTGCCAGTGAGGCATCTAGGTGGATGTATTACAGGGCAAGTGGAAAATTCCAGTCTGAAAAACAAAAAAGGCTAGACAGGAAATGTAAATTTGGGCATCGTAAGAAGATAAATGGTGGAAAAGCCCATGAGAGTGATGGAGCACCTGAGTGGGGTAGAACTCTGCCTCTGACCTTACATTCCTGAGAGCAAACATGAGGTTTCTGGGTCCAAGGTAGAGTTACTATAACTGCATAGGTCGCTGACATCCCACCCTCCCCCTCAGGACAATGTTATGAAAGGCAGCTGTCACCCTGTGTGTGCAAAAGGGTTTTTGCATTATAGCAGGGGAACTCCAAAATTAGGAATCTGAAACCATCAGTCTTCTGGACATTTTATAGTTTTAGGTTTTACACTTAGGTTTATGATATATTCTAAGTTAACTTTTTATATGGTAAATGGTATGGATTAAAGTTTTTTAAAGTGGATGTTCAATTGTTCAAGCACCGTGTATGGAAAAGACTATTGTTTCTCGACTGCATTGCCTTCGCAACACTGTAAAAAAAATCAGTTGCTCATGCATATATGGATCTCTTCCGGAATCACCATTTTCCCCTGTTAATGCCTTTGTCTATCTTTACTCCAATACAACACTGTGTTGATTATTATAACTTTATAATAAACCATGAAATTGGTTAGTGTTACTTAGCAAATTTTGTTCTTCTTTCTCCAAGTTGTTTGGCTATTCTAGGTCCTTTTCGATGTCATATAAATTTAGAATCAATTTGTCAGTTTCTACAAAAATCATTGCTGGGATTTTGATTGAGATATCATCGAACCTATAGATTAATTTGGGGAATGCTAATATCTTAACAATATTTAGTCATGTTTAGTTCATTTAGTTCTTTCTCTGAGCAATGTTAATTTTTTGTGCACACATCTGGCACAACTTTGTCAGCTTTATGCCTAAAAATGTTAGATTTTTGATGCTATTGTAAACAGTATTATTTAAAATTTTTAATTTCTGCTTGTCACTAGCATATGGAAATACAACTGATTATTTTGCATATCATCATGCATTGTACCTTACTAAAATCACTTATTATCTTATTAGCTTTTTTATAGATTTCATCAGATTTTCTACATTGACAATTGTGCTGTATGCAGATAAAATTTGTTTTACTTTTTCATTTTAAATCCAGATACATTTTTTCTTGTATTAGTTATGAACTGGAACTTCTGGAACAAGTTTGAGTAGAACTCATAAGAATGTATGTTCTTGTTTTGTTCCTAATCATAAAGGAAGATTATTTTAATAAGTTTATCCATTTAATAGCCAGTTCTAGTTCACCTTGTTTCTTTGTGTAGATACATATTTCCATCTGTTATCACTTTCCTTCTGCCTGAAGGACTTCCTTAACATCTCTTACCATCCAGGTCCGTGTCTGATGAATTATTGCAGCAGTTATATGTAAACAAACATTTTTATTTTGCCTTTGTTACTTTTCCCCCACATGTAGACTTCTAGAATTAAAAGTTGGGTTTTTCCCCTATACTTTACAGATGTCATTCCAGTGTCTTCTCACTTCCATTGTTTCCTATAAGAAATCTGCTGTAATCCATATTGTTCTTCTGTACCTAATATGTCTTTTTTCTCGGATTTTAATATTTTTCTATCATTGGCTTTGAGCAATGTTATTTGATATGTCTTGTGTTTGAGATTTGTTTAGTTCTTATATATTTGGATTTGTAAGTTTCACCAGATATGGAGAGTTTTCAGCTATTATTTTGTTAAATATTTTTTATTCTGTCCATTTGTTCTGTCCCCCAACTCCCCTTCAGGAACTCCAATTTCATTGATATCAGGCTTCTTAAGATATTCCACAACACACTGAGGGTCTCTTCATCTTTCAAATTTCCTTTTACTCTGTGTATTTTGGGGGTAGCTTTTATTACTATATTTTTGAATCACTAATCTGTTTTGTGCAATATCTCATCTGCCATGAGTTCCATTCAGTGTATTCTTCATCTCAGACATGCATTTAGGGATGAGGCCTGTGAAGGAAAAGTGTCATTTATCAAGTGAACATGTGTGGCAATTCTCTTCTTTTCTGACCTTCCTTTTTTAAAATTAATTTTTATGCAAGTCACACACACATAGTTTAATAATCCATATACACATTTGAGGTATATGTATTAGAATGAAATCTCAGTTACATTGAACAGAAACCCAAAATAACAGTGTATTAAATGCAAAAGGCATGTTCTCTCTTTTTTTTTTTTAAGGCATGTTCTCTTGTAGTAAAGGGTGTTTAGTGCCACATAGTGCAGGGCTTGTTTGGCACTTTTGGAAGTTATCAGAAATGTAGGCTTCTTCTAGATTTCTGCTTCTCTGTCTTTAGTCACAATAAGCTTCAGCCATTTATATTCACATTCCAGGCACTAGAAAGAAAAAGGGGAAAGACAAAAGGCATGCCATTCCCAACAACCTCTGCTTACATCCCACTGTCCACAGTGAAGGCACACTGCCTCATCTAGGTGCAAGAGTGACTGAGAAGCATGGCTTACTGCTCTGGGTGTGTGCTCTCCTGGATTGGTGTTTCATTACCAAGAAGAAAGAAAAATAGTAGGCAATACCATTTCTGTCATAGTTTCTAAGGAGAACTATATTCTCTGAACCATCTTCCTCCTCACCTTGATTTCCATTCTCTTGAAGCAACTATTTTCCACTCTTTTATCTGCTTCCTCCAGCATATAGCTTCATATTAAAAAAAAACATTGTGCTAGTAATTAGTTTCTTGTTTTAAATATGATTTATTTTACTGTCAAAATGAGAAATGTGTATATATACACACACATGTGCATGCACACACACACATATACTCCCACTTCCCTTCACCCATTCTTCCAATATAATTCTGCTGTAATTTTACTCACTCAGTACTCAGTGTTTATATTATCACTATATTAATATTTTTCAAGCTGCTTCATATAGTATATTGTAGTTACATAGCATTTAAAAAAATTTAAACTTTTTACTGAATTATTTTTTCCTTTGCTTAATTTTGTATGTCCCTAATTTATTCTCAAACTTTTAATTTAAGTGTAAATTGCATCTCATTATAGTCAAACATCTATGTGTCTGTTATTTTCATTTTTGTCTTGGAGACATGCTTCTGGAAACCTCTGTCTTCTGTTGTTCCAATCTGTGTTGGTTGCTCTCTGGTCCTGAAACACCAGTATGTTCTTGAACAATCCTGTCATCATGATCCTGGGGATTCCATTCATGTTGTGAATGTGTTAGTTCTCCTATTTCCTTGTAACTACCCTATGTCTTCTTTCTTGGTTTATTACTTGTTTCACTAAGGCATGTTCTCTAGTAGCTCCTTGAGAATGGCAGGAAATAGTTTTGAGATGCATATCTGACATCATCTTTGTTCGAACATCATAGTTGATTCATAATTTGTATCAGCCTAAAATTCTAGATGGGAAAAAATTTACCCCAGAGTTTTTCTTTTCCCTCTAGACTTTCTTAAAGGCATTGATCCTTCTAGTTTTTAATGTTACTGTTAAGAAATGATATGCCATTCAGATTCTCAGTCCTTTATTTTTAATCTTCACCTGAGGACATCTTTTCATTGCTTCTTTAGAGACAGAGGAAAGGAGAGGGGGAAACATTGATGGGAGAGAGGAACAGCAACTGGTTGTCCCCTATATGCACCTGGACTGGGGATTGAAACTGCAACCTAGGTATGTGCCCTGACTGAGAATGAACCCACAATCTTTCAGTCATGGGACAACCCTCCAACCAACTGAGCCACACCAACCAAGGCCAGATTCTCCATCCTATTATGTCACCTGTTTTTTTTTCCTCTTGGATACTTTTTGGGTATTTTCTTTATTTCTAGTGTTCTGAAATTTTATAACAATGACTTTTTATCTGGGTTTTTCATCTGTTGAGCAGGGCATTCATTGACTATCTCAATCTGAAATTTTATATCTTTCAGTTCTGGATAAAAATTTTGAATTTTTTTTTGTAACCCCTCTCTGTCTGTTCTCTCTTCCTAGGCTTCTACTATTCAGGTGTCAGGCCTCCTAGATGGATCATCTCTTTCACTATCTTTGTTATTGTGGATTTATGCTCTGTTTATGCATTTTTAATCATTTTTATATAATTTCGAGAAAAAGTAATGGCAAATACTTGTGTCCAGACTTCTGTATTTCAATGAAATCCTCTGGTCTCTTTTTAGATATTTTTATTGCATGTAGAGAAATTATTGTCAAAATCCATATGGTCTCTCTAACATAAGAAGCAGATTTCATTTTTTTGGTCTGATCCTCATGCCTCTCAAGCTTTGCTTCAGGATGTTTACACAAAATCGAAACAAAGGCAAGTAAATGAAACCAGAGTAAGACCAGGTGCAAGCCCCTTGGGCATGTTCTTACTCTCTCACAAGGTTTATTCATTTCAGAAATAAAGGACATTAATATCCACCTTTTATAGCTCATGGTTGTTGTGATATCAAAGGAGGGCATGAAAAGGAACATTGTTGTAAAGATACATAGTTGTATGCAACTATGAAAGATTATCACTCTCAGAAAGGAATACAGAACCTGCTAATCAACACCCCGTTAGAACTTGTTGCTATTTTTTACCAGGAAAAACTAAATAAAGCAAGAATAGAAAAAGCAAGAATGAGGTAATTTGCCATTGGAGTTCTGTGGAAAGGAGGGTCACACAGGCATCTCCAGGCAGTGGATGGAGCAGAAGCCCTTGAGACAGACAGACAGGCAGACAGATAGGGTTCACATCCTTATTTCAGCATGTATTGGGCCATTCATAAGTGTTTTTCTCTGCAAAATGAGGAAAATAAAGCATATCTTGCAGTGTCACTGGAAGAAACAGACTTACAGGGAGAAAAATATAGAGACAGCCCTTGAATATAGCTGGCATTCAGTAAATGATAGCAATTATCAGTGGGTAGGGGTTTGCTGCCTGTGGAGCCAGCTGTCTAGGCTCTCACCCTATCTTTTATGAGTTGCATGATGTTGTTACCATAAGCAGCTGTTAGTCAGAGTGTGGACGTGGCTGGCCACTTCAGAGGAGCCATGTAGGAGAACTACTCAGAGGACATGGGCATCCAGGGTCTGAGGGTGCCCTGAGGTCTGCAGCCAGCTTCCCTGGAAGTGCAGGTGGTGTCCAGCCTTGGGAGGCGGGCTGAGGGCTGTGGCATCTCCAGGCTTCCTGATGGCGGGTCCTGCAGCAACCCTCTCCCCACTGCAATAGGCAGTCAGGGAGCACTGGAGAGTCTCCTCCATTGGCCAAGATGGCACAGGGGGAGGTTCTTACACTGAGCATGCCCAAAGCGAGAAAGATGAATGGACAGGGCCCAGAGGTCTCCAAAAGCTAGCAAAATGATTGGATAGGGAAAAAAGCTCTCCCCTTCCTATCCCTATAGGAACCACAGGCTTTAGCAGGAAGGGGGATGGTCTTCAAGACAGGAGTCTACTCTTCTCCCAGGTCACAGAACCTGAATAAACCTGTTCCTTTTTGCACCAGCATCTGTCTCCTGAGTTTGGCTTTCATTGTGGCCGGCAGCCAAACCTGTGTTTTGGTTACAATTTTAGGCAAATTACTCAACCTCTCTGGGCCTATTTCCTCATTTGTAATAGGGTAGTAATAGTAGCCACTATATAAGGTGTTTATGATGAATAAAGTTAGTCAGTGAAAAATGTCTACAATGAAGCCCTGGAGCATTATCACTGCTTAATAGATTTAAACTATTGTTATTGTTATTATCTATGAAACAACAAAGCGACTGTTTCAACTATGCATTGAGTCATCATTCAGCATCCGAAGTCACAGATGTAATGTAATTTCTGTGCTAATAAATTTGCACATAATAAATAGGGCTGACTTGTCCTAGCACCAGGTGGCTCATTATCTAAACGGCCTCCAGTCCTTTGTCCCTGGTCCCACACATCCTTAAGCCAGGGGTGGCTGCAGTGAGAACATTTGAAGACATTCTCATGCCAGGGCTTTGGGCCAAGTCCTGATTCTATCCTGAAAAATAGGAGCCCTAAATTGGGAGACAACAAGGGAAGGAGGGATGAATTATCTCCTACCTGACTTTGTGGGCATCCATGAATAGCCTCGAACATCATGGCCTTTCCAGTTGATGCAAAAATGGAGAACTTACAGAACTTGTTGAACTTTACCTTTCTGACTTCAAATATTCCAGTACTAGTTGCCTACCCCAACCGATGACTAGATTGCCTATAGAGACCTCCTAATGCATGCACCACCCCTGACTTGACCTCAGTCTGCCTTTGACTCTAAGCTGCCTCTACCCTCGGACTGCAGCTTCCTGCCCTGGCGTGGCTCCACGTATAAGCATGGCAGCATTGCCCAAGTGCTCAGTGAATGTTTGTTAAGTGAACAACTAATCTGTGTGGGGAGTAATATAGCACACGTGTCTGTGTTTGTATCATAGCATATTTATGATACATGAAGATAATATGTAGCTTGTATTTTTAATGGTAATATCTAGTATCTGCTTCCCTCTCCCAGTCTCACGATTTGCTTTGTAGTTGTTTTCGTGGTTGTGTCTCCTCTAAAAAACTATGAACCTCTTAAAGGCAGGGGACTTATTTTTCTCATCTGTAATATCTGAGGAATGGACGATAAACAAATTATGCGTGCAACAAATATTTGCTGAGCTCTGAGCAACGATCCGGAGACACAGCAGCTCTCCAGAGAGAGGAGGTCTAGGATGTCTCACCGAGCTTACATTTCAGAGGAGGAGGCAACCCATAATGAGTAAACGAACAAGGTAATTTCAGATAGTGAATGCAATAAACCCCTCTTAAGTTCTATCAATGCAATTTTTCGGCATTTCCTCACAAGGAAAATGTAGTGTTAATTTGGCCCTGAGTGCCTTCTCTCTGCAACAGGTTTCTACAGAGGGAAGAAGTATAGACTGAAAAGATTTATCTAAATGACTAAACTGTAATGATCTAGTCCTCCAAAATGAGACACGCAGCAGCACTGCTGAAGTGTTTTAGCTTGGCCTGCAATTTGCTAATCAGAGGCTGGAGGTGACACGTTGTGCGACCACGCAGGCTTTTAACGGATAGGCTTACAGAAGGTTCAGCAGCAAATCTGTGTTCCGTAATTGGAAGTTTAAAGGCGCACATCTCAGGTCATTTAAATAAAAAGCTCAATGTTCTTTCTACTTTCTCCCTCTTCTAAAAACTGAAGGAAAACATCTCTGTAAGAAATAATCTGATGTTGGTCTATAACTCCCAGTGAAGCAAAAATTAACAGCGATTCACAACTAAGTCCTTACCCATAGCACTTTTAATTTATAAGTACGTGCAAGGAAAAAAAACTTTCCTTAAAAGATGATAAATGTATTTTGGAAATACTACTCTACATGTCTAAATGATAAAAGGAAAACAAACTTAATTAGCCTAGATCAAATTTCACCCTTTGATACACACAGATACCTCCTGCCGAGATAATTATATAACAGCCAAGTCTGTATTTGGATCTAAGAATAATGTCTGTTTTTCCAAGGGCAGAAGTTAATCTGCAGCATGTGTACATGCCTTCTGTATCCATATATAATGTTTATGTATTTGTGTAGAGTGCCAGGGTCTCTACCCAGTACCTGTAAAAAGAAAGGTATTGAGAATCAAACGACTGGGTAGAAATTAGGGCCAAGAGATGAGTATTCACCTTCCTTCTTGTTAAATGATCTCTGCTTGTCGCTTTCAGAAAAGCTTGTGTTTTAGGGGTGTGTGTGTGTGTGTATGTGTGTGTTTGAATAGAGGTCCACCTCTGTCTGATTCCTCTATGACTTGTCCCTGGATGGCCAAGATGTGGAATAAATAGGAAACAGGCCCATGAAACAGAAATGTCACCGACCAGGGTACATATGCCACCCGTGCTTCCAGCCCTACGTTGCCTGGTTTCCTTTCCAATCCCTGTTCCACAGATGGCTGAGCCAAGGAGGGGAAGGAAGAAAATAAGAAAGGCTGCTATTTTTCTTCCATAGCTGTATTTCTCATGGTTAAAATTAAGCCTCAGCATCTTAGAATGAAAAGCATTGGCATTTGTGGGGATGGGTGTACCTTAAAGTTTATATTAAGTCAAATTCTATAATATGATAAAACAAGTGACATCTTTTATTCTAGGCGTCCATGAGAATAGTGAGAATACATTATTCCAGAGATTACTACTTAGAAAAGAGCTATTATCCTATTTCTACCCTTGCCCTTAATGCTTCACTTAGATTTATATTCAGAATGTTATCAGAACACATTAATCCAGGCAAGATACCTACCAAGAATTTTGGTTATTATTTTCTCTCTTTGTATGCTTCCACATGCATTTATGAGGACAAAGGAGGCACATGCATGCAAATAGATAGACAGACAGACAGACAGACAGAGGAACAAGTGATGCTTCATCTCACACAGTGCAATTGTGTTTGACAGGCTAATTTGTAGTTGTAGCCTGGAGTAGGTACCCAGGCAGGAGGTTTCACAGCTTAGCTATTCATCGTGAGACAGGGTGTCTGTGTTTCCCCCATGCACTTCCAGTTTGCAGACTAGTGCCAGACTGGCATGTTGTCTTGTGACTCAATAACAGATTCCACTAACAGCATATCCAGTGGTACTCTAACACCCAGTCCCCCTGAGCTGGGGGGAATCTGGCAATTGGTGCCCGCCTGAAGAGCTGCAAGGGCTGGGGTGCACGGGCACCAGGTCCCGAATAAAAGGGCGGCAGTGAATTCACACCTTCTATATGCACAGGGGATTGCAAAAGGGAAGCTTTGAAACTAAGGTGATGAGAGGGCCTAATGGGTGAAGACGCTCCTGGTATTGGCCACCCTCACTTTGTGAAATCTGGGGTGAAACCGGATGGCCATTGTCCCGGTGGGTTGGGCCCGTGCCGAGCTCTGTGCTCCATTTATCCCTCCACACATTGCTACTTCTCAGTGATTATCATTATCATTATTAATGATGGTAATAATTGACAGCATGGTAAATAACTTGAAAAGAGCTGGTTTCCTGAAGAAAAGGAAATAAGTCACTGTAATAATGGCTCTTTTACACAGTAATAAATAGCACATTTGTGTTGTGGTATTTTAAATTATGTCTTTGTTTGCTGAGACTGGAGGGCATAGGGTGCAGTTTTGAAATCCCATAAATGAACAAATGAGTAAGCATTAGGAAAAGAGTCCATGTTAATCAAAACCAGCCGTTTGGACTTTGGGTCCTTAATTGCATGTAAATTTTCTGTTTTGCTTCTTTCCTTTTATATCCCTTATTCCTGGGTCTGCAGGGCTGGCCTTACCCATAAGAGGAGGAGAATGTTGCTTACTGGGTGCTGAGATTTAACATTATGCCACACGAAATAGTTCTTTCTGAAAGAGATTTCCTTGAATGGAGACAAAGCTTAAAATGCAAACATATCGGAAGTGAGGGCAGGAAAGGACCGGGAAGCTCTGTACTCACCCAGCTTCTCTCTCTGACTCTGATCAGCAATAGTAGGAGAAAAAAGACAGGCCTGGGTAACTGGTCTCTGGAAAACAGAGCGTTAATATTTACTTTTTCCGCAAGACTTGCCAAAGATCTTGCTCGATACTCTATTTGAGAAAAATGTGTTTCCTCCTCTTTATATCTTAAAACATCTCTCTGTATTTACCTGCAAGGTAAATATATCTACCTTCATAAATAATTTCAATTAAACCAGAATTAGAACAAAATAACATTTTCTGCAACGTGAAACAACAGCTCAAGCTTTTTCGCTTCTACTCTTTCTGTGATTTACAATAACACGTAATATTGGAATAAAAACCCAAATTTGATCTATGGAGCTTGAAATGTCTTTCTCTTAGAAATGGTTTGACATGAATGTATTTGTGCAACCAAACTCATTTGTTTTAAAAGATGGCACAATAGATTTTACCTAGAAAACCCCCTGGAATTTCAAATACACTTTCTCTGGGGTGTCCATATATTTTCAGAATCTGGTAGAAGATGATAGGAAGCCATTTCAACTGAGAAAGCCTTTCTTGAAATATCAGCGTGGCAGATAAAGTGTCAACTTGGTGGAAGTAATAATAAAGAGGGTAATAGCTCATTGAGAAACAGATTGAGCAACATTTCATTCCCCCTTCCCCCCCAGAGTATCAGTGGCCGGCAGCACTGCATACACAGATTTTGAATTTTCGTTGCTCCCTCTGTCTCATTTCCTAGGGACCCTTTACCAAAGGGCCCAAGATGGCTCAGACATAGTTGGAAAATCATTGTTCTACCTCTTTTTCAAACTTTCCATGGATTCCTCGCTTCCTCCACATGTACAGCTGGAAAGCTTCTTGCCCTGAACTTGAAGACAGAATTCCATCTCAGTCCACCCTCGGCTTGGTTTCCTGTTGGAGCCACTGAACAGTTTCTGAGTGCGGAGAAGCTTCTCTTGATCTCCTACGTCGTTCTGGCTGAGCTAGCAATTTCCTTGCCGCTGCTGCCTCCAACCACTTCTCCCCGACATTGATAGACACAGCCTGCCGGTTTGTGTGGGAGGGGCTTTGCTCCCTGCACTGAGCTTCCCAGTGCTGCGTAGATGCCCGGCCGAAGATCTCCTCACATGGTACTTACGCTAATTCCCCAGGGCTGCTGTAAAAAATCCCCAGGAGCAGTGGTTAAAAACAGTGGAGATTTACTCTGCTGCCACTCTGGAAGTTAGAAGTCCCAATTCAAGGTGTCACTGGGGTTGGTTCCTTAACCAACTGGAAGTCACTGGAAGTTCTGAGGGAGAGTTGGATCCATGTCTGTCTCCCAAGGTGTACTGGTTGCTGGCAATTCTTGGTCTTCCTTGGCTTGGGGCGGCACAAATCCAATCTCTGTCAACTTCTTCACTTGGGGTCTCCCCCGTGTGTGTCTGCGTGTCTTCTCCACTTATAAGGACACAGTCGTATTGACTTAGGCTCCATCCTCCTCCAGTATGTCCTCATCTTCCCTTGTGTAGAGGAGAGAGAGCGAATTTTCCTCTACTCTTCTGGTGACCTTTGCTGGGAAGCAAAGTCTCGATGCGTGGAGAAAATGCTCTGGAATACACATCAGAATTGAAAGGGGGGATGTACGGGAGTTACATGAAGTTCACTGGTATAGATTAGGGAGGTAGGAGAAAGCAAAGCAGAGTAATCTCTGGGACTGGATAATCAGAATAGGCACACACGTCTTTTACATAGGTGGGCATGAGATGCTTGATAGTTAACAGTTAGTACAATAACAATAACAATGAGGTGTTCTGTGGCCTTTTGCTCTGGTGGGAGGTTGTGTCCTGAAGGGTCTGGAGAAAGGAAATTACCCTGACAATCCAAAGGTATGATATAGTAGATGCAAAATGACAACAGACAGGCTCAGTTAAGGTAAAGATTGACCTTTGTCAAGAAAGATACCAGCCTAGGTCATAACTGACAGTTAGAAAGATTTAATTTCGGTCCATCTTGTCTGGTTCCTTTAGGTCTCTGGGTTTGTAAGGCTACCATGCAGGCCTCCCCTGAGCTTGTCAGGTTTAGTATGTGGTCCCTCTTTCAGCCACAACAGTGTTATAATCTTTATTTATATTGTTACTTTTTCCTACGACATTGTGACCTCCTTGAGGACAGTTCTGTCCCAGCACCTGGTAGATCACAGTGCTCAATAAATAATGAGTCATTAAAGAATAAGCAAACTTTGGTGTATTCCTGATCACTGGGTTGGGAATTTGGGAAATGTTGCTTTTGGCAGCGGTGAAAACGGCACCAGGTGTTAGGCCAGTGGAGCCAGACTAGGCATTCCTTCAGCAACCTCAGTACTTGAGTTGTGGCTAAGAGAGAATTCAGAGCCAAGACTCGAACAGTAAGAGAAAGTTTATTTGGAAAGTCACAGAGGTAGAAGTGAGCTGTAGAAGAAATGGACTCAGGAAGCGAGCTATGGAGGGAGGCAAAAGAAGGGCCCTTGGAGCTTAGGAACGTGAATGGTAACATGCCTGGGGGGAAAAAGATGGGGAGGGGAGAGATGCAGGTGTTCTCCTAGAATGGAGAGCCACTTGGTCCTGCCTCCAAAGGGCTCCTTTTAAGGACTGGGATTTTAGGAGAGGTCCCAGGGGAAGATCTCAATAGAATAGTCATCAGCTTTCTAGGTATGTCTTTCTGGGATTTGGTCTCTACTGATTGGTTGGTACCAGGACAGGGAGTCAGTCATTAGTCAACACAGCTTGTCCTAATGTTAGCCATGGCATCACTTATCTGGTTTTACCGTGTTTCTGGGCCTGGAGCTGAAACACAACTGAAGCCTAGATGTTATCCTCAGGAGTCATGCTTAAGGGAGTGGTCATGCAAGGGCCCATAGGAGTCACATGAGACCACTCTTAGTCCCCTTGTTCCTCCTCCAAGGGGGTCTACCACATGACTACAACATGCCTGGGGAAGAAAGCTATAGGGAGGGTCCTAACTGCATGACTAGCAATATAAAAGGGGAAGAAAAGTTACCCTGGGGGGAGGTCTGTGTTTTCCCAGTTTTGCTTGTCACTCAGCACCCAGGGCTTTTTGCCTGGTGACCTTTTGTACCTGGCCCATTGCTCTTGCTCTGCTTGTCTGTCTAACTGCCCACAACATTGCTACTTGATAGAAAAGGACCCCCAACTCTGGCTTGGATGTCTAGAATTTATTATCCTTCAGAATATTGACTGCATTGGGTACAAATACTACAGTCTTACCTTCTAAAACTAGTTTCAATATTTCAATAAAACTGGCAGAAATGGTACATGTATCCACAGAAGGGTTATACAGGCTAACCAAAATGTCAAGTGGCTTTGCTCTCTTAATTCAGAATTTTATTAAATAAGAACAGAGTGGTTCAGAAAAGCTAAAGTTCAGAGCCCTGTGACATTTCAGGGCATCCACAACAGTGTTATAACCTTTATTTATGTTGTCACCATTTCCTACTGCATTGTGACCTCCTTAAGGACAGTTCTGTCCCAGCACCTGGTACATCACAGTGCTCAATAAATAATGACTAATTAATGAATAAGCAAACTTCTGTGTATTCCTAATTACTGGGTTAGGAATTTGGAAAATGTTGGCCAGTTTTCAGGATCTGGGTGCTAAGTTGAGTGGTCTCTTCCAGAACCCTAAGCAGAAGGTGGGAACAAGAGCCCACCTTTGCCCCTGGTGTTTTACTGTTTTCATGTACCTACAGAAACCACTCTTCTCTGGTTTAAAGCCAGTCTGCCAACTCTACCTTCTTCCTCTCTACTCCCCCACTCCTTTTCTGCATTTGTTCTTTAACTTTTCCTGCATTATACCCCCCTCCCACTGAGCAATGAGCCTTACCAGCTTCCCATCTCAGGGGGAGAGGGATAGCTCCTCAGCACAGCAGACAAACTCCATCACTAGACCTCGACTAAAGTGGGTATGGAAGACTTTGGAGAATCCTCAGTACAAATGTCTGTCTAGTAAAACTGTGGTTTTGCTGTGTAATTTTAATTTGCATGTCAGATTTGAATACCAACCTCATCTTTTTCTTTTGTTACTTTTACAACAAAATCTAATCTCCCCCATGGCAGGCAGTTAGTAACCTTGGGCCTACTGGCACAAAAGCCAATTGGAAAAGCTAATTAAATCACTTTCAAAATATCACTTCTAATATATGAAGTAATTACAAGTTATTCAGTGACAAGTGCCAGAGAGGAAATCACCTGGGTGATGAGATAGAGGAACTTGGTGGGAATTCACAGAGGGATGTCTGAAGCATCCAACAGCCTGGAAGGGGTGTTAGAGTTCAGAGTATGCCACCCCAAAATACGCCACTGTGGCATAAAAAAGATTTTTTTGAGCTGAAAGCAATTTAAAGAACAGACACCAGAAAAACTCTCTGCCCTTCCCCTCTCTCCCGGGAAGGCCAAAATGATTGTTAAACCCTGGGGACAACACCAGACTCCCCAACCCGGAGATGACTCCAGCACCAGAGGAATTTGCGATACAGACCTTGCCTGAATAACCCGTATCTTCCATTAGTATTCCCCATATGTTTACCTTTTCACAGTTTGCCACCCCTAAAGTCTAAAGCCCCTTTCTTTGGTCTTTTCACTTCTCTATAAAATGTATTGTTCTTTTGCTGAGATGCTATATAAGCCCAAGTTCTAACCACTGCTTTGAGTTACTTACTGTTGAGTAACTCCTGTGTGTATGTGCAGTGCAAGTGTTAGCAAGCTTCTGTTTGCTTTGCTCTTGTTAATCTGGTTTTCATCAGTCTAATTTGCGGGACTCAGCCCATGAATGTAACATGAATAAAGAAAAAATTTCTTCCTCCCGTATGGGGGAAAAAACTTGGGAGGAAGATCTCCAAAGAGACCATGTTGTTCTTATTAAGGCATGGGACACATTGTACCACTGCCTTAAGTAGTCAACCACTTAATTTTACTCTGCAATTTCCCCTATTTATTTCAGATCGATAAGCATGTTTAAGCATTTCATCTTGGGCATGACACTGCTTATGACACTCTCAGGTACCTTTATCTAGTGACTTTTGTTTTCAGAACCTGTCGTCTTCACGATAGAGTCAGGAGGAGGGAGGAGGAAGAACTGCAAGGTTTTGAGATACTGTGGCTTGGCTGCTCCTTAGAATCACCTAGGGGGCATTAAACATATATATGTATAGTAGTATGTAAGAGTTTATGATTATTACTTAAGCCCTGGCTTCTTGAGTGCAAAGAATTGGTTAGGCAGTGAATTCTGGAAGAAAACCTACTGGATTTCTGTGCTGAGGTTGGGTCCATACTACCTCTTTTCCGGGTGTTGGCACTGGCCTGCGTTTGAGCGATACTCTTAAGGCTGTGCTACTCCCCACCCTCTCTTCTAGGCCGTTCACATCACATACCATACTTGACTTCAGCAGGAGCCTGTGCTATACCGTCAGACAGCTGGGGCAGCTGCATCACAACCTGCAGCGTCATCCCGCCCAGTGTCACGGATGCCTGACTGAGCACTGTTACCACAGTCACATCCTGCACGGTGAGTGTCTTACTGCAGCAGAAGGTGTGGGGCCGAGTGCGAGGGCTCCAGTTAGAGGCCCTGCTGTGAAGATATCTGCTGTCTCTGTGGTATTTGGCAATATAATGCTCACATTTCCATTCTGTCCTTGAGAAATAGAATGAAGAATATGATCATTAATCTTATTTCTTGAAATTCTACAGCCTGCCTTTATTCAGATCCCTCAAAATTAATAGACCAGGCTCACTTGGTTTCACTTGGTTGGTGTGGCCCATGAACGTTTGAAGTTATGGCAGCTGGGATTTAAGAGTCCTTATTAATGGGGAGGTGAGGAGAAGCCTGCACAAACCAAGACAAGGAAGCACCCAACAAAGGGCTGCAGTGCTAAGGGATGTCCGGATTTGCTGAAGCATTGGCTCAATCACTCATTATTTTCTTTTGTTTACTGTCCACAAAACATTTATTGTACACCAGTGAGTTGGTTAGGCTCCGTGGGCGCCTGGCTGATGGAGCAGGTGCACTCTGAATGTTTGTGCAATGAGTAAATAAGACAATGATCTATAGAAGCAGCTCCCTGTAAAAGGCCCCAACTTGTAACTTGCATTGTAGATTTCCTGACTGGTCACTTCTCTAATGAATGTGGGTCAAATGCTCCCACTTCCTGATTTCTCCAGCTACTTTTTCTTGGAGATTTGTTGGAGGGACATCATTTCCGTCTTACTCCTACATCCTCTCCGCCTAAGTCTTGAGCTTGTCAATAGATGTGACATTCACATCTATGAATCTATTTTTATAGCCTGTCATCTACAAGGAAAAATTGGGTTTAACTTCACTATTGTTCATCAGTGAATTATAGTCTGCTTCTCTATTTGTCTTAATTTTCTATGCACTTTCTTTTTGCTTTTGGCCTCATTTCTGCCCTTTCTCCATTTCCCCCAGCTGCTATTTTCTTTTTCATGCATAGATCGAGATTAAGAATGAGAGCTAGTGAAAACTCTATTTTAGAGGAAAAGTGTGATAAGGATGTTCATATTTACTAAGGGCATTTTTTCTTTTTATTAATTCTGATTTATGCTACACATTTTGCTGAGGTGGTAAAGGAAACAAGTGAAGCCAACTGTGGCATTATTAGGGTTCTGGTCACCTCTTGGCACTGGTCTCTTTCTCCTGGATGCCCTGTTGAGGGCCTGCATGCAGGAGGCTTTTAAAAGCTCAAATTAGTTTTAATAAAAAGATTGAAATGGAATGAGATTTCAGAGTTTTCTCTGCACCTTGTTTCTCATTTCTGCCTTTTCTCTATTAGCATTGAAAATGGACTGCATTTAATTTTAAATTTGTTAATCGATATGCAATTTATTTTTTTCTGAAAAAAAATCAGTGTTGTTTGGGTGCTAAATTGATTTATCCAATTAATTTTCAAACTTTTGACTCACTTTTTTTTTCTTATAAGCTTGTTCTGTATCTCCAAATGGTTCAAATAAATTATAGCACTAAAAACTACTGGAGAGTTAGTAGCAAAGCTTAATGTAACCAAAAAAACCCCCTCAATTTATGGAACCCAGTTTTCCTGGGATGTGGACTTTATGAAATGAAATGACTGTTCCACGCTGTCGTGAAGGGTCCGCCTGCCACTCGGTGGTGGCAGAGGTGTGGCATTAGTGTCTCAGGCATTTCCCATCCGTGGCTTGTCTTTTAAATGCCCTCGGTCACATGCACTACTTGGGATTTCTGTCTGGAGAGCTTGTCCGTTTGGTACAGTTTCGGGTTCTCCTCAGCGTCTTTGACCCTCACGCCATCAGATGACTGTGGTCAGCCTGAGATTTCCTTTTCTACTCCAGCTTCCCTGCCACTTCCCCCCTTCCTCAGTTTGCAGGAACTGCTCAGTTTTCTCTCCGGAGAGGAGCCTCTTTCTTCCAGAGTTCACTTTTCTCCTTTTCTGTGTTAGGCGTTTGTTGATGTATTTCCTCAGTGGTCAGCATTTATTACAATGGAAGTGTCAATATCTGTCAGTTTCTTCCCAGCTCTCATAGTTCCTGAGAACAATGAGCTGATTTCTGTATTTATAGAATATTATTTTAATGCAAGTGACCTGGACCCTGACATGTTCTGTAAAGTGAAATTTTATTTTCTCTTATGTTTGTGCCAGGTCTTGAACCCAATATTTTTGTAGTTGAAAGCTATGTTTTCTAGTTGTTTACCCCTTGGACTTATATTGACAGTTTTACTTGCTACTTCAGTTTATTTTGATGAGAAAAGTAGCATAACAAAGTATAATCGGTTGGCTAAGAGATTGCCATGAGTGCCTATGGATTTTTATCTATAAAATGAATGAGTTCACTTCAGCTTGCACATCCTAATTTAAAAATTAACTCTTACTGTTTAGAGGCTGGAATTTGCCTATTGGAAATAGTAACTTATAAATAACTTCATGATGAAAGGAATAGGGGTTCAGGACAGAAAGCCCATTACAGAGAAGACTCTTACAGACTTAAATACATGTGCAGCTTCTTCTGGTAGCAATCATTGAGCCCCATCTTAGCCAGGGTTTTTTCTAAACATCCCTGAAGTCTGAGTATCTCTCCCTTTTACTTGCCTTTCACAACGCAGGAAAGGGGAACTTCATAAGAATTTAATACAAGATTTTCTTAATCTCCTGCTGATGTGAATGAGGTTTTATATCTGCTCCATATTACACTGTGATTTCTACCTCTCAAGAAACAATGATTGTTTCCTCTGCATCTACCTTTCACAATGTTTTTTTAAAAATTGTATGCATTCGAGAATTGGTATCTGCATTGACTGTAGAGAAAAGAAAATAAGTAGTCAACACTCTGCATAAAGCTCCAGTGTGAACAGTGGGCTCCAGTACCTGCAGCTGACCCAGCAGCCCCTGGCTAGTCCTAACCACTCTGCTTCCCAGATGGAAATCTTGGCCGAACTCTGTTTGGCCTGAATTCAATGCAAGGTCAGCTCAGAGGACAAAAGACAAGTGAATGCACTGCACACCATATTCTGTTCCAAAAGGAAAATTTCTTTCAAGGAAGCCACATTGCTCCTCCTAAACCCACTACAGTTTTCCCTGAGGTTTCTTTATGGGATGTGCCATAGTTACAAGACAATGCCACAAACCAATGAGCACCAAATATTGGGGCTGATAGAATAGCTGTTCCCCAACTCTAAATCCCAATGAGTGACTTCATAGTGTTCCTTTTTCTCAGATTTAAACTGTGACTCTTTCTTTCCCTTGGCACCACAAGGCTTTAACAGACATTCAATACTAATTCAATAATCTAGAGTCTCCAGTGAAAATGGACAAATGTATTTATATGAAAGTTCCCTTCTTATAGGGGACTAGTACCTTTGGATTTCATTTAAGAATGACTTATTCTGCAGAAAGCCAGAGGCACTCTTGGGGGGAAAGGGGACAATAAATAGGACATCTAGGGAGGACCCTTTGCAAATGAGATGGCCCCACATACCAGGCATGACTTGAGGTTCTGAGGGGGCTTGAAGTTGAGCAAATGAGAACATAGTGCTTGCTTGAACTAGAGTCAGAAGAGCCAGTAATTTTTAATATTTTAGATAAGAGTCTTTGTTGGTCAATTCAAAAGAAGCTATGCACCTCAATGTTCATAGCAGCATAGTTTACAATAGCCAAGTGTTGGACACAACCTAAGTGCCCATCAGTAAATGAGTGGATCAAATGGTACATCTACACAATGGAATTCTATGCAACAGTAAGAAAGAAGGAGCTCCTACCCTCATGACAGCATGGATGGATCTGGAGAGCATTATGCTAAGTGAAATAAGCCAGCTGGTGAAAGACAAATAAATACTGTGTGATCTCACCTATAAGTGGAACTTAATCAACAAAACAAGCAAGCAAAACATAACCAGGGACATGGAAATAAAGAACAAACTGACAGTAACCAGAGGGGAAGGGGGAGGGGATAATGGGGGGAAGGGAAGAGCAGGGTCATCAAGGAACATGTATAAAAGACGCATGGACAAGTCAAAGGGGGTAGAAATGAGGGTGGGAGGTGGGGATGGGTGGGGCAGGGGGGAGTGGTGGGGGGAAAATGGAGACAACTGTACTTGAACAACAATAAAAAAAAGCTTAAAAATTTTTAAACTAAAAATAAGAAATAAAATAACAAGAAAAAAGAGTGTGTTGGCAACGCTGCATCTCTGTAGAGAGGGATCGTTCACAGTGTTTCTTTTAATGAACACTCTAATGTGATTTATGACAATTCAGAGAGACATTCATCTGGAGTAGTGTTCACTGCTGACTAATGATGATGGCAAAAAATAGCGTGCCCACATCTTTTGAGAATTAAAGGTTGTTGGGAAAATGTTTGTCATAAACCGCTAAAGAGGAGTTCGCAAAATTATCCCTTCAGACCTCTCCCTTTGTTTAAAATGAACTCATACTAACAAAACACACACATATATGCACACATAGAGAGAAAAAGATTGGAAGGAAATTGATTGACATGTTGATAGAGCTAATCTAAACTGGTGGCATCCTAATTTTGTACTCATAGGTTATATTCTAAATTGTCTACAAAGTGCATACAATAGAATTGTGAAAAATTAACATCATTGTTTGTCTGCATCTGGTTTGGAGTTCATTAAAAAAGAAGAAAAAAAAAACTTCCCAGAATTCTAGGAAATGAAGTGCAATTGGAAACATGGTGTCAGTCTGACCTTTTGACGTCTCTGGGCTACACTGGAAGAAGAAGAGTTGTCTTGGTCCACACAGTGAATAAGTAAACACTAATAAGGAAACACAAATACTAAGGAAAACTAATGAGCATGAAATGATTTTAAGTAAATTTACGGTTTTGGGTTGGGCCACATTCATAGCCATCCTGGGCCGCGGGTTGGACACCCCTGTTAGCAGGTCAGTCAAATGCTTCACCCCTCTCCAAGTGCCCCGGAATATGGAATGGCATGACAGCTAAGACTGGTTCAGGCAACTAACCAAAGAGAGGAGGCTTTTATTTGAATTGTCAGCCTTAGCCTTGAGATATAGCACAAGTACTTTAACAGCCAAATCACATCTTTGTGAACAATGTCACCAAGATAGAAAAGGAGCATTATATTTTTTTATCTCACAGATGTCCTGAATAAAGTACACGTGGTCCCAGTTTCATCTTGATAGCACATCACAGATCACAGTGACAGCCTCACCAGAAAACTGTTGCTCCTGGGTTCAGCCTGGTTTTTTTCCACTCTGGGTAGAGAAGCACTACATTTTCATTAGCACAGACTCATTAGCGTTACTTATCATTTTGAAAAGTCTTTGTGGTTTTGATGGGCTTCTTAGCCACTAGACGTTCTGGACTCTCCAGTATGCAAGCAGGGCAGGTGAACTTTAACAAGAATCTCATCTCGCTAAACACAACACGGTGTCACCTACCATCTGCCACAGCATATGCTTAAAAGACATGGTTTACAAATTAAGTAGACAGTTACACCCAGGTTTTCTAGGCTCACATGGTCTTTAGTATAAAACCTTAGCTGTATTTTTGAAGGCATCAGGAACCAAAATAATAATGGCCTTCTGTGGGTCTTTGGCACTGGGAGAGCATATTTACTGAAGGGCCCAGCCAACCTGGAAGGTGGTACACAGCTGTTGAGAAAGGAGCGATCTACTCTCACTTCCCTCTGGTGGGAGCAGACCTGTGAGTATCTAAGTTAAAGGCCCCATGGAAGATCACACACTGCCAATAATTGTAGGTTGATCCTGGGTTTTATAGGGCTGGGTTCTGTTTTGTTTGGGACTTTGCCGTATCTGTGAGCCAATAGAAGAAACAGAACAAAGTCAAAGGCAAGACAACACACTGGAGAGGAAAGCTGTAAATAAATAGGCATCAGACAGCAGACAAGAAAATAGAAAAAAAGACAACAAAAAACCCCACAGAAAAACAAGAGCAGTGTCCATGGAGTTCTCTATTGTCAGGATCATGAGTCAATTTCTCTTTAACGGTTGGTTTCTTGAGGGCCCCAGGGAGATGTGGCAGAGGCAGAGGAGATGGCAAAAGACTAGGAGAAGGCAAAAGCTGACCATACTAGACTGGGAATTACACCCTGTGACTGTTGGTCACAGCTCCCAGTATGGTGATCAGCCGGGAAAGGAACCAGTGGGGTGATTAGATGAGAGAGAGAGCACGTGATCCCAACGCCCCCCCCTCCCCAACCATGAACATACTAAGCAGCAGAGACATGACACCTTCAACTGATCCAGAACCTCATTACTTCTAACATGGTTCTTAATCTCCCAGGAGAATCCACATTTCTGAACTATCCTTCAAAATTGTCAGTAATGCCAGTGAGTTGTTGGTTGGTGGGTGAGTGATGTAAATAACACTGCCCTGAACCTAGCTGGGGGAGGATCACACACACTTAAAGTGGCCACATGAATCTATGGGAATGGCTCAATCTGTTGTCCCCGTCCTATTTTAGAGATCTTCAAAATGTATATTTGGAATCTGCCCACAGTGTATCATTTACATGGCTACTACCTTGGTCCAAGGGTGGGAAGCCGTCCCCTCCTAACTGCACCCATGCCAGAGCATTCTGACTGATCTCTCTGCTTCCACTTTTGCCCTCACCACCATCCCCACTCCCAACCTCCAATGGGAGGTATTCTCAACAAAGCAGCCAGAGCGATGATTTGAAAACATTGGTCCTATCACTACTCTGCTCCATACATTTTATATCCATGGTTCTTCTCACTGGGGAAAACCCAGCATCACTGCAAACTATGGCCCCCATGACTTCCATGACCTCATTCACTGCCCCTCTCATTCACTCTGTTCCAGTCACATGCCTCCACCTCAGGACCTTTGCACTTGCAGTTTTCTCTGCTTGGAAGACCCTTCTCCTAGACCTCGGCATCCACCCAGTCTTTGCTTAAATGTCTCCTTCCCAGTGACATCTACCCTATTCTATTTAAAAATGTGCCCCCTCCTCACCGTTCCTGGCACTTCCCCACTTGATTTTGTTGCTATAGCACATAGCAGTTATCACCTTTAAAATATTTAATTGATTTATTGTGCTTGCAGACACCACAAGAATAGAAACTTTATGAAGGCAGGATTTAAAATTGATTTTGTTCACAGCTGTGTCCTCATACCTAGAATACGGTTTCATACTGCGTATGTGCTCAAAAATATGTGTGAATTGAATTTGTTGAACTTTTCTAGAAGTCTTGTGGGCAGTTTTCTTGTTTACATGTTTATATATTTGAAAGGTCATGTCTGAATGGAACAAGAAAAACATTTGTAAAATCTTATGCCTATCATCCGCAGGCTGTTCTGCAGCCTGTATATGAAATGGGTTGTAAGTGGCAGCCAAACGTCCTGTGAATAGAAATCAACACCAAGAGAACCTGCTTGATCCTCTGCATTCCTTTTCTAATGAAGTCGGAGCTCACTGGCTGCAGAAAGGGTATCTGTCTTAACTCTGTGTCTGGTGCATGAAAAATGCCATCCCCCTCCCCATGTTTCTTTCTTACAACCACTTTTGATTACTTTAAGTGGGTTTAAAATAAAATAAAATGAATATAAAGGGTAGATTTGATGCCAGACATCTCCAAGCCCATCTGTACAGTTGTTTATTTTTCATGAGAATTGTTTCATTAGAAATTTGGACATAAATGATAAAGGCTTTCCGGATTGTTTTTGGTCGTGCAGTTGGAATAGCTGTGGTGGGATAATAACTTTACAGACATCAGCCCTATTGGCTAAAAAGCCATAATTATTCTCTTGATTTTTTCTTTGTGAATTGATATTGTTATTGAAAACAACATCCCTGAAGACAGAGAACGGAAATACTCATTTTTAAAGAAAGCTCTCTTATCATGTTTACTTTGCTGTTAAGTGCATTTCTCCTGTATCCTGGACGTGTCGTAGTGTGGCAAAATAGTGCGTCCCACATAATGACTGTAATTTAAAACTGAAACCAGTAGGTATCTTTTCTTCCTTGATTTTGCTGGCTGGGTGATTTGGGGGCCTCTATCTGTAAACATATACAAAAAAAAAAGACAGTAAATGAATTACGGAGGCATAATTCCATGGAGGGGTCTGGAAACAGCATTAGCCTCAAGAAGCAAGCTCTTACACTCTGTATCGGATCAGAATTGCACGACAGAATTATAGCTCCATTGTATTCAAGGTTTGCTTGTTGTTAATTTTATGGAGGGCATAAAAGCTAATGTAAAGTGCTTATCACATCCTTGACCCCTTTAAGAACCCTGTATCCATGGCAGCTGATACCAGGTAGTAGGAAGAGGAAACCCTGAAACTTCACTGCATCTTAAGGAAAGGAATGCATCGTCCTTTGAATATCTCTTTGACACTGAATCCACGTGGTGGTGAGTTTGGGATACATTTTAATTTATTTGGTGAACGCATATTTGTTGAGCTCATTCTCTACTGCAGGGCTTGTTCCAGATGCTGGGGTTACAGCAGTGAACGAAAGGGGCAGGAAACCCTCCTGCGCTCTTGGGGCTCACTCATACTGCAGCTAAACAAGGAGCATGTACGCTGTGTTACAGGTGACAGCCCACTCCCACAACACTGGTTAAGGAAAGATACTTGAAGGGGGATAGGGCCTCAGGGCTGGGGGCAGTGTTGCTCTTTAAAATAGGAAGGGTAAGAAAGACCTCAGTCAGCCCTGGCTGGTGTAGCTCAGTGGATTGAGCACAGGCCTGTGAACCAAACAACCATGGTTTGATTCCCAGTCAGGGCGCATGCCTGGGTTACAGGCCAGTTCCCAGCAGGGGACTCACGAGAGGCAACCATACATTGATATTTTTCCCCTCTCTCCTTCCCTTCCCCTCTAAAGATAAATAAATAAAATCTTTTAAAAAGTATTTATATATATATAAAAAGAAAGACCTCAGTCACATCCTGGTTTTTGAGCAGAGAGCTGAAGGAGGCATGGGAGCAAGGCCTGATGTCAGTCTTGGTGGAAGAGTCTTCCAGAAAGGGAGGACAGTCCATGCAAAGGCCCTGAGATGGAGGGCTGGGCAGTGGGAGCAGCGATGACGTTTCAAGAGGGCAATTCTGGCTACTTCAGAGCAAATAGATGATCAGTAAGCAAGGTTTGGATAGAAGTTAGGAGGCTACTGCAATAGCCATGGAAGAGGCCAGAAGAGGCGGGTGGCAGGTGGGGTTGGTACAGATGTGTTCTACCTCTGGTCTGAGGTAGAAGGAAGAGCCAACAGAATTTGCAGAAGGATTGGATGGGCCCATTTCACTGGAGCTGCTGCCAGGATACCGCGGAGACCTTTGAGATTCCTTCTCCCTCCTGCTTTGGCTGTGGCAGAGAGTTTTCAACACTGCATCTTTCTTCATTCTGCTTCCTCCAACGCTCGCTTTTGCCCTGGGCCCACGTATAGCATTTCCTAGGGCGCAAGAACCTCATTCTGCTGCCCTCCGCTTTCTGAGACTCAGCTTCCTGCTGCCCTGGCCAGGAGTTCCAGCTATCACTCAGCAGCTCTCCTGGATTCAAGAGCAAGGAGGGGCGCGGCTCTCCCCACACCATCATCTCATCGGGTCAGATATTCCTCCGCCAGAATCTCAGATGGCTCTTTCTTTCCGACTCTGCTGCAAGCCTTAACTGCTTCCCATTAAGCTGATGCAATAATTCCCATACTGGCTTTTTTGTTTTCCTTCTTCCAGAAAGCTAGGAGCTGGCAGCAAAAATTGGCCTTGTCCAGCTTCATTTTCATGCTTCCGTAGTCACGTTCAGACTCCCGTCCTGGCTTCCTGTTCTCCCCATTCCCGCGCCCCCCTCCCCGATTTAAATGATTTACGTGTTCTTTGGTAAACAGTCTCACCACACCCTTTTTACCTTCAGCACATATTTACATGATTTTGGATTTCCTCTGGCAAACCGCTTTGAGGACTGTAAGCAAACGAAGCAAACGCAGGGTCTGAAGTGGGGAGAGGTTCTCCTTGTTTTCATCACCTGCTCGCCCCTGCGCAGCCTCAGAGAACCAACCACCGACCATTGCAAACTTCCCTGCACCCGTGAATGCCACTGGGAGGGGTCACCCCTGACTCTGGATCTTTATTTGTCTTCTAAGTGTAAATTAATTAATTGGTGTGTTGGTCATTTACGTACTCCACCGAATAATTCTATTGTTCTGACACACAAAAGAAGATTGTACTTCCTGGCCTCTTTTTTGGTTGGACAGCATAATGTGATGAATCCTGGCCAATGACTAGAGAGTGGAAATAATACTCATAATTTCTGAGCCAGTGCATTTAATTGCCAGGAAAAGACTAGAGCCTTCTTTCCCTTGGGGATGCTGAGCGCAAGGACTGAGATGTCAGCCTGGGTCACTGATGGTCCCTGAGTGACTCTGAAGAGCAGAGCCCCTTAGCCACCTGTGATGGGTATGTACCATGAGGGAGGAGTCCTTGAGGGCTTTGTGTTTTATCGCTGCAGCAGCACCTAGTCTATCCTGTCTGATATATTCAGGTCATCTGTCTGTGATAATTACCAAAGAATGGCACCTCAGGCAGTGGGGGTTTGGATGGATGTGAAGGACGAACCTGAGTTAGGTGCTTGGGGAGCCTCTGGTGGTCACTGGGTTCCTCAGGATGATGGTCACATAAAGGGGAGCGGGGTTGCCAATGCAGGAGTAGAAGGATCCTGAAGGCAAACTTCTGGAACAGCTAGGGTTCGTCTAGGTTTGCTGCTATGGTCTCTTGGGGCTTCTCTGTGGTGACAGAAAAACGATTTGCTGATTTCTGCCTAGCAACACACAGCCTAATGCTGGAAGCCCTGCAGCCGGGGTCCCCTGTGGCCTGGAGGGACCTTCCCTCACACGTGGTGACAAGAAGGCAAGGCCAGAGGTACAACGACCGCCTCCGTCTTAGGACCTCCAGAGGGGATGGCTAGTGTGCCCCGTTTTCCCCAGACCTGTCACGGTTATTCAAAGGACTGATCTCAGGCGATGTCCACAAGGAGGAGGTACCACAAGGTCGGGAGAACGCAACAAGGGCCGATGCTGTGTAAGTACCGCGGCGTGTCAAAACAATGATTTCTAGCTTCCAGTAGACACCATTAGCTAAATTGCAATCTCCGCCTTCAGGACCTCCGTCGCCAGGATCATTGTTTCTTGCTTTGAACTTTGCGGGAAGGAGGAGGGAAAATAAGTGCCCTCTGCTTCCCTCCCTTTGGGGGGAAGCCTGGAAAAGGAGCCTGCTGGTTCGAAGGTTGCTTCATTTTTAATCTGTGGGAGTAGGCTCGTGAGAGCCTCCAGCTTCCTGCTTGGGTTATGATTCTGTGACAGTGTGAAGTCGTCTCAGAGCAGCTGCAATGCTCCTGAGCTGTCACTAACTCAGAGACTCAACTCTGATTAAAACCCACGACCAAGAGAAATTACCATAATCCAGTGGCAGGCGTGAAGAGAAAGCCACACTGATGCTGATAACAATGTGGCAGTTAAGAGGCTATTATCTTCAGCGCCTTACCTCAGCACAGGGAAACTCCTCGGCGTTGCCACGGATAAAGCCAGTGCCCTGGTCATGGAGGGGACCAGGTCTGTGCAGGGCCCACCTCAGATGGGGCTATACACCTGGAGGAGGAAGGGGGAGAGGTGCGCCCCCTGGAGTAATGTGCTGGAAGTTCTTCTGGTGGCGGGGAAAGAGAAACTGCTCTGAACCAGTAGGATGGCTGCATGTGGCAGGGCCGGGGGATGGACAGAGGAGGGCAAAGGGGAAAACATTGGGACAACTGTCATAGAATAATCCAAAATGATTTAAAGGGAAACAAGAGACTGGCAGGGAATGGAACTCTTGGTTTCAATCCAACAAATCCAATTAATTCCCTGAACCCCACAAAACATTTACCTTGAAACCTTTCACCTCCAGGCCCTCAAAAACACCTTTGTTGTCCCTTGGGCCCCCAGAGTGGTCCTCCTGCCCTCAGATCATCCAGGACATTGCTTTGCTACCCGCCCACCTGTGCTGACTTGGGCCTCTGGGTAACATTGCCTGCTCTGGTCTCACTTCCTTGGGGCCTTTCTGGTAGGTGGCTCCAGCTATTTGATAAGCTCATTTGAGCTAAGTTGCTAATGCTGCTAATGGTTTAAGGTGTTAGCCATTCTAGCTCATTTATTTGCATTTTAACAGGGATTTTGCTGCTTAAAGCCAAAGGTGTCACTACTTAGAATTTAGGGCACCCAGCACAAGGTTGTGGGGAATGGCCTTTGTGAGCCTGAGCCTATAAAACTTGTCAGTAGGTGCCTGTAAGATTGAACCACGGCATTTGCAGCAGGTCAGAATGGAGCCCACCCTTCCATTTGAGCTTCATCTCCAATTATTGCTTACTTCTTCCCACCCTCTCTTCTTTGCCTTCTTTGCTAATAATACTCTTTCCTCTGGCCCCATCTGCTTGGCAAAGCAAATACTGCTCACTCTTTCTGCCCTAGTTCAAAACTGATGGCTTCTGTGAAGCCTTCTATCGAGGCAGAGTTAATCATTTCCTTGCCTGGAATTTATAGGTCAGTGGTTCTTAATGCTTGTTACATATAGGAATCACCTGGAGTATTACAGGGTTCCCCAGAGAAATAGAACCAAAATGTATGCAAGATGATATATATATATTTACATATACACAGTATGGAATTGGCTGCCAAGATTGTGAAGGCTGACAAGTCCCGAGATCTCCAGGGTGAGCTGGCAAGCTGGAGACCCAGGAGAGGCAATGTTTTAGTTTATGTTTAAAGTCAGCAAAACAAAAACAAAAACAAAAACAAACAAAAAACCATGTCCCAGCATGAAGGCGGTCAGGAGGAATTCTCTCTTGTTCTATGCTACTCAAGACTTCAGCAAACTGGATGAGACCTACCCTCACAGAAACACCCAGAACAATGTGAGACTAAATACCCAGGCATCCTGTCGCCCAGTCAAGTTGACACATAACATTTACTATCATGCTGTTACAGAACCCAGCCTCCGCAGTTCCGACACAGTTGTGAGGGGTCTGATTGCCCGCTGCCAAGAAGCATGGCACCCAATGCCAGAGTCTGGTGAAAAGGAAAGGAATTATTTCTTTAAAAGCTATACAGATTTAGAAAGATGGAGGAATTCTGCTATTAAGTCACACTCCCTTTAAACACCCACAAACACACAGTCCTGCCTCCCTTTCCCAAATCAGGCCAGCTTCAGAATATGCCAATCAGAGGTGCTGTCTCTTAGAAACACAGAAGTCCATGGTTCAGCATTCCCGGTCACAGTTCAGCATCTCCAGCTTCTCCCAGTAATCTGTGCTCACCTAGACAGGTTCTACAATTCCCGGGACCTTGGTCATGTTTCTGTGTTCTCCAGCCCTTAATCCAAAACCACATGTCACCTCCTTACACATCAGACCTCATGGCAAGCTGGTGGCGCTCTTCTATATACTCTTTCAAACCATGTGGCAGAGAGAGAGAGAGAGAGCCTGGTGGCTGCCATGCCTAGTTTAAATCTTGGCCCAGAGCTTCCAGGATGATCCCATTTCCAACTCTTCCCACAATGGGTTACATCTGCCTGTTCTTTGTACAGTTCACATTCTTTCAGCTGCGATTTTCAGTCCAAGCAGGTGTGGCCCGGTGACACAGGGTCAACAACCCCGCGTCAGGGGAATTGCCTCTCTGCTTCCTGCACACGCTGTGAGCTTCCCTGGCTGCATCATGGCTACATCAGGAATCAAAGTCATCTCCCTGGTTCCGAGCAAGTGGCACAGCTTTTTCACATAACCATGAAGCTAGCCAAGTTGCCATCAATGTGCAGAGTACCTCTCAATGGCCATCCTCCACTTCCTCCATCCTCCAGGCCAAGATTCGTGAGGAAGATCCCCATTTTGGGGACCTCTAGCTCAAGACCCGATTACACTAGTTGGGGAACTATTAAAATGTGCTGATATTGCTGGGCCCCATCCCTGGAGTTTTGATTTCATTGGTCAGGGGTGGTACCTGGGCATCAATATATCTAAACTTTCTCCTGCTAGCGGTGGGCGGGGAGGGCAGGGGCTGGTCTTACCCACCCACGGTTACCTCAATCCCTACTGCATGGTATCTAGTAGCAGATACCGAATTGAGGCCTCAAGCTCAATTGTCCCAGACAGTAGTGTCAGTATTATGGGTGAACTGTGTCCCCCCACAAGACATGTTGAAGCCTCAACCCCCAGTACCTCAGACTGTTACCTAGTGACTTTCTTTGGCTTTAGGGTGGTTGCAGATGTAATTATTGGGTTGGCCAAAAAGTTCGTTTAGTTTTTTCCATACAGTGGCTCTAGTAGTACTTAGTTGTCTTTAACTTCATTCAAAACAATTTTGTTAGATTGTACTGTGACAGCTGTCATATCAGTGTGCATTTTAAAAAAATTTATCAAAATTGGTGCATTTTGTGCAGCCATTTTAATATTGAAAATGGAAGAATACACACAACATTTTTGCCAGAGTATGCTTTATTATTTCAAGAGAGGTAAAAATGCAACTGAAACACAAAAAAGGATTTGTGCAGTGTATGGAGAAGATGCTGAGACTGATCGAACCTGTCAAAAATGGTTTGTGAAGTTTCTCGGTACTTTTGACATATTGACCAAATAATTCTTTGCTGTGGGGCTGTCTCACACATTGGAAGATGTCTAGCAGCACCCCTGGCCTCTACCCACTAGAAGCCAATAGCGGGAGATAGCCGACACACTCAAAATACCCCCAATCGATAAAGTTATTGGTGAAAATGAAAACTGTATCTTTTATTTTATGGAAAAAAACTAAACCAACTTTTTGGCCAACCCAACACTAGTTAAGGTAAGGTGCAGTGGAATAGAATGGGCCCCTAGTCCAATACAACGGGCGCCCCAACAGGGAAGGGGCACGTGGCTGTTTCCCACACAGGGAAAATGCCGTGTGAAGACGGAGGCAGGACTGGAGCGATGCTGGTACAAGCCAGGGAACACCAAAGATTGCTAGAAAAACGAGCGGAAAGAAGCGAGGAGGAGGTGAGGAGGATTCCCGCCGCAGGTTTCAGAGGGAGCATGGTCCTGCCGACACCTCGGTTTCTGACTTCTGGCCTCCAAAACTGTGAGACAATGAATTTCAGTTTTTAAGTCACTCCGTGTGTGGTAGCTTACTATGGCGGACCTAGGAAACAATTCAACAATCCGGTAAAGAAAAGAGGTGTTAGGAGAACGGTCTGCATTACATTTACAGGAAGGCAGAGGCAGGCAGACAGGAACTGGTCTTTCAGGATGGTTTCAGGAGTGTCTTGAGAGTCGCTTTCTATTCTTTCCTTCCTTTCTCTCTCTCTCTGTCTCTACCTGTATCTGTATGCCCACCTCTCTATCTCTATCTCTGTCTTTCTAAACTTTCATGTTTGGGATCTTTCAGATCCAAGTGATCTTGTGAGACATAATGGAGTCTCTTGAACTCAACAACGTTCCAGAAAGAATCATCAAGCCAGTCCCATGTTCCCTGGCCACCCATAGACCCATTCGAAATTAATAAGCAGGCACCTGGCTTATCAATTTATCCTCCTGCTCCTCGAGTTGGATCGATTGAGGTTTCATACATCAGATCGCATTTCTGGATCTGCAGGATTCTGGATGAGCCAGTGGGCTCGGGAGCCCCACCAAGGTCATTGAGAGGCACTGCCTGCTTAGCCATCTGCCCCTCGCTCTTTGACGTCTCTTCAAATTAAACACCACACCCTGTGGTAAAATTGTTCTTGCTCTATAAATAGCCAGCTTGGCTTGAGTTGCACTGAAAATGTTACAGAGGAAGGGTGTCAGAGAGAAGAAAAAGGAAAGACCACAGATTCAAGGGCAAATTTCTTGGTCAGATGACTGCTGCCTCTGGGGAATCCCCAAAATTCTCTGCGTGAAGGAGGCTTCTCCTCAGTTCCCTTGTGACTTGGGAATGTTTCCCTTCTCCTTCTCCATTTTCTTATATTTGAATTTGCTTTATATCAGGAAATTGCTACGAGGTTACTTTAAGACAAGTACACACTCCCCTTTCTGTGGCCCCATGGCACGGTAATTTCAATCACATCACTGCTGAATTAAAATGGAAACTGTTCACAGCCAGCACATTGTTAGGGATGCTTTCTGCAGCTACCTCGTTATAACATCATAATGTGATTTTATGACCAATTGGCTTGCAATTTTATAGGGCTGCTACAAACGTCACGTTTGCTTCCAGAGAAGAGCCCTGGAGCTTCCTAATTCCTGTCTCCTGTTCCCGGCACTGTTTTTCCCTGACTCTCTGGCCTGCCCTGATGGCGCACTCTTTCCTCCTGCCGGCCTTCCACTGGGTCTGCTCCTCCTGCCTGTCACTGTTCCACAGTCAGTTCCTGCAGACGTTTCTCGTGCTGTTTTTAAAACATGGTTGACCTGTGCCCATTTCCTGCTGTGCCCACTAGTCAGATTCTTCCTGCGCGCGCGCACACACACACACACACACACACACACACACTTCCTGACTATACAGTCAGTCTCCCCTCCTGGCACCTGGCCCTCATTGTTGGCCACTTGCCAGACTTGAAGTCCAGTTCCTCCCTGTGCCCCACGGTGTAGGACAGAGCAGTGAGGCTGTGCCCACAGACAGGGGGCTGGGCTCCACCGGGAAGTTCACATTTTGACTCCCAACCCTTCCATTTTTGAAAAAAGCTGCACCTCCATGTCTCTCATCACGGTGGCCCATGGATGTCACCAGGGGGCCCTCTGCCTGGCAGGTGCACAATGCAGAGGCCCTGAGCATGGAGATAGGTATTCCTGGCCTCAGCTTTCTCAGAGGCTGGTTTTTACTTCTGCTTCTTTCAATAGATAAGCTTCCAGAATCTGCCATGACGTTGAGGTTCACTTCAGTGCTTGCCGCATATACTGCCTGCTTATTATCATGAGTTCCTTGGGGTTTAGACAAGCATGGTAGAAAGGCCAGCACATCAGGAATGCACTGGATGGTTTGGGCAGCTCTCACTGTCCCCACCTCGGGCCACCCCACCTCGGGCCACCCCACCTCGGAGCTATTTCCAGGGCTTCTAAACAACATTGCTTCTGACAGACTGGTCTGGGGATGGGCAGCCTTGGCGTCACTAGGATGGCTTGTTAGAAACACAGACACTCAGGCCTCAGCCCAGGCCCACTGGATCACAGTCTCACCTTACCAAGCTTTCCAGGTGGTTCAGTGCAAGGAGCAGTGGTCCCCGTGGCTGTGCGGGAGCCGAGAGGGGTCACCCTGGTGTGTGTGGCTGCCTGGGGCAGTAGGAGCCAGCCCAGCACCTGCAGCCGCAGCTGAAGGAACCCCCTCAAGGACTTCGGCAGGCCAAGTGCATTTTGAGGTTATCAATGCGTCCGCACAGCAACCTTTTATGGGGATTGCTTAATTAATGTTAATTGCTCTTGGACTATTGTGTGACTCAGGCAGGATTTACAGAAAATTACCATAATCTAAAACCCTATAAAAGAGTCATTGCTTTTAGAGGCTTTGTAACTCATGCCTGGAGACACCTTCTGATCTTTGTCATATCACCCAGATGTGTAAATACTGCCTACATTTGCATAATTCTCAGAGGTATCCAGGCACTTCATTTTTAGGGGGCAGGTGCATCTGGGTGAAGAGCAATGTTCCTCATATGTTATGATCTGACTGGTAGTTGGTGAGAATTTGCTTTACAAAGAGAGACAATCCATCCAGTTTTACTACCCAATTCTGGGCATTCATGGATTCCATAAATCGTGGTGTTGTTGCCATCAGCCTAGTGGATGTGTATAAAGTTGTTTCCGCATCAGTGCAAACCCTGTGGTGGCCCCGCTGTGTCCCCGCAGTGAGGGAGAGGAAGAGGCAGAGCAGAGATACATAGAGGGTCACTGCTGGCCCCCAGAGCTGGGCCCTAGCAGAGGGATGCCTGCGTAGCACTGTCTGCTGCAGGCACCTGCCCAAACACTGTGGCTGAGTTAGAAAGGAAAGGGACTAACAGGGCCCCGGTGACAGCCTGTCTGTGTTAACCCATGCCTGAGACCACACCTGTTTGAGAAGGAAGAACGTGTCTTAAGCATTGATCTTTGGCCTCTTCGCTCGCATCTCTTGCCCACTTATTCTTAATCTTACTATTCCTTCTCATTTGAAAGGGATGTGGGTCTATTTTGGACTTATTCACGCTCTGCTTCAACTACCTTGAACACTAACTGATTCCCCATGTTCATTACCCTCTGAAACGTGTACTCTTTAAGCTTTGAAAAGTCATTCCTCACAGGTATTCTCCTAAGTGAAGCATGTCTTACTTGCCTCTTTGAAAACACTGGTAGTGAAATGTTCTTTACCCCGTGCCTTCCACCCCCTCCCCAAATGCAGAGCATCATTGGCTTGCTCAGGCCAGACCAAATCCTACTTGGTGTCCCAGCACTGGCCTTATTTTGGTTTATTTTTACACTTGCTATTTCTTCCAGCCTCACGAAGATCCTGTGATGTAAGTAGGACGAGTACTGTAGTGCCTTTGTCACAGAGGAAGAAACTAAGGCCGAGGAGCCTTTCTCGGAAGCAGAGCTGGGCAGAGTGCAGGCCGAGAGCAGGTGCAGCCTGGTCGGGGACTCTGGTCCTCCGCAGGCTCTGGTCTTCAGGCTCCCTGGGGGCGGCAGCTCTGTGGTCACTGGGCAGCGTCCCAGGTTCTCCCTGCCATGTGATGAGTCATCCTCCGTCTACTCAAGGACAGACCAGAGTCAGGAGACTCGGCGAGCACAGCACTCCCTCTTGAGCTTGTTTTTGCCACCCTGACGTGGGCACGAACCCATCTGTCAGCAGCTGGAGTCTCCACATATCCACCCCAACTGCCCCCCGGCCCTGTGCCTGTGGCACAGAGGCTCCGCTGCTCTCTCGGGCCCCCCAGGCCGTGCAGTCATTGGTCTGGGAGCGATGACCCATTTTCCTGTCCTGAGCGGCATGTGCCATCTGCGGGCTCTCTCGCCCAAATGACTCAAATTCTCCTAAATCCAGTTTCACTGTCACTTGTTATTTGTTCTGCGTCCCAGCTTTGCATCGTCTGCTAATACAGAGATCTGAGTTGCTGTCATTTCCCTCCTTCCAATCTGTAGATGAACTGATGGGGATTCACTGATTCCCAGAAAAAAGAGAGAGAGAAAATGCAGCATTTTCTCCCTGCCGCCTTTCCTCCCTGCCCCTTCATTATTGAGCATTTGCCTTGCCCAGAGCTGGGCACTGGTGGGCATAGAGCTGGCCAAGGCCAGCCGATTCCTGCCTTCTAGGAGCACGCACACCAATGGCCTCATCCCCCAGGGAAACCAAACAGTGTGGACAAGAACCGGGTAGCCCTGAGTGTCAGACCCCTTCCGCCTCCCACTAGAATCAAGCTCTTGGAGCAGGGACAGTAGTCTTGTTTTCTGGGAGGTCCCCAGCACCCAGAGGAGTGCCTGGTACACATTCGTGCTCAGCAAGCATTGAACTGAATTTCCGTGTGCAGTATTGACACTGGCTCTCCGCCCTCCCTTATTCACTCCTTGCTGCGAGAGGAGGTTGCTCTGAGGGGGGAGAATTCTTCCTGCTGCTTTGCTCTGGGCTGGGGCACGCAGCTTGCTTTGACCAGCGGCCTGCAGGGGAAGACAGTGACAATGTGTTAGTTCTGGGTCAAGGCCTTTAAGAGCACACTGCACTTTCCACTCTCTTCTGGCCTCTGTCACCGCCATGGGAAGAGCATGTCCTGGCAAGTCCGCTGGTCTGAGGAGGTTGGGAGACAGCAGTGGACACCCAGACCCCCAGACTTCCAGTATACCGCTGGCTGCCCCAGCCTAGGCTGGAATGGCCACAAAGTTTAAAATCTTTACTACCAGGAGCCTTACAGAAAGTTTGCTGACTCCTGACCTCATCCCGAATACAGTTCAATACTTGGATCACCTAAAATTTGGTGATGGGAGTACATGGTCAGCTCATCTTTTCCTTGTGAGAATCAGGGAACTCCCCAAGTGTTTCATCTGGAATCTTTTGACTGGGCCAATCTACTGTAATTCAAAATCAAAAAGAAAGAATGTTCTTTCATCTTATTTGAAATCCAAAAGCCAAGCCAAACCAATTATCAGAAGTTACTTAAAATTTCAATCAAAAGCACACTCATTAGTGGATCGGAGTGAATAACTTCCTAACTTTTCGTGTAAGCATGTTCTTAGTTTAGAAATGAGCTGTGCATTAGCAAATAAAGTATGAGAAGGGGTTTGTATCAAAGAGAACTGACCTTTGGTTCCTTTCGTTCTCAGAGATGAATCAAGCAGGGTAGCAAGTGGCCTTTTCCAAGTCTGGAGCCAAACCATGTTTTTCAGAGACAGCAGATTCTTGTTCATGTGTTATTTAGGGATGTCTCATGGCTAGCGGTGTGGTTGCACTTAATATTTAAAGTTGAAAATATTCTATATAGAAGTAGTGACGTTTCCCCTTTTTGTAATACACACACACACACACATATACATACATATATATATATATATTCATAGTTAGTTGCATCCAAAGGTCTCAAAGAGCTGTTTCATATAAGTAAGGTAACAGTCTTTCAGAAAGCCAAAGGAAAAGCAAGAATCACCTCATTCTTGAGGAAACTGGTGTTTTAGACCACATAGCTCTTCTAACAACGGTGAAAAGCAGTACAGGAAGAAGGAAATTGTGACCAATGAGAAATACAGCCAGAAAGAAAAATTTCTGAGCAGCCTCACTCATCTGTGACCAGCCTTCCAGAACTGGAAACAGGAGAGGCAGATGGAAACTGAGACCAGCAAGGATGACCGAGGACAGAAGGAAAGAAATAGCATACATCCTGGAATGCTGTTCCTCGGTGACCTCAGGGGCTGTCACCTGGAAATTGTCTCGGCAAGCCTCGAGTGATCAGTATTTGACATTATGTGACATTACGGGGCAGTAGGTGATGCAAGTGTACTTGTCCTCCTGAAGGAAAGGCAATTGAGGAACAGAGAGATTAGACGTCACTGGAAAGGAGCCATTTAAGCAAAGACTGGATGGACGCTGATGTCTAGGAGAAGGGTCTTCCAAGCAGGGAAAACTGCAAGTGCAAAGGTCCTGAGGTAGAAGCATGTAACTAGAACAGAGTGAATGAGAGGGGCAGTGAATGAGGTCATGGAAGTCGTGGGGGCCATAGCCTACAGTAATACTCAGCTCCCCCAGTGAGAGGAACCGTGGATATGGAGCAGAGTAATGACATGGTGTGGCCAAAGGTAGAACTGGAATTCACATCCAGGTTTGAATTCGTCTGATTCTGAAGTTCATACTCTTTCTACTCTACTGCACAATGCCATGTTATCATAACCGACATCGCACATACAAATTCTCTGTCCATCTGTCTGTCTGTCTGTCTATCTAATTAGGTATAAATACAGTTATAAAGAGGCAGAAATCACATATCACTTCTTTGTCCATGATTATGTTTCCTAGTTCTACCTATTTATTCTTAAACTGGCACCATAGTTTTATTTATTACAGCTTTATAATAAGTTTTAAAATCTCATATAGCAAATTCTACTCTATTTTTTACCCACTGTTGAGTTTTTATTTTTCTAGATGAGCAACTGGATAATTTTGTAAGTTTTTTTTTTCTGAAATCACGGACACATTAAGCACCTTAATTTAAGATGTTTCAACCTCAATGTTATTTTTCACTCAACAGGATTGTGCGAGCTATTCATAGCCCCCATGGGCGCACGTGTGCACACACCCACACACGCTCACAAATATGTATCTGCATGAGGTTTTTGGTATCTATAGAAAGAGTATTTGTTAGCTTTGGCGTGTTTTAAAATCCCCTGAGGCAGGAACCGGAGCAGCGTTGACCTGCAAAGCATTCACATTAAGGCTAGCCCACAACTGAAAGAAGATGCCTCCGGTAAGGGATATCAGGGAGGAGGAAACTGGTTCATCACAGGCTTTATTTTCCATATTGCTTCGTTCCTGCAAAAAGCAGCATGGTTCACTTTGAGTCTTCCATTTTTTTTCTCCAAGCATAATTTTGATGCTGTGGGATTTCTCGCCAAGCAATATCCAGCAAATAAGTCCCAGGAGAAGATCTGATTTGTGACAGCACATAATTTTCTTGGTGTGGATCCTAGGTAACAGAAAGACTAAATAATATCTATGGTCCTGGAAGAATTTCTTCAATTATGGAGTTGTTGAGGCTCCGTTAAGAACCAATGAGACTGATAGTCCCTGCCTGGTCTAATAAGCCAAGGGGGTAATTTCCACCTGTTTAAGTGCCTGTGAATTTGATATATATATATACTCACCACAAGTTAATGAAAAGCCTGTGCTTTTGATCCAGGAAGACACCAGGCTCTTCCTTTTCTCTTGCAGAAAAACATCCAAGTGAAAACATCTTTGTGAGAATTCCCTGTAGGAAATTCCATGCATCTGTTCAGATTAAAAAGGCATCAAGTTACTGATTTCCTGTAACAGAGAGGGACTTCTCTGAACACTGAGTTCTTTCCTGAAAGGCCAGTGCTGTGGTTCTGGGAATTGTGAGATACTGGAAGATGGGAGTGATGGTCTTCATAGCAGATGCAGAGGGCGTACAGATGCTGATGGCCACATGTACATTGTGCTGCAAAATCGAGCTGCCTTTGTCGTCGGCACAGACTCGGCCAGGACATTTCTGAGATTCTTCACTTTTATTCCAGATTCAGGGTAATTCTTTGGTATCACAGTTCACACAGGTATTTCTAGCCTGTCTCAGAATTGTGGATAGCATCAGAAATGGGACTCAGCTTGTAGCAAGCCAGAGAGCTCATTTATTTTTCTAAAATTAAATTAGGATTAGCCATAGGATCTCCTGTCTCTGAAAGCTATGCTGCGTAATAAGGTGGAACTGAATGCTGTGCCCAGGAAATTTATGCCACATTTGCAGCAACATTCCCAATAATTAAAAAAAAGCTGAATTGATGAGGAGGGAATTAATCATGTAACTCTATACAATCTCATGACCCATTCTCCACTGGAGTCTGAATTACTTGTTGGTGTCTACTGAGCTACCGGTACTGCTCTGTGCCTTGACTTTGCATCGGCAACAACCCAGCTGCCAGGCGCAGTGACTTGTGAGGAAAGCTGCGAAGGAATTGGGTTTTCTCACACAGAGGCGGCAGTCTGGTTGGCTTCAATTAGGACCAGAGCGGCTTTCCTGGCTAACGGTGTGGTGACAGACTCAAAACAAATTTCTCATGTCAGTATATTCTGAAAGGTCAGCGCTGGGCGTCCACAGAGAAAAAACCTCAGAGTTAACGAAAGAGGACAAAAGTGCTGGTTATTGTCGCACTACTGTCTTGGAGCAGGAGCCCGTGAGTCCTTTCTCACACTGGCGCAGTGAACGGAGGACTTGCTTTAGCTTCAGAGAAACCTGATTCTGCTCTTATTTCAAACAACTTAAAAATACATATTTGACATCCTTTTAGCTTTTTGAGATTTCAATACTGAGTGTTTTGTAACCCGTACACTTTTGATTCACCTAGTGATAGCGAGCCTTGGTATTAATATGCACACACAAGGCTTAAAAATCCGCTCACTCTGTGCTCTCCTACTGTGTTTTGAGTGAATGACTCATGACTACGAGTTTCACGGCAGCTGCAGAGAAAAGTCATCTGAGTTTCTTAGTGGCATCCCCTTTACAGGCAAAGCATCAAAATAATTCATCCATTTAATTTTTCTGGAGCCCCATGACAATGGATCAGCCTATTTTTCTCCTCTTTGAAGTGAACAATACATCACTGTTGAAGAACTAATGCAAAAGAGAAGTCTGAGATCTTAGTTGAATAAAACCTCTTTTTCTACCCCCAAATTTAAATTGAAATCCCCAATTTAAAAAGATGGACATTCAAAATGGCTTACAACATGGCTTCCCAAAGCTAGAAAACAAGTCCAAGTGACCGCAAGTTATTTATTTCGTAAGTAAAGCACATCTGGTGGTTTCGCAGTGCAGATGGGAGCCAAGCAGGGCTGTAAAGCTATGACTCTCCTGGCATGACCAGCGTTCTCGGGGGCGGGGGCTCTGTCTCTCAGGGGCGAAATGGAGGCAAAATTATTTCCCATCAAATGGGGGTTATAATTAGGAAAACTGTCCTGACTTCTAAATAAGTTAATGGACCTCCAAATGTGGACAGTTTCCTAAAACAGTGACAAATCAGTGAGTCCTGGAGTATGTGAATCACAAAAGCAAATGGAAAGCCTTCACTTATCCTAGATACTAAAGATCCCCCCCCAACAGTTATTTGAGAGCTCTATTAACACTTGTTATTTATGTTCATTCCCCCACATGGGCCTTCTGAAACCCATGGAGCCTCAGGATGTTAACTTGTGTTGTCCAACAGAGTAACTATGAGCACCAAGTGACTGTTGAAATTTAAGTCAGTTAAAATTGTATAAAAATGTAAAAGGTCAATGCCTCAGTGGTCCTAGCCCCATTTCAAATGTCCAGGATCCACATATGGCTGGTGGTACCCATATCAGACAGTACAATGCCACAGCACACATTTCTGGATCGCAGAAAGTAGTGTTGGATTGTGCTGACTTAACTGAAGAAAAGACATATTTATTGAGAAGTTATGATGTGAAAGGCATCATATTTGACCTGTACTTTTCCCATTTCATAGTGAAGAAGTTTAGCATCAGAGGGCTCAAGTCACTCGTTCAAGTCACATCACTGGTAGAGAGCAGAGTCAGGATTTGAGCCAGTTTCTCTTAACTCCAAACCCAGTGCCATTTCCAATATATGGCCCAGGGTTTGCTCACCCATTCATCCATCTAACACACACCTAATGATAGAGTGTATGCTTCAATAATTGTTACAGGAAAACAGGTGAAAACTTACACTGTGCAAACTGGGCTCTCTACTTACTGAGAACCTATGGTATCAATGAGGGCTATAAGATTAAAAGGATGAATATAGTTCCTGACTTTATAGCACTTATAGACTATGGAGGAGTCAAACATTAAAAGGACAATCACAAAAATAATGATCAGACACACTAGGTAAGTCTCAAAGAGGAAATTCCATCAGCTTTGGGAGAGGCTTTCAAATCCCATTAAATAACAACAAAAACAATAATAATTAGCCATAAAGCTTTAGCTTTCAATGCCTGTGAAGTCCAAATTAGTAAGACAAATCTCTGATACTGTTGGCCTCCTGATTGATGAGTCTCACTGTAATCTTTATGCCTGGTAAACAGAGAGATCTATTTCATTCAAGGTCATCTTGGGTTGGCATGACCAACTTCAATTTCATCCAATTCTCTTTGGGTAGAAGCACTTTTGAAACAAAGAGCTGAGATCAGCTAATTTGTCAACATTACAAAGCAAGAGCCTCATCCTCGTAACTCTTCTCCCTCATTGAACCTTCCCAGCGACAGCAGCTGACATGTGAACTTTGCAGATGGAGATGCAATCATGTGGCCATTTCTCGACCAGGCTGTGGAGGGTAAGATAGTGGGGAAATGCTTCTTCATAGCCATGTCTTTGTCGTTTTTAACAGGGTCAGACTCAAATACCCATAAAAGGAGATTGAGAGCCAATATGCTACCCCATCAAATTTAAAAAGCTAGGAAAAAAGTCAACACCATAAACTTATCACTTTCAGTATTTTATTCCTTTTCATACTAGTCGATTAGTTTCAATAGAAGGACAACAGAATATCCATTACACCGTAACTTGACATGCCTATTATGCCAATACGATTAGTTTTTGCAACGTCCTCATGTACTGGTTATAGTTTATAGAGAAATTGATTTCACAGAATCAGAGAAATTAGAATTGGAAACATTCTATTAGGTTACTAGATACATCCCCCAAGACAAGTATGGAATTGATCCCTAGTTCACAGTGTATTGTCTGATGCATTTTTCTATCAGGTTTGATAGGCTTATGAATTTATTATGGGCTGGCAACGTGTACCACTAAAAATTATAACAATCCATCTGAGAAATAAAATTCTAGAAAAATAAGTGTTTGCTGAGGGCTAATTTTACTTTGGTGGATTCATTTTTAATATACATGCCACTGTTTATAGCCTCTCATGCTATAAGAGGCAGGTAGTAGGGAGGATCATGGGTTGGCATTACAATCAAATGGTGAATTTGCATATCTTAAGTTGTGGAGCTATCCCCAGACATAATTTCCCATCAGATTTCTACAATATGTGGTTTGAATTTTTGATTCCCCAAAATAGCCTATTTTCTGTACAGGAAATGAGCACTGTCCCTCAAGCAAATGCCTGTCGTCAAACACTCAGCCATGTTGACATTTTCTTATTTTTGGACAGTGTATACTAAGCTGTGACTCTGGGAGAGCCATTTGCAGGAGGGACTCTGAACTGGAGGGCTGGGGGAGGGCTGTGGCAAGGGAATGAGCTGGAGTTGACACACACTGGCTGCTCCTCTCCTTGCAGTGACTCCGACAGGGAAAAGGAGGGGAGAGGAGATGGCTTCATCAGGCAAGATTTAAACATACTGCGAATATCCAAAGAATTCCGGGGCTCTCCCAGGCCACATGGGGTGGCATTTCTCCTCTTTGCTTCAACACAATCTGGTCAAGAATTCTCTTCCCCTTTAAGACCCTCCTTGAAGTTCATTTTCACCGGAATTCATTTACTAAAGACGAGTCCTGCTGGGTTTAAGGAGGTAGTAAAAGGAGTGTTAGATGTAGGCTAAGTTGGGGGACAGAAGGGGAACCAGGGCTCTGTCTGGGAAAGGGTAGAGAGGGAAGCACAGCCACGCCGCATTCAGCGAAACAGTGCCTGATTCCCCTTGGTGTCCACATTCTCACGTCCTGTTCAAAGCCTAGATAAAGTCCATGTTTGTTCAGGAGGCAGCTGATGACTATTATGTCTGGAGAGCGTCCCAGAGAAGGTCTCATACATCTTTTACACACCTGCATGCTAAATGAGCAAGAACACCCCGGTGCTGAGTAAGACTTATGAATGTGTTGTAAATTATGCAAACAGGTAATTTGGCATGTCCAGAAACTCGTGCTATCAGTGAAACGGTTTCTCTAAACTCTCTATAATTTAGGAGAATGCATACCGAAAGGCAGTGAAACCGTGACAAGGCCTAATTGCTGAGCACAGTGTCTCTGCTTCGACAAGTGTCTGTCACAGAGAAGGATGCTGGCCCCCCAGGGACTGTTTCACACCCAAGGCAGAAGCCAGGGAAACTGTTGCAGGAATCTAAAAAAAAGGCAGGCACCTTAGCTTTGTTGGCCCCTGGATGGCAGCAGTAAAGACGGCTTCATCCGGGGGACCAGAGGCTATGTCAGAGTGGAGATGGCGAAACAACTTTGCAGAGAGAGAGAGATGGGAAGCTATGCTCTTGGGGTCAAACAGATTTTCCATAGCAATCAAGAGTCTGCCCTTGTCACTGCTCAAAGTGTGGTTTGTGGGCCAGCATAACAGCATGGTCAGGGCCTGGCCCTTACCCCAGACCCACTGAATTGGAATCTGTATTTTAACCCAACACCAGGTCATTTGTGTGCGCATTGGAGTTTGGGAAGCACTAGAACCTGCCACCAGTTTCCCAGTGGCTGTTCCACAGCAGCAGCCTGGACTCACTAAGAAGGGAAGTAGCCTTTTCAGCCCAGTAGTAAACTGATCAAATCTTCATTTCAGCAAAAGCCGATAGATAAATGATCATCTTCCCTTCATGAGTACCCATCCCTTTTTTTCTCTTTTTTTGGTCTGCTCTCATTGTTTTCTTGTGGGAACTGTTTCTTCCTAATGCATGTAGTTCTGGCGAAGCTGTCAAATGAGAAGCAGGGCACATGGCTGCGGGTTGATGTGGAGAGAGGGTCTTTATTCTCTGGGGAATATAAGGGGCAAGGACAATATTTGCTTGGGACTGGCAGGGGGTTATCTTGCTATCATGTGTCAAGGAAATCTGTTTGAGAATGAAGTCAGAGGAGGCAGGCAGAGCCTGGAGAGAAAGGTGAAGAGAAATCATTTAAACACTCAGTCTGGTTGAACCCAAAGTCACACAACCCAAAGTCTTCTTGGACTTCTGAGCTGATGAGCCAATAAATTCACGATATAGCTTAAAGCAGTTCTAGGTTGGTTTTCTGTCATCTGTAATTAAGAGTGGTCCTGGCCAATACATTCCTGACACTGTACCATCAGTTCCCTCAAACTGGAAACTTTTACATCTGGCTTAAAGGAATTAACTCATTGTGAAGTTCATAACCTGCAATTTGACAATTGTATGAGTGCATTTGTGTGAGTATATGTGTAACTATAAACTGAGCATAATTAAATGTAGGAGGTTTAAAACATTCAGGCATGCATGTGTCCTAACTACTGCTTATCTGTATAATTAGAGCAGGCTGTATTTATTTTCTAGATTTAGAGGCAATGCCTATTGAAATGAATATTTAAATTTATGCCAACTAATATGCTGATCAGCACAACTTTGGTGTTTCAGAAACAAGGGCTAGGATTGCGGCGCCCGTGTTTCAATGGAGCTGCTGCTTTGATGAAAGAGGACAAAGAGGACTGGAATGCAGATGGAACACGCTCCCTTGGAATACCCAATGCAAATGGGGAGATTTAGGGCTCTGTAAACTGTTTTAAAATAGAAAACAATCCCTCAATTTAAGATAGCAGTTTAACCATTCATTAATTTACTCTGGGCAAACACTGCATCTTTTCAGAAATGATGCCAACCATAAATAAAATCTACAAACACAAGAGAAAATACGTACTTTTACTTCTGCCAAATGTCAAAGTTTACATCTATAATTGCTGCAGTTGAAACACTGAAATCTGCCGCTTTTCTATGACCAGTTAATAGCTAGTATTGGACATAGATTTCATTAGTATGTATCTAATTCACCATTGTGTAGCATACATGTATATGTATTTTTATTTTTATTTATTTTTTTTAAAGATTTTATTTATTTATCTATCTTTAGAGGGGAAGGAGAGAGGGAGAGAAACATCAATGTATGGTTGCTTTTTGTGCATCCCCTGCTGGTAGTTAGCCTGCAAGGAACCGGCCTGCAACCCAGGCATGTGCCCTGACTGGGAATCGAACCGCGATTGTCTGGTTCGCAGGCCCGCACTCAGTCCACTGAGCTACTCCAGCCAGGGCTTCGTGTATATGTATTTGTAAAGATTATCAATTAGGGTAGATTAAGTTATGAATGAGACAAACTTAGAAGGTCGTACCTTGAATAAAACAGAAATTTCTTTCTTTCTTAAGTGGAAAATAAGTCTGGAGGCAGACAGTTCAGGACCAGTACGGTGCCTCTGTGGATATTGAGAACTCAAGATTTCCAGCGCTGAAGAGCTAGATCCTAATCCTCCAGGTTCAAGAGGGCTGCTATGTCTCTAGCCATTACATCCACATTCCCAGCAGCAAGATGGAGTAAAAGAGGAAGAAGGATTTGCCATCTTCTTTTGAGAAGTCCTGTGAAGTATATTTGCTTGCATATCACTGATCAGAACTTACGAGGGAGACGGAGAAATATGGCCTTTCAGCTGGGAGGCCATATGTCCAGATAAAAATCATTCCATTAATTTGGAACAGAAGAAAAAGAAGAGACAACGGTCAAACTCAGCTCCAAGTATTAAATATATATTGACTGATTGATTTATTGTGTATTTCCCCCACAAGAAACTAGCGCCGGGAGAGCAAGGGCATTATTTGGGTCATAATTGTATCCTTTAAACTATTCTACATCTGTCTTTCCTGATTTCCTTCCATCGGTTAAGAACCTTGGTCAACAGTGGGGAACATGCAGCAACTGTGTCCAGATCGGGTGAGAAAGAACGCCGTGGCCAACGAGCGATGTCTGCCGTGGCCGGGACACCTGTGCCAGGCTTAAAGGATTCCCTCCAACCACAAGCTCTCACTGAAATGCTTTCAAATAGATGGCTCCTGTGAAGCCAGTTTAAATCTAAATGTCCCAAGACCTTTACATTTCTGCTTTAAAATGTTTTATTCTGAGTGGAGATATGAATATTCTCTGTGACTTTTTCTCCCCCTACGCGGAGTTCTCTTGTGCAGTTGTAAATTTTGCAGGTTTCCAGAGAGTTGCTAAAGGAATTATATGCAAATTATAAATTACACTTACTCGGCAAATGCTAATGAGTAAGTTGCTGGGAAATGGTATTTTTACTGCCCTTTAAAAAAGAAAGTGGAAAAACAGGTCACGAGTTTTATGCCGTCAGAGTAGAGGTGCAGTTCTCTGGCATGTGCTTCTTCCGATTCATTGAGAACGAAGAAGCAGTTGCAGGATTGATAAGGACTTTCCAAGTTAATCACAAATGCTAGAAAGAACGCTTAGGCTTTGTCTTTCCTGCTTCCAGCAACCTAAGCACGGGGACAGGAAGAGCAGGGCTAACTGAAACTACAACTAACCAACGACAGCGAAGACTGTTGAGTGATGTACCAAACTGTAACTGAAATAAAATTGTCTTTAAGAAGATGTCACTGCAGCAACCTTCTTGTCCTGCCCCACACATTTCCTCATCAGTAATGGTGACAAGGGCATGACCTGGTGTTGCTTTCAGTGGGAGAGAATGATGCAACACGCCACAAAGGTAAGTTGGAATTTCGAGGACACAGTTTGCAAAGGCCCCCTGATGACACTTACACACTTTCCTGGGACACAGGCCCTTCTTCTTCCTACTTTCCTACTTGCAAGTCAAGAATTACTGATGTTGGCATGACCTACTTTGCTTTTTAGCTTTTTAGCTTTTTGTTTTGTTTAGGTATTTCCATGGCAAATGCCCTATTTCTTTAAAAAGAACATTTTAAATTTTTGAATTACAGTTGACATTTAATATTATATTATATTAGTTTCAGGTGCATAGCATAGCGGTTACACTTTATATTTCTTCCAAAGCGATCCTGCCAGTAAGCCTAGTACCTGCCCGACACTGTGCACAGTTATTACAATATCATTGACTAAGTTCCCTAGGCTGTTCTTCACACTTCCGTGACAATTTTGTAAGTGCCAATTCTTATTTCTTAATCCTTCAACTTTTCACCCATTCCCCAACTCCTGTCCTCCTGGAAAACATCAGTTTGTTTTTCTGTATCTATGAATGTGCTTTCGTTTTGTTTGTTCATTTCTTTTGTTTTTTAGATTTCACATATATGTGAAATTATGTAGCATTATTTGGGCCTGATCTGTTTCACTTAGCACAATACCCTCTAGGTCCATCCCTGTTGTCATCCCAGATGGTAAGATTTCATTCTTTTTTTATGGCCAAGTGATATTCTAGTGTGTGTATATACCACAACTTCTCTAGCTAATCATCTACTGATGCACGGGTAGGTTGTTTCCGTATCTTGGCTCAATAATGCTGCAATGAACATTTTTTTGGCTTAATCCTTCCACCTTTTTTGACACATATTTCTTTTGTGTGAGTTCCCACAACTTCTACTTTAATCAAAATTCTGTCAAAGCTGTTATTTTGTTCGTTCATTTGTTTATTTATTCACTCAGTCTCAGGCACTGTGTTGGGCGCTAGATATGCCACTGTGAACAAAACAAGCAAGGGCCCTAACCTCATGGGGTTGATACCTCGGTGGAAGTAGACAAAAAAAACAGTATAAAAGTAAATACAAATATGAACAGATGATTAGACATCCTAGTAAGCACTGTGACTGAGAGGAACGTGGTGTTAATGCCCAGAAGGAGGTGCTTGATTTTAACTGGGTAACAGGGCAAGCCTCTTTGAGGAGGTAAGATTTGTGCTGAGACCAGAAGCAGGAGAAGCCACCTGCCGTGATGACCTGCCATGGTGGTGAAATAGTGTCCCAGTTGGTGGAAATAACCTGTGGAAAGGCCCGGAAATAAAGAGTCTGGCTTGTTAAGAACAGCAAAAGAAGCCAGTGTGGCTGAGCACATGTGCAGGGCAAGGTGGTGGGGAGAGGATAATTAAGGACGTGGAAGGATGGAGAAAAAGCAAGGGCCCGACACTCCCCATCGGGGAGTGCAGGTCTTATTCTACACACCATGGAAATCCACTGAAAGACTTCTAGCCAGTATGACTTGTTTTTAAAAGATAATCTTGGCTGCTGTTTGAAGATTGGACTGGAGTGGAGCAAGAATGAAGCAGGGAAATAACATGGGAAGGAGGTGTATCAGCCAGAATAGACTGGGTTATGCTGTAACAAACAACCCTTAAATCTCTATAGCTTATAGCAACAAAACTTGACTTTTCCCTCACATTGTCTATCTATTGCAGTGCAGCTGGGAGCCCTGCTCCGTCTCTGCTCCCCGTGTGTTTGGGGCTGATGCAGCAGACACCATCCTGAACACTCATAGTCACTGTAGCAGGCAAGGGAACACAGCCTTCAGGTCCTGGCTCTTAGAACCTCTGCCTGGATGCGCCACATGTTTTATTGTCCGAATCAAGTTACTGTGGTCATTCCTGAGTTCAACAGAGAGGGAACGCATCCCCTCCAGGGAGGGGCACTGCAGGAAAAGAAAATGGAATGTTTGGTGGACAGTAATACAGGGACCGCCGGAGGCTGTCGCTGTCATCCGGACAAGAGATGATGGTCATCCTGAAGAGGGTGATGTCAGTCAAGACAGAGACAAATGAACAGATTTGAGATGATTTTTGGCATTACTTTTTGGATGCAATGGCTTGAATGTCATTTCTTTTTTGTTCAGTCACCCTCATTAGACTGTGAACCCCAGGAGGCATGCCATAATATTCACCTCCTTATCTCCAGAGCCAAACATGAAGAAGTTTACTGAATGAGTGGGATTCGGCAAATTGAAAATTTGCCTCCTGGATATACTGTGGCTTGGAATGTCCCACAAATGGGCTGAAGCTGTTACATAGAGGGAGAAGATTAATATATACATTTTTTATCCATTAAGAGAGAAAGCCACCAATTAGATTTTCTGTAGGCTGGTGAGGGAAGTTGATTTAAGAAATCCTTCCTGTGCCACCCTGCTGATCCTTTTGTGGGAAAGATTGGATTCCAAGAAAACCCTAGTGTCCTGTGCAGACCCGCTCCATTCCCTCATGGGTTTTCAATTTCATCTATTTCTTGTCAGTTGCGGGTCTCTCTACATCCCAGGAGAGAATGAAAGAGTGGGCATCTGTACAATGCCTTTGGAGAAAATAGATTTTAGATAGAGCCAATAAATCCAGCACACAGAATAGCTCCCTTTAACAAAGGGAATGGCTGGTGGATGGGGAAAAAAAAATCTTGTACAAAGAAAACCATCACAAAGGCCACAAGGAAGTCTGTGCTCCACGGCCCCAACACCCCCAAGGAGGGCACTGCTTGTCCCTTCCCTCAGCTTCTCATGAAGCTCTAGCTCAGACCCTGACCTGTGGGGCTAACTCCAGCACAGGTCCTAGTAGGTGATTTTTAGCAGAAAGAGAGAACTGAGCATCAGCAATACTGTCTATCTACCTGGGAAGACAGAGCAAAGCAGAGATGTAGTAGGTGAGCCAGCAGCCAGGGCTCCAAGATTCAGGCCCTGGCCAGGGACTCTTCTGCTCTGCAGGCACTCATTCCCAAACGCACACCCAGGTCCCCATTTGCCAGCAATCACAAGGTTCAGAGAGCCCAGAAAGCCACGTGCTTCCACAACTCAGCCTGCTTCCCCCACCATCTGCTCCTCTGAATGGGCCAGGCTCATAGGGAGGCCTATCGGCCAGAAACCAGTGCCTGATTCTCCCTCTGTGGCTGTGTGGGGAATGCAGAGGGCACTTATGTTGGCCCTGATTCTTGTTCTGGGGCAGCTGATGCCTGCTCATTCTAGGCAGGGCACAGACAATGCCAGAGGCCGGATCCCATCCCCCCCCTGGATTGCTGAGGGTCCCTGCTTGTTGCCAGGTGTAGGACCGACTGGGTTTGGTGGTTAGTGCTCTAGGTCATGTCCACTGCTGTAGGTCAAGGCAATCTTACTGTGATGCTTTTCTGCATTCACCAGCTGAATTTAAAGTTGGTATTCTGTTGGACAGAAAATAAACGGAAACCAAACAAAGCCAGTTTCTAGAATAACACCTTGCCTCCTGCCATCCATAGTACACCTTAATTGTTTGTGGTACATTAAAAAAGGAGTGGAAATCAACTGACGTGCCAGTCAACAACTTCTTCCCTCACCCACTGACCTGCGGGACAGCAGACACTATTGCTGGGAAGAGATGGGTCCCTTGACAGCACCATGAGCCAGTAAATGCAGAATCTCTGGCTTCCTCCTTCCCTTCTCTCCCCAGCACAGTGCCCAGAGCATAGTAAAGACTGAATTAATAAGTTCATCATTGGGTCAACTCTGGACTGGGCTGACTTGTCACCATCAGTCCCTGCAAAACCAGGAAGGACTTGTCCACTCACTGACCGCAGATGAACCTTTGATAAACTGTTGATTCCTTTGGTTATTTATGAATTATAACATACATATAAATGAGTATGTTTTATTAGTTGGTACAAATATTACATTTTATCTCTGTAAAACATGCACTTCATTCTCCAGTTAACCTGGGTTAAAAAATGTGCTTCCGGGATGCCGTTAGAACTTGCATTCCTGAGCGCTCCTTCAGTCCTAGGCCCTGGCTCTGCAGAGCTCAGCAAAACCACCTCGGCGTCAATCGGGTTAACAATAAACAATTGACAGCGATTTAATTTTTCCCCATAATTCCACATAAGGACTATAAGCCAGCCTATGTTACTGTCATAGGATTACGTTGGCTCCTTACTATACTGTAATGTTTCCTTTATATTGGAGTCCTATAGTATTTACTTTAAACAGAGGGGCACTAGCCTCTAGGAGACGAGGTAGATAGTAGATTAGGAGTGCAGACATTTTTAATTAGGACAGAAGACCGTCAGTAAGACCGTGAAGTGGGCCAGCATGTTTTGTGTGCACCTGTGGGAACTTACTGCGAGGTGTCAACAGAGTCATGTGTACATTAACTGCCGGTTGTAGGCTAAACAAATACTATTCGTGACCTAGATATTTTCTGCAGGTCCACAGGCACGTACTTCAAACCTTTGGGCCAAGTGTGTTTTGGAAGTCAGATATTTTAGGTTTGGGGAGTCAGGTAATGGGATGTACAAACCATATATTGATAACATTCCCAGCAGAGTGAGGGGCAGCACCCAGTAATCAAGCACTAAGAGTTCTGCAATTAAACATGGGAATGTTCACTACTAATGGGATAAAGAAAGACTACAAATAGCCTTATGTCGATTCAAGTCAGGTTTTAGCAGCCCCCCCCAATTAGTTTGTCATACAATTAGCAAGAGCACTGTTTTCAGTGCTTTATGAAGTTCAGGATTGAGGGTAAGGAATTGTAGGTCTATTTTAATTTAAAGATATGAATATACTGATCAATAAGAGAAATTTAAAAAATAAGTGTCGATATTTAATAATACACATTTTGCCATTATTTATTTTCTCAGTCAATGGCTGGATACAAAGACGACCAAATCTTATTCCAGAATTCACAAAGACGAGCTTCGAATTGGATTCGCACTTCGAATCCTTAAAAGGGGAAAACTCTCCCTGGCTGTTGTAGGAGAAAGATAGGGAACAGGGGAAGCAGAGCCTGAGAGGAGGTACCTTGCTGACTCTGAAGATGAAGGAAGGGACCAGAAACAGAACGCGTGTACCTGCAGAATGAAAGATTATTGGGCTGTCAGAGGAATGAGGTTCAGTGTTTGTTGTTCCTTTGTTTCTCTCTCATTGCCCCTGATCGCACTCTCCTTACACTTCATGGGGATTGTTGGCCTGTCCCCCATCGACCCACAGGTTCCTTGAAGGCAGACGTGATGTCTCATTCACTACTTGAATCCTATGTCTGGCCCAGAGCCTGTCTTAAAGCCTCTCCTTATGGGAGAGTCAGTGAAGGAATGGATATTAAAGGAGCTATCCACCTTTGTCTCCTGGTCCCCTCTGCCATCGGTACATACAGGAGTGAAAACAAATGACTGGGATAAATGAATCTTCTTTTCACAAGATCATGTGAGACTGAAAGCAATTAGTCCCACTAGCGAGCTCATCACGGGAGGTAGGCATGGCCCTCTAGTACCTCCCCAAATTCACTTTTCTTTTTTAGAGGCAACCAGGAAACCAACAAAGACTCGAGTGAGAGCAATGGTTCTGGATTTACCCAACCAGAGACTTTATGAACCAGTAGACCACCACCCGAGAAGCAGCAACGTGGGAACTCCTCACGCTCTTCCACATCCCAGAAGCCCTGGGCCTCCCTCACGGCGTTATACCCGCCATTGCAGGTCATCGTTCACAGTGCTGCCTTGGCAAATGGCAACATCCACATCAGCAAGGGAAATGTTTTCATTTCTTCGTTTCCATTTGATATAGATTTGGCCCTTTCATGATATAGGGCCCTCGATTCCTAACAGGCCATGTCACAGAGACTTTCCTGTGTTAAGTGTGGTTAAATTAATTGGACAAGGACAATTAGCTGCTTGTTATCCCACATTAGTCAGAAACGAATGAGGATCACTGCCAAGGCCATGCACAGGAGTGACGTACACACGGGGTGCTGGTTCTGAATTGCCTTCAGACAGCATGCTCTTCCCAATATTTAGACCACAATACAGACAGTAGTTTGGGGGGAATGGAAATAAAGAAAAAGAACAAAAAGAAAAGGAACTCCATAAATTTCCAAAACTATTGTGTTTCCTGACTAATATAGAAATCGGAGTCACAAGACCTCAAGACATTCTGCCCCTTAGGGAGGGAATGTCGGCTGGTACAGTGTAACCTACTTCTAAGAAGTTTTAAATCAACCACGTAGAAAAGGACTCACTTTCACTCAGTCCTCAGTCGTGTTTCTCTTAAAGATAAGACTTTGCTGATGTAGTGTAAGCCTCGCAAATTGCTGAGAAAAAGAAAGCATTTTTGATTTTGGAAAACTTCCAAAATTTGGAGGAACCTCAACAGTGTACAGGCCTGGGGTAGGCTCCTGGCTGTGTGGACGCTTTCCTGGGCAGGAGACCATGGTTAACACTGCTGCCAGCAGCCAGGAGCTGGGGTGAAGGGCACGCCCTTGGGCTGCTGTAAGACCATCCCCGCCAGGCTAAAGTATCATGCTCCTGCCCTCCCTGACTCTGCCTTAAAAAGAATCACCAAGAACCTCCCCCAACCCCATGTAGAGCAGAAGTCCTCTGTGCTCACGGGCAAGACTCAGCTGCAATGCCTGTTAAAAATGCACAGTCCTGGGCCCCCCAGCCCTGAGATCCAGGGTGGGGCCCAGGACTCTGCAGTGTTCCGAGCTCAACAGCACAAGTGGAGAAACTCAGCTCCCAATGCTTGCACAAGTTCCCCGTGAGAGAGCAACTAATGGGACATTATTAATACCCATGAGAAAACTGCAGGAAACAGAGAAGCAGAAGCTCCTTTGAAAGACTGATGCCTTGTGCTATTTCAAGTACGTTCACAGAGACTCTGGATGTCATTTATTTGAGACGCTACTTTGTGTTGGGCTTGGTGCCAGGCACTCGTGTGGCATCTCTCATCCTCACAGTCATTCACAAGATATTCTCCTGTTTTGCAGACGAGAAAACAGAAACCCAGAGACGGACCGCAAGCCCAGGTTCCTGTGTCTGCAGCGCCCGAGCCTGCTCCCCTCTGCTGAGCTGGCAATGGCATCAACAGACACTCAGTAAAAATAACGCCAAGCAGGTCTCCCTCCTCCTTCCTCTTCTACATCCAGGGCCCCCAGCATCTCTTAGGGTCGATGGCCTTTGCTTCAGAAGTGTTTATTTTTCTATTTCCCCCTGCAGTGGACGCCACGAGGAGACACCCCCGATTTCAAATAGGTTACTTAGAATCCCATAAGCTTATACTGATGTCAGGGGAAAAATGTCTTTGAGGAGTCCATCTAGAAGGGACGTGGCCTCCTCTGCAGAGTCCTTTCCGCTGCTTTTCTCTGGCCCTGAGCACTCAGGCTGACAAAGCTCCAGGCCTCACAGAAACACCAGAGCTTCAGACACCAAAAACCCTCCTGCAAGAGGCTGAGTCGTGACACAGGTCCGGTAACACCGGTGGGCACATTTAGTAAACCCATGGAAGTAGTGGAAGTGCAAGGAAGTTATTTGTCTATTTATAACCTAGGGACAATATGCAATCATCCTCCTCCTCTCGGGAAGACGCATGGAGGTGTGGGCTGAGTTAGAGGAGCAAGCCGAGTGAGAGCTCAGAGACTGCTGACAGCCCAGCCACTGCTGGGGAGGGGGCAGGGTTCAGAGCCCTGGCGGGAGGGGCCTCTGTGGGTGGAGAAGTGCCCAGCTGGAGGCGGCCTGCACATGATCTTCACTGCAGCAGAAAGAGGATGAGAAAGAGGTCTTTAAATAGTCTTTTTATTTCCAAAGATGAAATAGGTTAAAGGCGGCTGATCATTCTTTTTGCTTACGTTCAGCCCATCGTGAGCATTTGGTCTTTGGGGGAAGCTCTACCTGCATATTTATGTAACCAAGCCTTTGGCCACTGCAGGCCCTCTACTCTATGGCCGTAGCCCAGGTCACTTGCTCAGTGATGCCCAATTACCAGCCCCGAATTGGGCTGAACCAGTCCAGGTGGGCCAGCTCTTTGAAGAGTGAGCATCTCACACCATTTATTTCCCTACGCAGATTTCTTTGTCATCAGTTCTGGGTCAGACTCTGCTCACCCAAAGAAAACATGGCTTCAGTTCTCGCCATGAATACTTACTGCTTTCTGTCCACTTTCCACTCCAGCGTGGGGCATCGTTCCTTTCCCCGTTCCTGCAGGGGGACGCAGCCACCCCACTCCTGCTGTGGTCTGTGAGGCCAGGCTGGTCAGGTCCCTGAGCTGGGCCAACCAGACTCTTCCCTGGAAACTCAGAATAGGGTGACTGAGTTTCCTCTGGAAGGCGGGATTAGTAGCACTTGATCTTAGAAAATTATCTACAGCTGTATTTTTTGGTCATGTGATCTAAAGAAGCAGAGGAAGTGAGGTTATAGAGAAGAAGAGAAGAATGGGCCAGAAACAAAGAGCTGGAAACAGAGAAGGGGGAAGGACCTGGGGCCGTTCAGTCCCAGGTTCTGTGTCACTTTGGCCCGGATGCATTTCTCAATACAACTGAGCTGGACCCAGTGGTCTCTGTAATCTGCATTCAATACAGTTCTCTACATCTGACTCACCTCATTTTCCTCCAAGTAGTAAAACCTGAGAATTGTCCTGTTGTGTTCAGTTGAGCACGTGGGTTCCCAGCATTGTCTCATGGGGGCAAAGACATGGCGTTTCCCTAAAATACGTTGTTTGCCTTAAAACTCCTATCACAACAATGCTGAGTTTTTATGAAGCAGCTACATACAGTGTTGACTCAACTTATTGACAGTAAACAGAGGCTTATTGAGCGTAAGCCAGCTGCCTCAGGCCGCTGGGTGAGCAGCCCAATGGCCAAGCTGGGATCCCTGCTGCTCACTGGCTCTGCTCCGTGGAGCTCCAGTGCAGGGGGCGGTCGTCCAACCAGGGGTCTGCACCCGAGTGTGGTGATCACAGTCGCCTGCATTCTCGCCCCGGAGCTGCCTGAGCAGAAGTTTGGCATGAGGAAAGTAGCAAGATTTGCTTTTTAAAACTTTTAAAAGTTAAAAGTTTGAAAGAAAAACACATGAATATTCAACAAATATTTACTCAGCACTCATTGATCAGAATTAGGTTTGGCCACAAAAACCTAATGCAGCTTAAACAAGGTAGAGGATTGCTTGGTTGCCTCTCATACACTTACGTGCCCCAACCAGGGATTGAACTCGCAGCCTAGGTATGTGTCCTGACCAGGGATTGAACCTGCAACATTTTGGTGTTTGCGACACTACTCCAACCAAGCCACTTGGCCGGGGCAGTGTTTTGTTCTGTTTTATTTTCTCTCTCATGTGAAAGAAGTCCAGAGGCAGGCAGTCTAGACCTGGTAACAAAAAGTCAGGTCCCTTCAACAATGGTTCTTATAAGTAAGCTTACCTCATGGACACAATTATGGCTGTTGCAGCTCCAGCCATTGCATTCATGTTCAAAGCAGTAGGAAGGAAGACAAGCCAAGGGCAAAAGGGCATGCATTCTTCAAAGAGTAAGCCTCCTTCAAAGTGTTCTCCAAGAAGTGCCACCCTATGTCTTCTGCTTACACCTCTGTGACCAGTTCTGTTGATGAGAGAGGCTGCAGGGGTAGCATTACCGCTGGGCACAACTGCTGGACCTGGCAGTGTAGGGACTTTGTTACTGAGGAAGAAGGGGAGCGTGGCTGTCAGGTGGGAAACCGTCGCCTTAGCACTACCCATTAGATGCTCAGCACGGCTCTAGGCTGTGAGGACACAGCAGTGTAAGGACACAGTCGTTGGCTGCTTTCACCTGCTTGTATTCAGTAGGGAGACAGACAATCAGTAAGCAAAAATAAATGTAACTTTAAGTAGTGACATGGAAGGGTGGTAAATTTAAACAGGGCAAAAAAGCCGAAGGTCTCTTTGAGCAGGTGACATATGAGCAGAGACCAGGGTGATGTGACCGGGGTGGCAGAGGCATCCTGGACAGAGGGAACAGCACCTACTGAGGCCTCAGGGCAGGGCGCTACACTGTGCAGTGGCCTGTCCAGATGAGATGGAAACTCACCGGGGTGGCGTTACCTGGAGGAAGATGTAAGCAACATTCCAGTCATGATGTTTTATTTATTCACAAAGTACATTTTCTTATCAACATGATAGGCATCGACAGTGCCAGTTATCACCATTAATCTTGTTGGGATAATTGTGACAATGGCCATCTCTTGCTCCCTGAAAGTGTCACGTGGGACGCAGTTTAGGAAATTGAAGTGAATTATTATAATACATTACACATCAGTACAGTATGGTGCTTCCAATTGCATTTCAGGACTTTAATTTTGTTACCATTATAATGTCAGAGTCTTCCCTCTCCCTAAAAGTGCTGTAGGAGATGACATTTATTTTTTTCAAGTGAATTGAAGTTGAAAAATGCCCACTTATGGGTATTGTAACCTATAGCATTTCCAGAGAGGCGGTGTCTTCCGTAAGACTGTTTGTCCTTGATTTTCTTTCTCCTGTGATTGTCTTCTGTGGGCTGGCAACAGTTTTTATTCACCTTATCCATATTGTTCATGATTTCATTGATTCAATAAAATTTCCATTTTAACCTTTGCTTTCATATTGAAATCATAATATTATAAAATCTCTTCTTGGGAGCCAGACCCGCCTCCCCCCACACAAATGCCCCTTTTTCTGGAAAATGCTCTTTTCCAGATCTGTGTGATGTCTCTTGATAAAACAGTCATCGGTATGCACCTTCTGTAACCATGACATCGAACAAGCAAGACCATGGCATAGAATCATGAACTGATGCTTTGCCTCCCGCGGTCTCTTGAAACCCGCTGTGGAGGCTTAGTTTTTCTCTTGCATCTAGTTGAAAAAATCAGGCAGACTTCCTGGTCACCCAGATAATGTAACATCCTTCAGTCAATGATTTAAAAGTCCAGTCACATGAAATAGATAATACTTTGAACTTGGTTCAATGTTTGGTTTTCCTTCCCCGATTATGCCCTATTGCAGGTGGGAGCTTGCAGAAGGAATCTGAATGTATTCTTTCTTCCAATTTTGCTTTTGCATCTTCCTCCTCCAACTCATTCCCTTGATTTCTGAGCCCACCAGGGCAGGAGGGAGAAGAGACAATGACGTTGGTCAGAAAAGTTTTTCCTCACCTGATACTATCATGAGCTCAGTGTTGCCCTCTCTGGGTCTGGGATGTGTTGAAAGCCGATTCTTATGGTCATATGTATCTTGTGGGGTTTTTGTTGTTGTTGTTGTTGTTTGTTTTTTTGACATTCCCTATCACTGGAAACCTCCTGTCCTCTGTAGGTCACTAACAGGAAATAAGACACTCTTCTCCAGCTCGTCACTGTATGCTTCTCTGCTTCCTGGCATTTTGCATTGTTTCTGGCTGATTGCTTCTGCTGTTTGGTCATCTCTCCAGGCAGCCCTCTTGGGTAAGACGAGGCTTGCTCCACATTTTGCTCATGGAAAGCTGCCACCTGTCTTTTGCGCGGACAAACAGTGAGAGCAGGCCCCCAAGCTCAGCCTTTTCTCCGTGGTTAGTGGGTCAGCAGCTGGACAGCCCAACTCTTGCTCTTGAAAAGTTTTGGGTCAGAGTCAGACACCGTTTAATGTGTCCCACAACTGCAAGGGACACAGATCATGCTCTTGGGGTGTTCCTTTCAAAGGCTCTCTGATCTTTCTAACACAAGGAGCTGGCGTCCAGTCCCGTCTCTGAGGGAAGGAGGGGGACCATAACACTCCAAGAGCATTCTCTACAAATGTTCTCTCAAGCTTCACACTCTCCTTTCTTGAATTCTCTGATCTCTCATATTGGCTAGAGGTGGATGGTCTGCTCATGGATGAAACCGGTTTTCAGCCCCTCATCTCTTTTTTTAAAAAAACAAAAATACTCTTTATTTTTAAATAATTATAGGTTCATAGGAAATTGCAAAGAAATGTACAGGGAGATTCCCAAGAAACTATTTTTATTTTAAAAATATATTTCAAAAAGATTTTCTTTATTTATTTTTAGAGAGAGGGGAAGGGAGAGAGAGAGAAACACAAGGCCTGCAACCCAGGCATGTGCCCTGACTGGGAATTGAACCAGAGACCCTTTGCTTTGCGCAGTTCAGTGTTCAATCCACTGAACCACTCAAGCCAGGGGAGATTCCCAAGAAACATTTACCTTCAAAGTTAACATCTTGCATCACTATAAAGCAGCAGTGAAACCAGAAAACTGCCCTTGGTACAATCCACAGAGCTTAGGCAGATTTCATTGGTTATGCATGCACTCAATTGTGTGTGTGTGTGTTTGCAACTCTGCAGTTTTAGTATGTGTGGTTTTATGTAACTCCTGTCACAGTCGAATACATACCTGTACAGTTCCCACAAGGCTTTTTCATGCTACCCCTGTAAGCACCCGCTTCTTCTCTTATCCCAAACCAGAAACCACTAACTAATCTGTTCTCCCTCTCTGTAATTGCCATTTCACGGAACCATTCAGAATGTATCTTTTTGCCACGGCCAGCCGTCCCCCTTTTATAGTCCTTTAAAAAGTAATAGTCTTGCTTTAGCACGTAAGATGTATTATTTTGATGCTTCAGCTAAAATAGAGGGAAGGAGAGTCCCATTTTAATGTCAGGTTGGGACATATTTTTATTTTGTGTCTTTCTGATGATTCAGCACTTCATTCACTTTACAAATATTTATGGAGTGCCTGGCATCCTACTGTCTTTGACGCTACTGCCATGCATTAAGCTTAACGTTCCCAGGAAAGCGAATAGCTCCCAAGGTCTCCTTGGGGCTTTCAGGTTGTTCCTGGGCTATCTGTCATGGGACAACTGTATGTCTGCGGTGCTTTAACCTGGACTTGCCCACATGGAAATTCCTGGCCGATTTCTGCTTTGCCTTCAAAAGTCTCTATCTGATTGACTTGCCATTTCGCTTCTGAAGATGTCTTGGGGGCATCTACAGCCTTGAAGTTTTCATTGTATACGTAGTTCTTCTGATCTCTGTAAGAAATGACCAAGATCAGCCCCTCTTTTTGCAAGGAAATGGCTCTTTTTTACTGCCTCGTTCTCCTATTTGGGGATTGGATTCTTCATCCATTTCCCATCGTCTCTCACTGTTATGGTGCCTCCGTCATGTTTTACTCGCCCACACCAAGGTTTTGGTGTGGGTCTCAGTCAGGGGCAATCCCAAAATCTAGAAAGTGACTTGCCCCCCTTTCTGCCTGTACATGCTGATGAGCAGACCGGTGTCCGCCCTCTGTAGAACTCCCCCCGCCCTTGCCTCCATGGGTGGTGCTGATGTGAGCTCTGCGCAACTCTGTGCTTGAGTTAACGCTCCCACCAGCGTGGCTGGTATGGAGGGACAGACAACCAGTGGGTGGTGTTCCGGGGTCCGCAGAATAGGGCTGACGTTGGCAACCAGACCGTTGTCTGTCGGACACAGCAGATGTGGCCACAGCTGGTCTATCACAGTCAGCAGCTCCACAAGTCTGCCCACGAGTTCATTCGAAATTCTTAGGTGATCACATCCTGTCTGGGTGATTTATTGATATCTGTTCGGCCAGTTCAGACTAGGATATTCCGTGCATTTATTGCAATCGTATTGAGAATGCGCCAATCTCTTCATTTCAAGGGCACACATCTTCCCTGGTACAGGGCAGGGCACAGCACTGATACAATCTCTTTTCTATTTCGTTTTTCATTTTTTTTAGTGCATTCCATTGGTGCTCTCAGCTTCTTGGTTTTGTTTTTGACATTCTTTGAGGCTGCCTGCAAGGTGTTGTTTAATAGATCAGAGGATTTCAGAAATAAAAGGAATGTTAAAATGTAATTTGGTCCAAATGCCACAGCTTAAAGATGAATAACTAAATTTGAAAGAAGTTGCGTGACTTGATCTGACCCACTTAATGGCTTATGTTTCCTTTCTGGTTAGGGGTGCTTGTTTTGTGCTATTCATGTTAATGTAAAAATTCGAATAACAGGGGTACCTTCGGGGTGGGGGGCTTTAAACTGCTGCTGTCCTTTTGTAAATTCCCATGGTGCACAAAGAGAGGGCAGCTGATAAAATGCCTTCGGGTGCCTGGTGGTGGCTGGGGAGTTGTTTTCTGCTACTCAGGATCCAGAGGAGCCCCCAATAGACCTGCCGGATCTTAAGGCAGCAACCCCCTCCGTCTGATGCTCTCCAGTCCAGGGTTTCCCCCGCTGACAGTCCCTACAGCTTCTGCTCGACACCCTCAAAGGGCTCATTCAATTCTCCGTCAGCTACACTTCCTGGGGACAGTGTGTTCCTTTTATAAACAGCCCGCTTCCCTACAGGCTGCTTTCTCAGAGAGTCTATCTCATTTGCCATCTCCGCTGGGACATCTGAGACATGATACACAGGGTTTAAGTGGGATGGGATGAGACGGGAGCCCTTTCATTTCTTTCCGGAGGGTGTGAAGCCAGAGCCTTTGATGGGCCATCCTGCTGCCTTATTTTTACAGCGAAAACGGGGCACAGATTCTCCTTCTTCTCTCCAGCCCTCATTCTGAGGCTGCACATGCCTTTGGTGCTGTTGGGACATTTCAGTTTCCATCTGGTCCAAAGGGCCGTTATCCCTGTGTTGTTCTCAGTGGCCTTCACCCTTGCCCTGGGGTTGGAGGCGCCTGCTTTCTTTCTCTGCCTCCTCTTCAGTGGGCCTGTGCTAGGGCTGGAAGGACCAGGGATAAACACCAAACGCGCCTCATTCCTCCTCAAGGCTAACACAGCGGGGCAGGCCAGTTTCAAGCTTTTCAGTGCTGGCCAGGCACACAGCAAGCCCTCTGTGAGCCCTTGCTCACCACTGGATGTGTTCTGGCAGCCTCTCCTGGCCTCCTCTCCAGCCCCACAGGGTGGGTCTGCTCTCCATGCAACTGCCAGAGAGAACTTCAGAAATGGGCATCGGTGTCGTCACCCCCTGCACAGTGCCCTCCTTGCCATGCACATGGCCGCCCCTCACCGTTACCACATGGAAAAATGGATGACGGTCCCTGTTTTCCTATCCCAGTGGTGTAGTAGGAGAATGATGCCACGCCTCTGGTGTACTCCCTGCCCTTGCCTTTGACTTAGTCACCTGGTGCGCCCTGGCCTGGGAGGGTAATGGACCTGACTCTGTGCAGGTGGGTTGCTCCCCTGGGCCTCTGCCATCACCAGGACACGAACATACCCCAGGAGCTGCTACTGCTATAGCATGGGCCCCAGAATGACACACGCAGCGCAGGGCCGCCCTGGCCAACCCACAGATGCACAGGGAGACAGATGCTCCGTGCTGCGTGCCACTAAGCTTCTGTGCTGCCAGACTGCGGGAGCTCATGGCGAAGAATCCAGTCCTAACTGCCTGCCACGCAGTCCTCGGCGTCCTTTCCAGTGGTGCGTTTGGACACGCTGGTCCTCATTCGCTGCCTCCCAGCAGCTTGTTCCTGCCTGAGGGCTTTGCACTTGCTGCTGCTTCTACTTCTAAAGTATTTTCTTCAACTATCCGATCAGATCTGTGGGAGGGTTAAGGGTGGTTCGTGGAGCAGGGTAAGGAGGTGGTAAGTCCTGAGAGGTACAGAAGGGAGCTGTTTTAAAGGGAGTGGCCTGACGAGGGGACACTTGAGTGGAAAACTGAAGGTGGTGAGGGAGCAAGCCACGCACGTGTCAGTCGGGGAAAGGGTGTCGTCTTCTGCTCACTCTAGGGAGACTGTCTGTGGCTCTCCTTTTCCTCTGGGTCACCTGGGGGTCACCACTGCTTGCTGTCCTCCCACACCTGAAGCAGAGACTGAGGTCTTGGACTCTTTAGCAGGCCCAAGCAGAAGTCCCAGTTCGGGTCACTGACGGAGTTGTCCAAAACGAGATCCAGTTTTCCTTGTCAAGGGGTAGTTACTCTGGGGCCTTTTTTGGCTGTTCTGCCCATTTTGTTCATGATGAGCTACTCCCCGGTCACACAGATGTACACTGGCATCTCAGATCATTTTTGCCAATGCACATTGCCTGATGTTTATTTGAGTTAAGTTTCATCTGCCTTCAGGCTGCACAGGCCCCAAAGTGTTCGAATGTATCTGGAGGGTTTTTTTTTTTTTTTTTCAAATCTTCTTAGCTTTTATCAGCCAAAACAATTTAGAGCCAATTGAAATCTCTGAGCACAGATTAAGTGATAATTACATGGCAACTGCCCATATAATCACTGACCAGGTAGCGGAGGCAGGGATGGCCAGGGTACATAGCAGGAGAGCAGTCGGGTCCAGGTTGTGCTTCTCAGGATCCCAGCCCTGAAGGGGCACGAAGGAGCTCGTCGCCATGTTTGCTTCTGTAAGTGGGGTTTGTAGATGTCTGTGCTTCAACCAGGCTGGGGAGCCCCCTTGCTGGGAGTGTGGGGGGTTGTGTTCCATAAGGCCCGTTCTGTCTGAGCGAGCTGGTTAGCAGAGGGAGAAGAGGGAGCAGAATTCCTGTGGGAAGTGAGCCAGTGGGGAGAGGAAGCTGGTGCAGCCGCAGCTTCAGATAAGTAAAAACACCAGCAACTTGTAGTCAAGGGGTAGAGAAGGAGCAGGGGTGTGGCTTCACCGACTTACCCCAAAAGGCCACCTGGTCACCTGGGCTGAACCTGAAAGCTGGGAGTGAGGGGCTGGACAGGGACGGCAGCAGCTGCCCTCGAAACCCGGGAAAAAGAAGGCAATGACGGGCCGGAACAGACGGAAGAGGAGAAACAGGAGCTGTTTGTGAAACCCAGATGTCCCAGAGCTGGGCAGGTTCCAGACTCATCTGTGTGGGCAGAGTTGGAGGGTTTCAACCAGCTAATCCAGTCAGCTCCTAGCTGTTCCACAGACGGTAGGTGCAAACCCAAAATCATCTCTGACATTCACTTTTTAAGGTTTCTTTTAAGATAAAACATGGAAAAACACCAAACCCAGAAGGTTCCTTTTTCTATGGGCCAGTTTACTGGAGCAGATATTGGGCCAGTATACAGGTTTGGATAGGTCCGAAAAGGCGAATTGCAGATGCCTCTTCCTGTTCAGCAGTGTTCTTGGAAGAGCTTCTCTTGCTGACATAAGGTTACTCGCTGTTTTTCTCTTCCATTTTTAGAAACAGAGGCCGGCAACGCTCCTGTCTCTGGACAACTTTTTTCTCCTTGTTGGTCAATTTGTTTCCAAGCTGGGTTCTTCAGGTTCATCTGCCCGGGCAGTCTGTGCTCCATAGCAATCGGACCTTGATGAAGCTTGGCCCTCGTTGCGAGAGCGTGACCATGACCCTTTTTACCGCCTTGCTAATGAGTCGCCACCCCACCCTCCCACCCAGTGCTTGTGGGTCTTGCTTCATATTCCTTGTGGCTGCAGGGGACGCCTACTGTTAAGAATGAGCGACAAAGACCATCAGTGCTTGGGGGATCGAATGCCGAGCTGCGGCCTGTGTTAGCCCTGGCTCGCTGAGGGGTCAACCAGGTGGGGAAGAGGTGCGTCCAGAAGGAAGCCTCAGACCAGAAGCCCCACCGGTGGCATGGGTTTCCCTTCAATGCGGAGTGAGGCTTATGCATTTGCCAGGCCCGCTGTCGTACCTTAAGTACTCTGAGCAGCTTAAACAACAGGACTTTATTGCCTCGCAGTTCTGGAGGCTGGAAGTCTGAGATGGGGTGTCAGCAGCATTGGCTCCTTCTGAGGGCCCTGAGGGAAGGATCTGTTCCAGGCCTGTCTCCTTGGCTTGCAGGTGGCTGTCTTCGCGCTGTGCCATCACAGTGTCTCCCCTCCACGTGTGTCTGTGCTCCAACGTGCTCTCCCCAGCCAGTCCACCAGAGATGTCGCAGGGTGTGTTAGACAACTCCTGGCATCTGACCTGCCCTGGCGCTTGGCACCTTGGGTGCTGACCTGATCAAGTCTTAGCCTAGGTGGCCAGATCATGTCACAAGTGAATCAGGTTGTCATTTGTTAGCCAAATAATGGGACTGGTTATCTGAATCAGACACTCAGTATAAGGGCAGAGATCCAGACGAACAGCCTGGACTCGATCCCAACCCCTTGGTCAGGGGAAGGGAATGCTGCTGGGCACCCTCTGAGTCAGGCAGCTGGCCTCTTGGGCTGGCCTTAGGAAATGGTAGTGAATGTCACCTGAAGAAGGCATGCTCAGAGCTGTGCGCTCGAAGAACAGGCAGTTTTGCCCTGAGGGTAGCACCCCGGCCCTGGCTGGATGCAGAGAGAAGGAATGTCTGTCTGGACGGAACTGCCAGGGCTCCATGATTCTCTCAGCAGCTTCCCCAAGTCGCAGGGCTGCCCCTGGCGGAGGCCAGCTTGAGGGGGTGTTTTTGCCCCTAGTGGGCAACAGCAGGAAAGTGACAAGGGGAACTGATTCATGAGGATGTAAAGGTGGCCTTTTGAGAATTCAGGAAAAGATAGGTCTAGCCCTATATCTTATTAGGTAGGCATGTCGGCCAGCTTACTTTTGATTTATGAAGGAATTATGGCTGTATTTTGAACTAGCAGCTGGAGTGGTGTGGAAAATGCAGGTGGCAGGGACAAAGGAACAAGAGGTTGATGGGGACAGGGACAGCCCTGCGTGAAAGTACACCTGGAAAAGCAGACACACCTGCCATTTTCAAACCTAATGTCAACGATGAACACTTAGACATTTCTCTAACGCTTAACAGTTTATCAAGAGTTTTCACATAGTGTATCTCCTGTCTTTACAACGCCTCTACAAATAGCATGCTGACATCTTACAGTGGAGGAAACTGAGGCTCAGAGATGGTAAATAACTTGCCAAGTTCACGGAGCTAATAAGTGACAGGCTTAGGGCTCTGACCAGGGTATCTAACTCCAAACCTTGCATTCTTGGCTGCCGATGCTCCTGGATTATTTTACCGTGGGACTTGACAGTGGTCAACCCGGGGAGGGAGGAGTGTTTTGTCCCTGACATTATTTGCAATTGTCAGTTGCACGGCGATGATAATGAAGCAGACTAACTTCTAGTTGGTTCTGTCATTACAGACAGTGCACCCACTTCCTGTCTCAAGAACCTCATTGCAAGGATCCTCACTGTTGGGCTGCAGACTTAACGTTTCCAGCTAGTGGCTCCAGAGCACCAGGAGCAGAGACAATCGGTGGCGTGCACCAGGTCGTTAACAGGGAAATGTGGACCTTTTCAGAAATTTTGCACGGGCGTGAGTCGCTGGATCCTGCTGGGGGCCAGAAAGGCTTGTGTTCTGTCCTTTAGAAAGGAACTGGGGGGCAGAGGTGAGGAGATTCTGGCCCTGCTGCAGCTTAGGCCGAACACCCCTCACAGTGAGGCAGGAGCCTCAGAGCAGCCTGGAGACAGCCCGGCAGGGAAAGCAGGGACAGAGATGCTGCACACAGCCAATGGACAGGCACGTGCTGGAGGGCAGCCAACCAGAAGGCTCACCTGCACTTGATACAGGGACCGAACAGACACAGGTGCTATAAAATGGGCATCCGGCACATTTGATTAAAAACCGCTGCATTTTCTGACGTGGAGCTACAATTGCTGTGATAGAGCTACAATTGCTGTGATAACCTCCCTCCCATGCTCCTTGAAAAAAACAATCTTAAAGCAAGTTCATTAGTCAGGTAACTGTGCAAATGTGTGCGTGTTATCCAGGTGCTACAGGGAGAAGTGCAAAATATTTTCCCTCCTTGCCCCTCAAGGTGAATTCTAGGAGGAGGAACAATTGGAGTTCTAGTCCGATTCAGAGCAGTAAGCTCTTGGTGTTGAGCTGAAATTTCCTATCCAGATTCGGAGTCAGACGGTCTCCTTCTGGGCGTGGTAGAGCTTGCAGGTGACAGACAAGTGATGAGCTGGCCTGAGTCCTGGGGCCACCTTCATGGCCATGGACATGAGGGCACCAGCCTGTGACAATGACCCTTTGGCCACTATGCAAACTGTCGTTAAATGCCTGACCACTTGAGAACCAGTTTATCAATTTCTCTTGATGTGGAAATACCTTTTGTTTTTGTAAACAAGAAATGACAAAATAATGCTATGTCCTTGTAAACCCACAGTCAAACAGTACGGACATAAATAAACAATGAAAGTTTCCCCTTAACTTCCTATTCCTATGCTCTCTCTCCCCTCCTCATCCACGGCCACTGTGGACAATGTGAGTCGAATCCATCCTGACCTTTGTCCTGTACTGTCACCTGTAGACCTGGTGACCATGTGTGTGTGCCTACTGATTAATTAATGAGACCCTATCACAATGCTGTGTGACACAATCTCAGTGAGTTGCTTTTTTCAATGGAGACTTTTACGCATCAGCACATATAGACAGACCCACCTTATTCTTTTAATCAGTGCAGACTATTAAATCACTCTACTAATATCGACATTCAGATTATGGGAATGTCAGACCGAAATAGTTCATGCTTCTTTTACCCTCTTACTGATCCTGAATCTTTCAAGTTCTCTAAGGGCCATGTGGGGCTACTGCCTTTGGCAATTGGAAGAACAAGAAAACTGCCCCCAGCCCTTCCCTAGGCCCTACCCCAAATCACTCCTCCCCTGAAGCCTGACCGTTCTAATTTCCATTTCTGCATCCTTTGTTTTTTTCATTACCTACCCCCAGGATCATCTTTTAAAATGCAGAGAAACTAGGGGTCAAGAGGGGTGGGGACAAAACCTTAAGAAGAGTTCCCATGCCATAACCAAGAGAGGGCTTTGCAAAGAATAGAGATAATTCACGTGCAAGGGATTGCTGTTATTCCTGCATAGAAGTCCCTTTCACCTGGGTCATGCCCCTGCTGGTCACAGCCTTCATGTGAACACGTGTGCAGCCCCTTCCTGGGGAGACAGAAGGGGCTTGGGAGGTTGGAGAGGATGGAACGTGTGGGTTGAAGAGGCACTGAGAGGGGATAGGGACAAAAGAGGGGCGAAAGGTGAGCCCCAGATGCTGACAGCTCACACTCACGCTGCCTTGCCCCCTCACAACGTTGCCTGGGGCTGACCCTGCCTGCTGACTGGGCTCGAAAGTTAAAATTGGGTTCCGCGGATGCTGGCCAATGACTTCCTTGCCATGGGAGTGATGGCTTTTTGCTGCGTTTGCAAGATGTGAATTCACTTTTTCAATATCAGTAATACACAGTAAAGAGCTTAATCCAATTTACAAAGAAATGGGATCAGACAAGCCTTGAAAACACAATGTGCCTTTATGGCTCTAAGATGTTCGCACGGGAGAAGAGCGAGCGTTACAGCAGCAAAGAAACACTCTCCATCACCATCATCCTCCCTCATCAGAATCGTGGCACAGGAGTGACACCGCTGGGGGACCTTGGAGACGCCTTTGGGACTCTCATTCCTGCACCTCACGCAGGTTTGAACAATCCCACCCAGCAAGGTGCTCCACTAATGTGCTGGTACTCACCCACGGAAATGAAGCTCCTGGCCCCTCCCAGGAAAGAGTCTGTGTAAAGTTATGTTCACGTGGAGAGTGTGCCGATCCACCAGCACTGCCTCTCCGGTCCTCTGTGAGCAGGGATGCTCCTTTGCTGGATGCGTGAGCCTGGCCTGAGTTACTGTGGGCCCGATTTGTGTGGAGGATGTGGCTCAGAGTCATGATGGGTCTGTTTTGTGGGCAAGAATGGACAGGGAGGGAAGGCTGGGACCCCTTGACCATGGAGCTGCTACGGAACAAAAGCCCATGTCCTATGTCTGCACATGCAAGGGGGGCCCCAGCTCCAGGTTGCTTTGACACCCTGATAATGCTGATCTGGTGAGTGGGTGGCCAGAAGTCTACAGAAAGCTGGAATCCTGATGATCAGGCAGGTAGGAAGGAGGGCTGGGCTCCCTCGTGGAGGTGGGGCTCCCACCAGGCTCCAGTGCTTCAGGCCCATGCACATGTCTGCATGTCAGGTGTGTGCCAGGCATGGTGCTGAGTTCAGCAATGAATCAAACTGTCCCCACTTTTCAGAAACTTCTAAGATGCCTAACACAAGCTGTCGAGGTGGCTTAAGAGGGCATGGAAGAGGGGCACTGAATTCAGCATGGGAACTGAGGAAAGGCTTTTTGCAAAAGGTGAGCTTAAGTTTGGAGGATGAGTGAAACAGGGTTATGTTTTTTTCGAGGGTGGGTAGCACATTCGAGGCAGAGGGAAGAATGAGGATGAGAAATAGATGGCTTGCTCCGTGAGGCTAGAGCTGCAAGAAATGGGAGCAGAGTAGTAAGGAGCGAGATGGTGGAAGGGTAGATGTGCCCTTCCAAGGAGCTACAACTACCATCAACAGGTGATAGAGATCCCGTCAAATGTTTTAAACAGGCAGTGACATGTCTTTACCTGTGTTTGCATGGGCCATGCTGGGGATGTCTGGAGCATGGAACAACTCTTGAAGCCAGGAGACAACTCAGGGATCTGGGACAGTAAGACAAGGGAAATGCAAGGAGGTCTTGCACTCGCCTGTGATTGGATCAGGTAAAGGTGGGGAAACAGGTGCAGGGACATGGGCTGCAGTGTTTGAGAATGGGAGTTAACGAGGACCAGGCAGGTTGCCGGGCCCCTTCAAAAGGAAGCAAGAGTTCCAGCAATCGGGCCAGGAGGAGCTGGAGCATGCAGCTAGGACTCTCTTGGCAGGAACTGGCAGGAAGAAAGCCAATGGATGGGAGAGTCCAGCTCTGTAAGCATGTGGGTGGTGGGGGCTACCCTGGGTAAAACAGGATCCCGACTCATGGCAGTGTGACGTATTACAGAGCCTACCTCTGAAGGCTATGAGGTCAGGATGGACCGTGGCCAAGGGGAGTGAAGAAAGGCCTGCAGGGTGGAGGTCTTTGGTTACTGCAGCAGGATGGGGCTGCGATAGGCAGTGACTGGCACATTCAGAATCCGCTGTGACCCACCCACCCGACCACCCTGCAAGGCTGTGCAATAGGCCAGGTCTTTGGAGCTAAGCAAACTGAGTCCAGTTTTTTCTCCGAATTTTCTAGCAAACTGAGGAGCTTGCTTAACTTCTCAGAATGTTCTTGTGTCTGCCTGTCTGTAAAACAGAGCTGATAGTAACTACTTTACCTGGTTTTTGTAAGGATTAAGTTAAATGAATACTATATGGAAAGCAATCAGCAAGAGTAGGTTCATGTATTCACCTGAATTTTCATTCACTGAGTTCCTGTTATTATGCAAAGAACCAGAGATCCAGCTGCGAACTTGACAAACAAGGCCCTTGTATTTCAGGAGCTTCAACAGCAAGTGCTTAGTTGCTCTCAGTGACACTCCGTTTTTTCCTTTCTCTCCAAGTCACTGTGCATTCTGGAGCGCCTTGCTCTCTCTCCTTGGAGCAACTCACTAATGCACTAGTTCCCATACTTGGTTTCCAGCTTATTAGTTATTATATTTTGTCTTGTTTAGGGCCCTTTGTAAATTGTTTGCAGCCCCCAGGGGAGTTTTCTGAGAGAGCAGATTCCAGGCCCCATTCCTCAGACACTGGATCAGAGCTTCCAGGGTCAGCTCATTCCTGGGAAGGGGATTTGATGATGACGTAGGCTTGGCAATCAGTGCCCCACCTTCCAGAGTGAAGAAGACAACCCTGGGTTTAAGACATATGGATTACAGCAGCATAGAAATCGAGCTGGGCCAGTGTCAAGAACCACAAAGAACGAGAAAATCTGCTAACTGTGCTTTTGGGTGTACTTGTTTCCTTGAGGGGAATTTTATGCTTACTTAATTAAAACATTCCGCTTTGATCATAGGTGTTGCTTTGACTTCTCAAGTATGAAATACAATTCTTGTGAGAGTCAGACAACTCATTTGACTGCAAACAATTTACAAAGGGCCCTAAACAAGACAAAATATAATAACTAATAAGCCTTAGAAATTAAGTGTAGATGTCTGTGGCGAAACCAATTATTCCTCTTGTTATGAACATTAACCCGCATTCCGTTTAAGCCTGTGACAACCTGATGACGTTCAGCATTAGCCACTGCTGACCGCAGCGGAAGAACTGCAGGGTGGATTCTGTCGCCTCTTCTCACGACTGTCCCTCTGTGTGCACGCCCTCTTCCAAGTATAAGGACGCCAGTCCTTTGGGTTAGGTCCCCAAATTACTGGCCTCCTCTTAACTTAATCACCTCTTTGGAGATACCCTCTCTGAATACGGGTACATTCTGAGGTACTGGGAGTTAGGACTCCAACATGTGAATTTCAGAGGTACACAATTCAACCCACAGCACTCCCTCAGGCTCCCCACGTATTCAGTTTTTGTTTTTTTTTATCATGTCCTGGACTGGGCTCCATTCCTGTGTCTGTTCCTACTTGCCTGCTTCTGTTTCAATCTTGTCCTGGAAAAAAAATGGACCAGAGGCCCAATAGGGACTTTATAAGTATCTTGTCTGAAGGCCTGGAACTGGCCACTCAGCCCTTCTGAGTGTCACAGTGCAGTGTCCACTGTCCTCGGCCTAAAGTCATCCTGAAAGCTCCCACAGCCCTGAGGCACCCAGGCCTTCCCATTACCTTCTCTCCAGAAACACTGACCTGGATTTTGCCTGTCCTGTGTCAATCACGAGTTTCAATAATCCAATTAAAATTGTACATTTATGGCCTCTTCCTAGCTTCCAGACATTATACTAGCCGCTTCCACATACATAAAACTGTTGTAACTGATTCAATTATGATTTAATTCAGGAAAGCTTATTGGATTTAGGCCTGCGCATTTTAAAAGTACAAGGCATGGTATAATCCTAGAACATCTTTTATGGTTCTGATGAGAAGCTTACATGCACCTTACAAGCAACACTCACACATTTTTATTGTCAGAGTGGTTGTGTTTTCTAGGCTTGTTCAGGTCGCAGTGGTTGGGGTATCTTTAGTAACCAAGGCTGGCTATAAGGATTCATGAGAAAACCAGGGAGACGGAAATGTCAAATGGCCCCAAGGATACAGAGACCATAGCCGAACTGCAAGCACATTCCAGAACCGCGCTCTGTGACCACGGGTTTATCACGTAACTGCAGCGACAGCGGCGGCGGCAGCAGCAGCAGTAGCAGAGGCAGCTGCGGCAAACTCCCTGCTCTAACGCGCTAGCTGTGTGACACTCAGTTCCTCTGGCCCTGCTTCTGCAGTCTCCGTGGCTCCTGCAGAAAACTGAGCCTCGCTCGGTGGATTCCGAGTCCTACCTCTCCTGGAGAAGATGTGATGGGCTCAGCCTTATTTGGCAAATGTTTCACAGGAAGCCGCCTCACAGGTCACTGGCCAAACTTCAGGTCAAATACCTGGTCCACCCCGCGGCATTATGGTGGGGCACACGGTGCTCTGAGGAGTCTCAGCAGGGGGCAGCGTGACTGACTGAGTCACTGGGTGGCACAGACCTGTGGGGAGATGTCTACTAAACCCCAGATGGTCCTTGGTTCATATCTTTTAAAAAATAAATATATATGATTGATTGTGTCATTACAGTCGTCCCAAATTTCCCCCTTCACTCCCCCCTCTGCCCTGTACTTGCCTTCCTTCCAGCAATCTCCCCTTAGTTCATGTCCCTGTGTTGTGCATATAAGTTCTTTGGTTTCTCCATTTCCTGTACTATTCTTGACAACCCCCTGCTTACTTTGTACCTACAAATTAGGCTTCTTAATCCCTGTACCTTTTCCCCCATTTTCCCCCTTCCCCTCCCCACTGATAACCTTCAAGATGATTTCCATATCTATGATTCTGTTCCTGTACTGGTTGTTTGCTTAGTTTGTTTTTTAAGATTCACTTGTTGATAGTTGTGGATTTGTTGCCCTTTTAATGTTCATAGTTTTGATCTTGTTCTTTTTCTTAAATAAGTCTCTTTAACATTCCACGTAATAATATCTTGGTGATGATGAACTCCTTTAGCTTTACCTTGTCTGAGAAGCACTTTATCTGCCCTTCCATTCTAAATGATAGCTTTGCTGGATAGAGTAATCTAGATTGTAGGTCATTGCTTTTTTTTTTAAGTAGGTTTTTTTTTTAAGTATTTTATTTATTTATCTTTAGAGGGGAAAGGAAGGAGAGAAATATCAATGTATGGTTGCCTCTTGTGAGTCCCCCACTGGGGACTGGCCTGCAACCCAGGCATGTGCCCTGACTGGGAATCAAACCGCGATCGTGTGGTTCGCAGGCCCGTGCTCAATCCACTGAGCTACACCAGCCAGGGCCGTAGGTCATTGCTTTTAATCAATCACTTTGAATACTTCTTTTTGCCGATCTCTTTTTGCCTGCAAAGTTTCTTTTGAGAAATCAGCTGATAGTCTCATGGGAACTCCCTTGTAGGTAACTCTGTTTTGTTGTTGTTGTTGTTTTGCTTTTGCTGCTTTTAAGATTCTTTCTTTATCTTTAACCTTTGGCATTTTAATTATGTTGTGTGTAGGTTGTGTCCTCTTTGGGCTCAACTGGTTTGAGATTCTCTGTGCTTCTTGGACTTGCATGTCTATTTCCTTCACCAAATTTGGGAAGTTTTCTTTCATTATTTTTTCAAAAACATTTTACTTTCTTGCTCTTCCTCTTTGCCTCCTGGTACCCCTATGATTTGGATCTTGGTATGCTTAAAGCTGTCCCAGAGGTTCCTAAGCCTATCCTCATTTTTTTGAATTCTTTTTTTATTCTTGCTGTTCTGATTGAAAGCTTTTTCCTTCCTTGTGTTCCAAATCACTGGTGTGGTTCTCAGCTTCATCCTTTCTACTGTTGATTCCCTGTAGATTTTTCTTTATTTCACTCAGCATAACCTCATTTCTTCCCTTATTTTTGCCATACTCAATGAGTTCTTTGAGCATCCTGATGCTCACCAGTGTTACGAACCCTGTGTCTGATAGGTTGGTTATCTCTGCTTCATTTAGTGCCTTGTCTGGGTTTTTTTCTAGTTCTTTCATTTGGGCCATGTTTCTTTGTCTCCTCAATTTGTCGGCCTCCCTGTGTTTGTTTCTGTGTATTAGGTAGCGCAGCTTTGACTCCTTGTAAAAGGCACCTTTAAGTTGTGTCAAATGGAGCTTTAGGTAATTACCAGGGCAGGGCAACCCCCTTCACTGCTTTGTAGCTCTGTGTGAAGGGAGGGCTCGGAGAGGGGACAATGCCATCACCTGGCTTCTGGAGGTTTGCCTGGCACTCACCCCATTTCCAGTCACTTAACTCACTTCGGGGACCAACTGGTGCCCTTCCAGCTGTTGCCCTGGTGGTGAATCCCAGAGTGGGTAGGTTTGCATACGTTCTAAATCCATGTGGGCTCTTTAAACAAACTATCTGGAAAATCTACCAGTTTCTTCCGCTGTCCCACCCCAACCCCTGTTTATTAAAGCCAGAAGTTATGGGGATTTATCTTCTTGGTGCTGGAACCCTGGGCTGTGCGCCTGATGTGGGGCTGGGAACGCTTGCTCCTGGGGTGGCCCTCCTGGTTTTTATCTGCCACACGTGAATGTGAGGCCACTTGTCCCGCCACTGCTGCCACCACTTCTCCACACGACACCAAGTCTCTGTGCCTCTCCGCCTGTCTCTGCAACTCTGCCCCTCTGACCTGTCTGGATGAATGTGGCTTCTTCAAATCCTTGCTTGTTAGACTTCCATACAGCTCGATTTTCTGGTGGTTCTGGTTGTTTTTTTATTTTAAGAAGTAGTTGTAATTCCCTCTGTGGTTGCAGAAGGAGGCAAGGTGGTCTGCCCAGGCCTCCATCTTCCATTGGCTCATTTCTGCCATGGGCTTTTCATGTGAAATGCCTTATTTCTTCATCTCCAAACACAGGAGTGGGTGGTGATGTCTTACCCTGACTTAAGGAGCTACATAATGATGAGGTAGAAAGATGGAAAAGCGGCAGGTATTCTATAATCATGGAACAGCATGGGTATTAGCAACCCAGACAGTAGGCCTAATCAATTCAGCAGAAGATACCATTAGCACTCAGCTACAAGGCTACCAGTGAGAAAACAAGCTGGTGTTTTTTATTGTATTATATCTGAACCGCTGATGTTCTCCCTGCTGGTAGGCGCCTGTGCCAGAATTGTTCAGAATTACTTTGTCAAGCCTGATTCTTTGGGAGCTGGGAGGGAAAACAGAGCTGGGGGCATTCTCTGCTGCAAACAACCATAAAATCCAACTTGAAAAGCTGTGCAAAGTCTCAACAGAGATAAGGTGGTTGGGAATTGGCTTCGGCTTGTGCAGAAAAAATGAAGAGAAGGAGGATGCCACCTTAGAAGGCTGAGTAGCAGAAACATGTCTCCAGGAAAGCAAGAGCTGTTCCCAGCGGACGCCACTGGGAGACCCTGAAGCCAGGCAGGTAGAAGAGGAGAGTAGGTGCCCGGTCGGATCGCCCAGTGCTTCTTGCTGCTCAGGCCATGGGCAAGGAAGGGGCCAGATGTAGACATGCAGTTGGGGAACATGCCCCAAGCCCGGCTGCTCCAGATCAGCCAAGGCCAAGGGCTGAGATGAGCCTGATCTCCTCAAGGAGACCAGAAGCATGGTGTCTAAGGGTCAAGGGCAGGCAGAATTCAATTCCTACAAGAGGACATTGACCAGAACAATGGAAGGTTTCAAGACCTTAGATATGCAATCCTAGAAGAGTGGGAACTGAGAATAAATTAACACCCTTCAAAGGGGTCCAGCCTAGGACCTAGGAACATGTCACTCTGGGGGTGGGGGTTCAGAAGCGAGTTCGGCTGATGGCTGCAGTGAAGGGACCTGCAAGGGGTAGGGACAGCTGTCCTAGCTGGTCCCTGGGACCTGGGTTGAACATTAAAATTAAGTCAGTACTTAAATTTTGGTGACTCATGAAAATCAATGACCAGTTCAGTGTTTGGTCTTCCCTGGAAAACAGAGATAATAGAGATCCTTGTGGGAGGATGTTGGAGGGAAAGGAGAGAAAGAATGTTATGAGAATGACTGGGTAATTGTGAGCAGCCTGGAGATCCTTGGCCAAAGGTGCCTTGCATGGAGTACTTGGAATAAGGCACCTGGAAGCTATAGAATAACTATGACTGAAGCAGTCAGTTCTCCTGATTGGCCCCAGATAAAGAAACAGATCCAAACTGAGCAGCACAAAGTTATGCAGAGCTCTGAGTGATGTTTTCTTTTTCTGACTCACTTTTCACACATTTGTCCCTTTAGCAATACGTAAGTCTCCATGGGCCTGTCACACCCGGGAGGACAGGCTCCCTGAACAAGAGTCACTTGTAAGCCCAGGTCAACACTGGGATGCTCTCCATCACACAGGGCTTTCCAGGAAGATCCTATTAAGAAGCCAGGTTCTTAACAGGCAAGGAACAGTGTTAATAAAAGTTCTTTTTACTTGAAAGGATACAGAAAAAAAAAACCCAATAAAGCTGAGCCCAACTCTTTAAAAAACAGTTGATAAAACAGACCAAAAAAAAGGAAGTAGTTTATTGTGGTTCTAAAAGAAAGGAAAGGGTTTTTCTTTCTCCTTTTAAAGGCAGAATTAATTAATCCACCACCACCAGCCTGAGCTCTGACTGGAACGTTAGCTTGGACTCTGGGGGTGGGGTGGGGGGGTGGGCAAGTCCACTGGACTATCCCCCGGATAAGCTCTCACGGAAGCAGCACTGTGGAAAGCAGTGAATTTAAATCCATCCACCAGGCAGAAACGGGCACCAGAAGTGGAGAGGAAAGTAAAATGACGAGAGTGCTGTTAAGAAGCAACTCTTAAGAAAAGAAGTGCAATTCCTTAAGCCTCCCTTAGGGACCAGATGGTAATAATATTAGAACGACCATAGTGGTATCAATGAGCCCGGTTCATTCGCCTCCCTCTGCCTTTCTCAGCTTCTTACAGCTAAATCCTTGGGGTGGTGGGGAGCGGTCTGCACTCCTGGGCTCGGACTTATTTTACTTCTTGAGCAAGCACAACAAAGGAGGCTGTCACTTCTTACTCTTCAACCAGTGGGGCCTAGAAGCCAGCTAGGACAACTGCTCCTGACCCCTCCCAGGTTCCTTTTGCTGAGACAAGAACCAAAGTCCCTTAGTGTAGACTTGAGTCCCCCTCCCAGAGTGACATGTTCCCCAGGTCCTGGGATGGACCACTTTGGAGGCTCTTGATTTCTTCTCTGTCCCTACTCTTCTCAGACTGCATATCTAAGGCCTTCATAGCTCCCATCCTCTGACCAATTTCCTCCCCTGGAGACTGAACTCCACCCTTGACCCCTAGGCTAGGGCCCTATCAAATGTGGGCAGACTCTGTGGAAGTAGGACCACAGCCTGTCTGAGCATTTGATGGCCATCTGGATTTTCTGCTGCTGTGTCCAGCTCCTGTTTCGATGCCCAGGTGGGCCCAGAGTATTGTGCCTTCCTGGATGCTTGGTCTGTTAACTTCCCCATACTCTTGCTTGTTCAGGCCTGGCCTTTTCCTGGGCTGCTCTTGCCCTGGATTATTGAGAGTCAGACTGTGTGCTTCCCATCTGATCCATTCTACCAGCAAGCATGAAACTCCATGGAAGGTCTGGATGGAAGAAAACAAATGCTTTGCAAACACAATGCATTTAGATAAGTTTAGGATTAGTTAACTTTATTCACTGACTCATTCATTCACTCATTAATTTAATAAAAAAAATTATTGAGAGCTTCTTATGTACTCGGCCTTGTTCTAGGTGCCAGAAATACAGCAGTAAGTACAAAAATACTTGTCCTTATCAAGGATATGATCTAGTAGGGAAGACAGACAATAAATGAGATTAAGTTAAAAATACATAAATGCCATGGAGAGAAATAAAGTAGGAAAGAAGACAGATAGTATGGGAAATTGTGATATTTGATAGAGGGAAGAAAGACTTCACTGAGAAGGTGACATCAAGGAAGGACCTGAGGCATGTTAAGGTGCGAGTCAGGCCATGTGGGTACCTGGAAGAGAGCATTCCAGAGCAGGCAACAGCCACTGCAAAGGCCCTGAGCAGGGAGTATGGCTGGTGTGTCTAGGAGGCCACTGGGTCGGAACAGAGAAAGTGAGGACGAGACTGCGTGAGGTCATCCAGAGCCTGCAGGTGGCTGACCTGTACAAGGAGTGCCTCAGTGGGCTTGGCCTGCTCTTACAAAGTACCACAGGTGGGTGGCTTACAGACCACAGACACTGATTTTCCATGGTTCCGGGGGCTGAAGTCTGAGATCAGGATACCAGCATAGTCAAGTTTGGGTGAGGGGCCCTTCCTGGCTCACAGAGGGCCACCTTCTTGCTGTATCCTCATGTAGGAGCGGGAGGAAGCTCTGGTGTCTCTTTTTACAAGGGCGCTAATCTTCATGAGGTCATTTAGTCTTTAAGTTACTTCCTAAAGGCCCCACCTCCAAATACCACCATGTCGGAGGATGGGGCTTTGACATATGGATTGAGGGGGGCACACGCATCAGCTCACAATAGGGAGCTGCTGCAGGGTTTCAGACACTAAGGCAATTAATTCCAAAGTAAGTTACTCTTCGTTCAATCAACACTTAACAGTCTCATTCTCTCCAAATTCCATCCTGGACACGTTTCACAGAGGCTCTTCGGGGACTCGGAGTGAGTCTTGCTTAAGAAAACGTGGGGCTCCTTCGGGTGCTGTTTTGGCCGTTGAGGCAAATCTTTGTTTTCTCCACTCAGCAGAGACAGGTTCTTCTCAGCTTAGCACATCTGACAACGTCAGCTTTAAAGTTTTCCTTCGGTTGTACTTCTGCGATTTTTTAAAAAGTCAGCAGCAGTCCACATGAAAAGATGCTTGATTATCCCTTTGACTATAGATTAGACCAAGAGGCTCCGGCTTCAGACAATGCTAACCGTAACCGAGGCTGGATTTATTAGGCCGCCCGGCTTCCGAGAGCACAGATAAGCACATTTCCCACTCCAGCCTTTGCCGTGTTAAGCCTCCCAGGGAAAATGCCTAAAGGTTCAAAAAAGGAATGTTCTACATTGTAAACCACATAAGCTTTTTCTTTTTAGTCTTTCCCCCCCCTGCCTTTTTGTAAAAAGGAAAGTCATGAAACCATCCTCAATGCCTAGCTGATGATCTGGAAGCCTGATCCGTGAACTGAATTATCTTGACTTTTAAAAAAGCAAGACCAACAATCTGTCCAGACTGAGCAACTGCACTGCGGTGACTGGGGACAGTGCGCACAGAGGCTGTAGTACTGGGCGACTTGGCCGTGGCAGGCAGGTGGATGTGCCTCTGTGCCCCGTCCTGGAAGGGCACGGCTCCAGGTTCCTGTAACTCTGGACCAGCCACTGGCACCTGCTCCCGAGTGGAGCTTGTCAGATCTGAGCTCGATCCACCTGCTCTTTGTGTGGCCAGGATCCAGGCCCAAGGCCACGGTCAGCTGCCGCACAGCCCTGGTCCCAAGGTTGTCCTGCCTGGATGTTCACTCATTCAACAAATATTTGCTGTGCATTTGTGTGACAGTATTGTTCCCAGAACTGGAGCTACAGGAAGGAATTAGCAAATAAGAACCCCTGCGAACATGGAGCTTATGTTCTTGTAGGGGAACCAACAAGACCCAAGCTTTGATCCTGGCCTGGAGTTCGTGTGGCTGGGGATCAGTGAAGAGAAGCAGGACCTCTCTCCAGACCTGCCTCCTGAGGGCTGAGCTGGGCCACACCAGGCTCTGGGGCCTGGGAACAGTGGTGGGTCAGCCAGGCCTGGCCTGCACCGGAACTCCTTCTGTGTGACCCAAGTGGGTTTGCCTCCACACGGCCCTCTGGCCAGCAGTGCTTTTCTGAACTCGTGCCAGTGGTAGCTAGTCAATGCTGATAGGACTGTTTACTCACGGAATGCAGGACAAAACCAGTCAGTTTCTCTGATAGCTGCAGAATAAAAGTATGAGGTAGAAGAATGATGTGTTCCTGGAGAGAGGAAGCTGAGGGAGGGCAGCCGCAGGAGAGTAGGAAAGAGGGAGCCCAGGGAGAAAAGACTCCGTGAGAATCTGCTTTCTTAGCTGCCAGAGCTGCACCCAGCACTCCCCCACACAGCCCTAGGCCCCTCTCAGAGCTCCCCTGTTCTACAAGCATTAAACGAAATTCAGAATGCAGGAGAAAATAAACTAGGTATGTTACTGGTGGCATGGAATATTTTATTTCCCCAGATAATGACTTATTACCCCAAAGCTATTGGAAAGATAGAAGCAATGAGGCTCAAAGCCCAACAACTGTTTCAAACCCATTAACTGGACTTGATTTTAGCCACGCAGTCTCCCTCTGATTGAGACAGTGTGCATGCACATCTGTGTCTGCTGCCTCTGTGATTATACAGTAAGGGGGCTTGAAGGTCAAATAATATGTGCAATTCTACATTCAATTCAGACCCCCCCACCCCCACCACACACCACCACGCTATTCTGACAGAGCTGGATGTCCTACCATATAACCCAATTCTGACACTATTTGGAGATTGCATCAGATCCCACAGGTTAGGGGATCTTCCCACAAGACAGCCCTCCCTCCCCAACTTCAGATACCAATCACAAGTCCAGGTTGCCACCTGTGCTTCTGACCCATGGCTACAGATCAGAGGTTTCCACCACCCTTTTTGGGTTCCACTGATTTGTTAGAGTGGTTCACAAAACTCAGAGAAAGAGTTTACTTACTAGATTACTGGTGGATTAGAAAGGGATATAACTCAGGGGCGGCCCGAGAGAAAAGAGGCACGGGGCAAGGCAAGGGGAAGGGTGTGGAGCTTCCGGCCCCTCTCTGAGTGCTCCATTCTCCTCACATTTCCACATGTGCACCAGCAGGGCGATTCTCTGACCCCGTCCTGGGATGTTACGGAAGCTTTGCTATATAGGCATGATTGATTTAATCACTCATGTCCATCAGCCAGCAATTCAACATCCAGCTCCCCTCCCTGGAAGGTCAAGGGGGTGGGGCTAAAAGTTCCCACCCTCCAGTCATAAGGCTGTTTCCTCTGGCAACCAGCCCCATTCTTAAGTACATTCCAGAAGTCACTCATCAACAAACTCAGGTGTGACTGAAAGGGGTTTGTTATGAGTATCAGGACACCTTTATCACTCTTATCACATAGACAATTCCAAAGGTGCTAGGAACTCTGCCAGAAACAGGATGAAAACCGAATATATGTTTCTTATTATAAGTCACAGTACCATTGTATGTTAGCCTCAGAACTGAATTGTTGGGGAGAGTTAGGGGACCTGTGTTGTGAGGAGCACAAGAGAAGATCAGGGGTGGTGAGAAACCTACATGAAGTATAACAGGGTGGGTTGGGGACCAGGGGGCAGTCTCTGGCCCCTCCAGAATTTCACCTAAAGCCTAAGACTATCAATAAAGGTCTCAATCAACCACAGTCTTAAGTTCAAGAAAGCACCGATGGTTGTGAATGGTCATGGCCACACCACTCCACCCACCCACCCCGTGGGTGATGGACAAGGAGGACTTGGGCAGGAGAGCAAGTGCCGTGTTTGTGAGAGGAGAGGGACATTACATGTCCCTTCTAAGGACTGGGCTGGCCAAGCTGTCTCCTTCATCAAGTCATTTGCAAAGAGCTGAACTCCTGCCCCTCAAGGGCAGAACACCTGCCGCTCCTGGGTGGGGTGGGGGCGGGGTGGGGGAGCCACAGCTGGGCAGAGAGGGGGCAAGAGCTTCTGTGCATCCACTTTAGTTTGAGGGAAAAAATGGTTTGTGTTTTTAATTGAAAAAAAACAATAATTAATATGCTACTATTTACATACAATTTATATTATGTTAATGACAGCATATAATCTATTATCCTATTAAATGTTAATAGATTAACATATAATCTATTATATAAACATAGTATATACTACAGTGTGTTAATACACATTACACATATAATATTGATATAATGTAATATATTACTAATACTTCAAAATTCTTATGATCAGACTTTTGATACCTAAGAAATTTTCTTCAACTGAGAGAGCTCCTTCTGCAGAAAACTACCACTAGTGAGAAATCTAACCATTCTGTTTAATAAGGCAAATGACAGCCTGTGGGCCGAATCCATCCAGCTGCTGATTTCTTTATGGCCAGTGAGCTAAGAACAATGTTTTTGAATAGTTACATTTTACATGGTTTTGTAAGCGCCTGTTCAATAGCCCTGCTTTTGGTTCCTGGCCTGCAAAGACTAAAATATTTACCCTCTAGAACTTTAAGAGAACTTTTGCCGACCCCTGACTTGAGACCTTTTGAGCCTCACTGTCCAAATTCTGCTTTGAAATGTGTAGCCAAAATTGAAACTGACCTCTGGCCAAATCCATCCCAGCAAAAGCATCAAGGCCGTTTAGTAATGAGGCAGGGCTTGTCATCATGTTCAGTTTCACTGGGGCAGCAACAGTACCACACACACACACACACACACACACACACACACACACACACACGTTCCGTTCCACGGTGGAAATGGGAAAACACGGTTGCTCTTGGTTGGATCTTTCTGTTGCACAAACTCCCCATTCAGTATACAAAGCCCTGAAGCAAGGAGATTTAGTTGTCTCTCTTCCAGCTGCCAGACACCGAAGGCTTTGCATTTACAGCTCAGTACGTTACTGGCTTGTGAATGGGGCCCTTAAATACAGCAGGGGTAACACATACCAGCCTGCTGAAATAGGGTTCTGTGGCTTTAAAGAGACCTCTGTATTGTATGTGCATCTAAGTAATTGGAACTCGGACTCCTCACATCTTTTTTAGCAATGACATTGTAACAGCATGGACCCATCCGTCCATCATCATGTCATCTTTATGAAAATGGTTTCCAGTGGTCAACTCGTCCTAGTGAATTACTCTTCCAATGTATGAATTTTCAGAAGCAAAGAGACTTTGAGGGCCAGGTTTTCAGATCCCTTTGGCAGTGAACTCTAGAGGTGTCTGATCTTTCCTGCCTTTTAATTAGGGCCCTTTCATCTAAGAGGGAGAGTGTTCTTGTGATTAGGGGTTTAGTTAGCCTGGTTCTGCCTTCTGCTTTCACTTCTGGGGCACACAGCAATCACAGGCCAGCCAGTGAACCTTGGAGGCCTGAATATGTGAAATCCAGGAGGTTCTAGAGTAGAATGTGATTAGTTGATGGCTGTTCAAATGATGATATCATTGAAATTTTAGTGTGAAAGAAACTTGCCCACTTGTTTAGCTCCAGATTCCATAAGCCATCAGTGTAGTATGGGGTCAGGGGGTCCCTTAGGTGTTCATAGTCAACTGTCTGTGTGTTGAGTAGGTGGATTTGCTGGTCTGAGCTGGGTTCCCTCTGATGTCTTGGGACTCGGCTAGGACAATGGGGCTGCTCACCTCTGGTCCACGTGGTCGCTCATCCTCCACCAGATTATCTCAGGTTGTTCACAAGACAGGGACAGGCGTCTCTGGAGAGATAGTGGATGCATTTGAGGCCTCTTGAAGCCTAGTGTTGGAACTGGTAAAATATCACTTCCATTGCATTCTAGCAGCTAAAATCTAGAAGAGTCTCGAGAATGGCCCCAGATCCAAGGAGTGGGGAAATAGATTCTAGCTCTTGGTAAAAAGCTTCATAGTCACATCCCAGGGGCACAGACGCAGCCAGGGAAAGAACCATAGTCATGTTTTGCAATCTACCACTGGGGGCTAAGACTACATGGCACCTTATAGATAGGTTGCTGACCTGTGCTCTATAGAATGAAGCATGTCTTAGGTTACTTTGTTTTACATAACTGCTCACTTTTCAAAAACATTATCTGAATGAATGTTCCACATGTTGACCCCTAAGCACCCCTATTCTTTCCTGTAATCTTTTTTTTCCTGTAACAGAGGGCCTTCCCCTCTGTTGTCTACCTGGATGAACTTTCCAATATTCCAAGACCCACATCAAATCCTCTGGGAAGCCTTTCTGATGATTTCTGCTGAATTTGAGATCCAATAACACTAACCTGGTCATATGACACTTAGTCTGCTTCCAGTTGGTTCTTTGCATCAGAGAGGGTCATCAACCTGACTGACGCTCCTTCTTCCCCCATGGCTGGCTCTCCTCTCCCTCTAGACTCCGCAGAAGTTGCCTGGCTTGGGAAGTTTTCTCTGATGCCTCCCTTTCTCCCCCCAGCCACCACCTAAGTTGGAGGCTGTGCCCCTACAGCTCCCTGAACTTCCCCGTCATGCACTTATCTCTGTGTATCGTAATCCCTAACTGACTTCCCAGATGCTCCAACTGTGCTGTGAGCTGCTCGAGGGTAGGAGCTTAGTCGCTGATGTATTCCAAGTCCCTGGCATGGTGTGGTTCATGGAGACATCCAATTAATATTTTGAAATAAATGGTTGATCGATCCATGGTTATTGATTGGTGACATGGCTGAATAGATATCTGGTACTGTTCCTTGGGCTCCTCTATTTACATACTCCGGCTCTCTGGCTTCTCTGTTATGTGTAGTCATTCCTTGTAGTTCTATTTCTATGGGGAGTTTGTGTCTCTGAGTATCAGTAAATAAGCATCAGTTTTATATAACTGAAGTTATCAGGCCAAAATTGGCCACCAAGCATGGAGATCCCCAGGTCTTCGGTGAGAATGACAAATGCCACTTTTCAACCCACAGTTGTGGGCTCCTAGAACCAACGGCAGCCCTTCTCCTCTGTGGACTAAGCATAAGAAGCTCCACCACCAAATTACAGCAGATGCACAGGCAGCTGTGTGAGTCCAGCCTGACCGAGCTCCACGTTCACCTAGCGTAAAACTAATACCAAATGTTGGAACCTGGAAATGGTCTTGCCAAACGGTGGGACAATGTAACAGAGAACATATAATATCAGAAATGGGGAATGGCATCCTGCAGATGGGCTAGTCCACCGAAAATGAGAAGAGCCTCATTCAGTAAACAGCTCCTTCCCACTCTTGGTTTTCTCCTGCAGCCAAGGGCTGCTTGGGGCCCCTTCTCTGCCTCCTCCTCCCAGTGTTTCCTCAGTGCATGGGATGTTGCAATTCCATTTAGTTTAGCTGTCCATGATCGGTTTCTTAAATGCAGATAAATTAAAAGCAGGTTGTAAGTGATCGGCCACATCAGCCCAGATCTTCCTGCAGTAAAATGGACACATAATAACCAAGCTTTCATTCCCTGCACATACTGGGGGCTTCCACAGTTGCCCGCCCCATGCAGTTAGAGTGGAAATGAAGTGCAGAAGACAGAGAACACACATTTGGCATTTAAAAATCGCCTTTTAAATGTCTAGGTAAAAAGTATATTGCCCTGTAGCCTTTTCAAAATCTGTGGGATAAGCCATGAATGCCATTACCTAAAAAGACCAGCCCTGGAAAACTCCGGAACATGCCTCCTAACAAAGAAGGCAAAGCTAACACCCTGGGGAGGAAAATGTCTCCACTTGCTTCCGGGAATGTCTGTTTCGGTGTAAGCTGTGGGACAAGAAGAGCAAGCGCAGTGGTCCGTCCACTCGTAATTTTGGTCTCATGAGTCACGTGATAGGCAGTAGAGTTTTTGCCACTAAAACAATATGCACGGTGGGTGGGTAACTACTTCCAGGGCGGGTGCGAATGGGCACAGGTTTCTTCAGAATGACACCAAAAGTCACTTAGCGCTTAGTCGCTTAGCGCAAATGAGTGGTCGGGATTGCAAGTTAAGTGGAAATATGTGCTTTCTACATAGAACCACATGAGCCTAAGCCAGTCCCCAAGGTTTTTCTCAATTGCCCCATGCCCTTGCAATACCCCAGGGACTATGCAAAGCGAGAGATCACCTGGGGCTTCAGCCCCCAACTCCAGAGGCAAGTGGTCCTGAGGTATGTTGTAGTTGGACTGAAAGGCATCTGCAAAGTTTGCTTTTGCATTTCCTCCCCAAGTTCATACCCAAGTCATCCTTGCGGGGAAAGTCTAATCCAGAGCCCACAAACCATTGACAAGGGCCAAAGAAAAAGGGGCACAGTCCCCAACAACTTGAGTAAAGATGGTCTCGATGGCCTCAGTCTGGCAGCCACCTGTGCCTTCGCAGCAGCTCCAGGCCCGCCTCTGCCCGCTGGCTGGGGAGAGTGAGAGCACTGAGGCACGGCAGCCCCTACAGTCTCCATGGCATCCCAGGCCTTAGGCAGAGGGTGGAAGCCAGACCTGTCCTTCTTTGCATTTGGGGAAAAGAGCAGATCAAAGGGTGGAAAGATGCCTTGCTCCTTGCTGCTGGAGGCCAGCAAGGACCAGTAGACAAAACGAAGTAAAATGAGTCAAAGCAATAAACAGCAGCAATAGCAGTAAGGCAGAGTGTGGAGTGGAGAAGGGTCGAGTTCTGAGGAGTCCTGGGCAGGCTGAGGGGCTGCACGACCCAGAGAGACCCTGGAAGAGGAAGTGTGGCTGCATCAGTGATACCAGATGGGTGAGGACCATTGCAGGGGAGTCTGAAGGATGCCCTGAGTTTCGTGCAATTGGTCCTGTTCCTAAGGGTCCTTTCCAGGCATTACCGGCGCCTCCCTAGCTTGAACAGCAGATGTGGTTTCCAAAAGATCTTGATCAGACTGCATTACCGATGATGGGGTGAAGAGAAAGTGTGCACCATGGACTCTATCTGAGAACCAACCCCACTGCCCTCCTTTCTAAGCCTCTGTCTCCCTGATCAGTAAGATCAGGAAATATTCCATCATTTGGCTTCGAGAGCATCTTGACTTGCTTCCTTCAGAATGCTCTGGGCTTTCTGCTTGCTCACTCTTTCCCCCGCCCCTCCATTTCCCAGGCAGTACCTCCATGCTTTTCGGAATGGTTTCTCAGGCTCCCAGCTGCCTCCAGGAATCCTGTCCTGAGGCTCCCTGCTCATCCGTTTGGGAACTCAGCATTCTGACCAGCTATTCTGCAAAAAGAGGAGAAAGCGACAGCTCTTACCTGCTCGTGGCAAAACAGTTCCAGCCAGCCTGTGGCACAGCACAGCTGCTCTCAAGTCTTGCTGGGAGGCAAGAGGGGTCCATGATGAGGGGGGAGGCCTCCCTGGCCTCGCATTCTCTTTTTTAAAGAAGTGACCACTTATACACCAGAAAAAGCAGTTAAATTTCTGGCCTCTTAGTGAAATAATTCCAAGCCACATACAGATTGCACACAAATTTATTATGACGTGGATCCAAACTGGGGATATGTCTGTATATGCACACATGCAATCACCTCTCAGCATCTAACAGTGAAAAATTGTGCAGCCTCGTAAAAAACAAAGCCACCTTCTCCCCAATTCCCGACAGCCTAAATGTCCTTAAAATAAATGGGTAAGATTGACTCCCCACACCTGTGCAATGGAGTTCTTTATGAATCAGACAAATCTTGAGTCTCTCAGGTAACATCAGACCGGAGAGTGATGCTCACACTCCTGGCATCTGTAAGCCTGACTGCTTCCCGGTGATTTACTCAGGTGGCTCTCCAGGCACCGAGGTGTGGAACCTCTATTTATTCACTCCGAAGAAAGTGGCAAACAAAAAGTTAGCCCTGACGCCAAGTTAATCAAAAAGTTTTTAATAGAGTACTTGAAGGACCCGAGGCAAATGCTTAGAGCCATAAACGGGTGACACAAATCATTTTCAGCCTTGTTAGAGAACGCAGAGTTCGCTGCGGCAGGAGATTATTTCCTGAGTAATTAATCTGCTTGTTGCCACCCTAGCGTTTATTCATTTGGGGGCATGGAAACCCATCCGTAAGGCCAGTTGTTAGAACTCATGAGAGAAGACTCCTTTCCTTATTTATTAGAGGAGAGAGAGAAAGCAGAGCGAGTCTTTGTGGTCATATTTCAGGTCAAAGCAAGTCAAATATTCCTCTAGGCCTGTAGCACTTGCAGGAGGCCAAGTGGCTGGTGTAGGAGGGCCTGTTACTTTGATATTCGTGAAGAATGTGTGTGTGTTGTAGCAATGTCTGATTGGGTGGAGCTTCCAGGTCATGAAGCTACTCTCTAAGTGTGAAGTGAGATGTTGGGAAGCATTGAGTCAGTAAAGCAGCAAGCACTGTGCTGTGAGAATTAGAAGAAGGCACCCTTGCGCCAGAGAGCGCACTTCTGTCTGCTGGTAACTGTCACAGGGCACCGAATGTGTTAGAATGGGATGCTTTACTGCCACCTGCCAGGAGACTGTCATAATAAAGGTGTAAATTGACAATTCTTTGATGTGAAGGCCACCTCTTTAGACGTGTTCTCATGTATCAGGTGAGCTCAACAATTGTATATGCTGGTGCCACAGTCTAGGCAAAATTTAGCAAGCTTTGGGGAATACTAGCAGGCCAGGTAGAATAAGCGCTCATATAGAACTGGCTTATCCACTAAAATAGGTCAATTTAAAAAAGAGTACTACAGCCCTGGCTGGTGTAGCTCAGTGGACTGAGCGCAGGCCTGTGAGGCAGGGGGTTGCCGGTTCAATTCGCAGTCAGGGCACATGCCTGGGTTGCAGGTCAGGTCCCCAGTAGGGGACACATGAGAAGCAACCACACACTAATGTTTCTCTCCCACTATTTCTCCTTCCTCTCCCCTCTCTCTAAAAGTAAAAAAAAAAACAAAAAAAAGTACTACAAATTTGATTAATTATTTTCATGGAAATGGATTTTTAAACATAAAATAGATTTTAAAATGACTAAGAAAAACAAATAGGTTTGACCCATTAAAGTCTAAAACTTCAGTAAGTATGTAAAAAAGAAAGAACATCATAAATCAAACTTATAGTAAACAAATGAGAAAAATTTTTTCCTACAAATATGACAAAGGATTAACATTCTTAACAAGATGATGATATACTTTGATTAGGGAAAAAAAGACCACAGGACAATAGGAAAAATGTTGTGAGTTATTTATTTACAGAAGCATCAATAACGTAATGAATAAAATGTTTAGCTTTATTAGAGATCAGTGAAGGAAAATTAAAATACCCAGTAAATACTTCTTCATTTATCAAATTAGATAATGTTAAACTGTTAGTTAACTCATTATCTTTTCATTTCTAGGCCTCCTCCAGTGATAAGATATGAAACACTGGGCAATGGAGTTTAAAAGTACGGTACTTAAAGTAGGTTTTCGTAGATGCTCTTTATCAAGTTAAGGAAAGTATTTTCCATCTGCAGTTGGTGGACAGTTTTTCATTAAAAATGACACTTTAATTGTATTCTTTTAAAACCACAGAAGGTTTACAAGAAGCTATGAGGCGCTGCACAGCTGCAGAGGGGACCAAAGAGCCCGCCGCTCCCAGGCATAGGTGGTGTCACGCGAAACAGGAAGGCCTGGTTTGCGGTGTGACGTTCTTAGCTAATCTTCGATGGAATTTGTGAATTTGAGCATTTCAGTGGAAATACTTTGTGGCATGGTGTCCGTGAAAGAGTGCCTTGGGTGGGTGGCACAGCACTTGCTAATTCCCAGCAGCACGGTACACAGAGAAGAGGTAGTCCCAGCAGGAGATTTGGGGATCTTCATGGAAGCCAGGCTCTGTAGGAGCCAAGGCAGAGTCTGTGGGGAGGTCATGGTCATGAGGAGCGTGGTGGAACTGTAGTTACTAAGTAAGGCCATGCTTTCCAATTACTCACAGCAAGATCTGTTCTTACAAATAGAAAATGACAATTGAGACAAAGAGGTAAGACCCTTTGGGAAAGCCCTAGCTCTTACCCGTCTGAGTATGTATGGGAATTTGATGTTCTCCTGAACTTCCATGGTGTGATTTCGAGCTATACCTCTGGCTTTAAATTTCTGGTGTATTTACGTCACCTAGGAGTTCCCTTTGTCCTTCACTACTATCTTCCCTCCCTCCCTTTCTCTCTTCCTCTCCTGTTAATTTCTCAGCTATGCATTTAAATTTATTTTAAAATTTTAATCAAACATTTCTATTTTTGTAGTGGAAAGAGGCTGTGTTAGTCCAGTTTACTTTTTTTGTCAGAAACTGAAGAACCATATTCAATTTTGCTGCTGTTATTTTAAAGTAAATATTAAAAGGAAAGAATTTTCCATTTTATCACAAAATCCTTGTGAACATCTCTCTTACTTGTAGTATATTTAATTTTATGACTTTATCACAATGAATTTAACTATTCCCTTAACTGAACACTTACATTTTTTCATTTAACAAAGTAATTATTAATACTGAGGTTCACAATGAGTATATTTTTCCATATTTTAGGTTATTCTGATGTATTTGTAAATTAGTACCCTGTTTCTTTCATACTGAAATTGAATGGATAAAAATTCAGCTACAGTAAAAATTGAGTTAGGGGAGAAGAAACTAGGAAAACAATAAAACAAGGTATAGGTTTAGCACAGATAAATTAATTCTATTCTTTTCTTGAGGTAAGCTATAAATCTAAAGTGCCTAGGGCCCTAGGAGGAGAGGTTAAATACGTGGTTCACATTGTCCATAAACTAAAGTCAAATGAGGTGTTCGTGAGAAGCATGTTTCTTCCTAAGAGAGGTCATCGACACAATGTGTTCCATCTGTAGAACTTGCCAGAAGCCCAGTTTCACCCATGGGTCACGTTTAGAGGAGGCGGTGACACTTCTGAACTTGTCTGCCATGTCTGTGTGTCGAATTTGGAGACACAGAGCAGCAATTTTCAACTTTTTCTAACTCATGGCACACACACACTAATTACTAAAATTCTGCGGCACGGGGAAAAAATGTTTTGCCGATCTGACAAAAAAGAGAGGTATCATTTTGATTCATTCACACCAGACAGCTATTGTTGTATCGGCTGTTGTCATTTTTTTAAAAAAATTGACAATTTAAGGGAAAAGAGGTCAGCGCCCCTGACTAGTCAGGTACGGCAGGTTATAAAAATTCTTGCAGCACACTGGTTGAAAATCACTGACCCAGAGATTGGAAGCTTTTGCTCTTGGTCTAGTCTTTCTGGGGATGTTGGCTTTGTACAGGCAGCCACTCCATCCTTAGCTCCGAGGGAGACTCCTGGTGGTAAGTCCCCCACGGCTGCCCGCAACTGCGGTGGCCGATGGGTGGGCTGAGACCCGAGCTAGCTGAAATGAGAAGCAGCTTGTTTACTCCTTGTCTCTTTGCAGATCTGAACAGGGAGCACAGAGCTCTGGTTGCCACTGGAAGCCACCTGCCCCCATGAGCCAGCTTTAGCGTGAGGCTGACCCTGAGAGGGTAGAAGGGGTGACCGAGAGAAGCGGGCTGCCGATGACGTCATTCACTGCTGATGGCACCAGGCCTGGAGCTGCTCCTCTCTAGATTCCAGCTGTTTCCAGATCTTTCCTTCTAGTTTAAGGCAATTTGAGTTATGGTTTTGCTACTTGCATCAGAAAGCACACACACTGGTCCAGGATTACATAACTATCATCAAAAAATCTATGACCAAAAGATGTAAAAATCATTAAGCTACCGATTCAGGTAATAATCATAATAGCTATCCCTTGAATGATGTTTTCTCAGCACTCGGCACTGTTCTCAGCATTCTCCAAGCATTTATTTATTTTACCTTCACAAAAACTCAGTACAATCGGTATCATCCTCATTATCCCCATTTCACAGAAATAGCGTGAGAGGTAAGTAACTTGGCCAAAGTCACTCAGCTACTGTGCTCAGGGAGCCTGGTTTGAGGGCCTGGACCAACCACCACTCTACTACAGTGCCTCTCAATGAACACCTGTATCTCTCATACAGATACCTTTCTCCCAACCTGGGGCTGGGGAGATTGGACAACAGAGAGGCCGGGGTGCTAATTCTGGGAGGACGGCCGCTCCGTGATGCCAAGTGGTAGGCAGATGTACGACTTCGATAGTCACTGGGGTGGGGAGGTTAGCCTGTGGTCAAGGGCAGAACTGATGGTCAGATAACCGGAGTCGAATCCTGGATTTGCCACTCCTTAGCTCTGTGATCTAATCCCCAGAGGCTGGTTTTCCTCAACTGTAAAATGGCAGCTGTAATAAGTAGCTCACAAGGTTGTATAAGGATTAAATGAGACAGTGGTCGAGGGTAAGACCTTCTTGTTGAAAGACCACAGTGTAGAACGAGTGACCTCTGGCCTGTGTTTGAGGAGGTGGTGGGAGGGGCCCAGTGCCTGACTTAGAGGGTAGATTAAAATGTAAGGGCCTGGTTTATATGCTACCTCGAATAGGCAAATAATAAAGACAGAAAGTAGAATAGAGGTTACCAGAGCCCTGGGGGAAGTAGAGAATTTGTATTTAATAGGTAGAGAGTTTCTGCCTGAGATGATGGAAATTTCTAGAGATAGTACTGATGGCTGCACGATATTGCAAATGTAGTTAATGTCACTGAATTGTGCAATTAAAAATGGTTAAACTGGTGAATTGTTTGGTAGGTGTATTTTATCATAATAAAATTGTGGAAAAAGTCAGGAGCTCGTGGGAATTATTGGTTAAGGGACAGTAGTGATGATGATAACTGGGTATGAACACCATGAACAGAAACTCTGGCATGAGAACTTACAACCCTTGAGAATCACGAGATTACACTTTTAGAGCCAGTTTTACACATGTCTCTTTGCTCATAATTGTTGGCTGCGTAGTACAATAGTCAAAGGAGTCCTGAGACAGAAAGGATGGCAAAGGCAACCTCGTCTCATTGCCTTGCTGTTTGAAACAGACACGTCCTGTGGCCGTGTGCTGTGGCGGGAGGGCTGGGGCCTGCGGGTGTCGCTAAAAGGTATCAACAAGGCTCACAAAGTTGAGTCCCCTGGTCCAGATAGGGGTCAAGTTTTCCCTGGAGGCCTCACTTACTTCCCACTGTCCTTGTTGTACGTGTGATTAAGTTTCAACCTTAAAACTAAAGTATCTTTTTAAAAAAAGCCTTGGCTGGTGTGGCTCAGTGGATTAAGTGCCGGCCTGCAAACCAAAGAGTCACGATTCAATTTCCAGGCGGGGAACATGCCTGGTTGTGGGCCAGGTTCCCAGCAGTGGGCGCACAAGAGGCAACCACGCAATTATGTTTCCCTCTCTTCCTCCCTTCCCCTTTTTCTAAAAATAAATAAATAAAATCTTTTTTATTGACTAAAAGGAAAATAACCCATCTCTAAACTTTTAAAAGACAGTGCATCTTTACAATAACAATAAAAACCCTCCCAATCAAGTGTTTAACAGGCAGACTGCATCCCTGCCTTTGCCTGGGGCCCACCACTATCCTCAGCCAATCTGTCTCTGACATAGAAAGAGCTGCTGTTTGGGTTCTTATTGCTCCATTTTAAACTTTATTCAGAGAAGTGGGGAGAGGGAGCCCTGGATGGGAATGAAGAATGAGTGCTTGAGACTGGGCAAGGGGAAGAGGAAGATGGAATCACTGACTTGTAGAACAGACGCTGTGAGAGAGAAATAGTAAGATCCACAGCCCTCAGAATGTTCATGGCTAGTGTAGACAAACCTCTGAGATGGTGGTCAGGCCCAAGCCAGTCATCTACAGAGCTCCACACCCACTCCAGCCCTGCTGTCCCCAGCTGTGCTCTCCTGCAGGGCTCCCAGGACATGGGACAGACTCAGATGCATGTGTGCTGAGTGAGTCAGTGGCAGCCTAGAACCTGGTACCAGCATTCCTAAGTGGAAGCACATCTTCTAATTCTGGGGAACAGTCTAATGCTCTATCCTCTGCCTCCTGAGTGTGTCCCATCTGGTTGGAGACATGGCCTTTCTGCGACAGGTCCTGGCTTCTTATTCTGGGGCAGGTCAGTGTCATTTGTCCCTATAACCTCATCTCCCCCTGGGCCAATTCAATCTGTTTTCCATTCCTGAGATGAGGAGAAAACCTGCCTGCTATTTATATCCTTGGAGATTTGGACAACAAATGAATTACCTGAAATAGGGAATAATTTGTTATAGCTTTTCAAGTCATGGCCAGGCTAACTTTCACACTGACTTCAATGAATAGATCTTCAAAAAAACGCCCTCTTCCAACCTCCCTCCCCCACAGCCCTTCACTACCCTGTCCCCTGTGCACTTGGGGGAAGGTGAAGGGTATAGTATTTATCACAAGCTAGTCTGAGCATTAGAATTCCCAGAGAGTTACGCAGCATGAGAATCTAGCCCAATAATAATAATCCTAAATGTTATTTATATGGGATTTCTCTGCCAGAATCATCTAGGGGGCTCCCAAAAGGACCATGCAGGAAAAATTCCACTATTGGCATGTGCCAAAAGTCTTAATAAGTAAGGTTCAGGGGGTTTTAATTAAAAAGAGCTCATTTGGTAGCCCATCTCCAGTCAGAATAAAGTCTGTTCCAGGGAAGTGTCTGCAGCAGGCAATCTGGGGCCGGCGTCATCTTCCCTGAGAATCCTCAAAGCCCGTTTACCCAAGAAAGGTGGACCACTGCACCCATCCTGAGATGTTTCTGTGCCCAGATGGGATCTCAGCACCAAGAGCCTCCGTTGCTAACACACTGTCAGCTCTCATGCAGGCGGATAGCCAAGGCTCTGAATGCTGAGGAGAGTGCAACGAAGGCTTCTTTTCAAACAGCGCTTAAATGCGGCATTAAGCAAAGACGATTTCCCCGGATCATGGCTAAGTGTGGCTGTCAGTATAACTGTCACTAGTGAGTGAATTGGAACATCAGAAAGAGCATTTTTAAAACCCAGGAATCATTTTTATCCATTACTTTACAAATACGCTTCTACTTACTGATTCCTATGGGAATAAAATTGCCATGCAGGAAAAAAAGAAAAAAGAAAAAGCAGCTCTTGTCTCAAGTAGTACTGGAGTGTGAGCATGCCAGGACGCCCAGGATAGAGGTTCAAGTTTCCAGCTCCTTCCTAGATTTCCAGCCTGATGTCTCATCTCCCAGCTGGGGCCCAGGCCTCACCAGAACGACATGGCAGGTATTTCCAGCCAGCCCCTGAAGGGCAGCCCGGCTGCTGGGTCCGGAGGGCATGCGTGTGTGTTACCTGCTGGTGCTGGTGCGCCAGACCACTGGCTCTTGCAGGTTCTGCATGTTAAGCTGTTGACCCGGTGACCTGCAGAGTTCCAGGGAGTGTGTTTCTGCTCAGAGAAAACTGCTCTGATTGGCAACAGCAGCTAATGAATTCTTACTTGGAGGCAAACATTGACTTCACCTTTGAGCCCCAAGGGGCCTTGGGAAAGCCCAGGCTACTCAGAACTATTTGAGGAATTTCACCTTAAGAGCTGATGATTTGGGCAAGATCTTGTCAGTGGGAGACGAGAGGTCAACACCCTACAGGACTTCACAGGTGGTGGGGCCCAGCCACCTGCCCTTCAAGCAGGTCAGTGCCTAAACCAGCTGCTAAGCTATTTAAAGGAATTTCTAGCATTGCGGGTTCATGTGAGCTTACAGAGGCACTTGACGGTAGAATCAGGGAGGTGGTGGGGGGAGGCTTGGGACCATAGCCTCTCCTTTTACAGAGATGAAGGTCAAGGATCAGGCTGGTGCCAAGGTCACTGAGCAGGCTGATAGCATAGCTCAAATGTTTCTGGGGCAGAAATGTCAAGGACCAGCTTTGGTGATGTGCTAGGTAAATATAGCCCTACAATTTGTCATGAAAGTGATCAGGAGACCTGAAAGCCAGGAGCAGATGCAGCTCCACAAGAAGCCTGAAGAGACTGTCCCCGAACACCTGCTGTCGGGTACGAGGGCGGGAGCATCCCTCAGCTCCCGCTGGGAGCACCTGCCCAGGGCCAGTGCCCTCCTGGCCGCCATGTCTTGGCATGAACTTCCGGGCACTGAAGGGAAGGTTGTTGACCCCAAAGGGGAAGACAGGGATGCCAGCGTAGATTGCAGGCGGATCAGTGAGGACTGAGCTGATGCTATTCCAGCGCCACTGCAGCCAGACGTCGAGGAACAGGAGAGGGAGATAAAAGAGGAAGAGGCCAGGACAGGAAAATCTGCCTCAGTCACCGCGATGGGGCCAAGTCCAGAGAGGCTTGCTCAGAACGCCAGCCTTTGTCACTTGGTGGGTTGATGGTCCTTTATTTCTGAGGGCTTATGGCGTGCATGTGTGTGGTTCTGGTTAATACCTTAATGGAGCAAGCATTTCCTGGAGAGCAATTCTGTCCAAGGTACTAGGCTAGACCAGTGAATGAGACACAATTCCAACCTGGGGAATCTCAGTGGCTGGTGGAAGAAGATAAAACCAAGGAGACAGGGTCACATGCAATGTGCTGTAGAAGGTTTGAGGTGCTATGGAATGGCAGCAGGAGCTGAGGCACCCAAGTCTAATTGTGAGAACGGAGCAGTAACTCACAGAGAAGGTGATGCAGGTACCGAGTCTCCTGCTTCTTGAGAAGTAGGAGACTTGCCAATGGCTGGCAAGCCTTTCCCATAAGAACAGTAAATATTTCAGGCTTCACGGGGCCATAAGATCTCTTTCCAACTACTCAGCTCTTCCCCTGTACAAGGACAGCAGCTGGAGGCAATACATAAACGGATGGGTGTGGCTTATTTCCAATAAAACCTTGTTTGCAAAAACCTGATGGCCCCCAGGCATCAGGTCAGATTGATCAGAGGCCATAGTTTGTCAACCCTATAGATAGATGGAAAGCCATTTCACGCTCACCACTACCCTCAGCGGCAGGTACAGATGAGAGAATTTAGACAACTTGCCCAGAGTAACAGAGCCTTAAAGAGTGGAGTAGGATTTGAACTGCCTTTGACGTCGAAGCCCTTAACCACTGTGCTTCACTTGTCCTCAAGACGCACTTGCAAATCCCCATCACATCATTCCCCCTTTCCTCGGTGGCAACCCTCCTTCCTGTGTTCATTGCCCTGATCATGTTTTCATTTTGAACATCCGTATCATGGTCAGCACAGTGCCCCTGCCCGAGGGTCCCAGCCTCACACTTCCTCTCAGTCCCTCGTCCTGGCTTTGCTCCGCAGCCGGGGTTTGGCCAGCCCCGGCTCTGCCTCCCTGATGTCGCTGGGGCACTCAACTCGTCCCATGCACGGTCATTCTTCAGTTAGTACCTCACTCTCGGTGGCCAATATAAAGTTACTAATAATAAGTACCAATTACAGACTAGCTGTTCTGTACTAGGACTTGAATCATAATCATAATCATAATCATTTTCTCTCTGTGACCCTCACACTGGCCACATGAGAGCTAGTGTGGAGAGAGCATGACCAACTTGGTCAAATGCCTTGCTGAAACTGAGATCTGTCTGTAGATTCTTCTTCTATAACACTTGGAGATCCTAGCCATAACAGATTTTTTTCTGAAATGCACTAATTTCCTCATTAGAAACTTCCCTGGAGCCATGTATGTACTGTGCCCAAGAGGAAATAAAGGGCTCTCTCGATTCAGCCACTCGAAATACACTATTACTCTGTATTGATTCTGTTTCCAGTAGACGAGTAATTTGAGATGTTTCACAGGCAGTCTGTATTTCTAATAAATATTGCTTGACTACTGTAAAAGCCTCTTGATGTGGCTGATTTCCAAATCAATGAGAGCGACCCCTCTGTCTGCCTCGGCTGGGGCTGCGGAAGGCAGGATGGCCCCTTCTAATCCCACAGGGAGCAGGTGTGACATGAAGTCTCCCATTTGGAATTTATGTCTATGGGCCTTGACTCTGTGGAACATTTGGTATGATTTTAGCATTTTCTTCCCAAGAAAGGTGATTTTCTGGGTAAAATGTAACTAGAACATGACAGAACTACCAGGATATAAAAAAAATTGTAGCAAAGATGTTACTGAAAGTCACGGTACACTCTACTCCCCAATGTAAAACAATACAAATTAGATCTATATTAAAGACCTGAAAAACGTTAACAATGACAACAGCAAAACACATTTCTTTCCAGGTATATGAAGCTAGGTTATTCCAGCTCGTGGACACAAGCCACAGTGAAAACTAGCGTCACTTCACTGTAGGCCCCGCCCCCTGACCGGACCCTCCCACTAGGACGTAAAATGACTAGCCTGCCATGGAGCTCCCAGCCGTTCCCACCAACCTCTCTGCCTAGCACTGTCTCTGGTCCTCCTGCTGTGTCTTTAAGGAGTTAGCACTCTCTGTTAGTGGTACGCGTACATTTGGTTTTCTGTACGTTTTTCAGATAAAGCTCCTTTTCGTGCTCATTTATTCATTCAATATTTATTGAGCACTTACTATATTTGAGATGCTTGCTGTGCAACAGTAAATGAAACAGAAAAATCATACAGATTATATTCTAGTAGGGAGACAGTAAATGAAATAAATCACTAAGTATATGTGGTGTGGTATACAGTGAGAAGTGCTGAGATGAAAAATAAAGAGCGTGTGAGTGAGTATGTGTGTGTGTTGGCAGAGGACTTACAACTTAGAAAGTGTTTCTTGGACACAGCGGTGACTTACATGAAGGTGTAGCAGTGTGAGTGGTGGGGGCGGGGCAGGATTCTGGATACCCTTCGAAGAATTCCCTGGCGGGATGGATATATATGAGAAAAAGAGAGGAAGGAGTCAAAGATGCTTCCAGAGTTTCTGGCTGAGCAACTGGAAGAATGAAACTGCCACTTTCAGAAATGGAGTTGACGATGAAAACACGGAGGCTCGGGGCAGAAGAGCAGGAGCTCAGCCTTGTCTGACATTTGAGAGAGTGCGTGGGGGCTGGGCGGTGGGGAGATGTGATTTGGGGAGCCACCAGCAGGCAGATCACCTCGAAAGCCACCAGAGGGTGAGTGGAGGTGGGAAAGCAGAGAGGGCTAAAGGCTGAGTTTAGATGTGTTTAGAGGTTGGGAGGATGAGAAAAAACCATCAAGGAGACTGAGAAGGAGTGGCCAGCGAGCTAGAGGGGGAACCTGGGTGTAGGAGCCCAGAAGCCAAGTAAAGACGTGGCTTCACGTGTTGTGAAAATCTAAAACCTGGCCAGCAGCAGGGTGGGAAGACAAGCACTTGGTGAAGAGCGCGTTGCCCAGAGTCGCTCTCCCCTATGCACCAGTTTTGGCTGCAATGAAGAAATCACACTGAAAGGCATCTTAAAAGGGACCCTGGAAGAGGCCCACTGGGCCACCCCAGCTGGGGAGAGGGTGGGGGACTGCCAGCTGCCAGGGGAGGTCCTAAGGGGTAACATGAGGCATTCCTCAAATCAAGGGGGGTGGGATCTCCTTGCCATTGAACTCCAGAGCTGGATTTCCCAGGTTCAAATCAGGCTCTGCCATTTCTAACTTTGGGCAAGTGATGGCCCATCTCCATGCTTTAATTTCCCCACTGTGCAGAGCACGCCTAATTTGGGGGGCACGGGAAATACCAACACTAGATTACACCCATGCAGGTCCTTCAGACTCTGTCCTCTAATCCTTTCTGCCCTGAGCTCAAGCCTTGGGGTCTGGAACCAAACACAGTGAGTTGGAGGCAAAGCTAAGAGAGAGAGGGCTTCCTCCCTCCGACTAAGATGTATAAACCCCACCCCCTGCCCCTACTCCAATAAATTTCCCAACCTAGGGCAGGCCCAACTTGGGAAAAAGAGAGGAACTCTAACCAAACACGTGCAAAATAAAAAAATAAAAATATAGGAAGAGATTGCACTGGTTTGGCCTGGAGCTGTCAGTGTCTGGGAGGAACTGGAAAGGCTGTAAGATCACCTTGGGATGTCACTCGGGGTGGGGAGGACCACAGTCACAGGGGCTCTTCCCACAGGGGCTCTGAGCCAGTGCCTGTGGCAAGGAACCTAGTCACTTCCTGCTAGTGGCCTGTCCTGTCCAAGAAACTCATTCAGTACGTACAAGTTTAGGGACTGTTCTGCAACCGGCTTCTCTAGCAATTGCTTCCAAATCTGCCCATTGTTCTTTGGAACAGAGAAATGCCTTTTAACCCTCGCTAGAAATTGGGTAGGCAGTGGTATTTTTTTTTTCTAAGGCATCCAAACATTATTTGAAGCACTGGAGTATCAAAATTTCTGGATTTCAGGAATACTGGAGAAACCTGGGCATATTCTGAGAGGAGAAAAGTTGGGACTGGCTGGCCTCAGTGCAAATTGTCCATGAAGACTCTCAGAACCTTTTAAAAAACTTTTGATTTTTGGCACAACCCTGTGCTGAGTTACTCCCCAAGGCATAGGGATCTGTCTGGATTTGTGAGTCTTAGAAATTCTTTATCCTTGAGCAGTTTTCTAATTTTGTGTATTATTATTTTGTTGCTGCTATTCATATTTTCTCAGGAGATTCCCCTGTGGCTTGAAACTTCTAGCTAATATTTAAAGTTGCCCCTGAATCATGTGCCTTCCTTGCCTCACTGTTCAGGTATCTTTCATTTTGGCAAATAGCAGTTTCCAGCTGTGATTACAACACAGTGCCAATGCCTTAGGACGGATGCAGGAGATGGTCTTCCCGCAGGACAGATGGCACCTCCGGCATTACTCAGACCGGCCATCTAAGCCCATGTGGCTTTGGAAGTGTGCCTGAGGTCAAGGGTCAGACCAGTGTGTCAGTGGGCCCCAGGCCAACCTCACAGATGGGGGAGAATGGAGGGAGCCAGGCAGCCCCGGGAGCCCCGAAGAGGTCTGTGCACAGGGAGGGACTGTAGCATGTCCTGATCTCCCCGAAGAGGCCCTGGTGCTTAGGCACAAACATGATCGTTTATCATTTAAATGCGAGGCATTTAAAGAGAGAGAGAGAGTACTACACACCCCCAGTCACAAGACTTCAGGTGTGGAATTGAGTGAGCAAATTCTGAATCTCGGCCTTTGTATGAATCGACCGGAACAGTTCCTTCCAGGGCAGGAAACTGGGGCTTTCCGCGGTCGGATCATTTTCTTTTTCCTGGAAGAGGCCAAGGGTGCAGTGAGCTCTCTCAGTGTGTGTGGTCCTGGGTGAGGTGGACGCTGCCGTCATGGCCCCTGATGGCAATGATGGGGGGCGGGGGTGGGGGCGGGGCGCAGCTCAGGCCTGCAGAAGCAGCAGGTGTTCTGGACTCCCCTCTCCCTGTTCTATGACATTTTCCTCCTCTCTTTCATCTGCAAAGCATTTGTGCCAAAACACCCTTTCTGTTATACAGATGGCATTCTGGAGTCATCACTTTCTGTGGCAGTTGCCCAACTCTGGGTCCTGCCAGCCCAGGGTCATGGGCACCCTTGCAGGTGATAGGGTTGGGACAACAAAAAACATCATGTGCTGGTCTGTGGCTCTAACCTTATTTTTGTTCAGCAAGCAACAGGCCTTCGTGGCCAGGAAGGGTGGACGTGGTTTGCAGCATGTGTATTTGGGGACACATGAGTGACTTTGAGGGAAAGCTGGAGGCAGCCCAGCAAGGTAGTGCCTCTGGAGGCCTTGTTGATGGAGAGGAGAGGAAACAGACTGGTCACAGACAGGGGAGCCGGAGTGGAACTGCGGGGACGGCGAAGGAAACACGCTGTGATGGGCATGTGCTCTTCCTCATTCCAGGTGACGGGGAAGGCGAGCAGGACGGACTGCTGAGTGCACCAGTGGCCAAGCCTTCCGGACCCAGTTTTATCTCAGGCTGCACATCTGAGTTTGCAAGGCCCCACTTCCTTCACCTGGAGACGGTGTCTCACAGCAGTGCGCCACATCCAGTGGGATCCTCAAAGAACCGTCTGCTGGAACAGCTGGGACGTCGGTGGGTGCTGGCACCACAGGTGTACCCAAGCCGGCCGTTGCCTTTGTAACAGTGTGCGTGTGTCGAAAGGCACACACGTGTTACTCTTTTCTACACGGTGTCCTCAGCACTGTCCAATCGTCCCGCATTCAGTTCTCATGGCAGCCCCATGACACCCCTATGGTTTGTGCCCTGCAGAGGAGGTTTATGGACTTCTGTAAGGCTGCACAGCCGTCCGGGACCCCGGCCCCAGCGCGCATGCTCTGGACTCCCAGCTGCGTCGGAGGATGGACTGGAACAGACGAGCCGATGGGCAGTGCGCATGACTGGAGGTCTCTCTGCCCAGGAGACGGAGAGCTGCCTCTGCACAAGCATCACTCGGTTCGCTTCTGTTTTCCCCAGCAGGTGACGCAGTGCCCGGTCCTGAGCTGGTATGCAGTGAACGTATTTTCAAGCCACAGTCTTTGGCACCAATGGCTGTGCCATTATGTCGCCACGGTGCAACATTGTAGAATAAACAGCTTTTAAAGTGTTTTTGGCTGTTTTCATGTGTGCCCTGGCTGCCGCTCAGGCTGTCTGCCATGCACCCCTGGGACTCCGTGCCCTTGACTCTTCTTGAATGTTTATTGTGACAGGAAGCAGCTCAGGAGGAGCAGCCCGCTGCCTGCTAGGTGTGACCAACCCCTCAGTCTGTTGGTTCCGGCCACAGATAACCACCCACCTTGCAAAGCAGCAGTCCCCAGCGCCTCCGCCCTTAAGGTTTCTCTCTTCTGCCCCCACCCCCGCCCAGTCCTCCCCCCCCCTTCCCCACCCCACACCCCATGGCGAGCTGCCTAGCAACCTCCCTGCTCCCCTCTCCCCACTTCAGTTGAAGGCTTATTTTCATCCCCTCCTCGCCAGGCACCCACACCCCCACCTGTCTTCCAGGCTGTTGACCCTTTACGTCTCTGCCTCGTTACCCCACCATCGAACTTTACACAGATGGCGTTTTTGAGACAAACTCAGCCCCACCTAGACAGTGTCTTTCATTCTCTTGCCTTTTGCATCTTTATTGAAGTCTTTATGACATTGTTTTAACATTAACCTCAAAATCAACTACCAAAAAGAGGCAAAGAATCCAAACCAAAATGAAAAAAAAACTATACACTGAAATTCCCTAAGAGGTTTATTTAAGTTTCAAATAACTTTTTTCTTCACTTAAAAAAATGAGATTATACCAGCCCTGACCAAGTATCTCAGTTGGTGAGAGTGTTGTCCCATTCATCAGTGTTGTGGGTTCAATCCCCAGTCAGGGCACATACACAAATCAACCAATGAATGCATAAATAAGTGGAATGAGAAACTGATGTTCCTACCTTTCTCTCCCCCCCTCCCTTTCTGTCTCTCTCTCTAAAATCAATCAATAAAAAATCAGTCAGATACACCCTTCACACCTGATACCATCACATGGACACACTGGTGGGATGGGATATATGAAAGTAACCTGCAACATGTTCACTTATTCTGGCACCATAAGATGTTTGCCCTCTGCTGTCTTCAGAGCTCAGAAGAAAGGAGAATTCCCCGAACTCTCTCGAGGCCACCAACAGCAGTGGATGGTGGCTGCTGGTGCCATTTGCCACGTCCTGCTGCTACTGGCCAAGTCCACAGCCATTTCCAACCCCACTTCCTGCAGAGAACAGCGGGTTCCCTGGACAATAGAGGGAGAGCCACCCCTTCTCAATATTGGGCATTAAGGTGGCCCTGCCCTGGGTTCTCATACACACGGGTGTGTCTCTCAGCTCCTGACTCCGGAGGCGTTTCTATTGCTGCTCCGAGGGAAGCGTAGCCTCTCGCCACCGTCCAGCTGTCGGGAGGTGGGACACTGCAGAAAATGAGCTGGTCGGCTTTACCTCACTGGGGGCACCCAACCAGTAACCCTCTGCTTTCTGCAGCCTATCACAGCAGCCCCCAAAGTGATGAGCTGCTACCAGGATAATCGTATTCAAAAGAACAAGACTACCAGGATGGCCCCCAGGGCTGCCTGATATTTAGGACCATCCTTGAACACAGCTCCAGCCCCATGCAGCCTCACAGGGACCTCGGCAATCAGATCGGAGCAGCCGGGAAGAGGGCACCAAAGGCAAGGACAGCCCAGCTGGGTGTGCCTTTACCATGTGTCAAAGAGGAGGAGGGTTCGGACTCTCTCAGGATCACCGCCTACAGTTGCTCAGGTCAAACACCCCATGGCCTGCCCAGCCGCTGGGGCAGCTCTTGACCATTTAAAGGCCATTGTTCTTCGGTTGTAGGAAATGCCCTTTCCTTCTCCACCTTCATCCTCCCATTTTTTTTTCTGTCCTGCATATCTGTTCTACCTAAACAAGTAGTCATTTTTACAACCACATCTGCATCGTTTTGGATTTTTAAATGAATCCAAAAAAATTCTAACCTGTGTCTTTACTCTTTACTGAGGACCAGTTTCCCAGTAAAGGGGGATGAAAGTGGGGTAGGGTCAGGTCCAAGCCCAGCCTCTCCTTTCCCTGGCCAATACCAGTCCCAGGGTTCTCTCCTTTTTGGGTGCATAGCCCGGGTCTAAATCTGTGCCTGACAGCAGAAGTGTGGGAGTGGGCAGGATGCCAGGTCCTGGGGAACCTGCACAATTGAATAATAAGAGCATTTATCTGAACTCCCTGCCCCCTGGTAGCTTCAGTACACTAGTTATTGCTCCTTTATCTCTCAGGCTCAGAAGACCGGGTTCTGTTAAAGTTGCTGCCACAATCCACAGCAGGAGCACTGGGGGATACAGATGTGCCTGGCAGAGTGAGAGGGCACACAAATTCATGTCACCAAATCAACACTTTCTACAGTTTTTCATTCCTGTGGAATTTCTTCTGAGGCATTGCGTGCTTGGGTTTGGGGAACAGGCTGGAGCAGACATGCCTCATCGCCCTTGGGAAAGGTAGGCTTAATATTAATTTTATGTAACTGTTACACTGATAATAATCATTACTATCTCCTGAGGGTTTGCTCAATGCCAGGCACTTATGTAGATGCTTGAGACTACTTTTCTCTCTCAACAACAGCATGGATTAGTTACTTTCCCATTATGCAGATGAGAAAACCGAGGCTCGGAGAGTGTAACCTCTGGTGGCTGGTGACGAGGTGTCAGAGCCCAGATGCCTTCCAAATGACCTAAAGTCAACTAATGATTCATTCTGCTCTGAAGTAATACCCTTTCTAAAGCAGAAAAATTCACATCTGACAAAGGAAGCATCCAGAAACATTGTTAATTACTCATGTTAGCAGCAACGGCTGGGACTTATACCTCCCAGGACGCTTCATGCCCTCTGGTGTCTGTGTTTGTTTCTAACATACTCTCTCCCCTCTTCCCAGCTCCTCTGAAGGCCCTGCCTTGCAGCACAACTACCTGCTTTGTTTGAAGTACGCTCCACTGAACCTGCTCCTCTCCACGCCTGTTTTCAGTTTGTACAGCAGTACAGGAAGGGTGCAATCTCCAGGTCAACATGAAGAAATGGCTTGGCTACACCTGCTGCTGCCTCCGACACTCCCAGCTCTGCCACTGAGTCCAGCAGATGCTTCCTTCTACACTTGCCTGGGGTTTGTAATCTCAGAGCAACTGCATTTCCGGGAGAACTGAGATGAATAGCATGTTCTGGGGAGCTGACTCCCGAGGACTTAGAGTTTATGGTCAAAGGAATGGGAGCCAAGAGAGAAAGCAAGGCCATCCTCTACTTCTTGAGTCATCTGTAAGCAGGTTTCATTCAGAATAGGGAGGCACAGAACCACCAAACTCTCAGGAAAACAAGAGTCCACTGGGCCCTGAGCACATTAAATTTTGGATCAGACTCTCCAATTTGCTGTTCCCCACCCCAGAGTGGCCCCACAGTTGTGTAGGTTGGAGACTGAATAACTAGGGAGGACCCTCAGGAACTTCATAGACACAGAAAACTAGTGTATTTATTGCAACCCCTCTCTGCAGATAGCAACTAAGCATCTCGATGAGGGCGTGCTTTAATTCATACAAAGACGCCATATGGGCTAGCGGTGCCTCTAATTACTCTTTCTGGGGAAGAGGGCAGATGGCTCTGGGGCACGGACACCCTGGAGTGGGGAGAGCAGTAGACAGGACATCTACGTGGAGAGGTGGAAGGGCACCGGGTTTGAGACTGGCTTAGCCACCTACCACCTTCGACTTGGTGTAAGTCCCTCAACTTCTGAGTCTCAGGCCTCATCTCTGGCACGAGCGTAATGACAGAAGTGTCAATATTGCAGGCTCATCGTTCAGATGAAGAATATATTGCACATGTGTGACAGAAAAGGATCAAGAAATAAAGTGAATTACAGCAAACTGTATTCCCTCCATCATGCACATGAAGTAGATCATGGCAGAATATGTGAGGTCTGTCCACATGGTATCCAGCCGTGTAATATGAAAAATAGAGACATTCGTTGAAGAAGATACAAGATTCAAAAAACAGTGTACACAGGACAATGATGCCTCAGTCCCCTTCAAAGTAGGCACCTTAGGACCTCACACGGTTCTCCTAGTTGCCATCAGCTGCCCCTGTTGTATTTTCCTGAATCTCATTGGCAGTCCAAAATCTCTTCTCTTTCAAAGGTGATTTCATGAAAGTTTTGGGAAAAGCCAGAAGTTACAGGGTGCCCAATCTGGGCTGTAGGGGGACTGAGTCACCTGGGTGATTTTACATTTCACCAAAAATCTCTGCATGAGACGTGATGCACGAGAGGGTGCACTGTTGTGATGAAGCTGCCAATCACCAGTTGACAAGACCTGTGGTCTTTTGAACCATTTGAAAGTTTTTACAGAGTAATATTCAAGCTTAACACAAAATTTGATGCTGATTCACTGCTCTACTCAGTCATTTTGAATGTGACAGCCACACAGTACACATGCTCATTCAATGGCGTCTACTGCCTCCACTGACTAGTACAGTGAGGTCGTCATTGTTTGCACATGTGCATTCCAGTCCACTCTCCTTGGCTGCCAGGTTATGTTGTTATTGTGCAAACCATTCTCGTTATATTAACAGCGGCTGGACTTTTTCTGTACAGACCTCATTTGTGTTTGTATACACGTGTGTGTATGTGTATGGGTGTGTGTGTGTCAGATTATCTACTTGCGTATCACCTATCTATCACCTTGGTCTACATTAGGCACTTGAGAAATTACAGCTGTTATTATTATAAACTGGAAGAGTCTAAGTTGAAACCTAGAGCCTTGGTTGGCGACATGCCACAGCAGTTCTGCCCATGTCTCCCGGATAGCACTCAAATAGGAAAATGACTTTCAGGTAATGAAACTGGTCAAGAGATCCAATGTAACATAAACATTGTCCTAGATCAATACACAGAACATTAAATGCCAACACTCAAGGTTTTAGAGCATTCATTGTTTGCTGTGATGAGACCACATTTCATTGGAAGAAGAAAATGAATAGGAGGTGGTAGGATTCTGAACTGGCGTAAGTATTCATTTATTCATTCTTTGACCATTTGTTTAGTCTGTGGTGAGCCCTGGACCAGAGCTGTGGAAGCCAAGAGAAGGGGTTAGTGCAGGCTAGATGAGGTAACAAACAGGCCTGAGCAGAAAATCCCTCAAGACCAGAGCAGAGTACATCTTCCTCAAGTCAGTGTTGTGAGAGTGTGCTCAGGTTGAGCAAGCAGCTGTCTTCCCATCAGTGAGTTCCTTTCATCTGGGGATTCTTCACGTCCGAAGATCTCATTTTCATCTACAACTAGTCAAGTTCAGGCAAAACAGCACAGAGGAGCAAGCATGGAGCAAGACTTTTGGGGGCCAGGGCAGGGAGTGGCCCACATTAGTTCTGCACATTGTGCTGGAGAAAACTGAACCACGTGGCTTCCTCACCACAAGGGAGGCTGGGAAATACGACTTAGCTCTGTGGCCATAAAGGAGAGATCGAATATTGCTCAGCTGTTAGTGATGACGCTCCCAGGGGGCTAAGCCCCACTGGCAGGGCCAGGCCATAAGATGACTGAGAACTGCTGGGCACAGAAAAAGAGCCTCTGAACAAACTACAGTTGGACATGGGGGAGGGGGCGGGGCTGTGTTCTGAACAGAGTTCCCGTGAAGACTGACACGTCAGGGAGCAAAGGACGCCGGCTTCCGCAGAGAGAGTTGGCAGCCGCAAACGAGCCTGCCTTTGTCTGCGTACTGGGTGAGGAGGCATGGCCACGCACCCAGGGGATGTCACTAACAGTGGTGTGTTTTCTGGCACTGAGAGTACCTGCTCGACCAACATCAGACTGGTCCCAGCCAAGGTCAAGTTAGGAATTCAAAAGGTGAATACACGTCACCTTCTTGCTCCATAGGGGGAAAGGGGGCTCATGACTTTGGAGAGGCACTCAACAGGGAAAATGGATGTGATAAAGGACATGTGCGTAGGAGCCTAAGGCCCCTGATAACCCATCTCTGCAGCTTACGTGGGGAAGTCCTGGATCACCTAGACCTGAGTTCTGATCCTCCCAGCAGATCTGTGGACGTGTGGAGGGCAGAACTCTGAAATGGCCCCCGAGACTCCCACCCTTGGTGTCCAAACACTCAGGAGACCTGCGAAGGTGATGATGGGATAGTGGCTCCTGTGAAAAGTTGATATTAAACGGTAAAGGTGCTAGGATAGCCTCTCATTAGGTTATATTACATGAGGCTTCATCACATCCAGCAGGAGACAGAGATTCTCCTGCTGGTTTGAAGCAGTGGTCTGCTGTATTGTGAGAAGGCCATGTGACTGGGACCCAGGAAGGCCTCAAAGAGCTGACACTGACCCTTCATTAGCAGCCAGCAAGAAAACAGGAACCTCAGCCCTACAACCGCAAGGAATGGAGTTCTTCCAACAACCACCAAGCCTCGTGAGACTGTAGCCTTGGCAACTTTGACTTCGAGCAGAGAACCCAGCCTGGACTTGTGCCTAGACTCCTGATGTGCACACACTTGGGTCTAACAAATTCATGTTGTTTTAAGCTGCTATGTTTGTGGTGATTTGTTACCTGGACATAGAAACTAATAGATGGTATTGGAATAAGTCACTTAACTTTCCTAAGCCTCCAGTATTTTTTTTTGTTAATCTCTAAAATGGGCATTCCTTTTAGATTTAGCATGCACATCACAAGACATAACATATCCTAAGGTGTTTTATAAACTACCAAGTTAGAAGGATTTATTAATAACAGGCAGTAATGCCATAAATTAACATTGAAGGACAAAAACAAGGAACTAAGGATTTGTTTTTTTAAAAAGTGGATCTAATTAGTGCTTATTTTTAGAAATCATTCTGGCCTTCCCTGCTATTTAATGATTTATTTTTTCCTCCTTAGCAATCAGAGTTAGCAAGGCCTTCTGGCATGAGATTCAGTGCAATTCCAAGGATGCAAACCAGAATGTCTCCAAGACGGATTGCACTGTGTAGGTTATTCCTGTTTGAGAAGTAGCTGCAAGGAGGTTCTGAACATATTCTGCCCTCCAGCCAATTCAAGTTCCAAATCTTGTTCCAGAGTTTCCTTCACAATGAAAAGACTTCAGAAAGAAACAAAATCAACAGAAACCATCAGTGTCTTTGGCACACATTATTGAATGACCTTTTAATTTGTAAAATTCCCCCAAGGTCATGTGTATTTGATGGGTATTGGGGACCCCCCTGGGGCCTGCAGACCCCATTTGAGAATGGCTGCCACTACCACACGGGAGGGAAAATTGGGTAGGAAGGACCAGGAGCCTTTTTGACTGTTAGCTATCACAGAGGCAGCTCCAGACGGCAAACACAGTCCTAGAACAGACAAGACCTTTCAGGGAGTCTGCCGAGGTCAGACCTGTTTCCACAGCAGTGCCCAGATATTTGCCTTTGTCCTGTTTTGACATTTGCCCTGATGCTGCAAAGACAGTGGTGGGGGACCTGCTGGCTCCTGAGCACTAGTCAAGAGAGTGGAACCGAACCGCTCAGAACCTACAGCAAAATAAACAGACCTTAAAAACCACAGTGAAACCAAAGCCAGGTCCATTTAAGAATGTTCTTGACAACGCAAGACAAATTAATTGTGTTCATTCTCAACTCTTGAGTACATGCCCTTTTCGCATCGTTGAAGAATGTGCATAAGGCCCTTACCTTGCATACCAGTTATGATGACTGCTCGAGGGAAAACGCTTGTGCTACGGTTTGCGGTGTGAGCTGATGTACCCCGCCCCGCCGCCCCAAACGATCAGCATTTTCCTTTGAAAGAAGAGCTGACTGTGACCATACAGACTTGGGTCTTGGGCAGACATTTTCTCAGAGATAAAGTCAGGCAGCCTGTCGCTTCAAGGACAACAGCTGATAGTATTTGCTGCCAAAGACAGCACTTGCATTTCTATGAAGAATTAGGAAAGTTAGGCTTTTGAAAAATTTGTGGACGGCTTTCCAATTCTCAAAAATTTTTCTGACCAACTTGTGGTGATAGTCATAGCCGTGATTTTGAAGTACTGTAGGATGGAATGGGTCAGTATGAGGAAGGTCTGCACAGAATGCGGTAAACCCATACTTTCCAATGGCCAGTATCATAATATAATGTTATAAAATCATGCAAGGATGAAAGAGCCATACAAAGGGGATTCGAAGTAGACTATGGTGATACTATTATAGAATCTTCTGATCCGTAGTCAGACGCGTTAGCCATCGCGCCACTGGCCCCATACTGCGTTACTATTATAGAGTATGAAAAATTCATGGATATGTCTTCAGATTCCATATTGCAACTGCAACTTTCAGTGTACTATCAAAGAATATTCACGATGATATGAAAAGGCTACTAAAATATACCTTCCTTTTCAACTACATGTCTGTCTGAGGCTAGATTTTTGAAAAATATATTTCAACCAAAAAATATCACAGCAGGTATGAGAATCCAGCTGTCTTTTATTAATCTGGACATTAAAGGGATTTGTGAAAATGTGGTATAATGCCACTCTCCTCACTGCCTTCTTTATTTTGTTTTGGAAAATAAAATTGTTTTTCATTAAAATAGGTAACAATGCTCACCTGTAGAGAGTTTGCTGTTACTTTTGGTGAATTAATAAATACTGTTGAAATCTCTCTGTTTTCTTCTCTCACGTGGCAGACACTGAGATACAACCCACAGAAAGCAAACCTGGCGAGGTCTGTGATGGGCTGCACAGTGGCTCCCTGAAGCTGTCTACATCCTGACCCCCAGAATGGGCGCACCTCACTTTATGTGGCATGAAGGCCTCTCTGGGTGTGATTAAGTGAAGGACCTTGAGATGGGAGATTATCCTGAACTATCTGCATGGGGCTGATATAAGAGGTCCTTATAAGAGGAAGGCACGTGACGAGAGAGCGCACAGGAACTGTGGTGACAAAGGTGGAGATCAGAGGGAAGTGAGGGAGGGAGGGACTGTGAGTCGGGGGGACACAGGTGGCTGCCAGAGGCTGCAGGAAACGGGGAAACAGACTCTCCTCGGAGCCTCCAGAGGGAACCCGCTCTGCCAACACCTTCACTTTGGCTCAGTGGGAATAATTTCAGACTTCACACCTTCAAAATGGTAAGGTAATAAAATGTCGTTAAGGGTGTTGTCATTTTTATAGCAGAAACAAGAACTCTAGTGATCTGTGAGAACGTAAAGGGGTCCTGAGACCACAGAGTTTGAGAACCACCACCTCATGATCACTGAAGGACAGCATTGATGGATCCCAGGCAGAGAAGAATGGCCTGAACACCTCCCCAGGGCCCAGAGGGGTCATCGTGTCCTTGGGAGCCCCAGGGTATGCCAGGCTCTGGAACATAGACTGTGCTGCATAATTATGTGTTACATAAAGGAACCAATGAATAAATGGGCCTCCTGTTCTTGGTCACTTACACAGGACTCTCAAGACAATAATAGGATTTATGGAGCTCCACTCAATGCCAGACACTGTGAGGCTGTTGAACGCCGCTGCCTTTGCTCCATACCACAACACGCGAGGCAAGTCCAGGGGGCAGGGGTCTTGCCTGAGCCGCACAGCTAGTGAGTGGCTGAGCCAGCTGTCAAGTCTCTGTCAGTCTGGCCGCCACGCCCACAACTTTTGCTCTACAGTCTCCATGGATTTCAATGAATATACCCAGTGTTGAACAGGCAGTACACTACAGGTGGTATTTATGTATCATATCACATTATCTCATTCTGGACAGAAAGTAAGGATGAATCTAATCATAAACACAGGCCTGGATGGGGATGGGCAGATAGGGAGGGTGAATGGGGAATTACCATTTCTTGAGTGCCTGCTATTATCATCAGCCACTTTTATTCCACCAGGCATCACGTCTCCCGTGTTGGCAGCAACTCAGGCAATTTATCTAAAAAGTGACTTGTTGTCATGTGGGTGAGATGCTCCCTCTCCGATTTAAAATGAAAGAAATAGATAAATTCACGGTAAAGAAACAATGGCTCAGCCGCATGTATCTCGATGCCAAGCTTTACCTAATACAATTTACCGAAATTGTAATCATTATCGCTTGTCTTCGGGCTGCAGCACAGTGCCCAGAACGGGCTGTAAGCACTGTGCCTCTGCTCTTTTGAAATTTTTCCTTTTGTTCTGTTTTATTGGTAAATATTATCTTGCTTTACCCTTGACCTAAAATACAACAGCAGAGGACTGACCAATCTCTTCAGTGGTGACCTTTAGTGGTTTCTCTACTACTGGAAGGCTAATTAGTTAGGCCCTCTTCATTACCTTAATAATTTAGCTTTGATGTGGTCCTACCAAATGGTTATTACCTTGGCCACAGACCGTTAACTCAGCCTGTCCATCAGAATGTGCCCATGTTGCCAAAAGGCATCCTGACCCTGTTGGGCAAGAAACACAGAAGTTCTCCAGATGCCTCTGTCTTTGTGAGACCAAAACTCCAGAAATGGAAGAATAATTTGTATCCAACCTTTTAATGTCCAAACTTCTGACCTTCTTAAGATATCTTTATTTTAATGAGGCACTGGCAGAGTGAGTCATCTTGTCTTCATTTAAATGTAATTCCAAAGAACAGATCTTGTTTAAAAAAATAGTTTACAGAGTTTGGAAGGTTTTTTTTTTTAAAGGAACCTCTGCTTTTTTTAGAAAGACTGACCTACAAGAAGCCCCCCATGGTAAACCGGTGTCCATGCTGGAATTGCCTGCCAGGGCAGAGGCAGAGCCAAACAAGTAACGAACACAGCCGTGAGAGCAGCACATGGCTCTCTGACCACAAGGCCCTGCTAATGACCTTCAGAACTGTTTGCTGTCAGGCTGCACACAGAGTAGGGATGACATTTGTCAGCTAATTTGGCTTTTAATACTCCCAGCATTCTGACTGCTCTGAGGCTTTTCCATAGCCAAGTTGTCTTGCCTGTGATATTTGTAATATACTTAGGGAGCTTCATTTTACATGTTTAGAAAAATGGCCTTGGAGACTCTGGGGTGCTTCGGCAGGAGGGCCATGGGCCTCCTGGAGTTGGGTGCTGACACCAAGCCCGAGTGCCGGAGATGGGAGGGAGCCAGACCGCCTCCTTTGAAGCCCTTGCCTTGCTTGTGTTCAGAGCTTCAGAAGAAAAAAAAATCCAGAATGCTGATATTTTTAGTTCCCACTCACTCCTTGACTATGAATAGGAATATGATTGAAATTTTCACCAGGCATCAAAGCAAATGCCAAGGGTTTGAGAACTCATTCTAGAGGGAATAATGTTTGCAGAAACAGAGAAGGCCTTAAGAAGAGGACCAAAGGAAACGAATGCTCTAGAACTTTCAGCAGAGGCGGGTTAAGGGCCTGTCCCCCACCTGCGGCCTTGCCTGAGGAAGAACAGCAGTGCCTCCCTACCTGAAAGGGACTGAACACACCTTGTAACCGTGGGGGGGAACCAGCGGGGGCCTGGCTCGCCCCAGGGCCTCTGCTCTTCTCGGGGTCATTGGGGTACTTGCCAAACCAGCGTGGCACTCAAGGAAATGACCTGCAGGGACATGCTGGCATGGATTCAAACACTTCCTTGACACCTTACAGCACCAGGGACTGGCGAGGGATGTGGATGGAGAAGAGTGGGGAAGGGGAAGAGGGGAGGGGAGAAACACAGGAAATGAAAACTAAAACTTGGCCATGGAGCAAACGCATGCTAATGGGGCCCTGCATAGGGAAGAGACTTCTGAGAGCCCCGTTGGCTTTTGTGGAGCCGTGGTTCCCAGGACAGCCCAGTGCCAACAGTGGGAAGCCCGAGCGGGATGTGCCCTGTTCATCACCTCTGCCCTTCTGGGGACGCCACCCAGCAGCTCACTCCCAGCTGCCTTTGAAGCCTTCTGGGCAATGTCGTTTTTAAAAAATTGTTTTTGGCCATAAATACTCAATAGCACCAACATCAGATACATTCCTGTTTCAGGTCACAGACAGGAGCAACCCCCCATATCACCTGTATTAATTTAAAAATCTGGGACACGTGAAAAGGTTCCAGGAATCACCTAGAGCCCAACACAAAATTTAATACCTGGTCCAGTGTTGTTCATGCTCTTGGCATGTCTCCAATTCTTGTGTTCCACTGCCCTTCTAGACCCACCCTATAAAACCCCAGGCTTGGATCGGGTCTGTTGTCGGCCGGACTTGCCCCTGTATCCACTCTGCAGAAGCTGTCAAGGTCACGCAGCTTGGGGCCAACATAATACGTAATCCATAGTCTCTCACTTCAGCTGGGCCCTCATTGGCACTTTCCATTTCCTCTCCTAAACCTCGGTCTCCAGCTGCTCCCAAACTCCTCCTTGAGGACTGCAGCTGCCTCCTCAACTGCTGCAACCACCCCCTCCGTGATTTCGGCCACGACCCTCTGTTCATGACCACTGCAAAGATCTCCTCCCCGACGACCGCAACAGTCCCCTCCGTGACCCCTGCAGTCCCTATCAGGCATTTCAATTCCCGTTCTCCTCCTCCTCCCCTGTCCCTGTTTTGCCCCCTGCCAGGCAGCCTGGTCAGAACCCAGGGAGACGTCCTGCCTTGCTGCCCTTGTCTCTCTTCACCCACATCTAGTCTGCAAAGCCTACCAGTGCTGTCTCCAAAGTGGCTCTCCCGTCGTTCTTTTCTCTGTGTTCCCCGCACACGGTATAAATTCAGACCCTGTCGCCTTTTGCTAGGGTTTCTGCTTACTGCAATAGCTTCCAGGTTGTTGTCCTTTCCTCCTGCCTGGCCATTCTGTGGTCACCTCTTGTGCCTTGCTTCACATCCTTGGTCCCCCTTTTCCATGAGCCACTGCTGTAGCAATCAGCTTCCCAGCACCAACCCACCTGGGCTGCTTGGAGGCTTCTCTCAAGCAGTGTGTTTGGTGTCCGTCAGAGAACCCTGCACAGACGCACATCCCACGGGACCTGGAAGGGTGAGAAATTTATTACAACTCTTGGCCAGTGAGGGGTGTGAGTCTACGAATATGTGCCCCCCTTGCCTGGGGTGACCACCTAAAAAACACACCACGCATTGTTTTCCCTTCTTTCCCTATTTTTCCCTCCCCAAGCCCCATCCTGATTCCTGGGAACCCTCCCCAAAGGAAGACACTTATGTCAGCGCCCATATCAGGTTCAGCACAAATGTAAATCAGCCCTTCCCTCTGGGGCTCACATCTGAAGCAGAAGCCGACCCTCTGCCAGATAAACATAAAAGCAACATGGCCCTAGAGGAGAGGCGTTTATTATGCACAGGGCTCCTGTGGACACCTTGGGGAGAGCGCAGGACTCAGCCTCAGAGGCTCAGGGAAGTGTCCTCTGCTCAGCCAGAAGGTGAGCATAGTCGGGTGGGAAGGTGGGCCGGGGTGGGGGCGATGTGCACTTAAAGGCCATTGAATGAACGAATTTAACACGCAGTTAAATGCTATTGAATGAACAAATTTAATGTCCTTAGCCACATGCTTTGTTCCATAATGTATTCTCTAGCTTGCCCATATTTTAGGCTAGTTAATTCCCATATGACAAGAATGTTACACACCTCGCAGAGCTGGTTACTTGGTGTGTATTGGAGTATTTTATGGCAGTTTTGCAAGAGCAAGGATGACTCTGAAGAAGAAAAACCTAGCTGTCTTGTGAGTCAGCCTTCACACTAGGGAGTTCACTAGCAAAGGTAAGCTTATTAGAATGAATAAAAAGCTTCCCTATGTCCCCGTTGCCTATTGCACTACGATGTAGTCACGTCTAGATTAAGAGATTATGAGAAGCCAGGTAGCTTTGCCCCAGGGATCCAGAAAGAACAGCAGGGGGATCAACCAGGCTCCATCCCCTGGCCAACTGGACTTACTGGACTCCTCCTGGCGACATCCATCTACAACAGTTCAAGCTGTGCTGAGCACCTCCTCACGCCCACCCACCAGCACCTCTCATCACCTCCACACGTGCATTCAGCTCTTCTCTCCCACCTTGCTTTCTGAGCCACCACTCACTTTCCCCACCTCGGCTCTAACTAAAAGGCTGGACAAAACAGGTCGGAGTAATTTTTAGCTTCATTAGACCCTGTCACCTTGGTTTTAGTCTTTCATTTCAGTCTCAGGAGGGGCCGACTTTGAAGACTGGCTAGAGAAGAGTCCCTCCTCTCTTCTTTTGAAATGTTCACCCTTCTCTCTCATCCCTATTGCCTTTGGGGTCATGTGTTCTATCCCCCATCGGCCTGTGTTTGGAGCTCCGTGGAGCCAGAGCCGATGCAGCTCTCAGCTGAGGACAAGTGTCATCTTTCTCATCCTTCTTTTCTGTCCTAGTTCGCATCTAGGTAAAGCTATGTGATAACCAAGCTGTTCCTTGGCTATATGTACATTAAAAAAAAAAAAGAAAGAAAAAAAAGCTTCATAGTCTTAAGTGGTGCTTTTAAAACATGAACACCAATATTTGGATATTCCTCCTGGCAAAAGGGGGGAGCTCATTTCCCCTCCTTTGACTGGTCTGTACTTAGTGACTCACTTCTAATGAACGAATGCAGTGGAAGTGATTTGTGGCTCCCGAGACTAGCCCTCACGGTCTCTCGGGTCGCTTGCTGATGCTGGGGTTCAAGGGTTGAGGAAACCTCCCTAGAAGCCAACCCTCTGGTCCCACTCAAGCCTTCAGATGACTCAACCCTGGGTAACATCTTGGCTGAAATCTCATGAGAGACTCTAATCCAGAACCACCTGGCTTAGCTGTGCCCACATTCCCGACTCACAGAAACTGTGAGATAATAAACATTTGTTGTTTTAAGTGGTAAGCATTTTTAAACATAGCGATAGGAAACTAGTATACTCTGTACTCAATTCGTTTCCTGGGAGGCTAGAGGTGCTCTCGGTCATGTCAGAGAGGCCAAGGCCCTTGAAGCAGTGACCAAGGACAGGGGCTATTTAGTGATTCTTAGCTTGAGAACCTTGGTCCAAGGACAGATAATAGAACTGGTTTCGTGTTTTTCCCCCCACTCTTTTTTCCTGAAGCATGAACAGCAATTTACAGCAAAAATATGTGCAAGGAAGCCATATATACAAACAGGAAATAGAAAAGCAGGACCAGACAAAGGGAATGGTCATTACAAGCATAAGGGCCAACACAGTTGCAGCAGATGAACCCTAACCATGACTGAGTTTCCTAGTAGCCACGGTAAAGGGGGAAACTTATTAAGTTCTATAACTATTATTACTGGAAAGGAAATGAAATTTACCTAGAATTGAATTTTAAAACAAAATTCTCTTGTGGATTTAAATGTAAATGGTAATCTAGGTAAAAGACAAGGCTCTCAGTCATACTTTCAGAGATATTATGCTAGTGAAATTAATCTAATTGTTATGTGTGTTTATTAGGAAGGAAGGAAGGAAAGTGCTAGAGCCAAACACAATGGTGAATTAAATAAAATAAATAAAAGGAATTTCTTTGATATAAGTGCTCACTGGCCTTTTGAAAGGGGCAAGAAATATAGTTAAAATGTTTTTATCTGAGTGGAGGCACTAGCTGTTCTTTCTCTTTTCTGCTTGGTGTATATACACGGCACGAAAGCACTTCTGGGCAGCAACTAGAAAGAGCCCTGTGTATCTCTCTGCTTATATTCCCAGTCTTGGTTTTGGTCTACCAACTCTTTCTCCTCTCTTGGACTCTGCCTGAGTGTGTGAACCCCGTCCAGCACAGCCCATCACATGCCGCCAATTCCTGACCTCCTCTCACCCTCAGCAGCCACCCTGGGCTTTGTCCTAAGTCCTCCAGGGAGGCCACACAGGCCGAGGGAGGTGCAGGCTGCAGTAGCTGGGATGCACGCACCCTCTGTCCGGGGCCTCACTGGTGGTGGTGGCGAGCTTCCCAAGATCACGGTTCTCGCTGTGGCACTAGGCAGGTGGTCCCAACCAGCAGGCCCAGCCACAGAGATAAGGAAACAAGCGATGGGCCACAGGGCTTGGGCTAGTGTAAGGCATCACTGGGGTGAAAGTGAAGGAGGCATCGCCCTGAGGCCTGGGCAGGGGTGCCTCTCCCACTCCCCACCCTGACCCTGGCCCTGTAGATCCGTATCTGTGAGGGCTGAGAATGGGTGCTGAATAATATGGAGTTGGTTAGCACGTTGCCTGGGAGATTTCATCAAATGTTAGTTTTCTCCTCCCCTTTTTCTTGATCTTCTCTCCTTCCCTTCTTTCCTCCTCTTTCCTCCTTCCATTCTGCAAACTTTGGAGGAGCTGGGCTGCCGTTTTCCTTACGCCTTTGCCCCCACTGCTTCCTCCACCTGGAATTCTAGTCTTTCTCATCTTCACTCAGTTAACTCTATCCTATCCATCTTTTAAGGCTCAAGCCTTTGCTGACCTTCCTTCCCAGGTCAAGTTCCCATACTAACTGCTTCTGCTGCACTGCATAGCTAGCTCTCCTTTGTCATTGTTACTGCACTGGCTATTTTAATTTTGTTAGTACGATTACTTGACTAAAATAGATCTTGTGTTTATTTGTATAATGACTTCCTGGGGACTGTAACATGCTTCTGGTCACCGTCACAGTCCTGGGACCCAGAACAGTGCATGGATGCAGCAGGCGTGAATAATCATTGGCTGAATGACCCAGTGAATATGTGAATGAAAGGTCTGCTTCCATGAGTTTCGCCAGGCGTAGGCCAGTGAACCACAGCTTCTGTGTAATGAGGATGAATGGTTCCACCTACGAGGCTGTGCTCATCCCTGAGGGGCCCCGGGGGGTACTCAGGCTGCTGAGTGCCCAATGCCCAGGGCAGCACACACTGAACACTGGAGCGGTGGCCAGACCAGACAGGGTAGCCTCAGTCACGAAGCACAGAGCCTCCAGACTTTTCCTCTACAGTCACGACGCACCTGTATCAGCCAATGCAGCTGCTGTAACAACGTACCACAGAGTGGTACTGAAAACCACAGGAATTTATTTTCTCACAGTCTCTAAGGCCAAAGTCGGAGATCAGGGCGTGGGCAGAGTTGCTTTCTCCTGAGGCCTCTCTCCTTGGCTCCAGGGTGGCCACCCTCTCCCACTGTCTTCACATGGACTTCCCTCTGGACGCGTCTATGTCCAAAGTTGCTCTTCTTACACGACGCCAGTCAGATTGGTTGGGGACCCACACTAACGACCTCATTTCACTTAATTACCTCTTTAATGGCCCTATCTCCTAGAGAGTCACTTTTTGAGGTAATGGCCGCTTTTCGAGGGGATTAAGACTTCAGTGACTGAACTTGGGCGGGGCACAATTCAGCCCAGAACAGTGCCGCTGAAGTTAAACTGCAGTGACCTGGCCGAGCGACCACAGGTGAGATGTTTAACCTCCCTGTGCCTCTGTGTCCTCGTCTGGAGAAATAAAGGCCCCACCTCATTACGTGAAGTGGCAGTTCCAGGAAGGATTGGGACAACAGCGTGTGGTGGACACTCAGTACAAGTTCATTATTATTATTGTTACTTAGAAAATTATTGTGGGCTATACAAGTATAAGAATTGATCTCTGCCCTCAACATGCTTGCAGGTCTTTTAGATTGAAGATAAAACTAATATTATAAATAAAAATAACACAAGTCATTTTTCTTAGATAATGCTTTCTGAGCCACTACTGGGGAAGGAAAAAGTTAAGGGAAGAAAGGAACCCTGGCAACCAGACTTGAGGTTCAGCCAAGCCCCTTCAACCAGCTGCCCAAGCTCCTTGGCTTCCTCAGCAGGGTGCTGGTGGAGAGGGGCCTCAGTCTGCAAAGCATTCAGCACCCTCAGACCTCGTAATCACCACCCATGGCTTTCCGTGGAGGGACAGAGGCCCCTTCCCAAGGGTCTGTGGGCTCTCCCAAGATCTGCACTCACTGTGCCTCTAGTCTTCCATAAGTTCCACTTCCACGCCTGCATTCCCTAAGAATATAAGCTCCATGGGGGCAGGGATGTTTTTCAGCTGTGTTCACTGCCCTAGGTCCAGTCCCTAGAATGACACCCTAGTGGCACTCTTACTAGGCACTCACTACATATCTGTTCAATGAATGAATGAATGAGTGAGTGAGTGAATGAGTGGATGAACTGGCACTGTGAGCTCCTGGCATCCAGGAATAGACTGAGAGTCAGGGAGAGTGAACCTTCCTGCCCTTTTTTAGGCATTTACTGTTTGCAACAGTCAGATGCGAGTGGACCACCCACTGCATGTCAGTCTGGCTGCCCCAGTCGGGAGGTCAGTGGTCCTCACCCCAGGGTCACGGTGCTAGGTGGTCCAGACAGCTGCAAGGACAGTAGTTGTAACAACTGACATTTGTGCTGTTTAGACTGTTTATCATTACAATAAACTCATCTCAAAAACCCTCTCAGGTAGGCATTATTATTATTCCCAGAAGTGAAGCAGGCAGAGATGAGCCACGCCCCAAACTACACAGCTAGGAAGGAGCAGGTGGAGAGAGTGAATTTGGATCTGACTCCCAAGTCCTTGCTTTTACTGTGAGCTTGAATCTCTCTTGTTTCTGTAGGTATTTTAAGCTGTGTCAGGGGCTGCTCACCAGATGTCTTTTTACTCTCTCTCCTGTTGCTTTATTACTAATCTCTAAATGGTTTAGTAGCAAGAAGAACTGGTCCAGAAAGAAAGCATCTATATGGGAGAGGCCTTCTGGAAAAGCCACTGATGTTGCGTGTGGGCCTTGGAGGGTGGGTACAGGAGGGAGAGGCAGAAGCACATGCTATCTGGGGAAACCCATTAGAAACCAACAGGGTGGTCGCTACCTACATGAGGGTCCAGCAGACACACCCCGTGTCACCAGCAAAACAAAGCTGTGAACCTGATTTAGTCAATTATTTAGATGGTGGTTGCTTCCTGCTTTTGTCTGCTCAGAAAGGGATAAAGACCTCCTTGCAATCATCCATCTTCTGAAAATCCACACTGCTCTTTCTGGGAAATGGTTGACGCTTCAGGCAGAATTCTGCTCATAGCAAAGTCCCCCAGCCTGGACGTTTTCCCTGGGCACACTCTCTCCTTAGGATGCGTCATGCTAAGCCGAGGAGGGACAGCTGGCACATGCCCTTTGAATAGGCCGTGTGTAGGAGGTGGATAGAGTCTGATGTGGCTCCTGTGGGAGCGGAGATCTGCAAACCCCGGTGGTCCTTGCATCTCCCCAGGGTGGAGTGGAAGGTGCCCTCGGATGACGAAAGTAGATGGAGGCTGGAAATCTGCAAAGCTAATTGACTCTGCCAAGTATAAAGCATTTTGAACTTGCTCCACCCTTCCTATTTTCCATCTGTCTCATTATTCATCACAGTAATATTTGGGCACTTGAACACAGTGATATTTTAACATGAAGCTATTCCAAGGAGGAAGAAAAATATCCTCATTTGGCATAAAGCAGTCATGCAAATTAGCCTAAATAAAAATAAGACCAAAGGCCGCTTAGAATATTATGATACTTTCCCAGGCTCCTGCCAGTCACTGATGTCAGTGGCAGCATCTCTCCATCCTGGTGACCGTTGAGACCTGGGGCTTACATTTCGAGCTGATGCTCAGAAATCCAGTCAAAAAGACCGAACATCAAAGATCTATCTACCTTGGGCAATGTTCAAGCCAGCGCTTGCAGGGAGACCCATGATGGGACTGCCGAAAGAAACCTGTGAGATTTTATGTTTGGCTCATCACAGACGGGCCCGTCGAGATCTCTGGCACAGGAAGTTTTCAGAGCATGGCCAGCCAGTCATTCGGTTCATGCTGCTCCTGGCAATGAAGCAGTTTCTCCACTTCCCATTCACACCTCTTTCTTTTCTCCTCCTCTCCAACTCTTTGTTGCCTTCTTGCCTTCTCTCTTTTCTGGGCGCACCTTACACGTGCTCTGGACGCCAGGGTATCCCAGCTTGGTCGTTTTCACTGTTAATTTCCTCAAGCCATTGTGGTTGAAGTGGCATCACGGGATCCACTCTCAAAGCCCTTCCCTAAGCCTCATTGTATTTGTGAACCATTCTGAAAGCAGGATCTCAGCCTGCTGTATTCAACCCAAGGTTCTATTCCAATAGGACACCTAGACAACTGGGACCTCGCCCTCACCAGTCTGGTTGCAAAGGAGGCAGACATGTCACTACAGTCATTTCTACATCTCTGGTTTCCAAGGTCATGATTTCAAAGGCCAAAGCTGCTGGCAGCTTTGATTTGTTGAGGGGAAGTTTGCAACGCTACGTGAAATCAGCAATGCTGACTTTTGAACTTCGTTGTTTTTTTTAAAAATAACCATTTAAAAAGAAAAAAAGCTGTCGAGACCATGATCTTGTCATCTGTTTTTAGTCTAAGAAACATGTCACGGAAGAGACATGTGAAGAGGTCCATGGAGAAGTGCTGAGGTACCCAATCTATAAAGCTGGCTTTCTAGTGAAGTCAGGGAAGAGACTAGCAAGATTTCTGAAGCATCGCACAGACCCCATTCCTCTGGGTGTTTTTGTTTCTCAGCCAAGTTCCAGTCTCTTGTTTCTGTACCTGAGTGGTTTAAAGTCTCCCTCACTGATCATGTTGCTCACATTCTTCTCGAACAGCCTCATTTTCTCCTTATCTTTCCCCTTAGCTCAAGTTCTCCATCTTTCCAGCAGGTTAGATCCCAGATCTCAGCCATGTGGCTGATTTGTGACAGAATCCTCAACATTTTGCATGCTCTTTGATCTTAGTAATTCCACTCAGAGTTCTTGCTTTATATTGCTATGTCAAATATTTAGGCCTGAACACGACCATTGGAGCATCAGTAATGAGATGAAAATGGGAAACGCAGACATTTGCTGAATAAATGATAAACATAGATGAAATGGAATATTATGCAGTCCTTTCAAATGATGTAAAAGATTAATGACATCTTAACATCCCTAATGTATTATTCAGCAGAGATAAAAAGAGAGTTATAGATAGTATCATCCCATTTTATTAAAAATATGTACATATAATATTTTCCCCAAAGACTATTAGTATATACAACAAAATGTAAACAATGGTTGTCTCCAAATGATAAGATTAGAGGTGATTTTTTATCTTTGTAATTTTTATTTTTTTTACTTATCTATTTTGTGAATTTTATTTTTTACTTGTCTGTATTCTCTCATATAAACACATGCATATAGTATACTATAAATTTTAGTTTAAAAATAAACTATCCTCTGATTGAAGTATAATTGGCCATGCTCCAAGAGGGACTGAACTAAAGAAGGAATCAGAGAGGTGGCAAAGAGTTCAAAGGTCAGCCACACAAAGGGTTTGGGGCCGATGGCTAAGAGGAAGCATGGCTGGGAAGGAGGGGAGGGCTGGGAAGAGGGTGAGCTACAATGTCAGCGTCTTGCAGCTCCGTAAGGAAGGCTGTGGGGAGAGCCAGCCAGCCCCTGGGTCTAAAAAGGCTCTCTCATCAGGCAGGGAGATGTGTTCCTGTGCAGTGACCCAAAGGAAAAAGTGACTTCCCAGTCTGGCATGAGGAATGGGGGAAGCGTTTCCTAGAGAAGCACCAGAAAAGGATGCTAAGGAGTCCTGCAAGGCAGGAGTTTCCATGTGTCTATGACGGTTTGTGACTTTGAAACTAGAACAGAACCAGTGTTAAGAGGCTGATTTCTGAAGGGACGAGAGGTCTGGACAATAGGAAATTTGGACTGTTGCCAGGAAATTAGTCTAGGGATAAACAAAATTATCCAGAAAAAATCCACTTGAACTGATTTTCGAGATTGTGGAAGTCGGTGTAAATGACCAGTCTGTATCCATGGCAAACCTGGGACCGGACGGTCCCCCAGGTACTACAGGTGGGCAGAACAATGGGCCTTGGTGTTCTGTTGAACATTATGAGAGGTCTGGAAGAGTTTGTTAAAAAATTATACTGAGAACATTACTAGAAAACTTGGATTACGCAGAAAGTTTAAGAGAGAGTTGTAATTATTTTTACCAAAAAATAATTTACCAAAATGACACTTTAAAAGGAGATACAAGATAATACTAGCTAACCCCTAGCAGGCTGATGTAAGAGAGTAGAAATGATCTTTTGAATCATAATAGAAAAAAAGTCCTGAGATTTAATTTAATAACAATAGGTAAATCATCTGGGGAAATTGGAAAAGCACCAGAATAAAAGTCAAAATATGACAGTGCCTGGAAAAAAATTTTAAATAAAGAAACAAAATCTCTATTTACTGGAACTTAACCCATTCCTAAATTAACCAGAGAGTGCTTACATATAAGGAAAAACACAGAACAGTTAGCCGTAGCAGACAATACTTGGCAAGCTAAACCAGCAGTCTGATCTGGTAGGACAATTCCCACGAGTTTATCTGTGTTTAAAAACTTTGAAGGTCTTGAAAGTCAGCTCTGTTGCCCAGACCCACAGTCTAGAACGACAGCCCCGAGGGTTGCAGGGTTCTCAGCCATCAAAGAAATGATGCATCCTTCATGCTGTGGGTAATCCTCTTAGAACGGTGGGAACAGCCAATGTTAGACTTTAGGAGGAACTTTCAGTCATGGGAGCGGATCAAAGAGGTTTTCCATAATTGTTTTTCTTTCAGTATAAAGCTTCTTCTGACAAGAAAATTACGTAAACCAGAACATACTTCATCTGTTAATTTATTCTTGTTTTCAATCACTCAACAAATGGTTATTGAACAGGTATTCTGCACCAGGGACAATGCTAGTTGTTAAGGATAAAGAAGAGAGAACAGTGTGTGCCCTCAGGGAGCCCTCAGTCTAACCAGATACTGGCCAATTGGCTGCTTTCATGAAATGCACTACTGATATTAAATAGGTAGAGTCAAATGGAGCTGACCTCACCAATTCCCCCAAGTCAATATTTTTATTCCTTGTGCAATGTCATTGAGGTACCATTAATATGAATTTATTTCCCAATGACAGTGTGCTGGCTGTCTTCTATTTGCCCCTCCACGCCCACTCTCCATCCTTTTCCATCTTACTCTGCCCTGGGAGCTGGCCTATGTGCCCTCCAGCTCTCCGTCTTGGTCAGACAATGAGAGGTGTGGCAGGAGACGAATAAAGGAGGAGAAGGTAAGGTTGGGTGTTTGTTTCTCCAGCTCCCAGCTTTCTACAAAGACCAATGGGGAATCCTCTCCAGACACTGCCTTTCCTGCCTGAGGGTGGAATGGCTCCCACTACTGGTAGTCTGGGGTACTGCACCATTCCTCCTGGTTTCCTAAATCCTGCCCACACCCTTGTAAAAGTTCTTTCATTGACCTCCCTCTGAAAGTGACCTAGATTCAGGGTACCATCTGTTTCATTCATTTCCAATACGGGGCGGGGAGGGCTTCTTCATTAAAGGGAAAAACAAGATATCTATTCCAGGTTATTTCTTGGACCAGTATTAACAGAATACTTTGAGGGAGCCTTAATTCAAATAATCCTTTGATCATAATTGTTCTTTTTCTGATATGTAAATCAGTAGCACCTTATGAGAGGTTAGTGGACCATAGATCTTAAAACCTTTCTTTTTCTTTCACCACCTAAGAAGCTGTCAACACGCTGACTCCATGGCATCACCAAGTTTTTAGCCCATGTGACCCCTCGACCCACAGCTGGGAACTGTGGTCTTCACCTTCAGGTTCAACCTGGTGGGAGTTCCCACAGCGGATCCTGACCTCGAGCATCAGCACTGGGCATCAAGGCTTGTTGGTTTCTAGTCCGGCTGTGGCCTTGTGTTCCCTCCTTACCACATCCACTCTCTCTGGGCCTTGAAGTCCTACTGTAACCAACACCCCTCCCAGGAATCCCACAGCCCGTGGGGCACAGTGACCAGGACCCGGCTCTCTGCTAACCAACCCCCAGGGCTCACTGCCAGGGGGGCTGGTTTCTGAATAGTGCCTGGTGTGGACTTCCAGACTGGCCTTCGTGATGGACCACACCCACTCTGTAAATGCCAGCTCTTACTCAGTGGCTGCTCTGTGCTAGGTACTGTTCTGGGTCCTGGAGAGACTGGCTTCATACTGCATTTGGACAGTAGAAATCAACAAACGAATTCTACTTCTGGTAGCTAAAGGACGGGGGGTAAGTTATGTATGGAAGCCTCAGCTTTAGTTTGGTTTCTTCCCTTCTCCCTTGTACAGACATCTGTCACATCCCTTCCTGTTTCTGTTAAAGACAGTTTGCTTTCCTTTAATAGGTAAGTAAAACAATTGCATTTTTAAACGATTGTATCCAAGGATCTGATCCTACTATAATTCTAGAACCAGTGTTTAGGTTCAGAGACCACAGGGATACAATCACCCAAATTCCACCGTCAAACTCTCATGGATGTCGACTGCAAATATATTCGGTATGTTGCCCACTGCTACATAATGAGGATATTTCTGTCTTTTCACCAACTATGCAGACTAGCCCTGATTTGCTGACATGGATTTAACAAATTCTTTGGAATAAAATAGCCCCTACAACAGCTTTACTAACAGGTTGCTGTCCATTTAACAGATTGTAAAGTTTGATTTAATAAAGCTGTCTGGAAAGGTTTTTATGTGCCATTTGAGTGCATTTTTCTTATTGCTGTTGCTTCTTAATTCCGTAACTGATGGTTTGGCTTTTATAACCCCTTATTTTAAGTTTGAAGGTAAAGGTAAGTGGTGGGTAAAGAGGGTTTTCCAGCTATTGGTTCACAAGCTGGGGATGGCAACGGTGCCAGATCTGCAGTCTGCTGAGTTCACAGGGCTACGGAAAACGTTAGCGAGGGTTTCTCGCATCTCCTAGGATGAAAACAACTGCTCTGTGAATGGGAAACTGGCCTGAGAGTGAACATGTCAACAGCATCTACTCTGAAGCCAGAAGAGCCAGAAACGGGAAACACGGCTCCTGACTCGTGTTCCATTACGTTAATCGCTCAGCACGCCTTGGTTTAAGCTAAAGAGATATAATGGTACATTTGACACATGCCTTCACATCAAGATTAGATAGGAGTGCTGAAAGTCTAACGTTGCTCCTTTCTTACCTTCTGCTGAGAATGTCACTCAAAAAATCTCTTCTCCCAGCTCCTCTCTTCTGACTGGAATTCAAAGCCATTCTTACTGCAGCCCGACAGTCTTCCCAGGTGAACCCGGCTTTACGTGAAACACCTGTGTGTAAATAAAACAGTAACAATTCAAGTGGTATTCTAAGTACACCACAGGGATCTCACTGTTGAAAAAAGGAACACCGAAGCAAGTGCTTTCATGGGCAAATCACCTCTTTTGCGATGTAAACTATAAAAACATAGATAAAGCATCCAATGGACCTAAGTTTAGATTTTTACATATTGGGCTTTGTTAAAGCAGAACATATCTGTAAGTGAACATATTTTAAGCCTCAGACCTTTGCCCATCATAATGGTTTTTAAAAATCTCATTACAATAAAACCCATTAGTTTGAATAATTAAATACAAAAAAATGCTTTCTGTGGGCATTGAAATTCCTGATTTTAATGGGGAAAATGCAACTGAATGCCTTGTTTTTAAGCTTCTATTTCAATCTTGTTTTAAAATGGCAAAAAGTAGAAGGACTAGCGTGATGCATCAAGGGCACTGCCGAGCGGGAAAGTGGCCATGCAAACTCAGCCAGCACCTCAGTTCAGGACGACAGAGGCGGGGACAGAGCTTCGGGGTATCGGAGTGCCATCACTTGGAGACCGGTACCAGCTAAGCAGTCAACACATGTTACCTTATTTCCATCTTCACCACTATGTAGGTGTTATCATCCTCAGTTCTACAAAGAAATCGCCGCCCTGGCTGGTGTAGCTCAGTGGATTGAGCGCAGGCCTGCGAACCACACAATCGCAGTTCAAGAGCATATAAATTTCACGAGCAGAAAACCACTTCAGGGACGGACCCAGCTGCTTCTGCACGTGTGGACATGGCCATGCTGACTCAACACGGCCCCTGGAAGAGAAGGTCGGGGAGGGCAGCCCGGCCACCCTGCCTCTCCTTTAGAACCTCCTGAGTTGCAGTCTCTTCCCCCTGGTGGCGAACAAGTACCAGGTGACACGCGGAGGAAGGAAAGAGAAAGACTAGAACGCAAGACAGGGTATTTGTTGCTCATTCCTCACCTCACTTTGTCACTCTTAAAAACCCACCATGTCACAGCTCAAGTGAAGCCACAGTTGATTTCCTGGGAGTGTGAAGTCCCAGAGTTGAGTCTCCACAAGGACTGTATTTAAATTTTGCCGAATCCCACCAAACGAAGCAAGTTGGAAGAAGCTGAAAGTCAATGAGGTTCAGCGCACACACCCACAAACTCGTGTGTCTCCTCGGGAGAGTTTACTAGAGCGAGTTAATCGTTCGTGTAGCTTTAAAGCAAAGTCACTAGCAAACTGCCCCCTCACTCAGTTACTTCTGCAAGGGCACTGCCTCGCAGAACAGCGGTGGTGTGTCCCCCCCAGTGTGTGAGAGCTCACGCACGCCTCACAGCCTTGAAATGCTTTCCTTTGGGACACGTCTTTTCAGATGACATTTAGTCAGTTGTCGTGTTTCGTGAAGAGCAGAAAACAAACTCACCTTAAACATTCTGGGGGATGTTTTGTTCAGTGGAGACAAATCCTTCACTTACGCCTAGCCCTTAGTCCTTGTAAACAAACTCTCACTTACCCTGAACATCGAGGCGGCACGTCATGGAGTTGGCAATTATCAATAATCACTAAAGGCTGGTAGTTATTGATGACATTTGTGAGAGCAGGATTAAAATAATAATTATAGTAATGTGAGGTGTCCTGAACAAGCAGTAATTGCAATAATGATCACTATTATAATAATGAGAAAGAAAATGACTTTAGGTTATTAAATCAATAAGGAACACAGAAAGAAGCCTGCATGTGTGTATATACACAGGGTGAGCAAAAGTAGATTTACAGTGGTGAGTATGCAAAACACAGAGTTTAATCTCACATTATTGTTTGTGAATTATTGTATTATTTTCCATACAAACAACTGCAAACCTCCTTTTGTCCCACCCTGTGTCTGGGTGACTGTGGAACGTTGCCACCTAAGAATAATTGTCACTCTTGATTGAAGACTTACTATGTGCCAGGTGCTGTGCCCAAGACATCACATGCATTGCCTCCTTCAATTCACAGTGGCTCTGTAAATAGATATTACTGTTAGTCTGATCATCATTTTTGTGCCAGGAAAACAGAGGGTTTAGAGCGAGGGTGTCAAACTCATTTTCACTGGGGGCCACATCAGCCTCCCAGTTGCCTTCAAAGGGCCGAATGTAATTTCAACTCCTTACCAGTTAAGGAGTAGTTACATTTATACAGTCCTGAAATTATTTCGGCCCTTTGAAGGCAACTGCAAGGCTGATGTGGACTCTGATGCAAATGAGCTTGACACCTCTGGTTTAGAGCAGTTACCCAGTTTGATAACAGTACCCTAACAGCTCAGCAGCTGGTAAGTGGAGTCAAGGAAATCTCAATCTGGTCTAGTGGACACCAACATCTACACACTTCTCCAGTGTTCTATGGTTCCCGAAAATCAACAGCTCTATTCTGTTATCTAGGGCAACGCTGACATCTGCAGAACTTCCTGGTTCCCGAAGGACATGAGTCTGACTGATAAGTCACGTCAGACTCCAGAGATACCAGCTGCCACGCAGACCTGTCTGCAGACCAGTGAGGCCAGCCCCCACAGCGACTGGCCTTCAGACCGGCCCAGTGGAGACACAGAATTTCTGTAAGGAGGAGGAACTGGGCTTTTCTCCTCCTCTAGGCTGAGGATAAAGCCTCATAAAAATGTGCCTTGTTGGATTTTCTTTTTCAACAGAGTGGTGACGTAAGCCACCTCTTGACTCTCTCTTTATGGGCAAGTGACAAATTCACCACGATGCTGGAAAAAGGCTGTGTGTCTGTCCACATCCATGTTGCCTTAAGAATGGGAGTGAGGCTGTAACTTCATCATAAATATATCCATGAAAGACCAACATTCCGAATCCTACGGTGATTCCTTTTAATAGTGGCTCTCCCAGCTTCTATGTTTGAAAGATGCCAGTTATTATTTTTCCTGATTTGACAACAGGATAATCGGATGGTTGTTTAATGTCTTCTCTAACCCAGAGTTACGTACATATCAGCCAAGGTTATCTGTGTCACAATGAATCACAGCAAAATCACAACACTGTCCCGAAGCCTGCGTTGAGCATGATTTAGGCCTGGCTGGCTGCTCGGGCAGAGATCTCGCGTGGCGCTCGGTGTCATCACTAGGAGAACCACTTGTCACTGTGCAGGCAACATGTGGCCATGGGAGCACTGGACATGGGCTTTTGAATCAATGGGCACTTGCCCCTGACTTTGAAAAATGACATGTGGGAACTAATAAGAGCTCCAAAGGGTCGAACATTCACTTTAATGCAAATAAAAGATTACCTTTTTTACTAACAGCACAATAGTGCCCTCGTCCCCCTCATGAAAATGTGAGTACAATCTGTAGCAAATGGGCCTAAGCAGGAGTGACAGACACTTCAGGGCCACCCTGGTTCCTGGTTGTGCAGCCCGGTCTGGTGCAGTCCCACGTTGCAGGGGTGGGGGCAGAGTTCTTCTCCTTAGAATGTATTTCCAAACCAGGGCGTGGAGACCAACCAAAACGCCTTTTGTCTGGGAGCTATGGTGAGCCACAGAAGAGGGAGGGTTCTCTGGGATGAGGACACACTACTTGGCAGAGTGAGTTAACCCAGGGACCCCCTGGGGAGAACGTACCTCCCTCCCCTGAGCAAAGACACACACGGCTCTCGGGACACGCAAGTACAGCTTCCCAGAGGCCGGCGATGCTCAAGTAAACTTTCTGAATGGTAGGCCAGCGCACACTGGGTGCAAATACACAGCTTACATACAAAATTAAACAGTCAGGAAAGACACTGAATGATCAACATTATGCAATTTGCAATTTTCCCAGCTCTTCGCATCCTGGGTTACATTCCTAAGTTAAAATTTCATGAGTGCTATTTCGGTCAGCTACTCTGACATGTCGAAGTCAAACACTGTCTGTGTAGAGCCCTGTGGGGATGCCGGCTCTCAGGAACGTGGAAGCGACACAGACTGTGGACTTTCTGCTTTTGCGGGGAGGGGAGAAGGTGTGGCTGCATGTGACGATAAGGGCTCCTTGCAGATCCGCAGTGTTTTCTGGCTGAGCACCCTTTGTCATTTGCTCTTTACTGTCACTTCTGAGGTCCGAAGAGCAGGGATTATGTTTATGGTAAGAGTGATGTGATTTAAAAAAAAAGTGAACAAAGAGCATCATAAAAATATTAAAGCTCAATTATACCAGAGTGCCCCCTGTCCACGGGGCAGAAATACATTGCAGTGCTTAATCGATAAAATGAAAAACTGCATTTGGGTAAAGTGCTCATTAACTAGTTTCCCACGTATAATGACTTCAGCGATGTTACTCTTCCTTCTCTTACTCGTCTTCAGTAGGAACATTTTCATCCAAACGGGGTATTTGGTGCTGAAGAGTTCTCCCAACACTGCTACTGACTCACCAAATAGAGTCGTAATCCTTAGCATGTAACTGCAAAATCCTTTACACAATAACCAGTTGCTTCCTTGAAGAGGATTGTGATTTCCGATGGAGAATAAGCTGCTGAAGGAAATTAGCTCTTGAGAAATGAAAGCCCTGTTCCTGTGCACTTGGAGGCAGGAAAAGAAAAATCCAGAGGCTATCACACAAATGCCAAAGCATCCTTTATTCTCTCCATAGGATGTCAGGACCAGACAGGTTACTTCAAGTTCACAGGGAGAAGATGGGGGTGGGTGGGTGGGGGGACTCTGGAATCATTCATCAATCTTGCCTGAGAGGCCACAGCACTTTGAGACCTTCCGAATTCCCTATCTGACACCCAAACCATTCCATTTACTTTCCCCTTTAGACTTCTCATGTACTATCTGCATCCTAAAAGATTTTCTGCCTTTTGCACTTAGAGAAGGAGATAAAATTTGACAGATGAAAGGAAACCAGCACATATCATTTAAGTTGGAAAAAAGGAAACACAGATACATGATCTGGAAGCAGTCTGTGCATTCCCAGGATCTGCCTGCTTACCTTCGAGGTCAAGTTAGCAATGGTCATGGGAGCAAATCCACAAGTGCATAAACATGCCCATCAAGTCTGACGAGTCCTCCATCTCGTCCCGTGCTTCGTCTCTCTGGGGGCATCCATCAACAGAGGGTGGGTGGATGTGTGGAGGTGAAAGAGCTTGGTGACCAGGGTCTCGGTCCTGAGTCCCAGCAACACAGATGGAGAAGCTCTAGCAAGTTGCATCAGCTCCCCGAGTCTACCCTTTGTCTTCCAGACCACGAAGCATGAGAGAATACCAGCGACTTCTGACCAAGGGGTTGTTTTAAAAGCCAAATTAGACCACAGATGTGGATGTGCTTTGTAAACAGTATCATTAACATCCTTGCACCAAATGAGGTACCCAGGTGTCTGGAGGAGGGGAAATGGGAAGGGGGCTCCCCAGTGCACCCCACGCAAGCGCCATGGGCTTCTAGCTGCACCGCCATCAACAGGTGTGGTTCGAGCCCTTTGCATCTGTCCTTTCATTTGAGGTGAACATCAGATGTGCACGGCTCTCCCGAGACAGAGATTCTTGCGTAAATGATTATGGAGGGAGCCCTCTCAGGAGGTGACCCGTGAGGAAGCGGGGCCATGGCATGAAGCGGGAGCAGAAGGGAAGGCCAGAAGCAGCTGTATCTCCTGGGCTCTGGAGAGTGACCGAGAGCGTCAGGAGAGGGGCTGGCCTTCTGTAGCAGTAGCAGTCAGTCCTCAGCTGTGGGCTGCACACCCGTTCCTGCTGCACAGAGTAGGGTGGGATGGGGGCGTCATAATCTTGCAGGCATTTCCAAGTGACGTGGCTCCGCTGGCAGAGGGCAGATCCTCAAAGGGGCAGTTCTGAGCCACTGGCAGCCGACCTTCACAGCAGGTGGGGAATGTGTGCAGTGGCCTGGGGTGGGCGATCACTAGCATTTATTGCAGACAAGGAAACTCAGGCTCAGATGGGGAAGGAATGTGTTGGCCTCAGCATCTTCACTTCTGCCCAGAACTCTCCTCCCTCTTCACTTGTCCATTCTTATTGATCATGTAAATTTCAAATATCAATCCTTTGAGGAAAGCACCCTTCCCAAGCCCGGATTAATCTGGTCTTTTCAGACACTTCCACAGCACCAAAATTATAATTTGAATAACGATTCTGCAACCATTTACTTGATGTCTGTCTTCCCCACTAGACCATAAACTTTCTGACAGCAGGTGCCACGCATGTCTCACTTGCGACTAGAATCTGTTGTGTAGCTCAGGCCTGGCACATACGAGGTGCTCAGTAAGCAGTTATTGAATGAACACTAGAAGAGCTAGTCAGAGAGTTTAAAGCTAGGTCTCTGTACCTCAGAAACACATTCTTTTCCCACACTGCATTCAACCATGCAAAACCCTTGTTTGTTTATATTTAATGTCGGTACAAACCTTTGAAAATCCAGTCTCAGAAGTCAGTCTCCTGCTATATTGACAGGCACATCTATGCCACACCTCCTGCCAATAACGGACCTGCCAGAGAAAGCAGAAAGAACTTTCGTTCTTTATCTTTAGACTAGCTCTTTCAGCCTTCAGGATGCACTCCTTCATACAGGTCTGCAGGTTTCACAGAGCCAGGCCTGTCCCTCTGTCCTCTTCATAATAGCAACCCTTTGATCGAATCGTGCCCAGCCTTGGTGCTTTGGGCTGAGGAGTTCCAATCATTTTAGCTTCTCCTCCTACCAAAATCACATTACCTTGATCATCTTAGTTCTTCCCCTCTGGAGGTTTTCCAGCTCTTTGTAGCTTCCTGGAGGAGCCGTCCAACTGGAGTGGGGCTCCTGACCCCTCCCCGACCGGCACTGCTCTGAGGATGGCAAGTGTTTCGGACCCTGCGCTCTCTCTCTTCCAGTCCCCGCCCCCCCTGCTCTCTGCCCACCCAAAGCAGCTCAGTGGTGATGCTCTCACCTCCCCCTTGTCATCCTCTTCTCTTCCAAGGCAGGGAAGATTGGTGCCTGCCATGGAGGCCCCCACCGTGACTCTGCCCTCTCAGCCCTTCTAGAACTGCTCTCCTTTCTAAATCCCACCCTCTCTCTCACAATGAGAGCAGAGGCCAACAATAAGAGAACAGTAGAGCTGACACTTTCACTCCAGATACAAGCTTTCCATCAGTCTCATTCAAGGATTAAAAAAAAACCCCTATAATATAGTAAGGTCTGTCAAAAGGCTAACCAAAATATTTTTTAATTATTTAAAAGAAGGTCATCATGTTAACCAAATATTTGAAAACACTGTCATTTTCATCTTTATCTTCTCTATTTTTCTACTATCTTCTCTATTTTTAATGTCAATTTTTATGTATAGTTTGCAGTGCACCAAACAAATAGATTAGTATTATATGTACATAATTTAATGATAAATAAATAGTGACAAAAAATGTTTTGCTGACAAGGATGCGTGATGAAAAGTCTCTGAAGGCCACTATTTTAGAGGCCACTGAATCCAGCCCAGCTGCCGCCTGGCCCACTGTCCTGTCTCCCTGTCCTAAAACTGCTGAATTCAGTGCATTCAAATGCAATGCTTCCTTCCCCTGCACCCAGAGCAATCGCTTTCAATGGCCCATTTGCCCTCACTGATACCCACAGATTCCCAAGTTCAAGCTTTCAAGAGAGCTTGGACTTCTTCCAGACCATGCCCCTGCCCCCAATGCCCACTTATTCTTTGGGCTTCTTCCTTCTTCTCTCTCTCCATTCTTTTCCTGTCCCTGGCCACTCCTTTCCTCCAGCCCCTCATCACATCCTCTCCTCGATTACATTAGTTTCCCAACGGGGGTCCCTCCTGTTCCTGCATGCACTCTGCCACTGCCTTCGCCTTCCCGGACTGCAAGTCTCATTCTGTACCCCCCCAGCCCTAACTCAAAAGCACAAGAGCAAGTCTCTCATTACCCTCAATTTGGGGATTCTTGCCCGTCTTGAAGAATACTTGCAAAACCTTCTAATCTGACCCCACCCTTACACTGATTCACTTAGTCAAAAAATACCGACAGCATTTCCTTTCATTCAGGCACCATGTGGATGAGTTGATGCATGTCAGTGAGTGAGAAAAGTAACAACAATGCGTTAGGTGCCCTGCGATGCCACAGGCACTGGGCTGGCAAACAAGGTGGTCCCTCTCACAAGGGCTTTCACAGCTGCGTTCGACTTTCTACCAAATCACGTGTCTGACTCCCCCCCACGGAAATCCTTCAGCCAGTAACTCTTCACAGCCCTACGAGAGTCATATCCTGCTCTCTTCAGGCTCCAGCATCCCCTCCACCTCCACCCTCTACCCTGTCTGCCCATCATTTAACGAATTACCACTCATTTCCTGCGACCTGCTAACCCCTATTCATTTCTTCCCTCTAAAGCCCCGTACCAGCCAACGGGACTCCCTCGCACACACAGTCCCACTCTACCACTTGAGTATGCGCACGTGCAGGGCCCCTACCTGGCCTGCGAGCCGCTTTTGTTGCTGTAGCGGTTTGCGCCACACACTGCACGGCCACTGCAGACGCTCCTTACACATCACTCGGTCGCACAGAGATTGATGCCGTGGTCGTGTGAGGGCAGGAGATTACAGAAGTCTTTTTTCCCAATATATTTTTCATATTCTCTGTAATGCGGCTATATTACTTTTATAATGAAAAAAAAAACCGCAACTAAAAACAAATAAAAATACTTCTTCAATTCAATTTAATTGAAATCCAGAAATAATTGTTCTCATTAGGTAGCTAGACCTTGGCAGTACTGGGGCTAATTTAGACCAGATTGGAAAAACTTGAAAGTGGTTATTAGCATACAGCAGTTCCTCCGAGAGTAAACGGCTCCTTCCCCACGACAGGTGGGTTTTCTGGGGCGCAGCTAATTTCGGCCCAGCTCTGGATTTCCTAGAACACCCTCCAGGGTCAGGCGAGGAGCAGCTGTCAGAGATGACTAATATCAGAACTTGCTTATAGACTGTTAAGCCTATAAAAACATATATTCATACAGGCTTTCAGAAGTTGCCAAATGGATCTTGAAGGATTTTTGCTTATAATAGTAGTATATGGGGGAAAATGAAAAAAAATCCCAATTATTTGCAATACTGGGAGTAGGTGTAATGCTGGTTTTTTTTTCCTATTGCCATGAAAACAGGCACGATTTGCATATGAGGATGGATATCCTTGGTTTAACTGGGCAAAGTTTTGAAATAACAGAAGGGGTGGGGGTGAGGTAGGCGGACCTCCTATAAAATTAACTACCAGCCTGAATCCTGCAGCTGAGCCAAGCAGGGTTTAGGGGGCCCAGAAATAAACGGATTCCTGCAGAGCAAACGTACACTCTCCCTGAACCACCGAGACTCCCCTCACCTCCTGCCTCTCTGAGTGACTAACTGAGCAGTGAGTTCCACTGCTTGGATCACTCATGTCCTGTCTTCTCTCTCTCCCACTTAACTCTCCCTGGTCTGTGAAGGGCAGGGTAGACATCTAGCTCTGTCAAAATCTACCGGATTCCTTCCATGGACCATGTATTTGGAATATTTTTAAATAGCTGGGGCCTCTCCCCACCGTGGTTTTGCTGAAAACACATTCGCCCCACTTTCCTGGTAATGAAAGCCCAGAGCATCCGGCCGTCTTGGGCTGTCGATAATAAATAGGATGGGCAGAGAAGCTTAGAGAACTGAAGTGCGGGCTGTGTTTCTGTTCAGATGTTCTCTGCTTTAAGCCATACCTGGGGTGTGTTAAGCGTTAGGAATTGAAAACTTCTGGATCCTATTAATACAGAACAAGCACCCCGGATGCGTTGTTTCCCAGAAGAGGTATGACCGTTGTATTTGTGAGAGCAGGTGTCCGAGATGATAAATATTCCTTCTGTTCTAGTTCCCACCTCCTCCTCCCCCCACAGAAGAGGCGATGTTAGGCACGTTCCAAAGCACAACACTGTAAACACCTCCTGCAGTGGGTTCCAATTGCCAAACGAACTATGGTTACAGGATAATGCGGGGAAGTTGGGTGTCTGAGGCCTGCAGACTGCAGCATTTTCCTCAGTGCTGTCTGGGCGAGAGGGCTTCCAGTGAGCAGGGAGGCCTCGGAGCGTGAATGTGATTCAGGATAAACAAGGCAAGCTGCCAGCGGCCTCCCTTTCCCCAGCATGGTTACATAAGCACCTCACCACTTTTTCAAAAATCAGAAACTCTATTGATTTGGTGCTCACCATGCCTCTGTGTGATTTATGACCCAGAAGGGGTCTGACAGCTTTCAGGCTGCTTCGTGAGGTTCCAGGCCAAAAACACAATGAAGAAATACAGAAACACCGCCTCCTTACTTTCAGATAAGCCTCTAACAATCTCATCCCTGTTTTCACATTCACCTTGGCTTCGCTTAACGGCCTCCTTTACATAAATCATGAGAGACATGCAGCTTCAAGTTTGACCACTTTCCCTGCAAATGTTTATCTTTTTGAAACTGAAATGCCATGACAACTGCCTTGTTTTGTTTCTTGATGGTGGTTTCAACTCGTTCCGTCAGTCTGGTTGAGATATTTAAGCTTTTGATGTACTTATTTCACCCAACATTTTGGGGCATCTGTTTTATACCAGCACCATAATATATTTATGAAACTAACAAGGGTGAATGCGTGAAAACTTACCACCCTTCCTTCAAAGCGCTAGCAGTATTGTAAGCGTATAGCAGAAATGGACAGCTGTCCCACAGACTCCACGCGACCTTGCCAGAGTGAAGGGCATCATTGGGAGGTAGCTGCACACCCAGAGGCGGCCTCTGTTAACTTCCTTGCACCTCGGTGGAGCCACGTGACTATCTCCAGTTCTAAATGTGAAAAGCGTTGGGTGTCTTCCAGTTCTGGCTCATAGACGCCCCCTCCTCACCATGCACGTGCATGTGCTCACTGTTCATAGTCTCCTCCTCTCCTGTCTGGGCAGCACAAAGATGAGTTCCAGGGCAACCTGGGAGGTCATGCATTGCAAATGGCAATGTCGTCCTCCTCCCAAGTGACTGTAGGGAGGAAGGACCCACACCTGCTCACTTATTCACCTGCCCTGTATGATTATTACATCAACAAGAAATATACTTCTATGATATCTGAACCCATATACATTTTCTGGATCTATGAATTCTAGCAGCTAACTCATCCTAACTAACATAAGAGAAGAAATAAATGTCTACAATGACAATAATACAACATGTGAACAGGATGGGAGTGGGGAGTGGCGTGGAAGAGGCCAGGTTCAAAGCTGGGACGATTCTGCAGTGAAAGCCCTGCCCCAGGAGCGGGGGCTTGGTGTTAGAGGGGCACAATGAAGCGAAAGCATCAAAATGGGGCAAAGAGATCCTTCTCTTAAGTTCAAAATTGTGTTCCCCAATGTGTTAGCAGATATTAGAAGTCAAATAAGTTGGAGTAACTGGGTTAAATAAAGCTTTACATATTTTTCCCTCTCAGAGGTTCTCAGAGATTTCATTATTCCTCTACATACTACATAAAAGCTGCTTACAATCTCCTAATACCTGCCTGTTCTAATTAGAATAAAAGCCAAAGTCTCTCCCAGGGCCTATGAGGACCCCCCGCCCCCATGACCCGTCTCTGCCTCCTCTCTGGCCATACCTCCTGCCATGACCCGTGAGAGTTCAGGCACCGAATGACGTGTTCATCATGGTGTCCCTGGCACGCAAGAGACCATTTCTAAAAGCATTTCCTAAACTTACTTGATCAAGGAATTCTAATTTGAAGAGTATCTAGGGAGCTAGTAGCATTCTGTGGAATACACTTTAGAAAATGCTGATCTACAGAAAGTCCTAAATCTTTCCCTGTAATTTCACATGGATTCAGAGATACATGCAAACACAGAGGAGACTTGCAGTTCATCTTGTAATGCTCTGGGGGTAAAGAGTGTCCTTGGCTGCTACACAGAAGATGCTGGAAGCAACCTGGCAAACAGATGCATAAAGCGGGTGGAAAACGGAGTCCTAGGCTCTCTGTGACTTCATTGCTTCTCTCCTCAGCTGCCAAGATATTGATGAGGAGTGTTTTTACCAGGTCAAAGAATCCCCATTGGGCTGAGTGGCCAACTGTCAAGAGCATTAAGTTTGATTCAATCTCTAGTAATTCATCAAAGATCTGACCTGCCATTTACTTTCCTTGTAGTTATCATTGGTGGCTGTGCTTTAGTCAAGGAGGGTATGCTCTGCTTCCATAAACCCTCCCTCTCCTATTCCCCTTCACGCAGCTTCCTCCAGCACGCCACACTACCCCGGCCCCCCTTCCGCCTGTGTCCTCCGGCAGGGAGGACAGCGTTTGCAGAGAACTCAAGTGAGCTATGTCATTGTCATTACCTCCACGGAGGCTCTGCATGCTACACAACTCTGCATGCTACACAACTCTGCATGCTACACAACTCCACATGCTACACAACTCCACATGCTACACAACTCCGCATAGCAACTCCTCGCCAGGCAAGCATCTTAAGGTCAGAGAAATGAGGGGACGGAGCAGTTAATCATGTGCAACTCCCATCTGTTAATAAACAGTGTAAATGGGGCAGAATTCATCATTTGTTTTTGGAGACACAAAGGTTAAGTGCTTTGTCCCACACTACAAATCAAGACACTGAGCCCAGAATGGAATTGGGAGAATTGACAGGGCTCTTTTCAATTCACTGGTACCTTCTCCGTCCGCAGAAGTGGGTTTTGATTTCCTCTATGGTGGAAATCAGCAATGGCAGTTATAGGAAAACTCAAAGCATCCAGAGCAATTGATGGATGCTTGAGGTAACACTATGTGAGTCCAAGTAGAAACGTTCAGTTAACAGTTTCCAATCTTCTCCGCATTGAAAGGCAAGCTTGATTTCCTAAATTTCATCCCCTCCAGACTATAAAAGAAATGAGTGCCATGGAAAGAAAGGGTTTCAAAATTCTCCAAACATATCGACTCATTTACTCCTCATTTCCAGGCTTGTTAAATAAGGCAGGATGCCATCTCATCACATCAGAAAGTAGTCCAGGCAACATCTACAGAAAAATATTTCCTGCACGTTACTCCTTTTTTTTTAAAGATTGTATTTATTTATTTTTAGAGAGAGAGGAAAGGAGAGAGCAAGAGAAGCATCAATGTGTGGTTGGTTGCCTCTCAAACGCTCCCTACTGGGGACCTGGCCTGCAACCCAGGCATGTGCCCTGTGACTGGGAATTGAACCAGGGACTCTTTGGTTTGCAAGTTGGCACACAATTCACTGAGTCTCACCAGCCAGCGCACATTATTCTTTATGTGATTTTTTCTTAAAGTGTCAAGGGGCAGCCTTTGCCATTGTGGTTCAGTTAGAGCATCGTCCCATGACCAAAAGGTTGCAGGTTTGATTCCCTGTCAAGGCACATCTCTGGACTTCAGGTTCAACTCCCCAACTGGGTGCAGACAATCCCTGGTCTGGAAGCGCACGGGAGAGGCAACCAATTGATGTTTCACTCTTACATCGATGTTTCTCTCTCACATTGATGTTTCTCTCTCTCCCTTCCTCTCTCTCTAAAAGCAATGAAAAAAATGTTTTTGGGTGAGGATTAAAAAAAAGTGTCAAGAGGCAGAGAGAAATATAACAGAGTGCATTAGTTGGCAGCCGACTCCCTTTCTCTCCCCAACTTTTACCCTGTGACTGTCACACTCTGTGGTTTGGGGACTTTCCTGAGAGATATCATCTGGACCGATGGGCCATACATGCAGGAACCTCAGGTCTCCGAGATCAGAAAGATGCTGACCTACCCTTTCCAGACTTTCAATTCCAAGTGTCTAACTTGGGACCAATGTCTCCTTTGACTTCTTTTACTTGATAAGGTTCCTTCTTTCCTAGGTCACTAGGAAAGTCAAAGCAACGGTTAAAGGCACGGGTCTATGAAGCTGAGGACAAGGCTTGCTCCTCAGATGGAGGAGCTTCCCTCTGTGTCGGGAGTCCAGAGCCCGCCATCTTGGACTCCCATGATCTCAGAGAGGATGGAGTGAGCCAGTGTGGGTGAATCCAAAGGAAGCAACTTCCCTCCAAAGGCTGCTTGTTCACTGATACTGAGTCCAAACCCTGTAGGGTAGTTGAAAAGACATGCCATGGGCTATCCTGGGGTCAATATTTCCAGCTTCATTATCTGTCACTCTCTCGTAGAAACGATGTCTTGGGCCCCAGCCTTGCTGAGGTGCTTGCTCTTGCCAGAATGTTCCATGCACTTTGCTCCCTCTCTGACCTTTGCACATGATGTTCGCGATTGCTGGGAATTCCTTAAGGAAGTGCAGCCATTACTTCCTCTGGGAAGCACGTGCCGGGCAGAGTTAAGGGCTCCTACCTTCATCCACCCCTCGTACCTCGAAATCTACTTCTTGGTAGTACGTCCTATTTTATGGAATTTCTGTGTTCACATGTTCCTCCTCTACCAAATAGGGAGTTCCTGGGGGGAAACTGGGCTTGGTACAATACAGGTACTCAACAAATATTGGCTAAATGGAGGATTTAATTATTAGGAACATAACCTAAGAGCTTTTCCTGAATGCAGTGGGGTGGGAGTCTTGTCTTACCTGTGCAATTTTACCCATTAGCCTTAGATGTTCAGGCTGTGGATCCTTCAGCTGTTAAGTCTGAAAGTCTGCTAATGACTCTCTGGAATGACACAGACATAGTCTTATAAATTTAATAGACAAAAACTGTTAAAAAATTCCTGTGGTTTCCTTATAAGTGTATATAGTGTACCACAATAGTAAAATGTATATCATATCAGTGAGATTCCTCTTTGTTTCTGTCCATCAGTGAGAAGGTCTGGGCAAAGAATTCACCAACAAAAGAATGGTAAAGTGATATGATGCTTCTACACTTGATTTTTTTTAAGCTGCAAGTATGGAGGCAAGAATGTTCCTAGATGTGTTATGGCATGATTTATAATCCTCTGAGTCCTAAGAAGCAAATTAAACTCTGGCAGATGGTTCTCGGAAGCCCTGTAATGCAGTTTGTCTGTAGCTATAGTTACATGTTTTGAGTCAGAAACATCTTAGCGAATTGCTGCTGAATTGCAGAGCTTCTCCAAGTTGCGAAGAGGCCTCTCCACCCAAAAGCATTGGCCAAAAGAGGATGTGTGACTTGAAGGCAGCTAACCCCTCTATCTCATTTCCAGGCAAGTATTTTCCCAGCTGCATGAAACTACTCTTCCCAGGTAGCTCTTGTCTCAAGTAACAAACCACATAAGTAGCCTTGGTCCCCTCTTGTGGATGAGGCTCGATGTGGAGTAACTGAGCCCCTTGAATGTGGGGCTCAGAAGCAATGAAGTTCCACGAGGAGATAGGTTTTTGTAGGTTTTGTTTACACAAGTGCCCCAGGCCCTGGAAGGGTGTTGGCACACAACAGGCATTCAATTACTGTTTGCTAAATGAATAAATGCATAAAAGATTCTGACAGTCTGACTGCCTAGGGTGCTTCTGTGTGTTCCCCAAGGACTGAGGAGTTCTTGTCAGGAGGGACAGACAGGCTCATCGAACTCCTAAGTTCTAAAGAGTGTGGCTCTCCCCCTCTTTCCCCATCCATTGTTCAGCCTGGTTCTTGCCCAGATTCCTCTTCAAATGTCTTTCCTTTTCTAGCCATCCATTCTTTTTAGCCCCTTGAGAAAACGGGTTGTTTCTCTATGGCTGGAGATAGTTGCTGTTGGCTTCGCCTACTCATTAAACTTCCATATTTCACAATGCACGCCTCTTGAGAGGTTGCAATGCTAAGCCCTGGTTCTTCTTCCAAGTCTCACTTCCCTGTAAGCAAACAACTATCGCTGCCTACTGAGCCCTGAGAAAAGAAGTTTTGAGAGAAATTAGGAGCCCACAGATTTTTAGGCCCTGCAGCAAATGAGGTCATCTGAGAGAATTATGGCTGCGCCAATGATTGGAGACAAGCAATATGTATCTTTATCTCCATTGATATATTTCTCTGGTTCAGCCCTCCTTGCTGGGAACAAGAAATCCCAAACCCTAGAAGATTCTAACGTGCTTTTCAGACAAGACCCTTTAGAGATTACCAGGGGTCATTTTAATCAAAATGAAAGACATCTCGTATTACGACGGCTTTGCTGACAAATAATGAAGATGAATTTCTAGCCTGTACATGTCCCAGCTGCCTCATTGGTGTTCATTTGGAGGAAGCTCATAGTTCATGCCTCAGCTCTCGATAAGCAATTTATAACCTAACTTACCACCCTAACTACCTGAGAAGATTTTAATCCTAAACCTGTCACCACCCATTATTTTCATGGGGTCCTCACATTTCCACATTAAAAGAGTTTGTAAGTAAAAGTTCAAAAGGCCTAGGGAGAGCGATATACGTTCAGTGTCTGAAACAGTCAACATACTTTCCCTGGCCAGAGAGAGCCCAGAGCTCTTGGCAGACAGAAGGAAGAACAGTATCTCAGAAAGACGAATGGCCCAGGCCTTGGGGCGGGTGGCTGACGTGTGGTCCGGGGCCTGAGACCTAGGTGCCAAGGAGAGCTGATGAGTGTCAGGAACAAAGGGCAGCCCTCCCCCACCCCAACATTCCCTCCTGGTGCAGGTCTGGGTCACTTCTCAGATATTTGGCAGTTATGAAGGTAGTGTGAGCATTTGTCTTCATAAGATGTTGATGACTCAGAAATTATCCTCGATTCACTAAAGTCAATAGAGAGATGTCAGAAAACTGCTCTGTTTGCTACTGATAAATATGGATGGGTGAGTCAGAGGCGGCAGGAGGGGTACTTATGCAATACATCCCCCACCTCCTTCTCTCCGCACACGAATAAAAAGCAGCATGGCTGCTGCTTTCGTCAACCCCAATCTCCTTCCCCAATGCACGGTTGAACACACCTTCTGAGAAGCGATCTGTTTTGCAAAAGCACACCCCACTCCCACCCCAGTTGCACTAGTTTGCCAGGGCCGCCATAACAAAATACCACAGACTGGGCGTCATACGCAGCAGACATGAATTGTCTCACAGTTTCAGAGTCTGAAAGTCCAAGATCAAGGTGTGAACAGGTTTGGCTTCATCTGAGGCCTCCCTCCTTGGGTGGCCAATGACCGCCTTTTCTCTGTGTGCCCACCCAGTTTTCTCTTTGTGCTCACACAACCCCGGTGTCTCCCTGGATCCAAATTTCCTCTTCCTGTAAGGATGCCAGTCAGATTGGATTAAGGCCCCCACAAACAGCCTCATTTTAACTTAATCACTTCTCAAAAGGCCCTATCTCCAAATACAGTCACATTCTGAAGTCCTGGGGAGTAAGGGTTCACCATGTGAATTTTGAGGGGGACACAATTCACCCCAATTGGAAAGGCACTCAAAGCTGAAAGGACCTTCAGAGGAAGCATATCAAGGTTTCTCTACATTTTGACATGGTCAAGATAACCCCATTTTGAAAAGTAAAGGACAACCCATCTTGCAAGAGGAAAGAGAAATGCCATCTCAAGGAAGCTATGAAAGAAAGCACATACAGACAGCTCAGCACAGCGAACTCCTCCCGAAGACAGGGACGGTGTGTCCTCCCACTGGTGCATCCTCTAGCACGTCCTTTCCTACTTGTTCTTTTTTCAAGAAGAAAGGGGCTTGCCTTTTCTCGTTTCACTTGAGTATACCATTAGGGCAACATCCTCCCTTTCCCACAACTGCGTTCCATTTTCGGTACCTAACTTTCTTAAATGGGAACAGAAACTAATTTAGCGTGCTCAGTCTGAGGCTGGTATGGTAGGTATTTCTCCATCCATAACTTCAAGTTATAATAAGCCAGTGTGAAGGGAGCCGCTCCCAAGATAAGCAGGCCATAATATTTCCACGGTCACCATGATCACAGGCTATGATAAGAGGCCAGCATGCTATTTTTACTCCTTACTTTTTCCTCCTGGTGTTAAATACGAAGAGAACAAGCGAAAAACAAACTGCCTCCGCCCCTGCGGCAGGATACGGAACGCCTGACCTCTTTCCCGTGTTGGGGCTGACAGTGATGTCGCGCAGGGTGCCATGGATACTACTGAGGTGATTTGGCGCCGAGGAGATGCCTCTTAATTGTGTGTGCAGCCCAGAGCAGAAAGCATGCCCGTTCGAGGTACTTGTTGTATCATTTTTAAATCAAGGCCATCTTTTTCTCAGTGGTAAACGTGAAATGTTTTTAAAGGCCAGACTTAGCATAAAAATCTATTGGTTGCCATGGATACCACTTACCACACAGGACTGCGCTCTGTGTTCGACTGTGTGATTTTCTCTATTCAAAGGTTCAGCATTGTCAAAAAAAAATTACTTTTACTGTTGTTTATCTCAAAGTTCATTATGGGGAAGGTAATAAATAAGATATTCACGTACAGAGGGGAGCCACGTGGGGAGTCACTTGGGCACTATGCCTTAAAATTTTGTATTTTACAATAATTGCAGTCAAATTGGCTATTGTTAGGAAATAAAATGCATTTTGATCTTTTTTGTGTATATGAATATAAAGTAAAGCAGGTACTTGGAAGTCGACTCCCAACAAAATTACATGGTAACAAGGCTTTTCACACCTACACAGCACTTAGAAACGCAGCTCTGTAAGAGAGAGATTTAGCTCGGATAGGCTTGAAACTTCTCGGCTTTCCCCTTTACGAGAGAGAAATGTGGGTTCAGGACCTCGTGCTCACTGAATTATTCATGCCATCTTTCCGTCACGGATCTTTAGGGTTGAAACCGGTGAGGCTGCTACTATGAAGGAAAGGAGTGCACAGGTCCAGCGACCCCCACGCAGCCAGCCGCCCACACGCAGGCTTGAATATTTGCAGCTAACATCTATTTCCAAGCCCCACCTCTTCTTCCACCCCCACCTCCACTCCACCTCCAGGGAAAAGTAGGAAGTAAAAAAAAAACAACCCAAACCTCGAAGAACTGACAGAAGTAGCAAGAGGGAGGTTCTTACATTACTGGAGGGTATTCAGAGATGATTTGGTGTCAGTGAGTTCCCACTGGCTGAAGCCTGTAGTGTTTTGCTATAACTCCCAACTAATCAAGGCATGCCCTGAACATCGACTTGACGCCTACTTCAAATGCGCTCCTGTTACCTCTCTGTCACTTTTTAGACTCCTTGATTCGGGCTATTTGCATGACAATGCAGTCAAGGGGAGACCTCAATGAAGGTGCCTGTTTTTGGATGGGCTTGTTGGTAGTGGGTGTGTGTAATAATCGCCTGGAGGGAGATGGAATTCTCATCTGGGTTCAATGGCCAAGCCCTGCAGAGATGCCCACTGATATGCAGATCCCAATTTGTCACCAAAATTACCTGTAGCTGGTGGAGTTGTGGGAGCTGCAGAGGGATAGTCAAATCCCTGCCTGGGCGTAACCTACTTGCAAGATGCACTGGCAATTAATTTACATGTTGCAAACATAAGAACAAAGCAAAATAAAAATGAGAATGCCCAAGGAAAGCACAGTGGCACTGATCATCTCCTCGTGGCACACTCGCCTTTGTGGGAGAGTGGCTGGGTCCGTCCGAGCTGGAGTTTCGGTGGGACCCACACCAAAGTAACTGAGAGGACGGAGCTCTGCAAACCAGGGGTTTTGTTGGCTGGAAATCAGAAGGGGCCACTGTGGAGCACAGCTTGCTGAGGCCGGGTTGTAATTTATTTTGTTCATCGAGTAATTCTAGTGCCTAGGACATTGTCTGGCACACAGCACATGCACAAGAAATCTTAGTTATTGAGTTAAGTTGTAGGCAGTTACTAAGAGGTAACTGTTAGTGGGATCTTTCTTGCAAATGATGAACACTAACTGCTTAGCTTAAGCAGAGAAGTCCTTACAGCCATGACAAAGGGAAAGGTGAAAGGTGAAAAACCAGTAGGAATTAAGGTAGCTCAGGAGTGTAGGCGGAAGAAATCAATTGTGTCTCTTCAGGATGCTGTCACTGGGAGGAATCAATTCCAACCATTTGCAGACTCTTTGCCATTCACTCAAGATTCAAAATTTTGGGGAGAGTGTTTGAGGGAGAATGTCCTTAGCTTATATACTAGAGTATGTCTGGAACACATGGGGACTTGCTAGAAACTACAAGTCCCAATCTCCCTTGCAGCCATAATCAGGTGACCAAGTATGAACCAATGGAATATAACTCCAAGTTCTAAGTAGTCACAGAGTTGGCACTCTGTGCTTCCTCTACCTTCTGCTGGGGGGAAATAGCAAAGACTGGGGATAACCTCGGAAACCACGCATGGAGGACGGCAGAGCTGCCGTACTAGCGTAGGTCCCTGGATGACTGTGTGGAGCAGAGCCTGTTTACTGGTTCTGTATTGCTTGTTACATGAGAGTGAGATAACCTATTTGTTTGAGACAATACATTTTAGCGTCTTTTTTGTTATGGCTACTAAAGCCTTCACTTTAATACTGGGTATGGGAAGAGAAACACCACCCCCTCCAAAGCGATCTATGCAATCACTTTCAATCCAAAGTAGGAGAAATGAACTCTTGGATGCAAAAACAATGAATGCTCATTACAGTATGTTATTACTGGCAATATGATCATCACGCATAAGGCTACATTCAGTATTCACAGCCCCTGCTTCTGGACTAATTTTCTGATTTGAAATTCCTAACCCAGAAGTGCCTGTTTCTTTGCCCCTTAAACACATGATTTGCCCCATGTGTCCTGCTCTTCTCAACTTACTGAAATGCCAATCATAGAATTCTTTGTTCAAGGGGCTGAGGAATTAAATCAAAATCCACTATAAAATGAAAGGACCTGAAGTTCCGTGCCTGCCATCTTGTCTCTGGAGCTGCTACCACTTGAGACACAGACTAATCTCTAACACTGATTAGCACACGCCCAGGCTCAAGAAGTACCATTTTGTACTAACAACCCCTAAGGAGAAGCTGTCACCAGCCAAGTAAACAGCTCATTAGTCTGGGCAGCAGAGGCACAGACTCCTAATTTGTATTTTTATTTTGTGATTTATTTTCAATCAATCAACAAGTACTTATCGATTGCTTACTATGGGCCCATCACTGCTTGCAATTTGAGTAGAACAATGTCTTGTTTTCCACATGAGTATTATTGTTAGCATTTAATTAAAAAGTTACAGGGTTTTTTCCTAGTTAAAAATGCATGCATACACTTAGGTATTTTAACTCTTGCTGCATTGTTAAGAGTTACTTTCCCATTTCATGCTGAAAGTCAAAAGGGAAATGAGATTTATTTGAAATAATTCTATTCTAGAGTAAACATTTGCTGAAATGTGCTTACTTCATTGGTGAGGCCTTTATGTTTTTCCTCGTCCTTCAGTTACTTGTACCCAGTTCCTGGGCTGACCGCTTGCCCCCTTCTGGCATTCCGCAGATGTGAGACCTTCCAGCATGAGCTGTGCAGCTTGTTTAGCCCGTTCAGAGTTCTCTGCAAATGAGTGAGCTGCACCACCGACCGACCTCTCTGTTCCCTCCCACCTCACTCAGTCTGCAGATCCTTAGAGGTGGTCTTTCAAACTTTGCCCAAGAGCCCAGTTCTGACTAGCCCACTCTGAACATCAGTGTCCGTATACAGAATCTTCTAGACTGATCACCTAAGTTAACCCTTGAATTCCTCCCTGGCCATTCGCTTGCTGCCCCCACCCATCCCCCACAAGAAAAAAGAAAAAGAGAAATCCCCCAATGCTTCGGCCTTCCAGCAGAGAGGTACAATTCTCACCGGAGGAGGAGGGGCAGCCCTTGGGTGCAGGGAAAACCTCTGAACAGACTTTTCTTATGTAGAGATGGCTGGAGCTTCAACTAGGGAGGAGGTTTGATCAAAAACAAATTGGGTTGTTCTGTGTGTGTGCGCATTGTAAAGGGATGGGAATACAGGGGGAGGAAGAGAACCCAGGGTAAAAAGTCTAAATTGGACCTTCCTGCAATGGAACCGTTTCATTTCTCTCTGCCCAATGAGGTGGCCATTAGCCACAGGTGCCACTGAACACTAAATTCTACTCAACTTTTATTTATTTAAATTTAAATAGCCACATGGGTGGCCGGTGACTACCCTATTGGACAGCACAGGTTTACATGGAGAAGCCTTGTAATTTTGCCTTCAGCAAAATTCAAGTTGAAGTCTTAGGAAAACAGTCAGTGAGAAATTGCCTGTGGTGAGGATGGCCGAAGGCCTTTGGTTTCCTATCCTGTGTCATGACAGTCCCTGTGCAGAGCTGAGGAGGGAACAGGAGGGCCATGCATTTAAAGAGCCATGGAGGAGGAAGACAGAAGGTTGGTGCAGCCCATGAGTGATGAGCGAGGAGATGCAGGCAGACATGTCTTCCCTGATCTGGCACCCAGGTTTGCGTCCTTTCTCCTGGTCCCCCACACCTGTGAGGCGCCTGTGACCCCTGGCTGGTCTGGGGGGTCAGGAAGGGCTGGGAGCGCAGCCAGCCTGCTTGGGAGGCCACAGAGCACAAGCAGCAATGACCGGATAGGGAGAACAGAGGTGGAGCTGGGTCTGCTTTCTTCGCACAGCCCTCAGAGCCCTGCCCCCAGCCTGCCCAGTGCGTGTCCTTTAGCTCGTGTCCTGAGTCGTTACGGGATGCCAGACTCTGGGGGTTTCCCTTCTGCCCTGGCCGGTTGTCAACAAGGCCCATTGTAATGTGAACTCTCACATCACAATGAGTTGCCACCAGTTTCAAGGGCACAGTGCACCAAAGAGGGGCCACTTGGAGGTGGGGAGGGGCTGTCAGGAAGGAAATTTACCTGCAAGCACAGTTGAAGCAACATCTCCAAATCTTCACAACTTTTTGTGGTAAAAGGGTAACCAACCCCAAGCTGGGAGCAGTAGAAACAGCTGGAGCCTGGTGAACCCAGAAACAAAGACATAAGCATGTTATTTTTATTTGTGGTGGTTACTATTACCAGAATGAAAATCTTTGCTCTAAGGGGGAGATGGGAAGATGGACGGTAGAGAACTTTCCTTTCCATTTTATAGCTCTCTGTTTAGTTGGTACATGAAGAATTTTTTCAAGAAGTCTGGCCTCCCTTAGACTAATGTTGACATTGAGAGGCAACAGGCCACAGGACAGCTTGTGCTGGACAGCCCTTTGGGTGGGAATAGATGGCTGGACATCTAAGATGGCATCTCTTGGGGGTACATGTCTAATAGAGGGGGGCGATGTGCCAATGGTTGAATGAAACTGTGGATCCCAGTATGAGGAAGGCAGAGCCTGGGCCTGAGTCTCTGCCAGGAGAACACAGGGGTCTTGTTTAGGGGCATTCCCTCGACCGGATCTCACCGTGCCACCACATAGGGTGTAAGAAGAGGCACGAGAGGAGGATCTGAGGTCATCCCCAAAAGGTCCTTTGAACCTTAGTATCCAAAAGGGTGGGCAATCAAACAGGGGGTGGAGAAAGTTAGAAGTGCCTGCAGTCGGGACTCTGAACATCGGATTACAGGTTAACGTGGCAAAGGGAGGCACGAGTCATGGGACGGGTTTTTGTCCTATTAACAGAGCCTGTGGGACAAAAGCACCACGCTGCGCTGCCACAGCTGAACATTGGCAGGAGTGGTGGGGAGAAGAGGGCCTGCTGGACACCCACAGGGCAACAGTGGCCCCCCAGAGCCTACTTTGGGGACAGAAACACTAACCCCCGGAGTGGTGCAAGCTGAACGTTACCTGGCGGAAGTTAGGAGGCTCTCCCTCCAGACCCTGCTGAGCTTTGCCATCATCCAGGAGAGTCCTCTCCTCCAGTGGTCTGCTGCATGTCCCCTCCTCCTCCTCTTCTCTCCTCCTGTTTCATCCTGAATTAAAACAATTGAGAGGAAATGAGCAGAATCATTTAACATCCACAGGCTGAGCTTGCAGCTACAGTGGTGGACTGATGAAGTTGGAGGCCAATCAGTGCGAACACCCACTGATAAGGGGTCTGCAAACAGGTCGGAGAGTAGCACAGAACACCTCCCAGGTGTTCCCAGTGGCGGGGCAATCACAACACAGACCTTCCTCCCTCTTAGCGGGAGGTCAAGGCCAAGACAAGGGCTGGTCCTTACAAGACAAAGTGCTTACACAGCTTCAGTTCCTCCTGGACCCCACTGCCGACAGAAAGAGGGCTCAGCTCTCCCAGGCTGCCAATTCTAGCTCTCTCCCCGAACACTTACATTGGTTTAATTATTTTAATTGAAAAAAAATAGGCTACTAATGCTCACAACTCTCTCAGCCAGTACTCGATGGGATGGAGGTCCACTGTGAGTTTTTAAAGGCTCGCTGCCCCAGACTGACTCTCACACTTGGCTGGAGGCAGGGAGTTCCCAGTGCTTCAGGGAGGGCTGATTAATGAAGTCAATGTCAGTTTATTCCTTCTGCCTTTTGTGGAAAATTCACCTCGTAGCTCTGCCTGAGTCAAAAGGGTTCTGAAGTGCCTATGATTTCTTGCTTAAGAAAAAAGAATAGCCTTTTGCATACTTCTGAGAGCAAGCAACATGACTCTCCACCACATCCTGGAAAATTCCAAGATACACAACGCGTAAAATGAATGGAGGTCCCAGCACGCGAGCCGTGACAATGAGGTGTGTGGCATTCCACAGCCAGTCGCCTGCCTGTGAAGTGACATAAAAGCCCAGTTAGTTCTGTGTAACAGCTGTATTTTCCTTGTCTACAAACTCCAGTGTATGAAAGTAGCATGCAACAAGGAAACACCGCGTCTGCCAATGGTGGAAAACTGTTACAGAGTGCTGAGCAATTGTTGAATGAGAGGCGGCTGCAGAGGTAGCTTTGGGAGCTCACATTTGGCTTAAGATTTTGGACACAGGCATGTTGATCTTACCTTAGCAGTCCCAAAGAGGTAAGAGGACAGTTGGCATGTATGTGGCTGGGGCATGTGGGGGATTTGGGGGACAGGGCAGAGAATGTGAAGGTCTGTGGAGGCCAGAACTGCAACATGAGGAGAGATAAAGGGAATCGAACTGATGCCCCACCAAGTGCCAGGACCCATATCAGGGTCTCCCTGCCTCTGGCCAGCTTCCACCACATCCTGAGTTCTTCCACTCAGAGGGCCTTAAAGGGCCAGAGCAGAGACACATGCGCAAGAAGCTTCTGCTTCTGGATCAAGGTGTCCCCACGAAGCCTCTAATTGTTCTTTCACTTGTGGTTCTCATACCTCCTAGATCTCAGTTTTGTGGGGCGTGGGGGACATGGCCATGGAGTCTCACAGCCATCTATGAGGTGGGTGGTATCATTATGTCCGCTCTACAGATGGATGTTAGGGCTTAAGAGGCTCAAGTGCCCGCGCATATGCAGCCAGCACAGAATCAGCAGAACTAAATTCAAACAGGCTTTTGAAGTCAGTCTTTATTACCTGTGCTGCCTCTTCTGGGTGTGGTTGTTCTCTATGAACCCGCCCTTCTGCCCCTACTTCTCTTTGCACCTCAGTGTGTCCACCTGGCTCCCGTCAGCCTGCTCGCCTCAGTCTCTGGAGCCACACGCACAGTCCTCCGGTTTCTGCTTGTGGGGCTGGCTTTGGAGAACTCACTGGTGGTCGCTAGTTTCCCAGGTTTCCAAACTCCCGACAAGCTCTCTGCCTACTTTCCTCCCCCAACTTCAGTCCGCTCCAGGCCTAACAGCCTCAGAGTTTTGCTCTGTCCCTGTGCTTCACTGGTCATGTTTGCTCGCGGACTGCCCTTGACACTGGGCCATGTGTGAGGGGAGCTGGGCCAGACAGCTGGTCATTAGCCAGTGATGGCTCCACGGAGATGCTGAGCCAGATGGGAGAGGCCACATCGGTGTCGGGAAATGAAGCCAGAGGTGCACCACGTGCAGGCCCTGAGGGAAAGGGGCACCAGAACCTGTGCAGAGGTCAGTAGCGTGGAAGCCGAGGGGAGAGGCCGGGCGAAGGCAGCTAAAATCAGGGTAGTTCAGGAGCTAATTCTATGAGTACTGGGCATCTACCCATGCAGTTTTCCTTGACAGCACAGCTAAGCCTATTTTACTAGCGTTTTAACCACATTACCTTGGGTGAGATATGGTGAGGCCAGAGGCAGACCATGAGGGAGAAGCTGGAAAGAGTTTTCCAGTTTGCTAGCCTCACAGTTTCCTGGGGAGAACACAGGGCACCACACAGGACCTCTCTGGAAGCCCCCGGGCAGTCACAGACAGAGGGAGACGGTAGGTCTGTGGGCAAGAGCCTTTCCTGTGTTTTCTGGAGGAAGGGGCATGTGAGGCAGGGTAAGAAGACTTAGGATTGGTTAGTTTGAATAATTTCCTCAGGCTCTGGGGCTCTGGCCCAGGGGAGATCAGGGCAAGTGTACACTGGCCTGGAGTTTGAGAGCCCCACGAAGTAGATGCTTGGGGGTGTAGAATTAATTGGCGACTCGAGGAGAACTCACCAGCCTCTAGCCAGGTGAGTTCTATAAATTATATAGAACTCTCTACCCAACACTGGGTAGAGACAGCATTTATATAACTCGTATTACAACTGGGTTGGGATGGACAAACTCTTATGAGAGTTTTCTTTTTCAATAATTATAAAAGTAGTACACACAAGTTGAAAACTTCAACAATACATTGAAAAGTGATTTTAAAAGTGACTCCCCAAAATCACAGGGAGATAAATTTAATGTATAAATATGTAGATAACTTTAATAGATAAATAGTATTTTCCCAGAACTTTGGCTATATCCATAGGAAATCTGCGTCCATGAACACACACCTATACATTTTCACATATATATGTTGTTTTGTAGTTTATAATAAAGATAAAAACAGGATCACACTATGGCTTAAATTACTTCTTTTTAAGTGTAGTAATGTAACATGGACATTTGTCCATGTCAGCACACACAGAGACATTATTCTTTTTAATGGCTGCGTAGTACTCCACAGTATAGATCATTATAACTAGGAATTGATTTACTATTAATTACTGTTTATGTTGCTGTTAGGGACCACGCTGCCTGGTTTCAGGAATTCTAACTACTCCCCGCGGCTAAGGATGAGTGAGCGACCTCTGGAATGTGAGCCCCAGGAGACAAAGCTTGTCTCTGGTAGCAAATGCTGCCTCAGTTTCCTCTCCCTGCCCCTAAAGCATGGTCGGAAGTCAGAAATGGGTAAGATCCTTCACAGCAAGGGGCAACCTAAGCCAGACTCAATCACTTGGGAGGCCATCATGGAAGGACTCGGGGGCTGAAACAAAGAGAGAGCAATAGACCTTGACTCTCCAGCTATGTGACATAGCCCGAGTTCCCATGACCTCTGGGAGAAGCGCTTCCTGGCTCTAATCCATTTAAGCCTGAAAACCTGATGGGGAGGGGTGCAACTCCTTGCCTTGCTAGAGCAGATCTGGGGAAATCTGGCATAAAAAAGAATTCCTAAAAAATCCCATGAAACCTGCTTTGCTAAGAGTGCTTTCATTCGTATGGTAAGAGTCTGAGCAGGAAACCGTAAAGTCTCTGCAAACCCCCTTCCTGACAGACTCTGACTCAGACTAAGCCCTCAGATTTCTTTGAACTGTTATCTACTGTTTGATCCTTGCTGCCCTGTATTCCTGTGTATTACAAGCCAATAAAAGCCCCTGGAGGAAGGGGCTCCTGGCCTTTTTTCTCTGAGAAACTGGCCACCTCTCTTCCCTAAGCAGATCATGTCTTGGTAGTGTTTACTTTCATCCGTGGTGGACAGGGGGGACTTGAGGGCAAAGTTGCCCCCACATGTTGCTATCAGATTTCTCCTATTACATTGACTCAGTAAACACTGTGTACACTCACATGACTTCTCTGGGGAACAAACTCATATAAATGAGATTTTTGTATCAAAAAGAATATGCATTTAAGAGACACAGACAACAGTATGATGACTGACAGAGAGAAAGGGGGTGAGGGAGGTAGAGGAGGGTAAAGGGGAGATAAGTGGTGATGGAAGGAGACTTGACTTTGGGTGGTACACACATGATACAGCATACAGATGATGCATTATAGAATTATACACTTGAAACCTATATAGTTTTAGTAACCAATGCCACCCCAATGGATTTAATAAAAAATTTTAATTAGCCCAGGCTGGTGTAGCTCAGTGGATGAAGCACAGGCCTGTGAACCAAAGGATCGCAGTTCAATTCCCAGTCAGGGCACATGCCTGCATTGCAGGCCAGTTCCCAGCAGGGGATGCATGAGAGGCAACCATACATTGATATTTCTCTCCTTCTCTCCTTCCCTTTTTCTCTAAATATAAAAAATAAAATCTTAAAAAAATTATGAATGTTATATATGAATGAAAAGTTTAAAAATTTTTTAAATTATATGTATTTTAAATCTAATTAGGAACTGTCCAATTTATCTCTGAAAATATTATACCTGTTTACATTCCCACCGCAGCCTAAGACTAGAGATTAGACATTATTGATCTTCATTTTTCCAATCTAATTGATAAGAAATTTGTCTCTTTGTTTTAGTGTATATATACCTGGTAACTGGGGAAGTTTGTTCTGAAATATTTGTTAGCTGTTTGAAGGTCCTCATCTATAAATGAAGTCTTCAGGTCTTTCCCCCGGCTGGTGAAATTTTTTGTAGAGTAAAATATTGACTTTTTGTTATGTTGATTATAAATAATGTTATGAGTATCATTTGCTTTTGATTTTTGTTTATTGCATTTTTCTGTGTAAGATCCTTCCTCTTTTATATAATAAAATGTGTCCGTACTTTCTTTTATGGTCTCTGGGCTTTCTATCTTGTTTGGGAAGGCTTTCCCGTTGCCGGCACACCTTTACTGTAATACCACGGGGCAGCAGCCCTCGCGCTGACGTCATCCTGAGGAGGAGCTACTTCTGCTTTCCCAGAAGTCTCCTGGTTGCTAGGGGCGGGCAGGCACACCCAAAGCACAAGTCGCCAGTTCAGTGGTGCTCAGCTTGTCGTGTGCCAATACCTCTTTGAGATGCTGACAGAAGCTACAGACCCCGCGCAAGTTGAACTATTATTGCAGGGGCTTCATAGACTATACGAGTCATCCTATCACGGATACCTGTTTATGCTTTCTCGGGTTGATAGCACTCCTCTTCAGAGTTTATAAATATCTGATCCAGGTAAATGTTTGAAATGATTTCTGCCATCCAGTATTGTCCTGGTTGTCTCCTCCTCTAAGATTTTACGTGGGAAGCTCTTTATGCAACCCCCTTGTCTCCCCTGGGGATTCATGACATTCTCATGGTCCCAAATTTATGGGTAGGTATCACCCCAGTTCAGGACAGTGTCCCAGCCCCTCCCCATAGAAGCAGCCTCCTCCATGGCACCCACGTGTCCCCTCAGATCACTCTGCCCTGCCTGGAACTGAGTTCAGACCCACGGAGATGCCACCTGGGGCTTTTACACATAACACTCTGAGCGGCTGAGGGGGAGGAGGGTTTTCACGGAGGGATGCCAGGGGCTGCCAGGGAGTTGTCCAGGAGATCAGAATCTCCCTATTTTCGGAGAGCCCATAATGAAGGACAATACATTGAGCAGCAGGCTCTTATAAGGACTCTGGAGGGAAAAAGAAAGGAGCTTGGAGGTTCAAGGCCTCTTCTGAGAAAACCAATAGATTGTCATTGAAAAGTTTCAAGGACCTCTCCAGAGTGTTGGGCCTCCCCAAGTGCCAGGGAGGAGGGGAAATCCATTACAGGGACCTCAACTCCCTGCACATCTAGGAACTTCAGAACAGACACAAGCATCCTCTGCAGTTATATCTCTCTGTGATAGAAAACTTCTGAGCAAATCTAAATACTTTAACAGGAGCTCATGGGGGCTGCTCTCAGCTGGAGAAATGTCAGCTTTATATGGTGCTGATTGCTTTCCATGGGGCTCTGGTCACAAAAGTCAGCTTAGTGCATAGAAATCAGCACACTCAGCATTTAACTTTAGAAATATCACCGACCACCACCACCACCACTCCGCCCCCACCCCCCACATGGAGAATTCAAATTCCATCTGAGGCAGCCCCTGCCCTTCAGAAATCTTTGTCTCCTGGGCCTCCCTTCCCACCTCGGATTTCCTTTGGGTGTCTGCATGCAGCAACCAAAACGTCTGTTTGGCAGCCTGTGCCTCCGAACACAACTACTTGTGGTCATAATCCTCCCAGAGCAATGATTAGCTAAGATTCAACTCTCAGAGAAACATGGAGAATAAGCGACCCAACCCAGAAGGCAGGTCAATCCAATTTTAGCCCTAGGCTTTCTTTCTCCCCAAGGCTGTATTTGTTTGATCTTCCCTTTCTCATAAAGCATTTCAAGTGAAGAGGAGGACCATTATTACCCACATGGGAGAGCTGAAGGGGTGGAGAAGGGATGCTGGAACTCCAGGCGTAAACAGGTGCCTGCTGGTGAGACAGCATTCTCTAATTCTGAGTACTGTCCAGGTGAGGCACTGGGCATCGTTCTTGCCTCCAAGGAACTCTTGGTTTCAGAAGATTCTCTTGGCAGAAACCCATGGACGAAACAGTGGCTAAGTGCCATTCAGTGCACTATCGGTTTTCAGATAAAACATTTGCTTCATGCACCTAACATGCAGCAGGCCCACAAAGAACCAGTCCTGTTGGGAGCATGGTCTGGAAGGACCACGGCTTCCTTGTGCTCCTGGGTGTAACCGTGACGTAGGTTCCTTAATCTGCATATTCACAGTCGGTGCCTGAGGTACTTTTTTAAAAGTCTTGAGATTTGACACAAAGACAAAAAGAGAATCATGGGGCACACGTTCTGGAACGAGAACAATTTAGAAACCTATATTTTACTTCACTGTTTACTTATATACCACTATGTATGCCATGTCTTTCCTATGCCCTAGGATACTATGACCTCATAGAGATCGAGGACGGGGCACCTTCTTCCTGTTGCATTGGCAAGAAATCTTTAGTTTCAGCTCACAGTCGCTATCAACTTATTTCTTCAAAAGTCGAACACACAGCGAAACACACTACAGATGACATATTATAGAATTGTACACCTTACACCTATATAACTGTATTAAGCAACTGTAACCCCAATCAATTTAAAAAACCAGTCTGTCTGTCTAAAACCGCTCCGAGAGGCGGTGGCCCACAGCTGCCCCCTCTCCCCCTCTCTCCTCAGCTCTGTGTCCGCATTCTCCCGCTGCTCCCTGCCGCAATCTGCATCCTCACGCCTTGGAGATAAAAGGAGAGTTCTCCATTCCTTTTTGGTGGGAAAAGTCATTCCTTACTTGGGGTATAAAATCAGAATGAATTTTCTCAACTCCCCCTCCTTGTGGAGTAGAAATTAAACACCTGGTGATTCCTGTGTAACACATTTACACACCACCCCTGCCTCTTCCCACAGCCAAAACACACACACACCCTTGCACACAGCCACAGTGCTCTGAGAGGGGGTCCTCCTTCATATTTTGCACCCAGTATATAAGCCAAGGGGCAAACCTGGCTACAGTGGGCCGTATGTTTAGTAATGTAGATTCCTGAGCCCACCTGGGCCTTTGGAGTTAGAATCTTTGGGGATAAAAGTCCTAGATCTAGCCAATTTCTGTGCTTTGCTTGACATGGGTGTAACAACTGGGGTAGTTTACAAGAGCAAGGAGTAAATGCCCTGGATGTGTTGCATAATTATAGAAAGTCAGAGAAGCAGAGAAAGCCTCCCATTCTTGGAACTGGGGGACAATTCATGCAGGAGTAGACATTTCAGACCCGCCTGGATGAAAAGAGCTCCTGGAAGAGGAGGGTGTCCTAGAGAGAAATGGAGCTGGGGAGGGTTCAGAAGTGAGCGCTGGAATGAAAGGAAATTCGATCTCTGTTCTGGGAGGAACGAAGAGGCCAGATTGAAAGGCTCCAGGATTCGCGATCCTTCTCCCTCTCGGGACTCTCAGCCTTTGGTGATGAAGTGCTCTCATCCCGAAGTTTCACCCCCAGAGAAATCCGTGTGGAGACGCACGTCCTGTCTGAGCAATGGTCTCCAAGCCCAGCCCCCTTCTTCACATTTTAATCAGCTGGGAGCTTTTACATGGACCAATGCCTGGGCCCTGCAGTTGGGCCTCAGCATCCGTGTGTTTTAGGGCTTCCCAGGTTATTCTGATGTGCAGCCAGAGCTGAGCTCCATTGAACTGGCCCGTTGGAACCCACCAACTGAGAAAGTCTTATTTGTCCGTGTGCCTCAACCTCCTTAGCCATTTCAGGAATTGCTATGGTACTGAGGGTCTTCAGGGCCACCCCAGGTCTACCAGGTCTACCATCCGTCTCCTCTGCACGGGCATGCGATTCTCTCCAGCAAGTCTCTGCTGCGCCCCAGGGTGCCTCCCTCCCACTTTCCCCTTCATATTTTAGCTGTTATGCTTGGGTTCCTCTGGGCCCCCGATCTCTGCTAAATGACAAAGACCGCTAATTGCTTAATCAGATGAACTAATTGCTGTTAACACTACCTGGCTAAAGTGTTCTCTAAGCCAGTTAAATCGTCCCCGTGGAGCAGTCCCTACAAAGGTAATTTCAGGCAGGGCCAGCAGGAAACAGCAGGGCTTCTCAGACCTTCCCGTCCTACCCTCGCGAGGCTGCATCTGTGCGGAGAGCAAGGCACACAGCTCTGTCCTTTCTAATTGGGCAAAACTGGGCCATTACCTGGTCTCTCCGTGATTCAGGGAACAGCAACACCTTCTAGAATCATCATAAGGGCCCATTAAAGGGTGGGCCATACTGTAGGGGCTCTATAAATATTAGCTTCGCTTTCCTCCCTGTCAAAGGCCAGATCCAATTATATCTTTTAATAGCCACATCTCACTCTTCCCATATGGCGATCGGATCTTCAACAAAGCCACCTCTCCTTTATCCTGCACTTGTGCAGTTCGTTTTTTTAGATCTAATTATTGAATTTTATGTTTTTCCCCCTGTTAAATATTTTCTGGTTATTCCCTGCCCAGCCCCTCAGTCCTTCTGGAGTTTCTGGATCCTGATTCTCTTACGGGACGAGGTACCTAGCCTTTCCGGCGTGCTGTCAGCAGAGGCAGAGGGCTCTCGATGTCTTCACCCGGATCACGATGACGTTGCAGAAGAGAATGGGGCAAAGAGAAAGTCTTTTTACAGCCCAAGCTCCTCCCAGGATGCTGACCAGCCAACCAGACCGCTTTAGTTTTAATATTTGCTCCGTACCAACCAAACTGTGCTGTCATTCCACTAACAGGTCCACAGGTCTCCACTGTTACTTTCGAGGCAGAACTAGTTTCCTGCCCCAATATGCATTCTTCCCTCCTCTTCAGTAACAAAACCCTCTATTTAGCTGCACCGATAGCAACCTCTCCCGCAACTAGAAATGGCCCCATGCTTCTGGTCTGGCCAGGGAGACGTAAATAGAATTGTTTTGTGGGACTTGAGGCAAATCTTCCTAGAAGTGACCTACTCAGGTGGGAGGAGTTAGCCCTTCCTCCTTCCCAGTGCTTCAATGTGGGTGTAATGACCGAATCTCCAGCAGCCATTTTGGACCATGAGGTGACCTTGAGGATGAAGGACAGAAGTAGCCTGGTCTTTGCTGAACACAGCAGCCCACGACTACCCAAAGATTGTCTTACAGGAGAGAGAAATAAGCTTTTATTTCATTCAAACTTCTGATGGGAATCTGGGGTATCTCTCATCTGGAAGAGTTCTCTTTACCCATAGCCTTCCCAACCTTTGAAAACTAGCTCAGGAGGCCATTATAAAAAGGAGAAAAACAAAAAGAAAAACTTGTCAGCGTGCATTTGAGCAGACCTCCTAATGTTAGGAGCTAGGAAAGCCTTTCTTTGGAGACTTAGGCCATTTCTAACAGCTTCCTTTGAAATCACTAATTATGCTCTAAAAGAGAAGGCATCGTTGGAGTCAGAACCAGCAGCCAATTACCCTCAGGAAATCACTCACTGTGTGGGCTGCCTTCTCTCTCTGTTCGCATAATTTTAAATGTAATTTCTAGAATCATGCTAAATACTTGTAAACAGAGATTGGCTTAATTGAAAGGAGGAACAATTTCAGGGGATGAAAAATGAGTGCTGCTTCTCATTGGGTCGATAACAAAACAGTCCGTTTTGGGTCAGACTTGCAGTTCACATCTGTCTTCCCAGCCGAGCCAGATCCCTCTGTAACTCCAAGGAGAGGCGCTGGCTGGCAGAGGGAGAGGTTGCTAAGGAGCAGTAGAAAGAGTACAGCACTCGTAGTCAGAGTGCTACACTGACATGAGTTCAAGTCCCAGCTCTGGCACTTACTTGGTTACCATTAACAAACTACTTAGCCTCCTTGAGCCTCGGTTTCCTCATCTCAAAAACGGGACTCATACATAGGGTGGGGAGGATTGAGTAGGTAACATATGTGTGTAAACTCTGGAGTGCGCCTGTGGGGTGTGAGCTCTAGGACAGTCAAGGCTCACTTTCACCCCCTGCTGCCTTTGCTGGTGTTCTGAACTGTTCCTGGAACAGTACAGGTGTGTATCAGCTACTGTTCCTGGAACTGTACAGGTGTGTATCAGCTACTATTGCCACAAAATTGTGGCATAACAAAAATTATAAAATGGCAATGGCCTGCCGCCACCAACCTTTGTTTTCCACAGGTGTGCAGAATCTAGCTGATCTGGGCTGGCTCTGCTTCTGCACTTGGGTTGGGGCAACTTCGCTGGGGCAGCTCTGCTCCAAGGGTTTCTCACACGCCTGTGGGGATGAAGCACTCACCTGGGCTCATGCTTCTCACGGTGATGGCAGAAGCACAAGAGGAAGCTAGATCAGTATGCCTGCATTTTGTCTACTAACATCTCATTGGTCAATAAAGACACATGGCTAAGCCTAGGGATGGGAATTTCACTCTGCCCACAGAACAGAAGGATGCTGCAAAGTCATATGTCAAAGGGAAGAGATAGAGGGAGGGCAAAAGAACAGGGCCATTAATGCAATCCACAAGATGCAACGTACGATTCATTACAGGCATGAATGTGTTTTGAATGAATGCAGAGAAATGTGAGATACCCGACGCTCTTAAAGCAAGCCCTCACCTTGCTCATCAAGGCTTTGCTCTTCCTATGCCCATATCCTGTATCTATATGGGGGTGGGGTGGACGGAGCAGCTCCTTCCCTTGTCCCTCTTGGAGTTCCCCCTTCCTCTCTAGCCTTCCCTGTTAGCCCCTCCCAGCACCTAGCTAAAGTGCTCTTGCCTACTCTTAAAAAAAAAGATGTTATCTATTTATTTTGAGGCGGGGGGGGGGATGGGGGGTGGGGAGGGAGGGAGAAAGAAAGGAAGAGAAACATCCCTGTGAGAGAGAAACACCTATCAGTTGTGATGACCTTTTGTTTTGTGAGGTGATGCCCAACCAACTGAGCCACACTGGTCAGGGCTGTTCACTCGCAACTCATTGTTGCTGAGATGACAATTGACCTCGAAGGTATTGCCTAAGATGGTGAGCCAATTTCAGAAGTGGAGGCACCACCAGGGCGAACATTCCTGTCTCCCTTCATCCTAGGGAATTGTTAGATGGCTTCTTGGGTTGAAATGAAGAAGACACGTCATTTAAAATGATAATAACTATCAAAAGCACTAAAAACTGAAGTTGTTCATGGGGCTCCCTTTGAGGAGTTAGACTAGGGTTAAGGCAGATGAAGAAGACATTTCCTTTGTATTTTATGCCTGTGCTATTGGAAAAAATGTTGAAGCATGGGAATGTTACTTTTATAATGTATTTTTAAAGGTTTATAAAGATGCAGTCTATGAACACCCTTTTTATATGTGAGCTTCCAAGTCCCAGAGGGATGAAGCTATAAAGGTGAGGAGACAGGTGTGGTGTAGGAGGCAAATTCTACCCTGTGGACAGCGGCTTGCCTATCCTACTCACAAGGCCTCGGTTTTAAAAAAGAAAAACAAAGCAATTCACCCTTCCTCATAATAATACATGGAAGAGAGCATGAATGAATTAGCATTCCTGTCTGCTCACCTAGAATAAAATGTCACTGAGCGAGTGAGAAAGCGGTTACTTCCAAGGCTGAATGAGCAAAGTGTTTAGGCAGATGGGAAAGTCTTGTCATACTGCTGATTTGGGGCTCCTTTCCCCGGTTTTCCCATTTCCTCCTGCCTCCTCCAGGCTTCCTGTGGGCCTGGGCTTGCATAAAGAGTGTGTTTGGGGGAGCATATCCTGGGAAGGCAGTAGCCTCTTCTTAGAATTTGCAACTTGGTTTTTAAATGTTGCCATACAGCAGGAAGGCACAGTAGGAAAAGGCATATGAGGTGATAAGTTTGGGGGGAAATGCTCTTCCCAGCTCTCATCTGGGTAAGGCTCTGAGGGTTCTCAAGGTGTATTTCTGCTGCAGAGCAATGCAGGTGGAAAGTGACTTGCCCAGAGTTTTACTTTGCATGATGGCTGCATAGGGTCCTTGAGGTACTGAGTCTATACTTGGCATCACAGCTGATCAGGAATCTGCTCCTGTTCTCCTGGGGAGAAACTCGGCCTGACCTCCTCTGAAATGATGAAAAGAGAATGGTCTCAGGAACCTCATTTATTCTTAGAGTCCCTTATTTGTGGCTGAGCCAAAATGTTGGTATGTGTACTTGTGCGTGTAGTTGGGTGTGTGCGCTGGGGTGGGGATGCTTGGGAGAAAATCTGGGAGCAAAACAACGTTTCCAAGAAGAGCATCATCTACCCTGTGCTTGTCGTTCATGCCACGGAGAAGAAAGCTCACCCTACAAATGAAAGCTCCAGACCCTGATAAACCAAGACAAATGATCAGAGGCCCCAAAGTCACTCCAACCTTGGGGCCAGTAAGATGGGTCTGAAAGTGTCAGGTGACCTTGAAATGCACAGCTTGGCAAAAAATCTCTCAGTAACACAGAGCCACCAGTCACCTGGAGCTGGGCTGGTTTCAAGCTGGTGAGGACCTGACCTCCCAGTCTCAGTACGGGAATAAGAGGGCATCTCCAATCCAGCCCAAGTCCCAGTCCCCATGGCCCTCTCTCTCCGTCTCCCCTTCTCCCCCTGCCTTTCCCTTTGCTCTCTCTGCAGAGATTCTCAGTCTATTGCGGCATCTCCCCATTAAAGTAAATAGTGCCTTCCCCAGAGCACAGCGTTGGTATTTCTGCAATTGCGCCAAAGCCTGATAATGTGTAATGCTGTAGTTTAACAGTCTATTAAAACGCAGCACTGCACATTAAAATCTCCACTGTATCACTGCGGATCCACTTAACAAAGGCGAGGTCCCCAGAAAGCACTAGGCGCTTGCTGAGAGTTGCTGCAACAGAACAGGGGAAGTCTCGGATGGCCGAAATTGTAAAGGGGAAACGGAGGGGGCAAGGGGGTCAGTAAACACCTCCCTCCGGCCCCGCACCCCCGGGGGGTGGTTAGCGCTGCGGCAAGTCTGAAAGGACCTGAATCTGCTGGTGCAATGGATTGCACCTGGAAATGCTCGGCGCTCAATGCCAATCCCTTCAGATCAAATCTCATTACTCAGACCTCTATATGGAAGCACTTCAGTTCCCCCTCTCTCCTCAGACAGAAACAGGGTTCAGGTAAGCTGCCCCCAGCAGGGAAATGCATGGGGGGGGGCTCCTCCCTCCAAAACAATTACCAGCTGGAGGAATTCTTCAAACAGCTGTAAAGCCTCCCCCTCCTACTTCTCCCTCCTTTAGAAACTACAATATATCCCGGCATCAAAGCCTCCCGTCTGCTGCCAAGAGAAAGAATCAATAGTTTTAACAGAAAGGAAGCAGTGCAAACGCTGGGTGTGTGGTGTAAACACCTGTATTGCAAATAACCCAAGGAGCACCTTAGAAACAGGAGAAGCAAAGTCCTGGTACTAAGGCCTCTGAGGGGCCCCACAGTGACACTCCCTGAAGTGAAAGCTCAGAATACTCGGCTTTGTGGCAGAGTGGGGAGAAGGAAAAATGAGGATTTGATGGTGGGATGGCCCAAGCACAAGGCTTGGGTAGAGAAACCAGGTAGAGAAACGCAACACAAATGCCAAGCTGGGCTTCAGGAGCTCTGCCAGTCTCCACTCTGACACAGGTCACTGTGAGGGTTCAAGTTGGGAACCTTGGGACCTTTATCCATAAGAGGACAGTGAGGCAAATCAGAATATGGCTCCCAAATATGCCTCTTGGACATAAAAATTACTTTGAGCTGAAGGCTATTTAGAAGTAGTAAATAAAAAATACCTCCCCTTTTCCTCTTATAAGCAGGAAATATACTCTTCTTTTACTGGAGACAGACTCTTATCAGCCCAGAGAAGGCAGCAGGGCGCTCTCCAACTCTCCAAACGCACCTCATCACACCACCTGTTATCTGCCCGGTTAAGAAAAGGAGGATGGCCGAGCTCTACGGGGACCACCCCCAGCCCAAACCGCTGTGTCTTGTCAATTCTTGACAAATTTGTTTATTGATCTAAAAGGCATAAAAGCGTCCACCATAGTCACATCTTCAGGTCTTCATTCTCTTGTGAAGGCTCTTGTGAACACGTACAAATTCAATAAAATGTGTTTGCTTTTCTTCTGTTCATCTGTCTCTGTCAGTTTAAGTTTTAGACCCAGCCAGAGACCCTGCAGAGGTGGAGGAGAACGTCCTCCCCTACAACAGACTCTCGAGGTTTCCCTGTGGCTCTTCAAGTTCGTGGACTCCGCGGTAAACCTGCACAGCACGTGAGTGTGTGTAGGGTGGGGGCTGGAAACGAGGTGAACTCTTCCCTTGCAGTTTAAATGAGATGAGCAACAGTGACAAGAACAGTGTGAAGTCTGCAGTGTATATGGCAGTGTGTAAGAGGAGAAAAAAGAACCGTGAGGATGGAGTGACTTCCCTCGTGAGGCGTGGTGTTTCTCTCTGGTTTTCAATTCAGTGCAAAGGCACCGAGAACCTGCTTAGGAGGGAGCTCTGTGTTGGGGGGCGGGGGTCCTTCAGTGGGCCGGCTGCTCTCCCACAGGTTCACTATCCCAGTGAGTCTGCAGTGACTCCTCCAGATCGGAACCGCTCACATTTTATAAACAGAGAACCTGAGGCAGAAAGGGGCCAAGTCCTGGGTCCAGGGACACATATCAGCAAGGGGCAAACATCAGCATTTCAAAGCAGTTCCTCTGATCTCTTATCAGTTCTCTTGATATTACATTGTGGGGCCACTCGGCCCGTTACAAATATTGGGCATTAAAATGACTAATAAGCCAGTACTCGTCCCTCAAGCCACGTAAAATCTGGAAGACAGAGGAAGAAAAGCCAGTAATACTTACTGTATAAATAGAAGGAACAAGAAAAGACAAAACAAGTGTTTTCAGGAAGCCAGCAATACCTCTCATTGGTCTGAAAAAAACCTCTGAGGGAAGAGGGGGTCAGGAAGAGGGCCCTGCTCCCAGCTACAGCTCCGAGTCACATCACATTGGTCTGGATATGGCCCAGATTCTCGCCAGTGTCCCAGGGATTCCCCAGAATTCCCCACTGGCCACAGTCCTCACCCTCAGCTCAGCCTGGCCCAGGCCTGGAGGAGAAGGGCAGCCTGGAGAGCAGGAGGGTCCAGAGAGGCGAGGAGAGGGAGGCTGAGACACTGGCCTGCTGAAGAGATACACCGCTGGCGGGAGCTGGGGCTGATTTCCCTGTACTAGAGACTGATGATGCCCACCATCATCTTCGTGTGAAGGGCTCCTGAACTGAACAAGTGGGAGTTACACTTCCAACCCAGGGATAAGGGGGGCCTGCGACACCCTTATCTCTGCCCCCAACTGTGAGGCTGATAGATGCTATTAAAATTCCCAGGGAGCCTCTGCTAACTGTGTGTGTGTATGTGTGTGTGTGTGTGTGTGTGTGTGAGAGAGAGAGAGAGAGAGAGCGAGCGCGAGCGAGAGAGCGAGCGAGCTTTGGAAATGCTTGTTGATTTCCGTCTCAAAATAGCCCAGGTGGGAGGGTGTTAACTGAGGAACAAAATTGCATGATATGAAGGACTTCATGGCTGCTGCCCATGATAATGTGGAGTAGGCTCTGTCCAAAGACCAAGGCCTAAAAGACTCCCAGTTGCTACTCCGGATGCAAGAATTTAGAATTGTGTCTCTAAATTAGAATAATCAAATTAATGCAAAAGTCTCACCCCTCAGGATCCTCTTTAGGTTTCTAACACAGAATTGGAAGAATATTTAGGAATCAAAAATTTGGGCTCAAGTCTTCATCAGCTATGTGACCTTGGGACGCCTTCTAATAACCTCTTTAGTCTAGACTGTTCATCACCAACTTGTCAGCATTGTTAGTTTAAAAAAAAAGCAAGAGACAGTGAAGGTGAAGGCACATTGCAAGCTGTGAAATGCTCTATGAGTAACATTTATTTGTGACAATCAAGATCATGGTCTTGAGAGGTCCAAAACTGGGTGACCCCACCCAGTCTGCTCTGACTCCCTTTTATCTGCTACACGGGGGTCCAGCCCCTGAGCCAGGTGTCCTTAGATGCCCTCATCAGCTTTCCTGGGGCTCTGTCAGGGGAAGGCCAATGCACTTACCCCCAAGAGCCCTACATGTATTTTAAAAGGGGCCCTGGCAGCCCTGCTCCACGATTGTGTTTTGTCAACGTGTCCCTCTGGCAGAAGGCCTGGGGAGGAACTGCAGGGCTGTGCCATGTCTCTGGCCAGGCAAGGTGGGATGGGCTGTGGAACATCCTCCAAGGAAAGCCTGGTTCCCTCTCCACTGAGGAGAGGGGCCTGGTGCTGCCTTTGTCCCGGGAAATGGGGTGCTCAGTTTGACACCTTTCAGTCCCCTCACCCCCACACCGCACACAGCCTAGGCCCAAGACTAGCTGGAGAGATAGTCTGCCATCAGCCACCAGGGGCCGTGTCTAAATCTCCTCGGCCTTTGTTTGTTGTTCATTAAAGCAGTGATGGGAAGTGGGGAGAAGCTCTGAGGCAGGGGAGGAGGAGGGACAGAGGGTCCCTTCCTTGCTCCTAAAAGCCCCCCACAGGTTGTCTTTTATCCTGAGTGGGACTACTGTTCGTCTGTGTATACAAAGTTCCAAGAGTTTTAGAAGCAGGCAGGCCTGGCGCACAGAAATCTTTGTGGCTGGGATTTAGAGAGAACCGACTAGAAGCCGTCTCCGGGCTGTGCGGAGCAGAGAAACGGAAAGCTTGCCCAAAAGAATAAATCATCGCGGGCACAGTTCAGCCACTGTGAAGAACGTCTGTTCTCTCTCTCATTCCCCTTGTTCTCTCTCTCTCTCTCACAACAATATAATCAATGAAAGGACTTAGAAAACATGGCCTGTGGAGCACAGACGGAGTCTTGAGTTGGATTTTTTTATCTGCATTGCTTTTTCCAGGTGCTTGCCTTCGGAAAGGGGGGGTGCTGGGTCCATCAGTAGCAGCCAGCCATCTCATCAGACAAGTTGATGGGCAGAACTCCACAAACATAGAGGGTGTGTGGGCGAGGCATCTTCTCTCCTGCTCTGGACCCTGGAATGCCGCACAGGCTGCTGGGTTGCAGAGATCAGCTCTGCAGCCAGTATCTGGTAAATAACATGTGCAAACTGCAGAAACCGGCTTCTCTTCTCCCTGTGTCCTCCTGCCAGGAAGTGCAGACTGGAGGAGTGTTTGTTTCCCTGTCTTGAGGCTTTCTGTTTTGTGGATTCAGGGAAGAGAGCAGCAGGGACCTGGGCTGGGTCATGACCTGACCCAGCCACATGGTCCGGGGAAGGCAATTTCAGTCACCAGAAGCAAAAAAATGTCCCATGTCCTCTTTGCATCTCCAGACCCATGAGGACTTAAATTCCAGTATGCCCCGAACTGAGTTCATCGTCTTCTCTCCAAAGCCTGTTCCTCCTCTGGTGGGTCTTCTCTCTACCCACGGTCTCCTCCTGCGTCTCAACTGAGCATGGAGAACTTGGGTCACCCTTGACTCCTTTACCCTCACATCCCATCACCAAGTCTCATCAATTTTACTTTATAAGACTACAAGGTTATTACATCTCAGGAATCACCTATCCTCCCATCCCCCTCCTTTGTCGCAGTCCAAGTACCCGCCACTGCTAATCTGCATGACTGCAGTGACCAACTTCTTGCTTCCTTGCCACCCATTCCTGACCCTGCAGCAAAACAAAGTTTGCAAAAAAACAAAAACAAAAACCCAAACACTACAAATCATAGTGTTACCCCTCCTGCTGTGAAGTCCTCACATGTCTGCCCATTGGCCTGTAGTGCCCTCTAAGTTTGAGATAAGGTTCCAAGATCTCCCATCCAAGTTTCTTATGCCTCACTCAGTACGTTGTCCCCACCCTACATGCCATTTCCCATCCTCTGCTCCTTCCTGCCTTTTACTTCCTCCATTTGTGCCTTGGGGACCTTGAATGTCTTGTTCCCCCTGCCTCATAAGGCCTTCCTCACTCCAGCCCCCTTCGTAGCACTCCTCAAGCTCGGTGTTATTTTTTGAAATCTAACTTTTGAATTTCTTACTTGACTCTCAGTTCCATGGAAGAAGGTGCTGTGTCTGTTTTGGTTACCGTTATATTCTTAGCACCCAATACAGTGCCTGGCACCCAATACATACGTGCTCACAAAAATTGTATGTATATGTGTACAGTTGACCCTTGAACAATGCAAGGGTTGGGGTGCCCATGCCCCATGCAGTTGAAAATCCACCCAATAACTTAAGTTGGTCCTTCACATCACGTGTTCCCAACCTTGTATCAAAAATACAGTTGACCCTTGAACAGCACCTTGTAGAGGTTCTGCATACAAATGGACCTACACAGTTCACACTGGTGTTTGTTGTTCAAGGGTTAACTGTATATTGAATTGAGGAGATTTGGGCAAAACTCTCTGGAACTTTAAAGTATCATTCTGGTGAGTTTTAGTTCTGTTTTCTAGCTCAGAACAAGCGGGATAGGCTATCCTATTATTATTTGGACCTGAGTGGAACTTATTTATATCTGTGTGTTAAGGCTTCCAGGCACTTGCATCTTAAGCTTTTTATTTATACCTGCAGAATGAAGGGATTTGTGCTTCTTTAAAGAAATTTCAGGCAATAGCCAGCAGGTAGGTTCATTAAGGAGGCAACAGAGCACTCTCATTCCTATTTTTATTTATTTATTTTATAATTTGGAAACTAAAAAAACAAAGAGAGAAGCAGCCAGGGGCATAGAGAGAGGTGGGGGACTTTGGAGCGCTCACCTCACCTCCTTTGAAACTATTAACTGCAGGTTTCCCATGGGGGGTGGGGCCAGGGGAGGGCGTGGTGGCTGCTGGCTTCCTGGGCAGACAGCTTTGAGGAGCAGAAGCACCAGGGCCACCCTCGGATATCCTGAGTTCAAAGCCTCTATTAACCCTGGGACTCTGAACAGCCACTTAGTTTGTGCCTCAGTTTCCCTAACCAGATATCAAATCCCTAATCTCACAGGATTACAGTCAGGATGAAAGGAGATAATGTGCTAGAAAACACTGCATAAACAGTAAATATGAATTAAAGGTGCTATGATGATAGCACTAAACCAAACCTCCCAAGCACCAAAATGAGGTCTCATAGTTCTTTACCGTGAGCGGCCCCTGCCTGTGCAGCCCCACGTACATGATCACGTTCAGCTGCTTTAAGGCCGACACCGAGTGACCGTACCTCTCCCATCTCCAGGGGTCTGTAAACGCATCCCCAGTAACCGGCAGTGTCAGACACCTCCAGCGCACGTCGAATAAATGTTTGCTGAATGAACACAGAGTGGGAAGCAAGGAGACAGGTCTGAAGGAAAAGGTCAGTAGGAGAGGGGTGGGTTAGATCCCAAGAGCAATTTACATTTCTGAGAAGTCAGGGAGAAAAACTGAAGGCTCTGAATTAGCTAGGGTGCCTCCTCCCAACTCCCTTGGCTCAAACTCCAACTTCTAGAACTCTCCTGGACAGGGGCCAGCACTTCAGGGATGGGGAGGGAGCAAGGTGCTCTTTGTCCAGTCTTTGTTCAGCTGCGGGGGGCCTAACTGTGGGAGGCCCTGCTGAGCTGCTGGGCGCAGTGGTATGGGAAGGATGCCCCAATTTCCGGATTTGGGAGCCTTTTAATAGATGCATGTCCTGCTCTCACCCCTAAACAAGGCTGATAGAGCCCAAATACAAAGAAATGTTTCTTCTCAGTCCCCAAACCCAACTAAATGTCCAGCCACCCACTAAATGCTGGTAAAGTCCCTGCTGTGTGCTGTGCTAGGTGCTGGCTTGAAGGAAAAAGGCCATACCCTTTACTGGGCTCAAGCAGGGGGAGTATGACATCTCTCCCATGGGGAAGGCCTGAGAGGGAGGAGATGATGACACAGGTCCTGGCCAGGAGGGAGGACACAGGTCCTGACACCCAGCAAGCCTGGTACTGCCTCCTCTTTCTCCACTGCCCTTGCATCCTCCTTGGTCTGTGGATACCAAAGGTACACAGTGCCAACCACACAGGGGACTCCTATAACCCCCACCTTGCTGGGAAATTGCAAACCACCACAGAGGAGGTTGGCTATGCAGCGCGCTTTCGGAACTACTCAACAGCTTTCTGCAGCGATCCTTCCCAGAGGTAACAAATAAAGGCATCATTCTTTTAAGATCAAAAATAATTTTTTAAGGGAAACAGCTCTCTATTGTGAACTGAAACTAGGTCTCTCTTCGGCCAAATGGAGCCCATCTGTCAGAGCTACTTGAGGCCCGAAAAGCGAGGATCTAGATACTTTTCTAGGGTCAGGGGAGAAAGGTCTGAGGTCCCATCTTCCCCACGGACTGCTTCTTCCTTCCGTGGCATCCAAGTTTTGGGGGATGCAGCTGGAAGCAGAGGGAGAACGGCTCTGAACTGGATGGCTGAGTGTCCTTCAACTGATATGAGACCACTTCAGGGCAGAGGGAGCAGCAGCCGCAGAGGAAGAAGATGGTGAGTACCCAACTGGTCCTGTGCCCCATATTGAATCTACCCTGCCCTTCTGCGTCTTCCCGCACAAAGCAAGAGGCTCTTTGTCACTGGAAAAGATTGCACCCGAGCAGCACTGTTGACTGAGTCTTCTCTGTCAGAGCCACTGGATCAATACATTAACAAGCAGGGGCTGCCGAGGGCCCCCAGCCAGCCCCACACAATTCTGGCCTGGTCCCTTTAGGCTCCACTTCTGGATGTGCTATAGCCAACTTGTTTTCTGCAAGAAACCCTTTCATTCCCAATGCTGGCCAGTCAGGCAGCCTGACTGCCAGGCCTTTCTTCCCTGGCTTTGAAGAAAGAACCAAAAGGAGCTGCCTCTGCTCATGCGTGTGGTATTTCTAAACAAAGGGGCCTGTGTGTGCTGTAATGATGTGGCTCTGGATCCAGAACATGGGCATCGCTTGGTGTATTAGTTTGGAGAGCCAGCAGCATGGCTGAGGGCATGCGTTGGGATACAGATGGCTGCCGAGCCCTGGGGCAGTGCCCATCGTGTGGCTGGTCCTGGCTCTGGCAGCCCGACATTCGGCTGTCAACAGTTTGCAGGCCTGTTTGCTGCATGGCTAACATCCTGCGTGCTGATCTGACAAGAGTCCCAGGCTCTCTTTGCACATTAGGACTCTGGGCTCGGCACACCAGGCATGGAGGACTGCATCTGGACCGTGGAGACATTCCTTGCCGTTGACCAGTCACTCAGTGAGCTCAGAAAGTACAGCTGGAAATTTCTTTAGAGCCATCCACTTCCCGCCCTTCACCCAGACTCTCCCTGCTTCATTATACACAAATAGACACATCTAAATGTTATAGGTGCTGTCTCAAAAAAAGACCTGATATAATTCACCAGATTCCGAAAAGGTAAGAAAAAAAATCAGTGGCCTCTTCCTTGGTTTTCTAAATGACCCCCGTTAACAATAATTAGTGATATTGTTGTGGGATCCAATCTAAAGGGCATGGTCCAAGTCAGCAGAGATGCATCATATACATCTCCCCCTGTAGTTGGCTGCAGTACTTCAGTGTAAGCAATTTGGAAGGGGCATGTGGACTCATCAGTGACAAGGCTTCACCGGTATCTCACTCTCAGTACAGTCGTAAGCAGGGTAAGCACGTCCCTCTTTGATCACATCTGCGTATCCTCCCGGCTCTCCCACATCCTCCCCTCTCTGATACCTCCACCCTCTTCCCACATTCATCAGGCTTCTCCTGCCCCTCTTCCTTTACTCCCCTGCCTCTCACTCTCCAGGGGTCACTAGATCGCTTGACTCCCCTCAACGGTCACCAAGCAAAATAACAGCTTGTATGCATGGAAGCCCTCACACTGCCTTTGTCTTGCTGTCTCTTGGAGACTGAGCACTCCTGGGGAGATCCACAATCCCATATGGGCTGGGCCACCACAAGTTCATGGCCCCAGCCTCCACTGGGCCCTCAGTGCTGCTGCCCATCTCACCTTTACTTGTTTTCAGAGAGCTCCCTCCTCTATGCCCCTGGATGACCACTCCAAGTTCTAACACCCTCCTATTCCAATTCTCCAGCTCAATGTTTAGTCTCTTATACTCAGCAGATAAACTTGTCTCCAATGTCAAGGCCATCAGGCTCACCTTCCACCCACTTCCCAACCCCTTCTTATGAAGGTATCATCTACACTCACCCTCGCCTCTGTCTCAGAGGTGTGTCCCACTTTTTGTGCTCTTTAAAACTCTCTCTCTTGATACCCATTGACAGACTTTGAGGATTGTCCCCTCTATTTCATTTGTATATAACATCTTCCATCTCCCATTTAGCGTCTACATGCAGGGGGAAGGAGTGGAGGGACAGCATCCGTACTCCTTCGGGAAGGCACAATGCATTCAGCAAGTTGGCGAAGGTGGGGAAGAGGCAGTTTTGTGGAGAAATTGCCTCTGATTGTCATGACTTATGGATGGGGATACATCCTGATAAACCCACCTTAAATTGAAAATACTATAAGCCTGAGATGCATTTAATACCGCATTAGTATTATACTGCAGAGCATTAGTTGTTTACTCTCATGGTCACTGCTGCCCAATATCATGAGAGTATCATACTGCCTATCACTAGCTCAAGAAAAGATCAAAACACGAAGCATGTTTTTTTTTACTGAACGGGTATGGCTTTTTCACCAGTGCAGAGCCAAAATATTTTAAGTCAACCCTTGTAATCAGAGATGGTCTGTATCCTCAAGTTTCATGCCCCAGGTCTTCCTCTAGTTACATCTCAACTTTCCCTCTCCCGTTCTCTTCCTAACTTCTTGCTGTCTACGCGTCCTTTCATCCTCAGCTCTTTGTCCTTGGGCTTCTGTTCCCACTCACCACCCTACTAAGCCTGCTGTCACTGAGGTGACCAAAGACTTCCCCGATGACAAACTGAATAGACTAGTTTCAGTCCCTTCCTTCCTAGGTCTTTCTGTGGCACTTGAAAATCTGGGTTGCCCTTCTTGAAACTTCTTGATCCCGACTTCCCTGTGCTGCACCCTCCGTTCTCCACTGTCTCTCTGTAGGAACTTCCTCTTCTTCCCTGTGTCCCAGGCACAGGGTGTCCTCTGGGAATTCATCCTGCTCTGCCTGCAGAAGCTCATCTTCTCTCACGGGATATGCAAATACCTCCCAAATAAACCCCTCTCTCTAATGAACGTCTTTACCCCTACCTTCTCCCATAGGCACCACTACTCTGCCATTTCCAGAATGGCAATCAGAGGCAATTATCCCATGAAACCACCTCTTCCCCAACCTTGCTGAATGCATTGTGCCTCCCCAAAGGGGTGGGGATGCTGCCTCTCCACTCCTTCCTCCTCTCCATTCTCACAGACCCCAATCACCACATCTTCCCAAGTACCTCTCAGATTTATCCCTCTCTCTCTACTTTCTCTACCACCACTCTCTCACCTGGCCCCAAACAACAGCCTCCTAGGTGTCTGCCATTGGAAGCCCTTGCCACCTTCCATGTGGCCGCCAAAACAACCCCTTAGAAAGGCAAAACTACAACTGTCAAGTCCTTCCTTAAAATCCTCCCACTGTTTCTCTGTGGTCTGACTCTGCACATTGTCCAAGTCCTGCCATCAGAGCTGCCGATCCTCTGGGCAGCCTCGCTCTTCCTGTTTCAGCCTCACAGAATGCTTTCTCTCGTTTCCCCCTTGGCTTGGGTGTCCGTTCCTCCTCCTCCTCTTCTCACTCCTCTCTTCACTTGGCTCTTTCATCCCTTCAGACCAAATGGATTGCCTCCTCTCCATTCTGTCCCCACAATCATCTTGTATGTTCTCCTATAACACCCAAGCCTATCCCCACTGTTATAGCTTGAATTCTGTCCCTAAAATGTATAGTTAAAATCCTAACCCCCAGCTCAGAATGTGATCTTATTTGCAAAAAAGGTCATTAGAGATGAAGTTAGTTAGGATGAGGTCATACTGAAGTAAAGTGTCCTTATAGAAAGGGGAGATTTACAAAAACGTGCTGGCAAGAATGTGGAGAAAGGGGGACCATTTTGCACAGTGGGAATGCAGATTGGTGTGGCCACTGTGGAAAGCAGTATGGAGATACCTCAAAAAATCAAAAATAGATCTGCCATTTGACCCAGCAATCCCACTTCTGGGAATATATCCGCAAGAACTTAAAGCACTAATTCGAAAGAACATAAGCACCCCTATGTTCATTGTGTGTTATATACAATTGCCAAGAAATGGAAGCAGCCCAAGTGTCCATCAGTAATGAGTAGCTAAAACAACTATGGGACATTTACATGATGGAATACTACTTGGCTGTAAAAAAAAAGAAGAAAATTTCACCCTTTGCGACAGTATGGATGGACCTAGAGAACATTATGCTAAGTAAAATAAGCCAGTCAGAGAAAGACAAATGCCCTATGATTTCACTCATATGTGTAATCTAATGAACAAACTGAGCTAATAAGCAAAATAGAGACAGACTCATAGATAGACAGCAGGACAGCAAAGGCAGGGGCAGGTTGGGGGGTGGAGGGATTGAGCAAAAAAGAAAAAAGGACTCATGGACATGGACAACAGTGTGGTGATTGCAGGGGGGAGGGGGTATAAGGGGACTAAATGATAATGGAAAAAACACAATAAAATAAGATTCACCAAGAGGGTGGGGAATTTAAATAGAAATATACACACAGGAAGAATGCCATGTGAAGATGAAGGCAGAGACTGGGATGATGCTCCTACACACCAAAGAACACCAAAGATTGCCAGCAAATCACCAGAAGCTAAGGGACAGACCTGGAACAGACCTTCTCTCATGGGCCTCAGAAGGAGCCCACTCTGCCAATACCTGGATCTCAGACTTCTAGCCTCTGAACTGTGAGACAGCAGATTTCTATGGCTTAAACCATCCAGATGGTGTGGTACTTTGTTATGGCAAGTTATGACAGCCCTGGAAAAGTAATACACCCACCATTGCTTTATTATATTGTACTGTCATTGCCTGCTTATGTCCCCCACTCCTCACTGTGAACTTCCTAAGGGCAGGAAATGCATCTTATTCCTCCTGTATCCCTAGTGCCAGAAACTATGTCTACAACATAAAAGAGTCAAGTACGTGATGAATGAGCTAATGAAAGCACAATATTCCCCAGAAGTCAGACAAGTGGCAGACTAAGGAGCCTGCCTAGTTTACTGCCCTTCAGCTGCCTAAATTTTGTCTTTTTCCCTTAAGGACTATTGCTGCATCTGCCCTTGTTTTCCGGTCCCTCCTGGGTGGGTGTGGCGGTGATTCTCTGGTTGGCTTGCCAGAGGGATGTTCTACCCTTCCCTGCCCATTTCATGCCTATGGCTCCACGCCCTGCTATGCCGTCTTCTCTCAGGGTTGCTGCTCTTACTCGGTTCTGGCTCCTGTCCCCTGGTCCCTTCAGGACTAGGAATGGGTAGGCTAGCTCACTCTAGCTAGTACCAGGACTTCATTCTGTCCACTCCTCTGTAAATAGTTTCCTCACTCTGGCAAGCCATATGCTTTCTGCTAGGACTCTGAGGAATATAGCTAGTAGGCAGGGCAGGCAGGGCTGAGATGATAAGCATGGTGCAAAAATAACCACTTGCTTTTAAAAAAATAATCTTTTTAACACTATTGCTTTAATTCCCTTCCAGTTCTGTTTTCAAAGCAGCACATACCTAGTATTTTTATATAAACTCTGTTATTTGTCTAAATGTAGAAAATGTTTACTTTAATTTGACATTTTATTGAATACCTATAATTTGTCATCCATGCTGGTGGACACTGGGAATCCAAAGAGGAAAAGACTCTGTTTCTGCTTGAGGAAACCAGAGTTTAGTGGGGGAGATAGAAACATCACTGACAGAGCCCGGGGCTGTGGGGACACCAGGGAGGGCCCTGTGCCTGGCCTTTGTTTGTGCCCCCCGCAACTGCGGAAACACTGACACGTGAATCACCCCCCCCCCAAATCTGGGCATCTCAGAGCTACACCAGTCCTTCCACTGCGATTGTTTTTCATAGACTCATTTCCAGACCTTTCTCATCAGAGAGATGTCTTCTGACAGCTAAATGCACACAAGATGATCATTCAGCATGTTTAGGGGTCAGAGTTCCACCTCATATTTTCTCTTTTCCTGAAGTTATGGGTCCCTTGGGTAGGCAAAGACTTTAAATAATCACCTACCCCAGCAATTCCCAGTTCTGGATTATTAGGAGAGAGCCTCTTTAAAATGAGCTCCTGGGCCTCACAGCCCCTCAAAACCTGAGCGGGGGAGAGGGGCATAGGAGAGGGGAGCTGGGCCTTAAGATTTTTGCTTTGGAAAAACTTGTGATTATTCTGATGTTCAATCTAATTGAGAACCATTTTCCTAGATTAACTCTTATTTATATTAACTGTTATTTAGACTAAATCTTTTTAAAACGTGGTTCCTTAGCCATCTAGGGGTGTCATATTGGCCTAAGGATAGACATACAGATCAACGGGATGTGTTAGAGCGCCTAGAACTAAACTTTTACATGTATGGCCAGTTAATTTTCCACAAGGGTGTCAAGACCATTCATGGGTAAAACAATAACCTTTTCAACCAATGGTTCTGGGACAAATGGACAATCACATACAAAAAAAAATGAGGTTGGACCCTTACCTCACACCATATACAAAAGTTAATTCAAAGTGGATCAATGACCTAAGTGTAAAAGCAAAAACTATAAAACTCTTGGAAAAAATAGGTATAAATTTTTGTGACCTTGAATTAGGCCATAGTTTCTTAGATGTGGCACCAAATGCTCAAGGAATANGCGCTCAATCCACTGAGCTACGCCAGCCAGGGACTAGACTAAATCTTTTTAAAACATGGTTCCTTAGCCATCTAGGGGTGTCATATTGGCCTAAGGATAGACATACAGATCAACGGGATGTATTAGAGCGCCTAGAACTAAACTTTTACATGTATGGCCAGTTAATTTTCCACAAGGGTGTCAAGACCATTCAACTGGTAAAACAATAACCTTTTCAACCAATGGTTCTGGGACAAATGGACAATCACATAAAAAAAAAAAAATGAGGTTGGACCCTTACCTCACACCATATACAAAAGTTAATTCAAAGTGGATCAATGACCTAAGTGTAAAAGCAAAAACTATAAAACTCTTGGAAAAAATAGGTATAAATTTTTGTGACCTTGAATTAGGCCATAGTTTCTTAGATGTGGCACCAAATGCTCAAGGAATAAAAGAAAAATAGATAAATTGGACTATCAAAAGTAAAAATTCTTGTGCATCAAAAGATTACCAAGGAAGCCCTGGCTGGTGTAGCTCAGTGGATTGAGCATGGGCCTGTGAACCAAACAACCGTGGTTCGATTCCCAGTCAGAGCACATGCCTGGGCTGCAGGCCAGTTCCCAGCAGGGGGTGCACAAGAGGCAACCATACATTGATATTTCTCTCCCTTTCTCCTTCCCTTCCCTTCTAAAGATAAATAAATAAAATCTTAAATAATAATAAAAAAAAGACTGCCAAGGGAATAAAGAGATAACTGCAAATAATTGCAAATTATAGATCTGATCAGGGATTCATATCCAGGATTCAGAAAGAACTCCTACCACTCAACAACAGCAACAAAATACCCAAGCAGCCCATTCAAAATTAGGCAAAGCACTTGACTAGAAGTTTCTCCAATTTGAAATAAGCACATGAAAAAATGTTCCATATCCCTAGTCACTAAGGAAGTTCAAATGCACAAAGAGCTCTCCCTTCCCCCACAGTAGGCTAGCTCTTACAAAAATGATGGACAGTGACAAGTGCCGGTGAGCACATGGGGACACTGGTGCCTTCAGACACCACTGCTGGAAACGGGAAATGGTTTGGCTGCTGGGGTAAGTCGTTTCCGCAGTTCCTCATGGCCTAGCAAGACTAGTCTCTTGGGTATATATGCACAAGAATTAGAAATAGATGTCCACACAAAAACTTGTACACACATGTTCACATCAGCATTATGCATAATAGCCAAAAGGTGGAAACAACCCAAATGACCATTAACTGATTAATGGATAAACCAAATGTGGTATATTTAAGCGATGAATATTATTCAACCATTAAAAGGCATGCGGTACCCAGACACGGTACCCTATGGATGAACCTTGAAAACACTATCCTAAATGAAAGAAGTCAGTCATAAAGGATTATATAGAGTATGATTTCATTAACAGGGAATGTTCAAAACAGGCAAATCCATAGAGGCCAAAAAGTAGTTTAGTGTTTGCCAGGGGCTGGGAGGAGAGGTGAGTGGGAGTGACTGGTAATGAACATGGGTTTCTTTGAGGGGGGGGTAACAAAAATGTTCTGGAATTAGATAGTGGTGATGGTTGCATACCTTTGTGAATATACAGAGGGAAAAAAACACTGAATTGTACAGTTTAAAGGTAGATTTTATGATGCGTGAATTGTATCTCAGATTTAAGAAATGAATTAATTAAAAATTACCTAGTCTCGCCCTAGCTGGTGTAGCTCAGTGGATTGAGCATGGGCCTGTGAACTAAGGGATCGTGGTCCAATTCCCAGTCAGGGCACATGCCTGGGTTGCAGGCCAGTTCCCGGCAGGGGACTCATGAGAGGCAACCATACATTGATATTTCTCTCCCTCTCTCCTTCCCTTCCCCTCTAAAGATAAATGAATAAAATCTTTTTAAAAAAGATTTTAAAAAAATCACCTAGTCTCTTGAAGCCTGGGACTGTACTTGAAACAAGTCCCCGAGATGATTCTTTGGCACACTGACATTCGAAAACCAACCTCAGTATCTCATTTGTATCCCTTAATCTCCTGGAGATTTGAAGAATTTAAAGCCTTTTTTAAAAAACAAGACAAAAAGCAAAAATCAGACCACCTAGGGCATAGTAAGTGATCATTCATTGAACAAATATTTAGCTGCTGCCTGCTATGTGGCAGGTAGCATGCTGAGCCCAATGAGCTAGGCCCAAACCCTGTGATATAAGAGTTTACAGTACCAAAAAATAAAAATAAAAATAAAAATAAAAATAAGTGACATCTGCTTTAAGGGAGGTTTGGTTGGAGTAGGGCAAGGTCAACATGGAGCCCCAGTCAGCCCAGAGGAGCTGAAGGATGAGGCAGTATTTGAGTGAAGGCCAAGATCTGGGCCCGAGAAAGGTGGACAGGAGGGTCCTCCAGGCAGAAGAATGGAGTGCACAAAGGAACAGAGGTTTGGGAAAGCTTGATATATTAAGCAACTGTAGCAGGTTGAAACAAATGCCCACAGAAGAAGCCGAAGAGGACTCAGAGAGTTCCAGCTTATTGTGCAGAGAGGAGGCACCGGAGACTTTAGACAAACAGGATCCCTGTCCTAGTTTGAGAAGACCAGCTGATGGCAGGGTGGGAGATCGGGGAAGAGCAAACAGGGGCTGTGAGGCTGGTGGGAAGAAGGCTTGGTCTGAAATGCTGAAGTCCAAGTGCGGGCAGTAGAAGAGAAAGGAGGAGAGAGAGGGGATCTACACCCATTTAGGAAGGAGTTTGTGTACTCGCTGGGGACGGATGGGATGCAGGTGTTTTCGTGCAGCATGGAGTCTACACAGGAGATGCTAGTAGAATGTTTCCAATTGTGAAAAAGAAAAAAATAGCTTAAAAAACAGGGAGGCAAAATCTGCTCCAGTAAGAACCACCGGAAGGTAAACTGACTCCTGCCATGGAACAGGGTCACATCTCCCTCAAGGAGAGCTTTTCATGCAAGATGCTTTTGAGTAGCCAGATGATAGGAAATTGGGGCTCCATTGAGTGTACAGATCTGGTCATGTGACCCTTTTTTTCCTTGTTTGCTAATAAATGTCTGTATGTGAGGCAGAATCCGGTCTGAGACATGCCCGGATTATGGGGTTATTGGAGAGGAAACCTGTAGCCCTTAACTTCCTCTGACTATTGGGAGATACCATTAGCTACCAAATATGTTGTACTTACGAACAGGCCACCTGACTTAGGGCAGTTTGCAGCTGAGCTGTCAGCAGTGATCGGCTGTTTTCTGGCTGGAAGAGTGATGCCGTCCCCGAGACAGAGGATCTCCCAGGGCAAGAGGGAGATGTGGACCAGGAATTTCAGAAGGAGGAGATTTCTTCTGGGTTCCTCGAATGATTGGTTCATAGGAACTCGCATCCCAAACTCATGGGCCTGTGGTTGTCACAGCGTGGCCCAAGCATATCTCCTCAACAGAGAGCTCCACAGTGATGACCATGACATTTGGGTAACAGTCAAAGTGTCTGATCAGGAAAAGACCTTGGGGAGATCCCACCTCCCATTGTTCATAACAGTTCTGTGCCCGATACCGGCACTGGGCCTGGAACCCACTCACACCTCGCAGCCTGTTCTCTCTCCACCCTGGTCTGAGCCACAGCCCTCCTCCACCCAGACTGCCATTGAGTCCTCTCACTGGTGGTTTTGTTTCTTCTTTCTCCATGTTCTTGTCTAAATCCAGCCTCCGGAGTGGTTGTTCAGAAGTAGATCTGTCCTGTCATGTAGGAGTCCTGATGGAATTCCTTCAGTGGCCTTCCACTGCATTTAGAATAATTCTATAGTCGCTACTCATTTTGCCAAGTTCTGCAAACTCAGCCACCCAGCTCTCTCCACTGACCTCCAGCCACACTGGCCTCCTGCTGGTTTCTGGGATACGTCTGGACCTTTGCCACCTGTGGGCCTTGGTCCTTGACAGTCCTTTTTCCGGGAGTGCCTTTCTGCAGGTCTGTCCATAGCTGCCTCCACCTCATCCATCTAGCTCGGCTCAATGACACTCTAACAGAGATGACACTGCCCTATGTGATGAAGTTCCTGGTGTCCCCACCCTCATTGTCACTTCACCTTCTTACTCCTTTGTTGCCACTTTCACTGCAGTAAATTATCTTGTTTGTTGATTGATTGATTGCTCCTCCCTCTGAAATGCAAGATCAATCCATGGGAGCAAGGGATTGCCCAGACCTTGGTCAGCATTTTATCTCAAGTCTCAGTTGATATTTGATGAAGAGAAGAGCAAGTTTATATGTCAGATTAACTCATTTAAGTTGTTATATACACAGTGATGGACGAGAGGTCTCTCTGTACCTTTGTCTTCACTGGAAATTAAACTTTGTCTTTACTGACTACTGTGCAGGTCTACCTGTGGGTTACTAATCTTTTTGGAGAGAAAAGATTCCCCTTCCCCATTGTCCTGAACCACAAAAGAATGGAGATGTCCTTTTTTAAAGGCAGATCCTTAAAATTTTTGTTTCTGTTACTGTGGTGCTCTTTCCCCCTCCCCCTCCCTCGCACCTTCTTTCTGGCTTATTCCTGAAAAGTTACATGCTAATTGAGTAGGTTAACGTTGAATCCCTCTTCATGTTAACTTACAGGGTAGCTTCAAAAGCCTGGTAATTCAGCTCTAAAGGCTCAGATTGGCTGCATATTAGCTTTTGGCCTCTTTGTGAAATGATTAATGATCTGTAAACAAACACTTACATAAAATGGTTAAAGCAGCCGCTATTTAGAGGCCCCTTGTGGTGAATCCTTTCTGTAAATGGAAGAACTGTCCGGTTTATCTCTTCTGTAAATATAGATTTTTCCTATTTTGGAGGCTGTGTTGGTTGTACCTGACCCATTTATATGAACCCAAAACATGCTGCTACCATCTCTCTCTCTTTCCACCTGATCGTTCCACCCAGTCACTCAGCACAGCTTTACTGAGCACCCACTATGTGCCACAGAGATAAACAAGACAGCCCCTGTTCCCATCTGGCAGGGGAATGGACAAGATAACGATCACAATGTGGTCTGATATGACAGTTGCTCATAGCAGAGCCCCAGGAGGTCAGGGTGCATCTTTGTGATTATTCTTGAGCTACTTGGGGGAAGCTGAGTTACCTAACCAAGCAGATGAAAAATTAGGGACCAGCAAGGGCAAAGGACCACCATGCTCAAAGACACATCATGAGACAGTGGCTTTTCAGAATGACTTCAACTGGTATGGACACGGAGCATAAAGGGCCGAGGCGGGCAGGGTAAGCAGCAGCACAAAACCGCACAGAGAACTTGGAACTTGACAGAGGACCTTTGAGAGCTGTTACGGGGCTGCGTAGAAGGCTGAAGACAAACCTTGCTCCAAAAAGATTACTTAGGCAGCTATTGTGGGGAGTGGATGGAAAGGGTGGGTGGCAGGGAGACCTGTCACAGGACTCACTTGGGCTGCTCCTGCAGAAGACCATAAAGGGTGTGGTATATAAATAGCAAACACTATTTCTCACAGTCCTGGAAGCTGGGGTATTCAGGATCAAGGTGCTGGCAGTGTTGGTGTCTGATGAGGGCCTACTTCCTCACTGGTGTTGTCTTCTTGATGTAAGTAGCTTGCCGGTTTCTAATCATTTTAGAGCCCCACCCCCCACAGGTGAGAAACCAGGAGTCTTTGAGCCAGAGATTTTTATCCTTATACACCTGGGGAGGGGCGCTCTCATTGGGCTTTGAAGAATCTGGAAATCCTTTTGTGCAAAAATGTTGCATTTCCATGCCCATTTTCCCAAAAATAAGACCCACAGCTTTGATCCCATTTGCAAAGGAATCCGTGACACTGAACCAGCGCCATGGCCGTGAGGATGGAGAAATTAAATGCAATAGGACAGAACTTTTGAAAGACCCACTGAGAGGTGTGACAGTGGGATGTGGGTGGAGAAAATAGGAAGGGGGTGAGGCTGGAGGCCAGGATCCTGGCTTGGGCTGTGACTGGGGACATTTTATTGCTTTCATCTAGCATCCTGGTGAAAACGCAGTTTGGGGCAGGGAGTAAAGAAGGGGGAAGAAATAAATTATTCATGCATTTTTAATTATTTATTGAGTTCTTCTTCTGTCTCAAGTACTGTTCTAGGTGCTGAGGATCCAGCTAAATACAGGAACTTGTATTCTAGGGAGGGTACACAGACAGTAAGCCCAGTCATGTCAGGTGGTGGTAGTTGCTCTGAAGAAAAGGAAGCACGGGAAGGGGCCAGAGAGGGATGGGGGTGCTATTTTTGAGAGTCTGGTTAGAGGAGCTTCTGTGGGCAGTTGGCATTTTAGCAGAAATCTGAGTGAGGTGAGGGAGAGAGAGGCTAGGGCTATCTGATCTTGGGCAATTGAATTTCAGGTGGAGGGAATTATCAGGACAAACATCCCATAATAAGCACCTCCTTGCTGCTCCTAGGAACAGCAAGAAGCCTGGCTTGAGCAGAGGGAGTCTAGATGAGGAGGTGGAGGAGGGGGTTGGAGGTTAAATTATTTAGACCCTGGTACCTGCAAGAGCATTAACAATACTTACAGCTCCCCCCCCCCCACCAAATATAATGGGAAACCATCGGAGGGCACTAAGGAGGGAGAAGAACCCAACTTCAGAGGTTGTGTTTGAAGGGGTGTACAAGACACACAGGTGGAGGAGTACAGCTGCCATTGCATATGAACCCACAAATGGCTGAGGATTTAAGACATCATGTTTGTGAGAACCGCCACCATGGGAGTGGAAATCACAGGTGTGGACAGGTTTGTCTTGGGATGTTGCAGAGTCTGATGAGAAGGAAAGGAACCCGAAGACACTGGCAATTAAAGGGTAGAGAAAAGAGAAGGAATTTGAGGACAACGCAACAGAGAGAGCTAGGGAAAAGGAAGTCATCAAAATAACGGGGAAGAGATTTGGAAGGTCTCAGATGCTGTAGAGAATGTAAAATAAGGCCCAAAGAACATGCAGTGCATTTCTCAGTCTGCCTAGGGCCTGGAAGTGGGAAGATAAGTAATAAATGAATGGTGGTGACTCAGTGCCGACATCATCCTAAATTTATAAACCTGGCCCAGACAAGTTAGTGTCTACACTTCACAGGCCACGCCCACTGGGCTGATGGCCAAGCTGCAGGCTTGGTTATCAGGAGGGCGGAACTCAAACATCTTATGCCAAGTAGTGGGCAGACCAGCAGGTTGTGGTCACGGGGTGGGGGGGTCTGTGTAGATTGGGGAGGAAGCAAAACTGGGAAGATTCTGCTCATGGGGAGCCAATGGAAGAGTAAGGGTCTGAAGTTCCTGATAAGCTTGAGGTGTTGCTAATGTGGGGATACTGGGATGGAGAGCTGGAAGAACAGAGGGCTGAGGTCCAGGGAGATATTGGGGCTACAGATTGGAAAGGTGAAGTAAAGCTGAGGGTGTGGTTTTAGGAGAATTGAGTAAAGTCGAGCAGAGATGGCGTTCACTGGCCTCCGAAGAGAAAACATAATTCTGTTGACATGGGCTAGTGCTGGGGGAGACCAGTAGGTTACTGCCGTGGCAACTGGTGGAAGATGGGTTTGCCTAAACAATTTAGTGGGTCCTAAGCAGCATCTTTAAATAAGTGGAACGAAATAAAATTAAACAGAAATATTCGAGTGCATTATTTTTCATTAAAGAAGAATGTTTTAAGAACTTTTAAGTGTGTGTATAGGTACTGGGTCCAAATGTAAAATGTATTTCTTATTGTGGGTTATGATAAAAAATAAAAAAGTTGAAGCTGAGATGATATGAGCTCCAACGCAGAGTTTCTGTAGGGGTGGCGGAAGGATGTGGAAGGTACGACAGGAAGCTTCAGCCTGAGCAGAGCCCCACAGAGCTGCGCACAACGTGCGGCAGCCAGCGGCAGACCAGTAAGAGCAGCGGGCACTTGGTTTAGACACGTCGATACAGGAAGCCATTCCTCTAAGGTCCGGACGCTCTGAGAACTGAGCTCTCCCAGAACAAGGCGTGATGATTACAAACGTTATTACTTGGGGATGTACAATCTAGTCACAACATCCAGGAATCATAACACCGAACAATCAATCAAACACTCTCGTTTCGAGAAAAAAGAAAGGTCTGGCTTAAATTTAGTTCAGTCAAAATATGGCAAAGTCTCCCAATGCAGCACTGTGGATGCGACCTTGGTTTCTGAGAGCATCTTCAGACTCTTGTGTGAGTAAAGAGGGTGAGTGTTGATTCTTCCTCTTTGCATAAACTTCATTTGGCTTTTCCCCTTTACAGTCCCTATTACCTTTGACCCCCCATTCTTCTCTTGCCTATGTTGTCATTGTGCTACATAGAAATTTGCCAGTAGTACCAAGAACCTGGGGACTATGTATGTGGGTTGAGTGGAAAAAATAAAGACAAGGAAGAACGGAGCTTTGATTTTCCAAACACAGCAGGGACTGTCCCTGGAATTTGGACACAATCTGTATGTCACAGACCGACTGCTGTTATGAATCAGCAGAAACTTCTATTTTCTCCTGAGCAGAGAGACCATTTTCCCAGCCTTCTTAGCAATTAGGTATGGCCATGTGACTAAATGTTAGCCAATGGCGTGTGGCAACTGGATCTCTGTGACTTACAGTTTGCTTTTGGAGCTAAAAACAAAGTGGTGATTTCATTTTCCCTTTCCACAGAGGTTTAGCCTCGTGCTTTTGAAATACACATTCTCAGTTGTTTCCATTTTACTTTGCGTTTTTATTGTCTAACCATCACTGGAAGAGCACTCCATGGAGTGCTCCTCCATTCCCCCCGACCCGGGCCCCCGCAGTCCAGGGTAAAGATAGCTCCCTGGTAAAACCCCAGTAAATGATGCTCAGCTGATTGTTAATTTTACTATAAGAAATTATTTCCCCTCGCTTTTTGGGAGTCCTCAGCTTAATTTTCAACTGAGAGAAGCCAAGTTGAGTGGAAACCCCCAGCGCCTATAAAGAGTAATGACAGGCACGCAGCATTGGGCATTGCAAGAGGACAGGCACTGTGCTAGACATTTATAGGCATTATTAGTGATCTAATAATCCCAGAAAGTAGATATTGGGGCATTATTTCAGTTATTTTGAAATGGAACCTAAGAATAGTTACAGGACTTCTCAAGGTCACACAGCTGGTGATCGGAGGCAAGATTTAAAATCAGATAGGACACATTCCAAAGCCCATTCTTGATACATCTGCTTCCTAAAAGTATGCTTTTCAGTGGCTTACTTTACATCTGCTCATTTCTTCCTCCTGCTTTCCTTTGATACCCCTTGTCCTGCCTCGACTCATTGACTGGTTAACACAGCGTGTACCCTGAATTCAGCCAGGGCCACCTCGTTCTGACAGAGGAAATAGAACCTGGGCCATGCAGTGCCGGGAGTTTCGGGCCTGCCTCGGTGGGCGTTAGGATTCAAAAAGGTTTGCATAATCCTTCTGGCAAACATGTGAGTGTGCGCTGCTCACCTTTAAAGAGCAGCAGCCAGAGGCGTCGCCTCTCGGGCTCCTTTCCATTGTCTGGTTTACAGTGAAGGACTCCGATGGATTTGAAAATTCTCGAGGTCAGATACTACCTTGGGAAAGAACTTGGCACTCCTATCTGTACCTCATGCCCTGCACAGGCCTGAAACTTGAAAAGTAAGTTGTTAAACGAATGCTGAATGCGTTGCCAAGTGCACATTTGAACAGTTCTTATTAAAAATAGATGCCCGTGCTAAGAAGGGCAATATGACCAGGAGGCTGTGACCAGGAGACCCCTAGGCAGGCTTGGGTGTGGAGGGGGGAAAGGAAGGGCTGGCTGATTGCTTTTGTGGGTGCTCATTTGAAGGCCTACTGGATTGCTACAAAATGGTCTTGGCTGTTCTTCAGGACTAGAGACATTTGACACTCAGTCTAGTTCCCTTGCTTACCTCGGGCAAGTTTCTAAACTTTCCGGGAATAAAAACCTGTCCAAGGGAACGGGTTGGCACTGAGTGCCATCCAGTACTACAGCGCAGGAATTAAGAAGGTTGTCTCTGAAACTGTACAGTTCAGGTGACAGTCCTGGCCTGATCGCTAGCTAACTATGAAACTCAGGACTCGTGGCTCAACCATTCTGAACCTCACTTTTCCTAGCATAGAAATAATGTCAATGCTATTTCCTACCACACAGGATTATCTCAGCAGCTAAAAGGCCCATGTGCCGCATTTAGCATAGTGCTTGGCGCATAGAGGGTGTTGGATGGATGTGTGCTCCTGCCACGGCTGATGTTTACTGAACTGGGCGTTACACCCCGTCCCCCCATGGAAGTTTTAGCTCATCTAGTAAAGCAAGAATTCTGTCCTGGGTGCTGGGATTGGCACAGATATCAAAGGTTTTGCCCTTCGGGAGCGTAGAGGTTATAGTCAGGATTTAACTGTTGACACTGACCTTGAGCGAGGAACTCCACCTCTCTGTGCCTCAGCTTCCACACGTAGAAGGACAGAGGGGACAGCAAGGACACTTCCAATCCAGTCAGTCCATGAAACTTGATGTTGGCGGAAGGTCAACTACAGACAGAAGGAAAGAATGATTAGTCACTACCCCAGTAAACAGACTGGCTGTGTGAGCCTTAAAAATAGGGCAGGTTTAAAATTCCAGGTCTTTGAATTTCAGTTTTTGTTGCATCTGATGAAATGTGGAAAGAGAATTGTGTTATGTATGGACTTTGCATAACGGTCCTCTATCTCACGCTGAAAATCACTTGCTTATTAGCTGTTATTGACAAGAAGAGGAAAATATATTACTATTCATTTTAGCCCTTTCCTTATCGATTCTAAGAGTATAATACTTGTTCTTTAAGAGAAATGAGTCTAGCCACTCTTTCATTCCAGAAGACCTGTATCACATTATACAAAATTAAAAAGGGAGGAAAGCAGGAAAAAAAGAGCTTATCGTGCTCCTCAGCCACTGTTTGTGTGTAAGCATTCTGCTTCCATTTTTCTTCTGCGTATTTTTATACCGAGGACTCCAGTTTTCAATGCAGACTGAGCATTGACCAGGTTACTACAGAGAGTTCATAACAGTTTTTAATTGTAAGATATTGTCCCAGGATGCAGATCCTCATTTACCACCCCCCTGTCCTTGTCAGAAGGCCATAGAGAGGGGACATGGACTTTGGTGCCAGCACTGGGCAGAGGTGTGGCCCTGCCGCTTCCCAGCAGTGTGGCCTTGGTCAAGCCACTTAATCTCTCCAGACCTCCATGCCCTCAGCTGTGAAAATACAGGCTGTGCCAGTACTGACCTCGCTGGGTCCTGGTGACGACTGAACGAGATCATGTTCGCAGAGGGCTCAGCAGTGCCTGGGGTGCCATGGGCTCCACTGGTGTCAGAGGCTGCTGCTGCTCTGCAGCCCTCATTCCGATCTGATGAGTGACTGGAAGTTTATAAACGTCCCACAAGAAAATGCACATCAAATATTAGGCCATGTCACTCCATCTCTCTGGGCCTGGTTCCTGGTTTGCCACGTGAGGCGCTCAGACGATACAGCATAACCTCGGAGGTTCCTTCTCCCATGAATATGCCACGGTTCTCCGCCACTACTCAAAGCAGCGGTAACCACGGCAGGGAAACGGCCTACAGAAACTCCCAGCCTTGCTCACAAAGAAAACACCCTGCCAGGGCCTGGGGGCATGAGCGCATCATGCCCAAACCATGTCTCTGTCCACCCAAACTGTTGACATTGGTGTGGCGGCCTTCCATGCGGAGGCCTCTCGTGGCTCAGTGTGTGCGCTCCTCGGATCTCCATTTTCAGATGGGTTCGGCGGCCAGTGTGCTCACCAGAGGTCTTGTTTATCCATTCCACACTTCTAATGCTGCTTCACTGCTGGGATCATTTTCCTATGTGGTCATTTAGGAAGATAAATTGGACTGCAATTCTCAGTAGAACAGGCATTGCTCTTAGTCAGTCCCTAAGGGACAAAGAGATTTTTTTCCCACTCACCACCACCTGCGTGTGTGCTCCCTATAACCTCCCAAGGAGAGTGTGTAATTAAAAAATAAATAAACCCTGATACCAGAGTAGTCGGACATGCCCTTCCCCAGTCCATGCAGGTTACCCGTCACGTTCAGACTTCCCAAATTCCCAAAAACGAGTGCCAAAAGGAGCGGAACTAATGAGCACATCAGTACCAGAGCTGCCACTACAAGGAAACAGATGATGTCATCAGCACAGCACTGCCACCTGCCTCCTCTGATGTCTGGTTACCAGGGAATTTCAGCAGAGCCAGGCTTCCCACCCACTCACCCAGTGCCTCCGCAGTGTGCACACTGTCGCATAGAAAGGAAGAACAGGATGGAGGGGGCGCCCAGCCCTGTGGGCGCCCACTGGGAGGAGGGATACACTCAGAGGGTGAGCACGCATGCAGGCTCTGGAGCCAGAGTACCTGTCCAGACTGAGTGGGCTCAGGTTACTGAACCTCCAGGCACCTCAGTTTCCGAAGTGAGGAGGACAGAAGGGTCTCTCAAGGTATGAGAGAACTAGAGGAGTTATTGTGTGTAAAAAAAAAAATGCCGAATGGGCCAGTCACATATTCAATGAATAGCAGCCTAGACCATGAGTGAGCAAGGACTATGCATTAACTGAATGAATCAGTCCTCACTTTAAGGGACGGTCAGTAGTAATAGAAAAGTGGAGGGAAGACTTTGAGAGACTGAGCCAAGTTTGAATTCTATGTCCAGTTTATGTTTAACTTGCAATAAATCACCAGGTTTTGCACATCCTCAGTAGCCTCGCCTGTTAGATGGGGACATTTTACGTATCTTGGAGGTCGTGAGGACTCATGGAGAGACTATCTGTCAAATGCTTAACACAGTGGGTGGCACGTAATCACTTTCAAGAGCAGGAGCTCCCAGTGCGGCCAGCCCTCGGGAGCCAGACCCTCGCCAGGGCTTTCGGAGGCCGGCACTGTCTCACTTGGTCCTGGTGCTGGCTGCTGCCTGACTAGTCTTGGCCGAGCCTGGGCTTAGGGCATCTGAGCCATTTTGAAAGTCTCCATTTCCCCCCAGCATCTTCGTCCTGGTGGAGGAGATGCCTGCCACCAGCCAGGAAGCCTATGTGTTTGGGTGACACTGCAGCTTCCTAGTGCCTCAGCTGCTTTGTCCTCGAACAAATCAACTACCACGAGCCCTTCTGAACGCCCCCAGCCCCACTTCTTCAGCTGCAGTCTGGCCCCTTCCACCACCCGGATGCAAAACCGTTCTTTAAAGCCAACAGGGTGCCCTGCTCGACCTCTTTCTGCTCACCTCTGGGGAGGGCTGGGACCGGGGACAGCCATTCCTTCCCGGCACTGTTTCTCCGAGTGGGAGTGGCTTCTCCTCGCACTGCTACTTCGCTGCTTCCTCTTTTTCCTGGACCAGAATCATCTCCCTCATGTTCAAGGGTCTCCCTTCATACATCCTCCCACTCCCTCCTCCCCAGGTGAGGCTTTGGGGCCCAGCCAAGCCCCATCTCTCTCACAAAGACTTCCAAACCCCTCCAGGGTTGAGAGAGCTCAGTGCCCCGAACCTCCCAAAGCCACATACCCTTCATACGGCTCAGGAAGCCCTTGGAAGGAGGGGTGCTGTGTGAATTTTCCTTGTGCTTCTCTGTTCCTCTGGCTCACAAGCTGCTTGAGGGCAAACGCAGAGCCTTCTCTATGAAAGGGCCTTTGTCGATATCAGTCTCCATTGATGTACTGTGAAGAGCTCCCCTTTGCTGACTGAGGCCAGGGTATGTACGTATGTATCTATCTACCTACCATCCATCTTATTTGGTCATCATAACACCTCCACAAAGTTGCTCTTGCTATATTGGTTTTACACTTGAAGAAAATGAGGTTCAGAGAGAGAAAAAAAGCAACCTTGATCAAGGCCACATGGCTAGAAAGGAACCAGGCCCAGGGCCAGATCTCAGGCACTTTGCCCAGGTTTATGCACTGAACAGGGGGTCTCCAAACTTTCTGTGCTGGGCACCCGATTCAGGAAATGTGTGCGATCTTTCTTTGGTATTTATAAATTATGTGTTATCTACCATAGTGTCAATATATTATGTACATTATAATATATATCACAGAAATTTAAATAAAAGTTTAACCAAACCCTAAGTATAAACTGTGGTTTCTAAATACCATTTCCCACTAAGAGGAACCAGCTCCGTGGAGAAGTCTGGGAATGAGCTTGGAAACGTCTTGTCACACCAGAAAGCAAGGATGCTATCAACTATCATTGGGGTAACATCGTAAACACTCAGGAGCCAACCTGAATAGGTTTTCTTGGGCCAAAAATGGAACATTTGGAGCAACTTTAGTGGGGTAAACCACATTACATGTATTGAAATTCATATGCTTGATATAATACTAAAAAATAATTTGGGGGTCACTTTTGGGGAATACTAGGTGACCAGCTTGCAATTTTAAAAATCGGTAAAGAAAAATTTTTTTCTATAAGAACTATGCCTTAGAACAAATTGGCAATGAGAAGATTCTCTTTACAGAATATTCCATCTTATGAATGGAGACAGATAGACAGAATTAGAATACCACACGCAGTAACCACTAGTGAATTAAAGGATTTGGCAATTATCATTGACGACTACTGATCACACACAACCATGTTTTACTGATAGATATCCATAACACTGTCTACAAAGTGTTTATGCCAAAAACATTTAACTTGAACCTGAGGGAGCCTCTTGATCTTCCATTGATTGGAACTACAAGGGATAGAGGTGCATGATAAATAATACCATGGGGACAAAATCAGCCAAATGCAGCCTGCAGAAGATTAACCAGGAAAAACAATCCAACTACTTCTGAAAAGTTTGCAAAAGTAGAAAATAAAAGATTGAGAGGGGACCATTAGATTAAAAGCAATGTAGGGGCATATTTATTCATCAATAATATAGGACATTATTTCAATCCCAATTCAAAATGTAAAATAAATATTTAGGACAATGGAGGAAATGGGAATGCTGGTTGGATATTCAATTATTTTGAGGAGTTATTGTTGATGCTGGGAGTATAAAGATAGCATTGAGGTTAGGTTTTCAAAGAAAGAGGACTTGGGTTTTAGATCTGTATGTTGAAATCCATATAGCTGCACACATAGGTGCCCAGCAGAACACGGAACACCGGTCACCAGTTCCAGGAGAGGTCTCCAAACACTCCTCTGACCATTGCACTGTGGCGCTGAAATTGCCAAGGAAAACCCTGCATGGATCAACACCGTACTCACATAGAGAAGAAACAGGGGAACGTGGGCTTCCACAGTGGGTGCTGGTCCCCCAGGTATCTTCCAGGAGCCAGCCAAAGGCAACTGGCTTACATGCACCCGCCCTCAGAGAGAGAGGACCCTAAACCCTCGCTGGTGGAGGCTGGGCATGTGCCTGAGGCTCGTTGGTGCACGTGCTCAGAGCGAAGAAACTTTCATAGAGGCTGCAACAGGGACAAATACTCCCACACAAGGTGATAAGCAAAAGCCCAGCACAGCCTAGGTGGGCTCTTTATCTCTTGATATGAAGTGTTCCAGGCCCAAGAACCATTGTTATCCAGCCAAGTGGGGGCCCAAAGACTATGCATGAGACTGTCTTTACCAACATATAGGGTCTGGGATTTGCTTTAAATCATTTGTGTGTGTGTGTGGGCGGGGGGGGGGGCTCTTGGGAAGAGGTAGGTAGATGAATAGAGGACACAAGACTAGTCATAAACTAGCAATTTTTTGAAGTTGGATGATAGTTATATGGGTGCTTAGGAAGTTCAGTTCATCATTCCATTTTGCATATATTTGAACTTTTAATACCAAAATGACTTTGTCATAATAACATAAAAATAAACATAAACAGTTTTAATACTTTCTTTACTTCCAATGGATTGTTTGGGGGTACCACCTCAGGCATGACACCCCACTTTGGAAGTAACTTATTATCCCTCAACCCAGCACTCACAGAAGCCACAACTGTCAAAGGGGCTTTTCCACCCAGGAACCGAGGTCCACACCTATCAGAGGAGGAGCTGTGGTCCTCGCCTATCAGATCGGTGGTACTTAATTTAGTCTCATCATCAGAAACCCCCTCATTCTGGGCAACTGCCATCCCCTTTAGAACAGTGGAGGGAACCTGCTTTCCAAGATCCCTTCAGAAGGAAAGATCTGCATTGTGTCGAGAAAAAAAATCTGGTGTTTAATAAAAAGGGAAAAGACAAAGCTCTCCTTCAAGAAGTAACAACAACGCTGCTGGCTTACCCCTGGTGAAAAATAATGCCATTGGCAATGAGATTGGGGTATTCTATCACCCTCTCAATAAACTTTCTCTCCCCTGGGTAGTATTTTATAGTTACTGCTTCTATGCCCCATTGCACAGGCATAATTTATTATTTGTTTACATGTTTCACTTACTCTGCTAGGGTAGAAGCCCAGTGATGCATTATTACTGAGAGAATCGCTGTGGACGTGTCTGCATGGGGGTGTAGCAATGCACACACACGTATTGAAAGATTCAAGGAGATCTGACAGGCTCTGACCTTCAACTTTTCACAGCACATGCAGCCTCCCCAGCACTACAGGACTTTCCTTGGCCTCTTATATGAAACATGCCCTAGGTCCCCACACACAGTCCCTTCCCCTGTGAGAAGGAGCAAGACGATCCCAGATGACTCGGCTCCCTGTGACTGCTCAAGCTTCCCATTTCCTCCTTCGACTCACCTTCCTGCCTGAAGGTGACGTTCCTCCCATTTCTGGACAGACTGTCAGTTTGCACAGCTCTTTCCTCAAGACAATCATGGGAAGGAAACAAAGCAGGTGCTCTTATCTGCCTTTTATTTCCTCAGGAGACCCAGCAAGGTCAAGAGTGTGACAAGTTCAAATAGCCAGGAGAGGAATCCAGCCCAGGCTAGCTCTGATGGGATGGGAGGGACCCTGAGTGCTCAGTCATTACCAGCTCTCTGACCGGGGGCAAGTCACTAAACGCTCGGGCCCTCCATTTTAACAGCTGGAGATGACAGCGCTTACTGCACAGGTTGCTTCTGAAATGAGAGATGGCCGGAGACGAGCGACAGAGGCCTGGCATGCCATAGAGGTACAGTAAATGTCACCAACATTGGTGGTCTTTTCAGAGCATTGTGTCTGGGACCACCACAGGGAGCTCTGATGTAACAATAATAAGAACAACTACAACCGGAATAGGTGAATAGCGCCTCATACCAGGCACTGTTTGAGGCCCTCTTCCTGAGTTAATCCATGTAGCCATCCCAACAGACCCTTCTAGGAGGCATTGTTTTCACTCCCATTTTACAGAAGAGGAACACAAAGGGCTGATGGGTTTAAGTAACCAGACAACGCCTTTGCCTTTTAAAAGAATCAGCCCGCACTAACGCGCTTCCTTGCTCTGGCATTTTTTCTATGGCCACCGAAGGCACACAGACCTTTCCCATCGGGGTCTCCAAAGCCCCACCAACCGTTGCTAAGAGCTCACCGCCTCTGCAGCTTCTGCTCCCTGATTTCCCCCCTCTGGTGCTGAGACCTACGAGTTTATCTGCCAAGGGTTCTTTGGGTGAGGAAACCAAGCCACAGGGGGAGTAACGACTTGCTCAAGTTCACATCGAGTCTGAGGGTCATGTCTCTGGGCTGTCATTGTGTGGGAGAGCAGCAGGCCCAGCTGCCAGAGGGACAACAACGCTCAGTAGGGGGCACCTGGGAGCCCCGATGGCTGCTAAGCCAGCCAGGGAGCTGCAGGCTCCCCTCCCTTGGGGCCCAGCCAGCAGGGAAGGGCTTGGAATTTAATCCTCCGCATTCCACTCAGGGTTCCTGTGACATAATAAAGCCCAAGGAGGGATCTCGAGTGACTTGTCAGCAGAACCCCCAGAGAGATTTACTATAGATAGCCAGGGTGTGTCTGGAGCTCTGTCCCTCTCTGCGGGAAGAAAGTTCTTTTATGCCTGGCCCGGGCAATGCTGTGGGCAGCAGGTGGGTGGGGAGGGGGACCAGCCCGGCACTGGGCCCAGAGGATTTCATGAGGCCAGGAGAACTGTGGCAGCAGGGGTGGAGGGGCACAAGGGAACCCTGGACAGGAGCAAGAATTCCAACTATGGCGTTTTGGAGAAAACTATTTCGTTATTTGCCCCCACTGACCCCCCCCCCCCCCCCCCCGCCGTTGGGACTGCGGCTGCAATGAAATGTCCCACATACCGAGGCTCACACAGCCTTTGATGCTGCACAGATTCTGTGGCCTGAGCCAGGCTGTCTTTGGGCAGAGAGGCGTGATTGGAATGTCGGTGTGCCAGCGTTGGGATTGGAGGGCTGGGGTTTCAGAGCTCTGTAATTTGCATGGCCATGCTCATGGTTTTTTCTTTCCACAATAGAGGGCTGGAATCTGAAACTCTGTGTACCTTGCAAATTCCAAACAAGCAACCTTCCTATCAATAATGTTACATAAATACCGGCATGGAATCCTATCATTACTAATATTTTTTTTCATCCTGTCTATGGTGGAGGGGAATTCTCAGAAGCCATTGCATATATTTTACATAAAATAACAGCGAAGCTTTCAAGGTCTTTAACAATATAATTTCATCATGGAATTCTGGGCTCTTTCGTTTATGCAAGCATCAGAACCCCAAGACAGAATTAATTCATGTAACTGGGACAAACCCAAGTGCTGTTTTCCCATTCCCCTTGTAAGTGAACTCAACTATTTTAATTGCCCAAACATTTGGGGGTAGGGTATGAGGTGGAGAAAAGCCTGCCTGATATATTCATTAGCTTCCAAATAAATGCATGAGAGAAAATACACTGTTGTTGTCAAAAACAGGAACATTTGGGTCAAACAGCCTGAGCTGGATTCCTGACTTGGCCTTAAAGCTGTGATTGACGATCTCTGAGGTTCCATTGACTCATGTGCAATATGTGGTGGTTATTACCTACCTCTCAGGGTGGTTGAGAGGATTAAATGCCGCCAGAGCTGATGTAATGAATGAATGTAATACCCGTGAAAGGGCTTTGGTTCGCTGCCGGGAGCTCGGTAACTGTCAATACGTGGTTGCTTTATTATTAGGTCCACAAATAATATGGACCGCAAAGGCAAAACATCCCCGAAACTGTTCCCTGACACCACAAAGGTCTAGGAATTTCAGCCACGTCCAGCCAGGAGCTCCTCTTTTTAGCCCCGAAATTCCCCAGATGCTCCACATTCGTAATTTGTATTATTCCCAGCCAGAGAGAGCGGGTGGCAGCCCCCACCCCGTCTGGAATCCCCGAGCACCTCTGAGATTCCGACCTAGCACAGCTGCCTGCTGCAAATAATTTAGGAAACATGAAACAGAACATACTGCAGTTTTACAGGAAGGTCTGAAGAGTGAACTTGAAGTGTTCGTCATGGATCCACTTTCTCCAGCCAAGGATGGAGAACAGGGCTCTCTGCCCAGCAGAATACCGCCCTCCCCGAGTACCAGGCGAGGAACAGGAGTTCCCCAAACGCAGGGCATGGGCGTCCGTGAGGGTTCGTCTCCCCCTAACTTCTGTTACAATGCTATTTCCATGGTGTCTATGAATTTTTGGTAGATATAAACACAATTGCTGCCGATAAGCGGACCTTAGCTTTGTACTACAAAACTATGGTTTTAAATCTTGTCTTCACCATGTATTAGCTGTGTGACCTTGGGCAATAAACTTAATGTTTCTGAACCGGTTTCTTTTTAAAATATGTAAGATGGAGAGCACGGTAGGCCCCTCACTGGGTGGTCGGGTGGATTAAATGGCTGACTGAGTGAAAAATGCCTGGTACGGTGTCAGGCACATTGTAGACTCTCCATGAACCCTGTGTCCCTTCCAAGCAGCTGAGAAGACCAAATTGAGAGACAGTGCCCACTCAGTTCCCTCCTATCCTATTATAAGAGGCAAAAAAGATAGAGGGACATATTGCAGAGGAAGATGAGTGCCACATCAGAGAGAAACGGCTGGCAAAGTCCCTGGCACCTGCCAGAGTCCTCAGGTGGTGGGGCTGTCAAGGGTCTATGAGATGCTTTGTCTTACAGCCCAGATCCGAGGGAGCTACAGGACCCAGCCCAGTCCCAGCCCCCTCTCCTCTCTGAGGCCTTCTCTGAGTACACCAACTCAAAGGGCCTGCGAGAAGGTATTTTAGGGAGCCAAATATTACTGTTAACTGTCAAAGTAAAGGGAAATTTTATCTCGAAAAAATTTTTTGCTTGAAATCTGGCTACCCTCTTTCTTAGCTTTGACCTCCAGAACCGACAGTTCCATTCCATCAGGAGTACAGTTTAGTGTCTTGAAATATCCCCACCCACTTTCCTTGTCAAGCATGGCAGCAGACAATTATTAAACGTGGGTAGGAGACGGACACGCCCCACTGGCTGCTGGCAGGGTCCTGTGCAGGAAGCAAGCTGAGATTTCTCTTCAGAACCAGAATGACTGGTTCCGGGCCTAATAGAATGACTGGCCAAAGTAGAATGACTACTACTGGGCCTAATAGCCAGAGTTTGTGTTAGATTTATAAAATCTCAAGCCTCTTCTACTTCTTATTTTATGCAACTTTTTTTTATGTGCCTCTGCTCTCTTTGAAAATATTTCCTTCTCACCTCTGTGTGTGAACTGGTCACAGTCATTTTTAGGGACTATGAATGTAGTTGAATTTATTTGCAGGTCAATTTTACAGCATCCAAGTACCCAGAACAGATCTTTGGAGAGAAAGAACCTGGCTACTAAGGAAAATAAATAGAAACCTCCAAAAAACCCTCGTTTTCAACTCCAAAGCAGTACGTCCCCATTGAGTCCTCTGTATTTCCCAACGACAACTAGGACTGTTCTCTCGAGTAGCTGGTCCCCCATAAGGAGGGCAGTCCGACCTCAGGTTCGGGAAGGAACTCAGTGGTAAATGGAGCAGGCGGGGGCTGCAGAGAGTGGATTCCCCTCTCTCAGTTTTGTGATTGGTATCATTATTCAGCCAGAGGGCAAAGGACAGAGTTCCCGGGAAATCATTCCAAGAAAGTGTCAACGTAAAAGATGCTACACTTCCACCTCCCGCTGAAAATCTCAATATCCAATACCCCCTATGAAATGGAGAGTGTTTTGTATTTTAATGTATGTATCCCAGCCCTGGATGATGCGATACCTGACAGGAGTGATGACTATGGACCCTGTGTCTGTGTCTCATGCCTTGAGCTGGAAAAGTAGCAGGTGCTCAGTAAATGATCGTTGAATAAATGCAAGTAAGAATCTTTAAAAAAAAAAGTAGACGCTACCCAAAATGGCCACTGGACCCTCTTGTAGATTGCAATCGCTAAACAGTCTGGGCCCCTATTTTGTCTGCTTTGTGCCATGCGCAGCACCACATTACCTGTAAACAGTCTCGAAAATAAATGCTGTTATAAATTGACAATGAAGCCCTGGCTGGCATGGCTCAGTGGACTGAGCGCCAGTGTGAGAACCAAAGAGTCACCAGTTTGATTCCCAGTCAGGGCACATGCCTGGGTTGTGGGCCAGGTCCCAAGTAGGGGGCGCTGCAGGCAACCACACATTGATGTTTCTCCCTCTCTTTCTCTCTCCCTTCCCCTCTGTCTAAAAATAAATAAATAAAATCTTAAAAAAGAAACTGACAGTGAAGCTGGAAAGATCACTGGGTTGGGATTGCCTCCACATTCACAATGAACTGACATGTCTCTTTGTTAAGTGTCTCGGGTCTTCTGGGTCTTAGTTATATTGGTAAAGTGAACATTCATTGCTTTCCAAACTTCTTAACCACCCACAAGAATTCTTGGACACCCACCCCCAGCCCCGCCATCTCATTAATTTGCTTAACAAATATTTACTGAGCACATCCTATGTGCCAGGAACTCTACCAGGTGTTGGGAATACAGTTTGTGAGAAAAAACAGATGCATTCTTCACCCTCATGAAGCTTACAGGCCAGTGGAAGAGACAGACATAAAATTAATGACCATGCAAATAGAAATACACTTAAAAATTGTTAAGTTCTCTGAAGGAAAAGAGATCCCTGTGAGTGTAACATGGAAACCTAATTAGGGAACAGGGGAGCCCAGAATAAGCCCATGGTCATATTTTAAATTTCCTTTGAGAAACCCATAATGATAAAAAGTTATTGCCAATTGAATAATGTTTTAAAATTATTTGTGCCTGTCTAAGAGAGCTAGAATCCAGGAATGCTTTGCATACGAATACACACATAGACACCAGGCATCCTGTCAATTCTGCAGCCTCCTAAGGGACCGAGGACCACTTCCCGGTAACCAGAATATCCCTGGTCTCCCAGCAGCTCTGAAGGCTGCTTGCAGGGCTCCTCAGGAGAGATCTTAAAGGAAAACAGTTGGTTTCCCAATCAGGATTCATATCACCACTCCATGAAGGTGGGTCAGCTCCCTCCTCCCCAGGGGCCAACCTACCTGTCAGCTGATGATAACAAATAGGTCTCTTGGCCAGAAGTACAGGCCAGCTCCCCACCACCTGGTCTGAAAGTTTACTTGCCTCCAGACTGGTCTGATCTAGATCAAACCCAACATTCAAAAACTACACCAAGCCCTCTCAACATTCAGGAAAGCAGCAGCAGCCGCAGCAGCAGCAGCAGCAAGGGCCTCTGCAGCCCCCACCACCTCGAACCCTGACGCTGTCTGTCTGTATTTTATTTCTCGGGGCTCCACTAGGTGATTGCATGTTATCTCCCAGGGAGAAACATATATTTCTTCCATAATGGCCTCCTAGCTATGTAAATGACTATACATATTTGATTCATGTTGCCAGATTATAGTCTTTAAGGCTCTCTGTCAAGCTCTCCCATTGGAAGATGACGTTTTCAACATCCTCATCTTTGCTTAACCAGGAAGCGATGACTTCAGATCTGAAGCTGAGTCCAGCATTAAAATGATCCCCTGTACTAGGCAAAACCACTGAGGATGGACGAGAAATTCAGGTTCTGCTTTTGACTGCCCGTGCTCTCCAGGTGTGCGGGGGAAGAGGCTCTCCATACACTAGCACTGAGTGCTCCTGCTGCAAAGGGCTGGGCACCAGCCACAGGTTTGCTGTTTGCCTTCACCATCCCTTTGGACCGGAGGGGCCTTGCATTGGTTTGAATTCATTTTTTAGACACTGCCCTGAGGACATTCCAATGTGTAGAGAGCACATTTATCTGCCACACTGGGCTATTTATGTTTTTATTTAGAACCCATCAAAGCCTAAAACAGGATCTGAAGTGACAACGTACTCATAGATCAGCGCTTTTCAACGTTTTTTCATCTCATGGCACACATAAACTAATTACTGAAATTCTGTGGCACACCCATTGCAAATCGCTGTCATAGATAACTGGTGCGTACAGGCAAATAGAATAGTTGAAAGTAATGCTCTGCAAAGCACGTTCTCACCTGCATCTGCTCCATCCTCACTGTGCCCCTGTGAGTCGGGCACTGCACAGGCTCGTGTGAGTTGGGATAAATCACTTAACCTCCTTGAGTTTTTCTGCTTCCTCTCACTTTACTGTGAATACTCCACTTATTATGTAAGCAATTCTAGTATTTTTATGAAGTGGCAACGAAATAGGCTTCCAGGATTTCAATCCAAATTTCATCAGAGTGATTCACGTACACGACTAAAATATCAAATAGTCCAAAGAGTTCTGTGATGTAAAGAAACAGTACCCTTACCCACCTCTCCCCACCCTCGTCCTGCTTCCCAGAGATGTCAGCCTTTAATCAGTTCTGTTTTTAGTTCTGCCTGTGGTTTCTCCTGCATCTCCAAATAGTATGTTTACACTGCTGTGTCTTGATCAACAACCGTAGGAGACATTATCTACCCACTTCCGTCTAGGCTACACAAAGTTTTAACTCCTGTCCCCCGCTCCCTCCCAAGTTGGGAACGTTTTAGCTATTTTAGTCTCTCTGGCCCTACTGTAACGGTAGACGAACCTCTAATTCTTGTTCCACCAACACTCAGCGACGCCTCTGACTCTCCGTTTGGTAAGATGAAGGTAGAAGCCGAAAGTTCCCTTCCTCTACCTCTCTACCCCCTGCACCTCCCAAATTCTGTCTGTTCTGTAGCCACAATTAACTCTCTCCTGCTTTGTTTATAGGTTGGTTCTAAAAACTGAAAACCAGAAAACAGTGCTTACATTATGGCTATGTAAATATTGTTTCAGAGCTAAGTAGTGGCCATGATTACATTTCTTCTCCGTGGTTCCGATGTCCTGACCCCAGGGCCACTCAAAGCAAAATGTTTCAGCATCAAGAACAAATGATACATTTCAGTGTAGTTCCTGTTTGGACTGTGATTTATCTGCACAATGTTTTGTTGTGTGTGTGCGTGCGTGCGTGTGTGTGTGTGTGTGTGTGTGTGTGTTTTTCCCCTGGGATTTGATTGCTTTTCTTCTTGTTGGTAGAAGAAACACTATGTCTTCTTTATCATATTTAGCTTTTACTCATTCTAGTTTTATTTCTTAGAATTCATTCTTCTTGAAAATGTTTTTCTTAGAGTTCACTGATAGTCTTTTTCAATGTGGACTAACTGTTTGCTAGGTCAGTTGACAACTAGCATCTAGGAATTTCCTGGGTAAATTTTATTATTTCTTATATTAAAAACTTTCTCTTTTCAGGAATTTTCCCTTAGTTTTGCTGAAGTTAGCACACTCAAATAATTTCCTCAGAAAGGAACTATAGGAGTAAACATCTTTTATTTTTAAATATCTAAAACTGATATTAGTTTCACATTTAAATGTTTGATTTGATGTTGAAGTCTAAGTTTTAAGATAATTTGCTCTCAAAACTTTTAAAGGCTTTATTCTACTGTATTATGGCAACTATGGTTTTGGATTATAAATCGGATGCCAGTTGGACTCTCTTTCCTTGAAGGGGACTTATATTTTCTTGTTGGAATCTCTTAGAATCTTCTGATCCCTGGTATTCTGAAATTTCACAATGAATGCAGAAGAATTGTTTTTTTTGTTTTTGCTGGGCATTTGGCAGCCCTTTTGTTTGAAAAATTCTGAGCCTTTCCTTCTATTTCCTTGATTATTTTACCTTTGTCTTCATTGTTTTCTGTTTTAAACTTCTGAAAAGTAGATGTCGTGACTTTGAAACTGATTTTCTGTGAATTTATTCTTCATAGTTTCTGCCTTAATCCCTTTTTCTTCTATCTTCTGGAAGATTTTCTCAACTTTACAAATTCTATCATTTCTATTAAACCTTAATTTTGCAATCTTTTAGTTTGTTTGCTTCTAATTGTTCCTTTTCCTTAGTACTCTCTTCTCATTCATACATACACTATTTCTCCAAATCTTTCTAGAGTAGAGTGATTATCTCAGTCAGTTTGGGCTGCTGTAACAAAAATATTATAGACTGGTGGCTGAAGAAACCATTATTTCTCAGTTCTGGAGGCTGGGAAGTCCAAGGTCAAGGTGCACCAGACTGAGAGTCTGGTGAGAATTCCACCCACCCTCCTGACTTAATCACCTTCCAGAGGCTCCTCCTCCTAACACCTTCACATTGAGGACTCTGGTCCCAGTACGTGAATTTGGAAGGGACACAAATACTTGGTCCATAACAGTGATCATACATCCTGGTTGGTCAAGGATAGTTACATTTTATACCTGTTGTCCTGGCATAAATACGAACAGTTCTCCATATCACTTTCAAAATTGTCCCAGGTTGCATGATAAATTGCATGGTCACTTTACTCTGAAAATATTGATGAGAATTTTTTTAGAGTTATCTTCTGTTTTGAATTATTTCTGTTTCTTCAGAGTGACACTTTTAGGTTGTTGTTATTTCTAACCTTAATTCTCCATCGGCACTTAAGAATCGGGAGGTAAGAATTAAAATCTGTGGGTACATAAAGCTTGTTGGCTGGTGGACTTTACTCTAGTGGGGTCAGCAGGGAACTGTCTCTGTGCTGGAGACTTCAAATGAGGGATAAGAAGGACTGCATTCGGTAGTACCAATGCCCATACTGGCCATCTGAGTCTTTCTCAGACAATTTAAAATTTTTCCATAGAGATAGATGAGTCTTTTTTTTTTTTAAGTGATGATAAGTTCCCGCCATCACACCTTCTGGGGGCAGGAGAGGGGACAGCCGTTGTTTCACACGTGCGCCTTTAACCAGCCTGCTTCTCCAGTTCTAGTTCTCCGCCCAGAGCCTCTCCCAGCCTCTGCCAAGCAGAGCGCCTCATCCTTTGGTGCACATCCATCACCGTTTCTCCCATGCCTTGTTTGGCATAAACTTGATAAAACCGTTCATCCACTAATAGTGTCCCCTTTCTATGCTCTTTGCTGTTACAAGTGTATGCTTTTTTCCTCTTTACTATTTTTGTGAGGTGTCCAGAGGGGGAAGACATGTTTGATCCAACACCTTGAACAGAACGATACTCATATCTTTTTTTAATTCTTCTTAATGAGGACAGTGTGCCCTTCCATTTTATTTTTTAGCAGATTTATAGTTAAACCTCAGTATCCATTCCCCTTCGTTTGTAGTAGAGCCCCCATTTTTAGTTGGCGTGTGGCAACCTGGGACAACTCCAGCCCCCTTTGCAATTTGGTGTGGCCACATGACCAAGTTTTGGCTAAACGGGGTCAAGTGGAAGGGCCTGGGAGCAGCTTCCTGGAATGGGCCTTGTAGACAGGAAGCTCATGCCTTTGGCACTACCTCGGGGTTGAGGCTACACGAAGACCCTGGGTCTCTGACACCAGAGAGCCCAGCACCAGTTTGGACCACTCATCCAAGATCTCATGAACAGAGGGACTGTGTTTTGTTTAAGATATGGTTGTTTTCAGTTTCCTTCACTACAGCCAAACTAAAATCTAACTAATGCAGCCTTAAAAATGCTGTGAGGTATCAACAAGGTCGTAAATGTGAAAGTGATTTGTAAAAAAGCTGTTGAAATGTCAGATATTATTAACATTACACCTTACACTAGGCTAGATTTTAAGCTCCTCCTCTGGACTGGTTACTTATTCATTTTTATCAATACCTGGCATAAAGTTGAAGTTAATATATTTTTAGATAATTTCAATAGTTACTAGTGCTTTAAGATAATTGCAATACCATAAAAAGACAAAAGAAAAAGTGGTAAAATATTTTTAGCTCATTAATCTCCCAAATGAATAAAGAGTTTCTAAAAATAGGGAAGAAAAGACTAAAAATTCAGTAGAGAAAAAAATGTGAGCCCAGGGCATGACACTGAAGACAAAATGCATATTGTCCTGAAATGTGTGAAAAGGTGCTCAACCTCATTCAAAACAAGATAAATACAAATGAATACACATGATGAGGTCTGTCCAGAAGGTATCCAAGCCATGTCACATGAAAAATAGAGACATTTACTGAAGAAGATACAAGAAACAAGAAATATTGTACATGGGACAGAGATGCCTCAGTCCCCTTCAAAGTAGGTACCTTGGGACCTCACACAGTTCTCATAGTCACTACCAGCTGCCCCACCGTATTTTCCTGACCATCAATACTTTAAAATTTCTTCCCTTTCAAAGGGAAGACATTATTTTAGTTTGGGGAAAAGCCAGAAGTCACAGGGCACCAAATCTGGACCATAAGGGGGCTGAGTCACCTGGGTGATTTGATGTTTCACCGAAAAACTCTGGGCACGAGATGTTATGCATGAGTGGGTGCACTGTTGTGATGAAGCTGCCACTCACCAGTTGCCCACAGCTGTGTCCTTCTGAATCATCTGAATAGTTTCCACAGAGGCATGTTCAAAGTTGATGCAAAATTTGATGCAGATTTGTTGCTCTTCTCACTCAGTCATTGTGAATTTGATGGTCACACTGTACATATGCTCACTCAACAGGGTCTACCACCCGCACTGACTAGTACAGTGAAGTTGTCATTGTTCACGCATGCACATTCTAGTCCATTCTCCTTACCTGCCAGGTTATGCTGATATCACGCAAACAATTCTTGTTACATTAACAATGGCTGGAACTTTTCCAGACAAACCTCATATACATATATATGTATAACTAAATATGTGTGTGTATATACATATATACATATATATGGTTATATATACATGGTTATATATATGGTTACCTTTTATGTAAAAGGGATATATATGGTTACCTTTTATGTAAAAGGGAATTCAAAATGTTAATTGGTACTAGCACAAAAAAATGTTGTACGGCTAAATAAGACATTAATAAAAATAGTTACTTAAAAGGATGAAAAGAAATGGGGATAGGAGGGTCTATTTTATTTCTGAATTGTATAACTAAAATGTATACTTGAAAAAAAGTATTTAAAAAATAAACAAGCATGAAGGTTACAAAACCATTATAATTTCTCATAATATAGCCAGTGTCTAAAGGACTGCAGGTCTCACTATAATTCCCAGACATACTAACACGCTTATTGTGCTAACTTAATGAGAATAGCATTTCAAATTCATAGAGTCGGGGACTATTCAAATTAATGAGAACCTAGGGTCTGCTGGTTTCAATCCTCTCACTTTGCAGATGAATAAATGATGTTTAGCAACTTGCCCAAGGTCACACAATCACTCACAGCAGAGCCAGATTTTACTCTAGGCAGCCAACTCTTGGCCAAGCATTCTTTCTATTGCTTTGTGCTCCCTTGAGTACCTCAAAGATGATTTAAGTAACATGTAAATTCATACCATGTTGCTTAAACCAGAACCTAATGCACCAATCAATTGGTTCATCAAATATTTATCATACCCTCTTATACCCTAGACCCTATGGTAGGGGCTGGAGCAAGTCAAGGAGCCCCAACCCCCCACCATTACCTGCACTCTGTCTCCAGGAAGAGATGATAGCAACTTTCCATTGCTAGTTGCTTGAGTTTCACAGAGGTGAAACCCCTGCAAAATGTGTGCTAAGTAAATTCCGCTTACACTAACCCTTGGCGCAGATCGCAGGATTCACAACCACTGCACCTTCCTGTCATCCTCCCAAACCTGAACTTCTCACCCCTCTCCCCATATTTGTTCAAGTGGGCAGTTTTCAGTGGAGTGACCTGATTGGGGAGCTCACACTGGGATACCTCGGCTCTCAGTGGGGTTGGTGCTGCTGCGTCAGGGGCATTTGAAAATTGGACAGCAGTTTTCTAAGTGGTCACAATGATTGGATGACCCTCTTGGCATTGAGTGGTCCATTGCCAAGGGCGGCTCTCACAATGAAAAATTGTCTGCCTCCTACACAACTTTGTCCTACTGGACAATTACATAGTTGAAAACCTGTTTTTCACCATCTAAGCCTAGACCCTTCATGAAGGTTTTGGGGATTTTTGCGGGGGGGGAGGGGAGGGGGGCTTATTTTGTTTACAGTTTAATGTACACTTAATTTCCAAAGAATGTGACCATTGTGTAAATTGAGGGAAGACCTTATTTTGTTGGAACCCTACAAAGGACCATTGGACACATCACAGACAGTGATACCGCTCATAGTTCCAAGTCAGCAATGTAATGTACCCTCAGTCCACAGACCCTCAGTAGCTGGGACCTTCATGGGGATTTTAAATGGGGGTAAGTATCTGAGCCCTTCCTCACATCTGGTAGTGTGGCCATTTATACGTTGAGATACACGTCGTTTTATTGTGAGTTGTCTTCGTGCTATATTCTGGCTTAGCTTTCTGGGTTAGAGGAGAATGCCAATGAAATTCTACACCTCTGACTGGGTTTTCCAACCACAGGGATGTTCTTGGTCAAACACATCACCATGATTGTCACCATCACACAGCTTTTCTGAGTGTCTGGATGTTACTGTTAGGAGAGACACTGATTTATTTGAAATCATGTATACATATAGGTTGTACTTTCTATGAATTTCTTTTCAGGAAGGTAAGGGGGCATAAGAAACCCTTGTTTTAAAAAGGATCGTCAGGCCTGGTGGGCCAGAGAGTCCCCTCTGAAACGCCTTCGCAGAAGGTGCCATCTGCACAGCAAACCCACAGGGCAGTAGAGAGTGAGCAAAACAGGCAGGGACAAGTCCCACCCCATCACAGCCTGGCTCAATGGCCATGTCACAGATGACGATCAGGTTGTTCCTGCACCCTGCGAGCAGCTGCAGGAAGTCAGTCCGGCTGCGAGCATACTTTTCTCTGAGGGGCTGGAGTCACGTTTGGCTTTGATTTAGAAGAGTTGGCCATTGAACGTAGTATATATGACAGATCAACAGAAGTCTTTCCAGTTGCAAAGCACCTGGGAAAAGCCCCTAATAGAGCAACTACATGACTGACACGTAATGAATAGGTAACAGAAGTATAATTTGATTGAAGTAGGAGATGTTGGCCTATTTTTCTGTCATGTAGGGTTTGGGGGAATGCTGGTGAAACTCCACACCTCTGGCTGGATTTCCCAGCCGTAGAGATGTTCCCAGTCAGACACCACCTTATCATCATCCTCATCGTCATTATCATCATCACCATCATCATTGTTGTTGGCAAACAATTTTGCTGAGTGTCAAATTGCTATTCATGGCAGCAGTGCACGAGACTGCTCACCTGGATAGTGCTGATGTGATCCTTTCAATTTCTATTATCCAACATTCATTTCATCTACTTTACATTTGACAAACGCCTGTCAAGCACCTATCCGCTGCCAGACCGTGCCAGGTATGAACAAGAAGATGCAGTTTCTACTCTCATGGAGTTCACAGACTCAGGGAAGACATGGGTATTAAATAATTATGCAATTATGTGTGCATTTACAGTTGATTTAATTACAAAAAAGGAGAAAAATTGCTTGAATAGCCCATAAGCACCTGAATTCATCATTTTGTGCCTCAAGCTCAATTCTCTCCAGGAGTTCTGACCTTAGTTATCTGCACTTCTCTCCAATCAAGCCCGCAAGTCAGAAACTGAGTTGCCTAGGCAATTGTTTCTTTCACATTTCCCATCCAGTTAATCACCAACTACTGTTCATTTTACCTCCCAAATGTTTTTGCAATGTGTCCTTTCTTTTTTGTCCCCACAGTTCCCTTCATCATCAGCCTGGACACTTATAACAGCTCTATGACAGGTCTCGCTGCCTTAAGTCTTGCACTGGTATCAATCAAGATTCAGGTGCAGAGAACAGAAGCCACTCTATCTAGTCTGGGCAGAAGGTGATTTGTTAGAGGGCACTGAATGGCTCACAGAGTTGTTGGACAAGCTGAAGAAACAGACTGAGCTTTTGAAAATGGCTTTGAGAGCCACACTGCAGAACCAAGTTACCAAGGGAATTACTGCCACTTTTACAATCAAGCAGCTCCTTGCCAAACACAGAGGCTCGTGCCTCAGCTGCCAGCTCCAGAACCATGCATCCACAGCCATAACCGGGAAGCCAGCCTGGTCGGGAAAACATGACAACTGGCCAGTGGCCGAGATGAGGGATGACCTTGACTGCGAAACCAATGCAGGAAACCCCTGCCCCTCCAGGAGCAAGCCAGCCCCACAACCAGCAGAGGCCAAGCCTTTGCCTCATCTGCACCTTCCAAATCTTGGCTAAATATTTGATTGATAAAACCTAAATTATCTCCAAGGCGCTAGCTGCAGTGAGATTTTAGAAGTGTCGTGCTGGGCTTTCTCACCACTGCAGAAACAAATGCAGTGTAGGAAGACTCCTGGGGGAGGCTGGAACAGATGTGTGGACCACCACATCCACCCGACTCCCCTGACAGTCTTTCCTTAAAGATGTACCTGAAACAAAGCTGACCACATCCCCTCTCTGTTAAAACCCTTCCAATGGTTCTCCACTGTCCACGAATAAAGTCCAAGGTCCCTGGCCTGACTTCCTACCTTGTCACCACAGCCATGCACACCTCTCACAGTACGACCCCATGTCTTTGTGTCTGCTGTCCCCTCTGTCTGGAGGGGGCACTTCCTAATTCCCCTGGCTACCTTTTACTCATCCTTCATGGTCAGTTCAGGAGTACCAGGAAGCCCTTCTTGAACTTCAGGGGCATGCAGCTTCCTGGCAAGCCTAGATCTTGGAATTATCTGCTCACATCTCTGCCTGTGCACCAGATATGTGTGCTCTTGCAACAGCAACTAAGTCTTATTCATTTTTGTATTTTCAATGCCTAGCACAGTGCCTGGCCCCAAGGACCTGCTAAATACAAATTTGTTAAAGTGAAAGCAATGGTACTGAACGAAGCATGGGTTCAGTTGGGCTCCCCAGGTATCAGACTCTGAGACAGAGCTGGAATGCAAGGAGGTTTTGGGGAGTACCTTGGGGATCAGTCTCCACAGTGGGGAACAAGTGGAGGGGGAGTAAAAGAAGCAAGATGGGGCAGAGGGAGACACCGGACTATGGCGCAGTTGTAATGGACCCCAGCCAACAACCCTGCAGTGAGCTCCAGAACCAGAAAGCCCCTTTAGAGTTGTCCCACCTCAAAGCAAAAGGGCCGGGCCTTAAATCCCCACGTTAACTAGTCATTGGGTGAGGGGAGAAAGGGTCACCTTGGGCTCAGTGGCTCCCTTCAACTGAGGGCATTCCTGGGAGGTAACTGCATTGATCAAAGTTTGATCACAGGAGAACTAGGAGGAACAGGTGGGTGGAGGAATGCAGAGATGGATAAGATTTTTTATTTACTGAAGGGATCTGACTTTATGCTCTTATGGACATTGGCTCCACAGCTTATGTGAAACTACTGCATCTGTCTGGCACTGGAACCTCAAGTCTGCAGGACAGGTGGTCAGGAGAGATGATGGGGGTAAAGTAGGGGAAGTAGGACAAACTAAAACCTATGAGGCTGAGCTGGAGCCCAAAAGGATGGAATGGAACTCACACCCATCTCTCTTAGCCAATGCATGTATAAAGAAGCTGGTACCCTGCCTTAGGGAGCCAAGATCCAGCAGCCACCTGCCCTCCCCGTGTCTGTGGAAAAAAGTGCTGCTATGATGGAGGAGGGGACCTGGACAGAGCACCACAGCAGCCACTCCAAGGCATATGAAATGACGAAATGAAACTAAACCGGTTAACAAATATCTCACCTACATTCATATACTGTGAAACGTGAGGTGAGAGGAGAGAAAAAGAGGAATATCCGTGGGGCAGAGGGGATTTTCAAGGGGTTCACAACACTAGACGTGATTCTGAAAGGGAGAGCTGAACTGTGGGCAAAGACCAGGAAACAAATCATTAGAATGCATGCCGTGTTGTTTCAACGGGAAACATGGGAAGTGGGGTTTGCAGGATGAGAGTCTGGGAAGCACTAATTTAAAAACAGCATGTTCTGCCAGTTAGTTGTACGTTTCTAGAGAAACTCCAAGAAATCTATTTGCTCATCTTTTTTTTTAGCCCTTCCTACTCCCTGGCCACTGTCTTAGTCAAGGCTGTCCCTGCCCACGGCAGGCACCACTTATCAATCACCGCATTCTTTCCTGACGTGCCTGAAAAAGCTCTCAGAATCCTTCTCAGCACAGCCTTTCAGACAACCATTCCAGTCACTTGGATGGAAATTAATAGTCATTCCTGCCCATAATCCATTTCATTCACTGATACCTATCTTACCATCTCCCTGAGACCTACCCCTTGACCACATCGTTTCCTGCACGCTTGGCCTTGGTTAGGAGAGAAAGTATTGGAGGCCATTCACCCTGTTTCTCCAGCTGCTTCTCTATAGCACTGCCCTGCTTCTCAGGCTTAGGACTAGTGAGAACAAAGGCAGGTGTGGGGAGTAAACCCGCCTGCTGTTTTCTGAGTGGAAATTGTTCTGGAGAAGCTGGCGCCGGAAAGAAATTGGGGGGAAAGAAAACATGAAACAACGACATATGCAAAAATAACAGGGAAACTTCTGTTTTCATTAATAACAATTATTAAAAAGATATATTTAGAGTTGTACCTTGCTTTCAGCAATGGAGAGGTATGAACTGAATTTTTAAAAACAACCTATTGGCTTAGATAATCATTTCAGAAACCTTGATCTCTAATTTATCACCTTAATATCTTAACAATGCATTAATAGGGCACTCCTCTGGCTTTACTCCCCAATTAACTTTCTGTAAGCAAGCATTTAAATGTTGAGGAATGTTAAGGAATCTCTTTGTCAGGCAAATGATTCCTTTGTAGTGCAAATAAGCCCCTCAGTTTATTTAATATTGATATTATCTGCTGCTATTATAGAAATTTATTATTTTCCAAGTGTGGGGCTACTATTACTCTGCTCTCTGAAGAAGAAACAGGAAGTGTGCTTTGTAAGAACTTGGCTCAATTAAATTCACGTGGCTGGTTACTGACCCGTTCCACTTGGTCCCAGGTCATCTGACTCAGGGCCCGAACCGTCTGTTTTCCCTTGGAGTGCGCTGTGTAAGGTCCATGTCTGCTCGTGTGTTTTTGAACGTGACATCCGGTTCAGCTCTTGGAAATCAATTCTTCCCTCTTCCCCTCCCCTACTCCATGGAAACTACACTAGTTTTCTAGTCTCAATTTTGCCTTGAAAATGTTGACCACAATTAACCATCAGTGCAAGGCCCACTTGGTTTTTTGCCTTTTTGCTGACATTTCAGTTCAATAGTCAATCAAAAGGGAATAAAGTGGGGACAAATCCCTCCAACACGATTTTCCAAGGCTGGTTCCCCAGATGCCCGAAGGCAGAAGCCAGGTGAACGTCTGCCTGTGGGAGCTGACCTGCTGGGATCATAGCCTCCCGGGGTTGCCCTGTCACTTTCAGAAGTCATCTTTAGCTGCCAGGTGGCCTGCAAGTGACCTTGACTGAGTTAATTAACCTTTCTGGACCTTAACTGCTGCCTCTGTGAAACAGGGGTGGCACCTACCTCATGGGTCTGTGGTGAGGATTAAATGAAACTGGGCCTGCAAAGAAAGGGCTTAGTGCCTTGCACCCAGCAAGTGCCAACAAACGTTAGCTGTTGAGCTGCCCGTTATGCTTGTGGTTGTCATTATAACATCTGGGTTTCTTCCCGTGACTTTTGGTGACTGTCCAGCTGCTCAGCAGGAAGACCTTGTCCCTGAGTACAACTCTCTAGATTTTTAGAGATAGAAGGCACATTTGCAAAACCCCTTGTGGTAAAGGTGGGGACCCTGTGGCCCAGAGAGGTGAAGGGGTGTGCCTAAGTGATTTGATGGTACCAGCACCAGAACCAAGGCTTCTACTCCAGTGTTCTTTGGGCTTTCCTTATAACTATGTTTCTGAAACTGGACATCCTAGATTCGAATCCTGCCCCTGCCAATTACTAACAGTTACCATAGGAAAGATCCTTTACCTCAGTGTGCCCCAGGGTGTCCTCATCTACAGAGTGGAACAATAGCTTGTACCTCCTATTGTTTTGGAGAGGAATGGCTGGAACAGTCTCTGGTTCACATAAAATCCTCAGAGAGTACAAACTGTGCTTAGCAATCCAAGCCCATGAGCTGCAGGGCTGCGCCTGACCTCACCTCCAGAGCACAGAACATCAAGATGCCCTAGACCACAGCTCTGCTGGCGTGTTATGCTCTGTGGGCCCAGGCTGACTCCTAACCTAAAAGTCTTCAGCATTTTCAGCAAGTCTTCCCTAGAAGCTCTGCTGAGTGGCACAACCTAATCCCGCCTGCCAGCTTTATAAAATCAATCCAAAATAACTTCACGGGGGTGACCCGCCAGGATTAGCAGTCATTTCTGATGGACAAGAAAATAAAGACCCAGAGAGTAAGTCCTGTGTCTCCTCATGTGTGCCGAGTTCATGAATAAAACGTGGTCAGGACTGAGCCCTCCTGGGCTCTGCTCTGGAGCCGGGGGCGGCTCCTGTGAACCCCATCCCTCACACCCATCTGTGCTCACACTTCCTCCCGTGGACACCCTGACAAGCTGGGGCCCAGGACTCCAAGCTGGTCTCCCCACGTTGCTTTGATTCATCACAGATAGAATGCGCTGCAGTCAAAACACTGCAGCGGAGTCCACAGAACTCCCTGTCAGCAGAAAAATTCTTCTACTTGCAAGGGCCAGGGTGGAAGTGGGGTGGATGGAGGAGAGGAAGAAATCCTTCCGCACTCTTCAAGCCTCTGTGATAATGAGAGGAAGAAGAAAGGCTCTCGTGACTAAGACCACCCGCCAGCCCCCTCTGAGACATGAATTGGATCCTGGCACAGGCAGGCTGGGTGGTCTTAGCCTCCAAGTCAAGCAATTGCAAGTGGCCAGTGAGCTAGATTCTTCCAAAGAGAAAACCACCAATCTCATTTGTCATCTCTCTTGCTGTGGCTGCATCTCTTAGGCTCCTCTCCCAATCTGCTGATCAAGTTTCTGCTCCAATCAGTAGTGTGAGCCCTTCAGAGAAGGCATGTGGGCGCCCTAACTAAGACCAAAAATTTCTAGCAGTCTTGTTCCATGTTTCCTTCTCTCTCTCAACTTCAGTTTTTGCAGAGGGGTTGTCCACTTCTTTTCAGTAGCTAAATGAGAAATGTCCCTACCTGAGCTCTCCAGCCCTGCCCCCAGTCAGCTAAGCCACGGGCTGAGGAGGCAGAGTTCCCAGGCAGCACCTTGCAGACATCGTCTGGCAGAGACACTGTGGCCTGTGTGGCCAGGACAGAAGCACCAAAGATGCTGATGATAACAGCCAGCGGGCACATCTTGGGGTCCCTGAGCACTGAGACGAGACTGTTGGGCTGAACAGAGGATAAAGAAACCTTGCTATTTTCAACCTCATCAGTTCACCTTGCTCATGTGACATGCCAGTGAACATGTCATATGGAGAAACAGTCTTACAGAAAGAGTCTCCAACTCCACCCTGAAGTGGCTGCTGCCTGCCTTCCCTGGCCCTGAAAGTTCGGCATGTTGCAGGCTGAGATTAGAGGGGGCATGCTGGGTGCTCAAGGGTAACCCTTTGTGGTATGCACGGTCTACTGGCCCTGACCCCGGTGACCCCCAGCCCTCTCTATAATCAGTGAGACAGGATTAGGATTCTGGTTAGAAATGTCACTAAGCCACATGGCAGCAGATCAGAGTAATTTCCCACTTCGGTGTAACTACAAAGTGGTCTCAGAGGAGGCCTCGGACCCTCAGCCTTGGGATGGGACGTGATCTGCAGAACATGTAGCGGCCGCCTGGCTCAGGCCACGCATTGTGGGCGATCTGTAAAGGAGAAGAGGGGAAGAAAGCCCACGACACCTCCAGATTGTCCCTGTTTTGTTAGCGAAGATGAGATAAGCTAAAACCTCTCTCTATAAAATTCAATTAATTTTTTTTTTTTTTGTCCCTGGCTAATTTGTTTAGTCTTGTTTATCACAGAGGCTGAGACGTCAAATCTCAGTGGGCGGTGCTCCCCACGGCACTGTTGTTGCACAATGAGGAAACAAGCCGTCCTGCCCAAGGTCGCCCATCAGTCACGTGGCACCGCCAGAGGCGCTGGTCGTCCTCCCAGCAGGAGCTCAGGGGTGAGCTCCTCCGAGTCCCTCCTCCTTCCCAGCCCCTGGGAGCTCACTGTGGCAGCGAGCTCTTGCTCTGGGATCCCATCTTTCTTCCCTGCCCGGCTGCCTAGTTGAAGACAACCCCTCCCCTCCATTCCCTCTTAATAAAGGACTTCTGCAGTGGAAAAGCTTGAGTCTCAGTCCCTATAATACTGTACCATAGAACCACTGGCCCAAGGTGGCCGGATGTTAAAGACATTAGTTAATTACGTCTTCAGAACACTCTCACCTCGGTGGTCAAAAGACAGAAAAATACAGCGCATCCAGTGCAGGCCAACGGAACACACATCGCAGAAGGAAGCTCCACTACTGCCGTGACGCAGCAGCTGCGGTTTTCTCAGAAAGGGCCGGACACAGATGCAGGTGCCTGAGAGTGGGGCTGCCTGTGGCCGAGGGGACTGGCCTGGACTCGATTCAGAAGACCTGAAAACAAGCCAAAGCACTCGGCCCTTTCCAGCTGTGTGACTCTGGGCCAGCACCTAACCCCTCCGAGACCCAGTTTCTGCATCTGAAGAGTGGCGCTCTTAATTCCTACTGTGCAGGGTTACTGGAAGAGCCAGCTGGAGAAATTTCTTTGAAAGTTTAGAACTAGAGAAATGTTTGTTCCCATTGAGGCACATGGGCTTCAGAGGGGCAGGTGACTCGCCGAGGCTTCCTTCAGATCCCTGGGCACAGCTGAGAAGCAGCAACAGAAGCTACCTGAAAACTTCACAACAGCCCACAGCTAAAGGTCTCCCCTTTAAACAGACATGCAGCAAACGTCTGGTCCCTTCTTTTGGAAAATGACAGAAACTCTTTTTGTGCATCTTAAAAAGACTAATGACTCTCTGAGAGGGATTCGGGTGAGTTTCTAAATCTCTCTTCCAATCTCAGTTTTCAAAAGCCTGCTTTCTGAAGCTGGTTTCCCTCCCCGAGAGAAGCTGAGCATACCCCCGCGTCTCCTTTCTGCGATGCCCTCCGTGGCTCGCACAAACAGGCTGCTCCGAGACTCTGAGCAGGCTTTTCAAAGGTGTGCTAAACGAGAAATGTGCAATTTAGGCAGAGCATTCAGAAGTTTGAATGAGGGACAGGAACTGTCGAAGCTGCCGCCATTGACAGGAAATTGATGTCCCCTTTGCTATTTAGCTGGCAGAAATTAGTTCCCAGAGATCACCCTTAGCAAAAGGGACAGGGGGGCATGTGGCTGGAGGAAGAGAGTAAATTCTCTTAAGTTTCCCCTTATCATCTGCACTCCTGGTGTATCCCTTCTAGAGTCTCGGTCCATATAATATTGTAGCATAAAACCATTTGCCCAAGGTGGCTGGGTCATGGGTCTTTGCTGGTCATGCTTAGTAGTCTGACCCAGCCTCCAATGCAGAGCAGAGAGTCACAGCAGCATTAACAAAGGAAGGCGAGGAACACCCGGCAGAGATCCAGATCAGCCTGAACCTACCTGGGGAGAGGTGGCCTGTGACTGGGGAGGAACACCCAGCAGGGCAGATCCCCTTCACTAGCATCAGGGTATGAGTCCCAGCCACAGTGGCCAAGAAGGGAGCAGAATCACAGGTTGGAGGAAGGCCCATGGCACCACTCAGCAACCCTCTTACTCCCAGCCCCTGTCCTGGGACACACAGAGGGCCCAATGACCCAGCGAGGCCGCAGGGCCCTCTTGGAGAGTGCCTGGATAAGTTCAAGTGCTTCTAGGATAAGGCAGGACTTGAGGGTTCCTGCCTGAGACCCTTCAGCCCCTCCTCAGGGAAGCAGGAAGCTGAGGTGCTTTGCAGTGATTTCCAGCCTTAAAAGTCGGCACCTCTCCTCTCTGTCTCTTTCAACAGCCAGAGAATATTCAGCCAGCGGTCCTGGCCTCTTGCTTTCTGGGCTTCCAATTCTCACGCACTACCTTCTTATTTGTTAACTGGTGACTGTTTTTACATCTTTCCCTCACAGAAAAAGACACCCCAGCCCAAGCAGACCCTTATGAAAACAGTGACCCCAGTACATCTCACATTATCATTCACTCATCACACCCCTCCGTGTGCATTCGTTCTCGCTAGGTGTTAACTGGTGGTGGTTGGCAGGATGGGGAGAATGCTTTTACTGGTAATGGGAACGGCATCTACCAACGTGGTCCAGACCACTTTGTGTGTGCACACGTGTGCACAGGTGTGTGTGGGGAGGCATTGGCAATAAAAACCCACTCTTTTTCTTCCATCAGATAACAATGAAATCTGATAGAAATTGTTTTTTCTTTGATTTAGGGCTTTAAAAATAAAAAATATATATAAACTCTATTTTTCACAAACAGCTCCTTAAAAGCTCTCCAAATGGTTTTGTGCCACATTCACAGCATCACACCCACACTTCCTGTTAGTACCTACAGTAAGGTAGTGCCTTTTTCTTGAAGGCTAGTTCCCAAATGAGCTATAGAAAAACATTCACGAAATGCCTGAAGGAGCTGGGGTTTCTGGCCTAGAGAAAAGGACTGCCGAGTGATTTCCTACCTGTCCCGGTGCTACTTTCCCTGTGCTAGTTAGTGGGCTGTCGATTCAGAGCTCATAAAAGTTAGGAAATTCTAGGGCTGATGCTACTTTTCTGGGGCAGCTGTGTCTGTGCTGAGTGCTCAGGGAAAAAGAGAAAGCTGAGGAAGAGTAAACAGATCTGTAGAGAAGAGCAGAGATGAAGTGCCAGGTAGACAGGGAAGGGGAGCAGGCTCAGCGCCTGGGGCCCCTTAGGAAGGTTCTCTGCAAAGGCAGTATCGGCAGTTCCTCCCATCTGTGGGCAATGCTGCTCTCCCCATCGGGAGGTGGGCGTCGCTTCATCCACCCCTTGAAGCCCAGCTGGCTATAAATTTACCTGGACCAGTCACATGTGTTAAAGTGATGCTGTGTGACTTCAAGGACAAGTGTTCGAAGGTCTTGCAATGTCTGTTTCCATCCCACTGAAAGTCAGCCGCCATGTACAGATGTGTGGGCTAGGTCACTGAATGACAAAGACCATGAATGAGAGCGTGTCTATGTCACAGAGACCTGAAGGCCCTAGATCAGAGCCACACCGAGCCCCAGATATGTGAGGAAGGCTGTTTTGGGTCCCCCAGCCCCAGTCCAGCCATCACAGCTGATACCATAAGAAGGGAGAGGTCCAGTCACACTAGCTCGCCCGTGTTTGAGCCATTCCAGCTGCAGCCCCAGACATTCCTGAGCAGAGACAAACCATCCGTGCTAAATAAGCCCTGACCCACAGTCATGAGAAAAGAAAGGGGCTAGTGTTTTCTGCCACTGGGTTTAGGGGTAGTTTGTTACACAGCAGGAGATAATTGCTACCCGATATCCCTTCCTCTTTCTTCCTCACCAGCAGAAATCAGATTGTACTCCAAGCAGCAGTATGTCTACTTTAAAAAAATAGCCTTCTCATCTTTCAGCCCACCTTTCTTTCATGTTTCTGTCAGGGGACCATCTGATGAAATTCTGGCCAATGAGAAGTTGTGGGGTGAGACCTCTAGCAGAGCTTCCAGAAAGGTTTGATGTATCCAACATTCCTTTACACTTTAACCTTTGCCTCTTTCCCCTCTTCTTCCAGACTGGGTCCAGACCTATGCTTGGATGGGCAGTAGCCACCTTACAACCATGAGGACAAAAGTGCCACCTCAAATTCCTAACAACATAGATAACTGCCTGCTTTTGAAATTATTTCATGAGCAAAACAAGGTTTTTGATTGTGTAAGCCAGTATTACTGACTGTTTTGGTTACTCACATAAAACACATTTGCAACTTACAAGTTACTAATTCCAGGTCCTCCTAAGCCCCAGCTGCATTTCTGCCCTTTGATCTTAAATTTTAATGACAACCTAGCTTGAGTAGGTTTTTCTTATCAGCAATTAAGCAACCCCTTGCCAAGACAAGGATGCTGAGTGAAGAGAACAAAAGGAGAGTTTTGCAAAGATAGTGTTCCCTTTCACTGATGACGAGGTTGGAGACGATTTTTCAGTGGCAGAAAGGGTTAGGGCTGCGACCTATGCGAGTGGTGAGCCACTAGAAAGGTTGCCAGGGGTCTTTGAACAACCTTCTTTCTTGGAAATTGTTTGAGCAGAGCAGGCAGCTGCCTTCAGGGGCTTGGTTAGTTGGGTAGGCCCTCCCTGTAGGCAAGGGCACCAAAGTGCTAACCCTGGATGCGTGAGAGGCAGTGCCTTTGTGTAATCAAAGAGGCAGGTCAAGCAAAGAGTTAAAGGTATGCCTTGGCCCTCTGTCTGCACTCTGGTGAGCCTTCAAAGGAGAAATCACCAAGCTAAAGAGAGCACTGGGCATGGTCCTTTGATTGGTATTCTGTGTCCATGGGCTTCAGTGCTCTGCTTAATGGCATAGAATAGAATCGGCCCATTGACATTCATTAGTTCTGGTTTCTTGGAAGCATCTTCTCCATAAAATCCTCCAACTGCAGGTGTCTTCTGCCCAGCCTTACTGAAGCAGGGGATAGAGTTTTTACAGCTGGCTGCTCTGGTCACCTGCAGGGGAGGCTGATGGGCGGGGGTGGGGGGAGACGAGGTCAGCTCTGGGGCAAAACACATAGACACCCTGAGGGCTGGTCTCCGGGGGGCACCATTTCAGCTCTCCCACCGGCTGTGGTTAGGGGCAGCCTACCTAAAAATCCAGGGCTGCTCCCCATCCGGAGAGGCCAGTGGAGCCCAAGCTGCGGCCGCTCCCCACGAGGAGAGGACACGGCCCTACGTGGGCCTCCTCGGGGCATCTTTCCAGTGCAGGAGAGGCCTCCAGGAAAACAGGCGTGTTCTGGTTTCCCCCACAGGACAGCGGAAAGCCTTCTTCTTTCACACAATCACAAACGTCCCTCCAGCAGAACTATTGATGATGTTCACATGTCATCTCAGCAGTAGCAGAAATTTTTCACTTCTTTGTTATTTGTGGGGAGGGAGTTGGGAGGAAGATGAGAAGTAGAAAATTTGATAGTTCTTTTTAAAAGGCCTTATGGAAAAGCACTTTCTGAAAGATGTTGGTTTGTTACTACTACCCAGCACTCAACCCCAGAGAGAAAATTGCATCCTGATGGAAAAGTAGGAATTCATTTCTGAGCACTAAATTGTAGACATTAATGTGGAAAGATGCTCAGTGTGTATTTTTAAGTGAAAAAATATGAGTTACAAGACTGTGCACAGAATAAACTTAATTTTGCTTAATTAGAGAGAGAAAAGCAATTAAGCAAGAAAGAAAGGAGGAAGGGAAAGCATTTTAAAGATGTATTCATGTATTTCCAAAACAGTATTGGAAATTTTGAATATTGAAAATCATTAGAATTTTGTTAGGCATAGAACTATTTGTGATTTTTAAAATTTGTTTTATTTCTCTATTTTTTCAGATTTTATATAATGAACATATATTACTTTAATGTTATTAAAAGTGTTATTTTAGCTGACATTAATCCTATACAATTTCTAAAAACCTTATATTATTGATTTCTTAACATTTACATGGGTTGGCGACTTATTTTTCAACTATAGTTAGTCATGCTTTTGCTAATGAACGAGGAAAAATGGGGCAGATAAACTAAAACACACCGAGAATTCAAAAATATTATCTTAGAATCTTGGTTTCTATTCTCCAAGATTATTTGTAAGTTTCCAGTTGAATTCACCACACTTCTGTTACTCGTCATGGCCCTTCACTCATTCCACACACATTTTACATGTATCTACCACACATGGTAGACTGGAGAGTACCTGGCCGGGAAAGACATGGTCCCCCAGGGTTTACTCAGGGTGGCTGAGTCCCATCCTGGGAACCAGCTGCTGCTGCTGGTCACAGGTCTCTGGAGCACATATGGACAAATGGTCCCAGACCCTGTATGGAGTCAGGGAAAAGGGCATTGTGGTCAACCAGTAGATCTGCCGTGGCTGTGGGGAGGAAAGATGGGGAGAGGTGAGCTGAAAGCTGACCATTTCTGGTTGATGTTCACGATCAGGGAGAGAAAGCAAAGCAGGAAAGGAGCAACAGAAAAAGAGCAAAATCATCTAATTAACCTAGAAGAAATAAGGGGCCTTTGCTTGGGAGAGAGCCAGCCTTTGCCCTGCCCCCACTCCACCTTAAAGCTGCTGGATTTCCTAATTGCTCTCTCTATGTACTGCGGTTCCCCCGGGGAAGCCGGGAGCCAGACCTGCCTGAAGTATACGCCCTTCCTGCCCCTTTCCTTCCATGTCTCCAGGCAAAGGGAGCATCTCCAGCGTCAACAACTATACCAGGACCTGGATCCACCGCATCCTCACTAGCATCCTATGTGTACCTAGGACAGTACAGATGCCCCTGGAATCTTGTTTCTTTCCCATTCAGGAAAGCCAAGATCAAGGCTAAGTACTCCATTTTGGTAAAAGAAAATAAATTTGAAACTGCCGGCAATATGTGGTCAGCTGTTTCCTACATCTACAGCCACAACCACTTACAAATCTTTCTAATGTTTTGTCAGGTTCTGGATTCAATACCTTGGTGTCACATAGAGCTGCCCATAATGGTTATTTATGTGCTTGGTGAGTTTATTCCCCCCATTCTGCTGGGCCATTTGTTTCCACGGGAGGGTGATACATGCGATATTGGTTCTCATGAGGTGCTGCATGGACATTTTTGTACTGCAGGAACGATAGAGTTGAGGGAGGCAGACCAAGTTCAAGGGTGCTCAGCCTAGGGAAGGATCCGAGCTGAGACTGATCTCTCTCTCATTCCTTTACCCACGCCCTTGACTTAAGTCGGTGTGTTGTTGTTCTGGAAAATTCTAAACATTTTAAAAAATCATTTGTGCTTCCCAGAGTGGGGTCCCAGAGCACCCAATTTAGAAAGGAACTCCCCTCACCTCTGGGCTTGGCTCTCTCAGCCCTGTCACTAGAGCCTGACAGGAGGGACAATTAGCAAAGGAAGGTCTTTGCATAAATTAACTCAGTGACTTAAACATTCTTTGGCAAAAGTGAAAAAGCCACAGAGCTCAGAATTTAGAGAGACAAAATCTCTCTCCAATTGGGGACACACCCAACAGGATGAATTCTTCCTTGACTGGCTTCTTTAAAATTAAAAGCCAGGGCGCCCAAGGAAAAAGGGAGAATTTTCTTTCACGGAGTAAATAAATAGTATAGGTTAATGTTTGATGGGTTGTGTGAAATCCCCAGAAGTCTCAGGGCATTAAGCAGCACAGTAGATTAAACGACACCAATTACCATTTTATTACTGTGGGAGAATGATTAAAGTGTAAACTATCACAAGGCATTTGAATGATCTACACGACTCAATCAGCAAAGCAGCCACACCATGAGATGCTTTCAAAGCTAATAGAGAAGCCCACCCTCCCCCTGCCACATGTTAAGTAGCGAAATGTCTAAGGCACCATCCGACCTGCTTCAGGAGCCCAGGTGCTCTCAAGCCTCATAAGCATATATCAATCCCCCAAAATTAACGCGATTGGTATCCTAATAACTTACACTGGAATAGCTCTTGGCAGACACTCCATATATAGCAGTTTTCATTAAAAAGTTGACACATTTTATTGCAGAGCATTGCTCCTCCAATGACAATTCATCATAAGGAGAGAAGACTCACAACAGAGAAATATCATAATTATTAATAAGCATGGATTATGTCCCCACAGCATGGGACTTGCCGAAGAGGAAACAGACATAGAGGGAGACGCTACACCCACCTAAGCTGATACCTAAATAAAAGAATACTGACAAAAGTTCCATGCGAGGTTGGTTGTGTGCGTATACGGAACTAGTGCTGGTTATGGAGAATCCAGCGGGCTTTCCAGGGGCTGAAGGCAGCAGGAACTGAACGTGTGCCTTGGGTTGATAGTGCCTGTGCAAGAGAGATGTAAGCCTCCTTACACACTCACACACATCCCTCCTCACTAGGATGTCCCCGGCCTAGTCCTAGGAATAAAATTAGAAATGCACTTGCGTAGACAATTTTTTTCCATGCAGGCGGTTATTTCTAGGATGGTCTGTTGGCCACCCTGTCCTGGCAACATTTCATACAGAAACTCTACATGCCTCTGCCTCAGGAGGGAGCCCTGATAAAGAGCTGCCTGTCACTCTGCCTGGCTCCCCTGACCTACTTTGACCAAATGAAACAACATCTGTACGTGAAGCAGACATCCCCCCTCTAACCCGGCCAGTCCTCTTCAGAGGAGATGCCACTGTGCACTGCGTGTTTCTGTGCTACCACTTGTGGCCGGTCCTGGAGATGAAGGATGATTTGGTCTGGGTAGACATGGGACCCTTCTCCCATTCTGCCTGAAATCCCCATTCTGCCAGTGTTCCCGTCTGCCCCTCAGCTGTGTCTGGGGACTCCTGTCGAGGGACAATGGCTCAGGACACAGAATGTGGATTTTGGTAGGTGACATAAGTCAGGCTCTGCTACTTCCTGGCTATGTGGCCTTGGGCCAGTTACTCAACCTCTCCGAGTCTGGTTCTCCTCCATTTTCCTGGTGCCCCACTCATTTTCACCAGGGGCCACATCAGCCTTGCGGCTGCCTTCAAGGGGCTGAATGTAATTTTAGGACTGTATAAATGTGACTACTCCTTAACTGGTAAGGAGTTGAACTTACAGTCTGCCCTTTGAAGGCAACTGCCCTTTGAAGGCGAAGCTGATGTGGCTCCTGGTGAAAATGAGTTTGATACCCCTGATGTAAAACAAAATAGTAATTCCTCTCCCAGAGGGTGGTTACAAGCATTGCATGAGATAATACATGGGAAGAACATGTATTAAACATGTAACTGGTGAACCTTGAACATGTAACTGACGAGCAAGGTCAGTCACTAGTATCTTGCTTCTGTGATAAACCTGAGGCCCAGCACCTGGTTGCCTTATACTCACATGGCTTCATCACAATCAATTATTGAGTGTGTCTTATTTTTTTGCCTTTAAATTAAGAATGCAACAGTTTAAAATATATAAAAAATAAGTGCACAAAATGCAAACATATCACTTTATGTTTCCATTTCAAAATATTGGTAAACTCTGTTTAACTCTATGTTAGAAAATGTGAGTTCTGGAGTGGGCTGAGAACTTAGTGACTGTAGCATTTACTCAACAGAAGGTGACTTGGATACTAAAACTAGGCTGAAAAAAAAACAGTATTGTCTAATATTACCAAGAAAATAATGCTTGTGATGCTATTTACATGGCCAGTGAGCAGGTAATTTTGAAGCGTGCATGCCAAACTTCAGTGTGCTCGGAGTGGCCCTGGTATTCCCAGCGGGCGCTGCCAGCAACCTGCATTTTTGACAAGCTCATTGAGGGATTCTGGGGCAGGAGAGCCTAACACTGACAAACACGGACAAGGAACCCGTGGTTAGAAAAGAGACCGTCCACATAACCCAGCTGCTTACAAACACTCCTCGTCTCCTTTTTTGTCTCATCTACCTCCTTCTTCCTCCTCATCTTCCTCCCCTTTCTTTGCCTATCTCTGTCTCTCTGTCTTTCTCAGGATGGCTCCGCCATGAGCCTGGAGAAGAGATAGATACATTAATTTTTTTCTGTCATGTCAACAGCTGAGGTGGGAGTAGAGCATTAGGAAGAAATACTACTGAGCAGCACTCGCTGAATGAGAAAACCCATAGCAATCTCAGGTTCCTGTCCTGGAAAAAGTTAAAATCTGCTGCAGCAGGAAAGCTCCCCAAGTGAGCAACGTGGTGAAACGCCCACAGCCCCAGTCAAGTGTGGAAACGTAGGCATCTAGGAGGACAAGAAGGCAAACAAACCCTGGTCTAGCCTCAGGCCGCAGAAGAGCTAACAATTAGCAGAGACGTGCCCGGAAACTATGTCAGCGTTGATATATCTGCAGAATGGTGGTCTTCAGATTGTTAAAAGCAATGTGTATCAGTCAGTATGGGCCCCATGATAGTGCAGTGACAACTCAGCCCTGAAGTTTCAGTGGCTTAAAACAACAAAGAATTATTTCCAGCTCATGATGAGTGTTTAGGGTTGGCTGAATGCTCATCTCTGAGTCATTTTATCATCCTCACCTGGGGACCCACATTTATAGAGTAGCTACTACCTGAAACATTCCCCGTGACCATTTGTCTCAGTCTGCTTGGGCTGCTATAATGAAATACCATATACTGGGTGGCTTAAACAGTGTATTTCTATTTCTCCAGTTCTGCAGGCTGGAGAGTTCAAGATCAAGGTGCTGCCACATCCAGTTTCTAATGAGAGTCCTCTTCTTGGCTCATAGATGGTTGCCTTTTTGCTACACCCTCACATAGCTGAGAGCAGGGAGCCAAAAGCTCCCTCTTGATTCTTCCTATAAGAGCATCAATCCCAACATAAGGGCTCCACCTTCATATCTAACCATTTGCCACAGGCCCCATCTCCAAACGGCATGGCATTGAGGGTTGGGGAGTCAGTGTGTGAATTTGGGGAGGACACAGCACACAGGCTATAACACCATGGTGGAGGGACAAGGCAGTAGCAGGGGTGGTCTAGAAGGTTTGCATGGAAAATTCAATGCTCCAGAATAGAATGACATCATCACCAGCCAGAGTCAGTGCCTTGGCTCACCGCCACCTGGTCAGAAAGTTAAGAAGTACAACTCTACCACGAGCCTGGAAGAGGGAGAACCAGAATATCTGCTGCATGAATGATATCTATATGGAACATTTTCTATTCAAATAAAATGTCATACAGGATCCCACGATATGAGACATGCAATCAAAGCTGCTCTGAGTCAATTCAGGGTGTGAGGTTAGGGTTCAACCCTGCTGGTCTCTCCTCAGTGGCCCCTGACACATCTGAGGACCCATGGTTCCTGGGGAAAGTTAGACACCTGCTGCTCTGCAACACACTCTGTACTGCACATCTCATTTAAAGACTGTTCTCTATTTATTGATGATTAATTGCTTTTAACAAATGGTTTTATTTTAGTGGAAAAAGTATAATTAAATGGAAAAGTACTGCTCAGTGGCAAGCCGTGCTGTTTGAAAGGGTGGCTATAAACAAAGCATTTTTTTAACATATCATAAAAGCAGACAAAATGCTTATGAAAAATAAATGTCTCTAAGAATAGCCTTGTACTTCACACCCAGCCCAATGCAATGAAGCAAACGCCCAAGCTGCTATTGAAAAGCAAACCCATGCTGCAACATGGGTGAACCGTGAGGACATTACACTGAGCAAAAGCAATGAGACTCAAAAAGACTCATACTCTAGGATCCTGCTGTACGAGGTACCTAGAGTAGTCAAGTTCATGGAAACTGGAAGTTGGATGATGGTCACCAGGGGCTGGGGGAGGGGCCAGTGGAGTGTTGTTGCTCACTGGGGACAAAGTTTTGGGTTTATAAGATGGGAAAGGTCAGGTGATTGGTTGCACCGTGGTGTGTATATACTTAACACCACTGAACTGCACATGTAAGAATATTTAGATGGTAACCCTGGCTGGTGTAGCTCAGTGGATTGAGCGCGGGCCTGCGAACCACATGATCACGGTTCGATTTCCAGTCAGGGCACATGCCTGGGTTGCAGGCCAGTTCCCAGCAGAGGACTCACAAGAAGCAACCATATATTAATATTTCTCTCCTCTCCTTCCCTTCTTCTCTGAAGATAAATAAATAAAATCTTTTAAAAAAGAATATTTAGATGGTAAACTGTATGTTATGTGTCTTTTACCACAAGTTAAAAATAACTAAAAATGAATGTACCAGTAGTTCTAAATGCATTCTTGAGAAAAAAAATTATTTTTGTTACACCCGTTCACTAACTAAAACTTAAAGTACCTTCCTTTTTCTTCTACTTCTTTTCCAAAATTAACTTAAAACTTAATTTTTTGACCATGCCAATGAGAAATCTGCTAAAAGTCCAGTCTTTGTTTGCTGGAATCTTCACCCTTCATTTAAGTCAAAATAAAAGGTTCAACTCTGTGTCCCAGCTCTGTCCTGTGGAAAGGGAGCTTACCTCCTTGTGACTCCCCCCGCCCACACACGCACGCACTGACAGTGCGATAAGTTGGCGCCCAGGTCTCCAGAGAATCTGGACTTTTTGAGCTTTTCTGACCCACAATGTAGAGAGACGCAGCCATGGGTAGAAATTCTGCCTGGTGATGATAGTTTAGCATCTTAGGAACTTGCTGAACGTGCGTTTGCGGGGCCTGGCACACTCGGGAAGGCTCCACCTGCAGGCACGAGTGGGCTGCAGAGTGGATGTGCTGTGCTGGCGGGAGGGACCCTTCAGTGAAGGGCCAGTCATTGAAACATCAGTCATTGCCGGGGTGAGAGCGGGCACCAGCGTGGAGCACCTGAGCTTCAGGGTCTGAGGGACCAGCTGTGTGATCTCAGGCAGGCTGCTTACCCTTCAGCCTCAGTGTCCCCGCCTATAAAATAGGAATTAACAATGACCTAAGGATATATGAGAATTTCTTAACTTAAAGAATACTTGGTGAGTTCCTTACTATGTGCCAGGCTCCGTGCTGGGTGCTGGGAATATGCTGGTTAACAAAACAGACAAAAGCCCTCTCCTCATGGGACTTAGATTCTTTGTTGGGAGAGACCGACAATAAAATAAATAAGTGAATGAATGACATTTTAAAGGTGGTGAGTGTCATGGAGATAAATGAAGTGTGTGTGTGTGTGTGTGTGTGTGTGTGTGTGTGAGAGAGAGAGAGAGAGAGAGAGAGAGAGAGAGAGAGAGAGAGAAAGCTTACATAAGGGTCACCAGGAAAGCCCTCATTGGGAAAGAAATACCTGAATAAAAACAGACTTGAAGCCCTGTGGGTATGTGGCAGAGAGAACATCAAGTGCAAAGGCCCTGAGGCCCAAATGACTGGATCAGAGTGGGGAGGGGCAAGTGATAGGAGATATGACTCAGGGTGTGGGGGCAGAAAGCTTACTGTAGACCATTGTAGAGAATTTGACCTTGACTATGAATCAGAAGAGGGGATGCTGGGGCTATGGAAATAACATGATGTAGTTCACATTTTAACAGGTTTTTTTTCTGGCTGCTTAGTCGAGAGCAGACAGAAGGGGGCAAGGACAGAAGAAAGGTGACCTGCTGGGGAGCTTTAGAGATGGCTCAGGTGAGAGATGATGGTGGCCCGGAGCAAGGCGACAGCTGGCTGTCCTGGTGGTGGGATTAAATGTAGATAATACCTGCAAGGTGCTCAGCACTGCTTCTGGCGCATGGTAAGAGCTCAATGGGTGGTGATGTGGTTAATATTATTAACAAAGTACTCAAGAAAAATGTGAAATTAGGAGCAAGAAAGACACAACATTCTGTGTGCCAGACATCATCTGGACGAGGAGAAGGCAGAGCCAGAAGCCTGGGATAATGACGGCCTGGGCACCGAGGGTAATCAGAGGCACTATTTTGGGACAAGAAAAAAAAAGATCATTCTGAGCTTCAAAGGCACCATGTGGGTGCTCCAGTGAGGGATCTGTCGCCGTGCCAAAGCCTCCAGAGAAGCAGAGAAGTAAGAAAAGTCAAGGTCAGCTGGAGACGGGGGCACAGAAAGATAACAGCAAAAGCATTTAGTTAGTAGATTTTTATACACCATGAGATATGAAGCAGAACCCTCCCTGGGGAGTTGGAAACCACCTATGCATTTAATACCACACTTCGACACTTCAATTTCTCTAAATTAACATAAAAGGAGCAAATGGAAAGCAAGTTTGCCCTTTTAGAAACTGAGTGACCTCTGGTCGTTTAGCTGGAGAGATGGCACTGGGATGTCCTCTGGGGAGCCCCGCTGGAAGGAAGATGCCGTCGAAAAAAGGAAAAGCCCCCATATCCTTCAGATGTTTGAGGTGGCCCCCGACGCTGACTGGGGCACACTTCTGACTGTGCGCACGTATTTGCAGTAAAGAACAGTTGCCAGTTGGTCTCTGGGCTTGCGGTTACCTGCAGTTGTCCCAAGTGATGTGAACGTCTAGCGGTGCAAACCGTGCAGGTGCAAAAAAGGGCGGGCCCAGGGGTGGGTCACAAACCCCTCCTCCAGAAAGGGCCTATATTTCAGAATTGCAAGAAGTGGTTGACACACAGCAGCACCTCTACTTTGCATCCCTCCCCATGTGGGTGGAAGATGGCTCTAGGGGAGCATCACTGAGTAGCTCTCCTAGCACCGAAGGAGATGCTCCACGGCTGAGCCGCCCACTCTAAAATTCGAAGATGTTTTTCACCCAAAGGAAATGCACTATTTCTTTAGCTTTTCCCAGGGCCTCTGGGCTTCTAAACAAATGGGGAAACATTCATGGTAAAGGCACATTGACTATCGGTTTCTTCACTGGTTTTTAAATGCACCCCGTCATGAGGCAAGGAGCCAAAACAAGAGCTTTGTTAGAGCTGTATCCCCTCTATTTAGTGTGAAACCTTAAGGCCAGCTGAAAGCTTAAGAGGCAGAGCCCTAACAACGCCAAGCTCTGAAAACACCAACCATGGCCACCGACGATGGACTCTAGGTGGAGTGTTGTACCATTGTTCACGTGACTTGCCTTCCCACTTAAAATTGCAGGGACAAGGAATGAGAACTTTATATCAAGTACATGATCTTTCAATGGGAAGGTCCATAATCAACATAGGAACCTATGTTAAAGTGAAACATTGTCCACATTACTGAAAAGCAGCTGATGCAGACACTAGCCGGAGCACACACAGGGGTGCGGCTGGGCACTTCATACATGAGGCTGGACACTGCAGCGGGAAATGGATGTCGGAAGCACCTGTTCAGGTGTGACACAGAAAGGTACTTCCATTGACATATCATTTCTTACTTGACTCTTTCAGCAACCCGATGGGGTGGTGGTGATCACACCAAGAGAGGTCATGGACGTGAGCCCAAGGTGACACACAGGAGGAGTGGCAGAGGTGAAAGTTCAATGCAGGCTGCCCCCACCCTGGGGCCCGGGTGCTGGGCACTCACTGATGGAAGATGGTTCGTAATAACATTAGGACGTTTTGTTTTTTTAAGTTAAGATTGGTATCCTCCTTACTCTCAGAAGACTTGAGGCAGCTTATAGCTTAAAACACGGTGCAAGAGAAGGCATTTAAGGATAACACTCCTGCTGAAGAAAGCACAAGAAAATAGATGGTTTCAGGCACCTGGGTGGAGCAGACTCTAACACCTGGGCATTTAATTTGGTTCTAACTTTTCTGACAGCTAAGCCAAAAAGAGATGCATATTGGGTTGCGTAGGTTTTTGTTTTCTTGACAATATGTAGTATACATATTCATCTATAGAGACAAGATGTTTGCCTGAAATTAAACTTAGGTAGAAATTCATCCTGTGGGTCCTTGGATGAAGGACACTGAGTAACACAGAAACTTATTGGCCTCATTTGCAGAGCGAAGGGGACACGTTACTGTCACCTCCCAGTGTGGCGAGCACAGGAAACAGAGCTGCTCCGGCTCCACAAAAGGGCTAGAAATGCCATTCAACAGAGCACTGCTTCTACCGACCCTCAAGGAAGACAGGAGATGTAACGCACTGAAGCCAAGCTCACAGGAGGAGTTCCAATAAGGAGCTGAGAGGATGTGAGCTGGGACTTTGCTTTATGGGGCCCAGCAGTGCAAGGAGACACTCAGAGAATCTCAATGATGAAGGCTTATCACGGCCGTGAGCCCTCCTAGATGTGACACGTGGTGGTAAAGGCGAATATTTTGTGGTTAAGACCGATGAGAGGCCACTCTTTGGGCAGTGGGCATCTATATACAGGTTCAAAACTACATATATAAGTGTATGTTAAATGTTTGCTGTCATTCATTTAAAAATAATTGAACAAGACTGTGTTTCAAAACTGCATACAATATAGAATAAAAAGTATAGTTTTTGTCTTCAGAAGGCTTATAACCTAATTCAGGGTTTGCCAACCATGGCGGGATGGACATCTTGGGGTGGATGACTCTTTGTGGGGGGGCCGCCCTGTGGCTGCAGGGTGTTTCCAGTGGCCTCCCTGGCCTCTTGCCCTCTAGATGCCCACAGTGCTCCCTCAGTGTGACAACCAAGAATGCCTCCAGACAAAGCCAAGTGTGCCCTGAGTGGAAAAGGGGACTCACCCATTGGCTAAGAACCACCCGTTTATTATGTAAGAGAAAGGGGCAAAAGCACACACGAAGCAGCAAATTCTAGTGACTCTGGTGCAATGAGCATGAACTCTGACACTGGCCCAGAGGCAGGAGGCTCTCTCCCAGTGAGAGCAGCAGAGACTGAAGGAGGGTTTGACTACACGGCCATTGTAGCTGAGCCTCGGCGGGTCTGAGCAGAACCTTCACAGGGGTCAAGAGGAAAGGCATGGCCAGAAGGGAGAACAGAAAAGAACGGATGGCTGTGCAAAGGCTGTTAGAGGGAGAGAAATGGAAATGGGCAGGTGGGGGCATTGTAGCCCAGAGAGCGTAAGAGCGGCACAGTCACTGGGACACAGGCCGTGGTAGGTGGCCAGGAACGGTGAGGGTAAGGGGAACCCGAGATGTCTGCATGTGTGTGCCTTCCCCCAAACACACACGAAGAGCGCTCCAACGGACTTTATAAAGAGCCCACAACTGCCACCCTTAAAAGAGCAGGCTTGCCCTGGCCAGGTGGCTCAGTTGGTCGGAGTATCAGCCCATGAACCAAAAGGTTGCAGGTTTGATCCCCGGTTGGGGCACATACCTAAATTGTGGGTTCAATACCCCCCACACCAGTTGGAGTGTGTATAGAAGGCAACTAATCAATGTTTCTCTCTCACATCATATTTCTCTGCCTCTCTCTGTGTTTTCCTCCCTCTCTCTCTCTCTCTTTCAGCATCGAAAAAATGGCCTCAGGTGAGGATTTTTAAAAAAGGTTGAAAGAGCAGGTTTCCCGAGGAAGCCTCTCAGTGAGGACTGAAGAGCAGCCCCTGGGGACCCAGGGGTAAGGCCTGCATTTGAGATGAGGCCTCAGGACCGCAGGTCAGAGCTGCGCTGAGGGCTGGCTGGTTCCACAGGCCCGGCCTGGTCGTGTCCTGGTCTACCAGGTTGCCCCACCCTCCTCCCCCAAGGGCCCCCAAAGCTCTCCAGAGCCGAGACCTGTTTTGCAGTGAGCATGCAGAGAAGCCCCTTTCCTCCAGTGCGATCCAAGCTTCAGCACAGAGGGCAGTTCATAGTCTCTCTGTCCCTGCAGTCCACAGCTCTGAGGGGCCGACTCGATGTTCACCGGCCTGTAAAATGTAAGGCCCTTTATTTATATGCCCTCTGGGTCTGAGGCCCAAGCTGGAGCCCAGCCTCAGACAACACCGTGTGTGTGCGAGTGCTGGGGGCCACCACTGCACAGCAACCAGTGGCCGCAGGCGTCAGGACAGGGACTGTCTTTTCTGGGGTGCAGGCTACAGCGGTAGAGGAGGGCTGGCAGTGGCCGAGGAACTCACAGTGGCCATGTCGGTTCGGAAACATTATTGCTTATCAGACGGGAATGCTTTTGGCTGCAAACAGCAGAATCCTTGGCTACTACTAGAGGCAAAAGCAATAAAAACACTTAGTATTCGCATATAAGAAGGGTGGAGATGGGAGTCTGGGCCATGAGAAATCCTGGCTTTGCTGCCCTTGACTGCCGGCTTTTCATTCTCAGTAGTGTCCGTCTGTCTCTCATGGTCCCAAGATGGCTGCGGGAGACCCAAGCCAGAAGGAATGGGCAGGGTAGTAACTTTCTCCTTGCACCCATGTAGATTTCTTTTTCTGCCTCATTTCTTTCTGCCTTTCTGTCTCATTGGCCACAACCAAGGCACATGGCCAGCCGTAGGCAAAGGGAAAGGAGAAAACCAACCAACCGTGGCTGGCTGAGACCAATGGATTGGCTCACCCCAATCATGGTTCATCCCCTGCGCTTGGGGAAAGGGTCTGCTTTGCTCAAGCCCAAGAGACCTCTGCCTAAACTGAGTCTCAGGTCCCACTGGCAGGACAGAAGCAGGGAGATGGCTGTAGGACAGACCCAGAATGGAGTGCCACCAGCTGCCCTCAGAGGGACACAAGCAGGCAAAGGTATGGAGGTGGACTGGTACTATTTTTTCAGTGGCAGGTGTCTCCTCCCTGGAGACCCCCTGGATGCTAACAACCTTCTCTATCATGAAGGGTGAGCCAGGTCTTCTTGTGGGGCTCAGGAGCCCGTTGGGCCAGCATCTGAGCCCTGGCTCCACCACTTTCTCAGCTGTGTGACCACAGTGCACACAGCAGGGGGCAGGGACCACGGCAAGTATTTTTGACTCGAGGGGTGGCAGGGTTTGTGAAGAATTGTTAAATAGTAAATTAAAAGAAAAATAAAAGAACACTAAGATACCATGGAGGACTTTTCTGCCCCCCAGGACACTGTCAACCTGCGTAGGGAGCCGGGACTGGTGTCCTCGGAGTGTGTACTGAGCTGGCCCCAACCACCATGGTCATGTCCAGACTCTCAAAGGCTGTTGGACACGCGAGGGTTGACTCTGGGTGACTTTCCTTTTTGCCTCTTGAAGAATCTTTAGAGGAAGTATAATGGCTGGTAATCCTCGAACCTCTTCCTAGGGACCAGGCAGTGAATTTGCTCCAGCTGAGTTCTGGACAAAGTGCAGTCCAGGCCACGGCCGCTCTAACAGCAGTTCTGACCGAGGCCACCTGTGGGGGAATGGCCTCTCCTCTCTGGGGCTGGGGGACTTAACCTGGCAGGAGTCTGCAGCCCACCTGGCCACAGGCCCCTCCCATTTCAGGGCGGAGCTTTCCCAGCGTGATCTGATCCTTGCACATCAGGTTCCATCCTGTGGGCAGTCAGATCTACAGCTTGTTCCCATCTGTCTCATTGGCCAGTCAAAAATTCGTATCAGGGTGGTGACCAACAGTCAGATGTGAGAGCAATCGGGAAAGAGACTGGGAGAGAACAAACAGGCCACGAAGATGGGCCTGCTGTCACCTCTCCTGACCCAGGAACGGTCTTTACACCCTTGTGGGGATGGCACGTTGAACATTCTGGAAATTCCAGTACTGGAAACGGAACACTGACTGTAAAGGCTCAGGAGAAAATGAGCTGTCCCCAGGGCCACGGCTTCCTGGACACTCTATGGGAACATTACCAGGGCAGGTCCCTGGCACTGTGGCAGAAGGGGACCACCCCTGACGTGGGGTTCCAGAGTCGCAGGCTGTCCCTTCAGCTCCAAATCTCTCCAGGTGCTATGTTTCCTAGGGTCTTCTCCAGGTCCTCACGATTTACCACCTTCCAATTCTCTGCTCTTTCCCACTCTCCCAGCTTCTCTTCCCAGAACAGAGTGTGGGGTTGCTGTCCTGGCTGAAGGAGCTGAAGTATCTTCAAAGCCAAGCCTGGACTTGAGGGGCGCTGTGAAGGTTTCTCGGTCATGCAGCCCGGTGGTGAATCTTAACGCACTGATCCCACAATCAGCTCCTCCCGAAGGTACTGGGAGCCGTCTCAGGTACTTCTCAGGTGGTGGGGGTTGTGCGAGTGGCAGGGGGAGGAGAGCTTCCTATACAAACCCCCCTTCACTCAATCAGTAAACATTTATCGGACTCCTTCTGTATGGCACGCACCGTGCTAAGCACCTGGGGCAGGATACACAGGCGAAAAAGGTGATATCCCTACCCTTATAGAACTTACATCATAGTTGGAAAGACAGGAAACAAATAGCTCATTTTAGGCAGAGGCCATAGGTCAGGTTCTGCAGGAACTACTCTGAGACAGGGGTTTGGGAAGGTTTGGGGTGGGCGGTACTTTCAGAAACAAGCCACGTGCCGGGTGAGGGATGCAGGACAGGCAGAGGGAAGAGCTGAGCTCTGATGCACTTGCTGCAGAAGCCCTGCCCAGTCCTGCTGGGGAGCTCCAGGGCTTGGGACAGTAAGCAGAGTTGTGTCAACTGAGGCCAGGGCACTGAGCATGTGTATCCCAATGTGATCAGTGTCGTTGGATGCAGGCGACCTCCAGGGAGGGGTCATAAGCCTGAGTGAAGTGAAGCAACCGCTCTCAGCAAAGGCCGCTGCCTAGACAGTGTCTCAGGTCTCAGCTAGTAGCAGCCAACACACCCAGCAGCTAAGGCAATGAGTGTCTTTCGGTCCTGAAGGGGCAGCTGGGTGGCACACCGTGGCATCTACTACAACGTGCTGGTGGAGGGGAGGGCTGCCAAGAAGTTAGAGAGTAGGAGTGAGTGGCTGTTTCAACAAGGTGGTGAGGAGAGTCTTCTCTGAGGTGTCATTGGAGCAAAAACCTGGGTGTAAGGAAGCGAGCCACTCAAAGTCAAGGGCACCAGTGGGTCTCAGCAGGGGCACCAGTGAATGCAAAGCAGAGAGCAAGCTTGGCAAGTCTGGAGAACAACAATAGGCCCAGTGTGTCAGAGCCAAGACAGCTCGGGGAGAGTAGTTCATCGGGGATGTTCAGGAAACCAGGCGACGGGGGCTGGGCATCACCACCGTGAGGAGCTTGGATTTAACTCTCAGTACAGAGGGGCACACCGGAGCACTCTACGCGAGGCATGGGGGGAATCATGCTCTGACCCACATTTTTATTTTATTTAAAGATTTTATCTATTTATTTTTGGAGAGGGGAAGGAAGGAAGGGCAAAATGGGGAGAGAAACATCAATGTGTGGTTGGCTCTCAAACACCCCCCACTGGGGACCTGGCCTGCAACCAGGCAAGTGCCCTGACTGGGAATCGAACAAGTGACCTTTTGACCCACAGGCTGGCGCTCAATCAACTGAGCCACACCAGCCGGGGCTGACCCACATTTTTAAACACAGTCCTTCACTACATAGAAAATAAACACTCAGAAGCAGGAGTAGACACAGGAAGCCCTATGTTTAGGCTATTGCAGTCATCCAGGCAAGAGGGGATGGTGGCTTGGGACAAGCTTCGGGGGGGCTCGGAAGAGATGGGATTCTAAATACAGTTTGTAGGTGGAAGCAGGAGTTTGAGAAGAGGGGACCTGGGAACCGTTGTTTTAGGTTTCTGGCCTGAGCAGGAGGGGAGGAGCAGGCAGAGGGGAGCAGGGCACCAGGAATTCTATTTGCACACCTTGTGTTTGAGGTGCTACTACGCACTCAAGCAGAGATGGCTGGCCTGGTCCTGTATGAGATTTTGTTTCGAAGTAAGAATAATATTACTAAAACAACACACACACACACAACCCACTGCAACATGCTGAACCATCTACTGGTGATCTTCACAACCTGTGGAAATTCAGCCAGAGGTCTTATGGAAAAATAATAAGGGTGCCCTTGAACCTCTGATTTCTAAGTTTGAGGGAGAGGCTGGCTGGATGCTTTCAAGAAGTGTTTCCACAGGGCAAGTTCGGGCTTCTTCTTTTTTCTACCAAATTGAGGCGGTTGATGATGCCAGGAAGCCCAGCAAGCCGAGAATGAACGTCCCTCAGAGGGATGAATTCACATGATCAATTGATCAGGCTCCCACGAGACTGATAAAACAGAAAGTCTGTTTGTTTGCCTTGAAAAATACAGTCATCTTACAATCATGGAACCTTCATACCCATTCTTTCCCCTGACAAACAGAGACCCGCAGGGAACCACATTCAAATCAAGGGACTGCTTGGTGAGTTGGCATTAGAGAAAGAATGAATTGGATGATTCAAATATGCAAGTTACTAAAATACTAAAATAATTCTGAGTTGATTGGTAATTCTGAGCTACTGAGCTATTCTGAGCTATTCTGCCCTGAGCTACTTAAGCGTTCCACCTCACAGCCCTTCCCAGACCAGAGGTACCACAGACATCTCAGCCTCAGAAGGGTAAATGCTAGGCGTGGTGGGGACCCTCGTCCCTGTCACAGCTGTAGCTGAAGGCCATCCTGTTGGTGGCCCCTGTGCAATACGAGTTGTTGACAATGTGAACTATCTTTCCTGCTTAGGGACATCCAGTTATCACAGCTTGAAGTCCCTCCCCATTTCCATCACAGAGATGCAGCCAAGAGAGGGCTTAGGACCTTGTATTGCGTGCCGAGCCCCATCCGCATCTTGCTCCAGCTTTGCCTTGGCCAGATCTTGAGTCAGTGCTGATGAGCTCATGTCCTCAGCCTCCCTTCCCCGGCGTGCATGACGCTCCGGGCCATGTGTCCCTGGGGACGTGTGTGCTCTGGCCTAAGAGCCATTCTGTCCACTTAAGGAGACTTTGAATATACTTTCTTTGATTTGGTGTCGACTGGTTTTTGTAATTTCCCTCTCAGAGAGAAATTACATTTCCCATTGCCAAGTCCTTGGGGGAGGCCTCACAGTGAACCCCATGGACCACCTGCCCCAAGGACTCCGATTACCATGAAATCCAGGGGAGCTAGAGCTGAAAGAGACCTTAATAATAATTTAATTCAACCTTCTTGTTTTATAGACAAGGGAACTGAGGACCAGAGAAAAATGGCCGGTTGAACTATTGTTTATGATGAATATAATATTTATTACCAGCACAAATCACAAAGAAGGCATTAATAAACTGATCCACACCAGGGAGCCATTCCCTCTGCTTTTTTACAGCAGTACAGGCCCGGTGACCTTCCCAGACGGACAGAGGCCAGTGCCCCCCGCCCCCCCCCCGGGGGAACACCGTGAGGAAGCAGTGGCCAGGGCGGCACCACAGGCAGTAAGGGATCCCAGAGCGGAAGTCTCAACCCCCAGCTGACAGGGAAGGGGAGTAGGGGAGAGCTTTAGTAAATGTTTAATGAAGACGGAGCATGGGGGTTGTCCAACCCAGCCCCCTCCCCACCTTTTCAAGCACGGAAATAAGGTATGTGGTAGATGTTTGTCCCTGTTTTTGGTCTCCCAACATCTATACCCTTTTTCTGACAGCTGCTCACTTTGTCTTGGGACATCACTCCTTCCAACTCAAGGTGGTCTTGGGCAGCTGTGAATCTGGCCCCTGACTCCTATCACTGAGGCCAAGGCTCGCCATCCCTCCTCCTCCAGCTCCAGCACAACAGTGATCCTGGCAGGGGTCTGGCCCCCAGGATTCTGAGCTCACTCATTTCAGTCACCATGCTCTGGTCACCCTGATCAGCATGTTTCTGGGACAGCACAGGTTCTGCTGGCCAGCCCCCCTGGTACCAGGGTGACTGCCGGGTCCCCAGCCTTCCCATCACATGGGGATGCATCATGATGGCACCCAGTCAATTCCTGTGTTGTTCAAGTGAGCCCGGGTGGCTTCTGTTGCTGACGACCAAATGTGTGCAGCTGATGCATTTTCCAAAGTCATCTGTCCAGAGGCAGAGCCAAACCTGAGACCCAAGCCTCCCCTGCACGTCAGGCAGGGGCATCGTGACAGGCTGGATTGTGGGCCCCCAAATTCATGTGTTGAAGTCCCGAGCCCAGGATCTGAAAACGTGCCTGTGACTGAAGATGAGGTCTTTGCAGAGGTGATGAAGAATGAATGAGGCCCCTGGGTGGGATCCAATCTAGATGACTGGCGTCCTTACAAAAGGAGGAAGCTAGGAGATGGTCGCACACACGGGGAAGGCCATGTGAGGACACAGAGACAAGGCAGCCATCCACAAGCCCAGAGGAGAGGCCTCAAGAGAAACCAACTCCGCTGACATCTTGGTCTTAGATTTCTAGCCTCCAGAACTGCGGGAGAATACATTTCTTGTCGTTTAAGTCACCCCGCCAGTTATGGCAGCTCTAGCAAACTGATACAGCGCTTTCGACTGCCGTGGTGCCACTGTTTTTTGGACATTATGCCAGCCTCATCGTACCAGGCAGTCCTGAAGGAGCTCAAATTAGCAGGCTGTTCTTAGAACCAAATTTCCTGGACAGGCTTCAAAAAACACTCGTTCTCCATGGTGATTCAGACACTGAGACACACATACACACCCCGCCCCCATCCACGCCTCCAACCTATAAGTAGATCTGCCCCCCTTCGTTTCTTTGATGACGGACAGTGCTCAGGAGAGCAGGATGGATGGCTCCTTGAGGAAAACGGCATCGTTTCTTAAAAAATAAATGAGACGTCAGGGCCCAAGCTGACCACGAATTACATCTTGCTCTCCCAGCATCGCACGGAGGAGGGGAAGCAAGCAGAGGCTTTATTCTGATGTTTGTGTGGAAGAAGGAGGGTGAAGACCTCCGAGAAAGCCCCTCCCCACCCCACCCCACCCCCCCGGAACATACTCTAGGCATCACCCGTTGCCCCTGCTGTAGGCAAATAATTGCAGAGGTCTCTCGGGGAATATAGTCCTGATGTTACCTCGTGGAGGGTCAGAGGGAAGTGCTTAGCGCTGAGGGAACAAGAGAGGGTGGAGGCCAAAGGGCTGAGTATTAATGGTGGCTATCATCACTGGCTCTTAACATAATGGAAAAGGCCTTTGCAGGGTAATGCTGGGGCCTCCTCCCACAGAAATGCAATCTCCTGGAACACAGAGGGGGCAGTGACAAGCAGTTTATCTTCCATTACTCTGAGACCTTAAATCATTATCAACCCAGAGCCAGCAAGGACTGACTCTGATTAGGATGTCCCCTTATCTTCCCATCGAGTGCAAATACGCGCAACATTAAAACGCACGGTCCTGGGTTGAGCTGTGTCCTAACCTTCTAGCCCCCAATGCGATCTGTTAGGGTCCCAACCCCCAGTACCTCAGAATCTGAACTTACTGGGAAGTTGAGTCTTCACAGAGGTAATCCAGTGAAAGTGAGGTCCTTCACATGGACCCTCCTCCAGTAGGACTCGTGGCCTTATAAAAAGGGGAAGTTTGGACACAGATACACACAGACGCAGGGAGACCACGTGAAGACGAAGGTGCAGATGCAAGTGATGCTTCTCGAGCTAAGGAGTACCAAAGGTTGCCGGCAGACACCAGAAGCTGAAGGAGAGGTACAGACCGTCTCTCAGAGGCCTCAGCAGGACCCAACCCCATGGCATCTTGATCTCAGACTTCCCACCCCAGAACTGAGACGGTGAGTCCCTGCAGTTACGGCAGCCCTCGGACACTAATACCTGCAGGGAAACCCTGGCCGCTGAAGGAAGACGCGGTTCCCTTTCACCATAAACTAACCCACAGGAATAAATGGAGAAGAGGGAGTCTGAGTCAAGCCTTCCACCATGGCTTTGCCTGGATAACAGGTCATCAACCAAGGGGAGGTCTGAAATGAAAGTCATTGTCAGAGGAGCATTTCCTCTTTCCAAGGGTGCCTTGCCAGCCCCGGCCTGCAGGAGCGGTCATGTTCACTGAATCAGGGCAGGCGAAGGAGGCTTCTTCCAGAAGCGGCCATGGGCCTCCTGGGAGGGTTGCCAGATTTAGACAATAATAATACAGGATGCCCAGCCAAATTTGAATTTCAGATGAATAACAACTACTTTATTAGCATAAGTATCTCCCAAATATTTAGGATAAAATACCCCTCTACACTTTCTGGCTGTCCTACTCTGGGTCCCTTCTTTCAGCCTCCACATCCAGTCTCTCCCTCATCCCCAGTGGAAGAGGGTGGCCCTTCGGTACATCAGTGCAACAAGGTTGAGGAATGTGAGATAAAATATCAGGAGGAGGCCAGGTGGGTCGTCTCATGGATGCTCCCCTCTGAGAAACAGCTTCTGCCTCCGACCTTGGAGAGGGTTAAGGCTCTACCCTGTAAGGACCACCCAGGGAGCCTTTGACTATAGGGGCCTCCAGCCCGGGGTGAGCGGAGGGCCAGGAAAGATAAAGGAGAACGAGGCCAGAAGAAAAAGGGGCTCTGGGCCCCCCATCTACAGCTGATTCTGTGGGACTACAAGGTCACCTTAAGAGAGTTTGTAAACCATACTCTGGACTCAAATGTTCGCGAGATCACATATTATCTTTAAGTTTATGATCTTTGTGGTGACTGTGGAGGCCCACACCTGCCCAGGCTTTCTCTGCTCCTAGGTGTGAAGACAGGCAGCCTATCAGAAGACTCTGTACCCTGCACTCCGCCTAGCACACACGATAATGGTCAGTGTATCAGTCTGTCAGGCAACGAAGGAACGAGGGTCCCTGCAAAAGAGAGTCCAGCTACTCTCTCCTCCTTGAAAATGAAAAGCAAAGAGGTCAACCCCGAGGGTCTCCCTTACCCTAGGCCTGCTGAAATCGTCAGCCTGCTGAGTGCCAAGGGCCTGGCTTAGAGAAGCTGAGGTAGGAATGTGAGCTGGGGTGTGAGCAAGGCTCAGCATGGGAAGTTGGCCTTGTTCGTGGCCGCATCAGGTTTGCGTGGGCACTCAGTACTTGTGTTGCCGGAGGGGGTCTGAAACGCAAGCCCAAATGTCTAAGACTTTTCTCATAGGCAGAGAGAGTAGACTGCTGGGCCTCCGGTGCAAACAGTGCCAGGTCGGCCAAACAAGCTGCTTAGGTGATCGTTTCTCTCTTAATTTAAAAAAAATTAAACCTGGAGGAATTGATCCAGTGCCTGTCGCACATGACAGAGAATGTCATCCTACTTTATATGCAGTACAACGTGGAGGGCAACAATTGAGAAGGAACGGAGAGAGGAAGGAATGGAGGGAGGGAGGGAGGGAAGGAGGGAGGGAGGGAGGGAGAAAAGGAGAGAGGGGAAGGAAAATTTGAATGAAAACTTAATCTGGCCAATAACCAAATTGGGTTTCTTCCTCTCAGCATGAAGTGCCCTGATGGGATAAGGAATCCGGGGCGAGCCCTTTCAAGTGGCCAGGTACTTTTTGAAGGACAAAGGTACGTTTCATTAGTTGCCTGTTAAATTATAGCATAAGGGCTGGGCTGGGGAAGGGAACAGGACAGCGAGAAGCTGGTTAAGTGAGAATAGCTTCCCTTCTGAGGCTCATGGTGCTCTTGGAACTCATTGCTCTCCTGTTAACAAATCCCAGTGCCATGAAAAGGGTTTTAATTACTGAAGTCCACATTGCCTGGTGGACGGATGGGCTCAGCAAACATTTATAGATCTAAGCAGGTGCGAGCAGAGCATTGTGCTAAGCCCTGGGAACACAAAGGCAAGTGCCGTGGGGACCCTGTACCCAAGGCCCTCCCAGCCTGGAGGGGCACACTGGCATGTTTAATGAGACGACATGTTCAGCTATGCGTGGGGACTACCCCATGGACACATGAAGGGGCACCTGACCCCTCCTGGACTCCAGTGGGGGCAACTCTAACACACTTCGAAGGCTTTTAATGTTTACAGAATTTACATACTTTGACCTTTTAAGAAACTCACGACAAAGGTGTCAGCGCCATAGGTATCCTGTTCTCTCCAACCAAGCTCACCTTTTGTCCTTCTGTTCTGCTTATGCCAGTGGTAAGCTGCTTATACCACGAAATCCCACTCACTCTACGTGCTGGACTGTGTTCACAGAATTTACAGTATGAAGTTCCTGGTATCTCCTCATGTTCTATTGCCTTGTTCCACCATCATTATGAGTGAGGTGGGATTCTCCTTCCTTTTTGTTTCCATAAAAACCTCTGACATGTCTCATGAGATTTCATTCACCCATTCATTCAATAAATATTCACCTGGCATGTCCATTTTCCAGATACTTGGCGTGAGGGATACAGTGATGGGAAAGGTGGATGGGGGCTGACTTCCTGGGGCTGAGTGACTCTCAAACTCCGCTGTGTACAACGATTTCCTGGGGAACTTGTGCAAAATGCAGAAGCTCGGCCTGATCTTAAGAATTTTATTAAAATATCCCAAACAAGAAGATGAGCAGTGTACAGTGTGGGCTGTAAAAGTGAGGAGCCTGTTATCGAGCAAGGGAGGTGTGAGACCCGGTGGTGCACGCCCAAGAGCTGGGCCTACAAGACGGAGGGACGGGCGAGAGGCCATCCAGGCCAGACCCACAGGCCCACTGTCCCAGCAGCAACAGAAAGGAACACAAGGAAGCAGGCCCCTGTGTGATAGCTCCTTAGGATGCTCACCTGATTATTATTCCGTTTTGTCTAATTGCATTTTAAAGTGCTCAGTGGGAGGGGAAATGCCAAGCCTTTTAGTAAATTAAAAGCACGTCTGCTTTTTTAACCTAGAGCAGGTTTTTCAAAAAGTCCTGCTGAGGGCACGCTGCTCAGAGAGACATGGTCTTTGCAGATGAAGGCAATTAGTGCACACCTTCACCTCTGGAGTTGGGAGGGAGTGTGAGGGCACTTACATGCTAGAGTAACCTCTTCCTGATGGAGAGGCAACTGGGCATTGCAAAGGATGCCTAAAGATTCAGACACTGTTTGCTCTTGCAGTGAACCGGGAGGCAGAGTGTGTGCAGAAACTAAAAGCTATGGGACCGCGGGATGCAGCGTTTCTTGGCTCTAACACTGAGAGATCATGTCTGATGTTTTCTCTCTGACGGGCCATGATCAGGGACACTTAGAAGCCCAGCAGAGCCAGATTTAGGGGCAGAAATGCTGGGCAGCTGTCCCAGTTACCAATCTATGAAAGGCGCTAAAGATTCCGGAAATAAATCAGAAACACAGAGCCAGTTAGCATGGGTTTCCATGAGTCCTGATATAACTGGCAAAAAGCAAACTTCAGCCAAAGTACACCCTATCCTTGAGCAGAACCTAAAACACACTCCTGATGGTTGCAGGAAGGTTTGGAGGCTACAGAGCCTGGATCCTGGAGCCAATGTGCCTGGGTTCAAGTCCAGGTTTCATTACGTACTCAGGCAGGTTATTTCCCCTCCCTCTGTTCCAGTTTCCTCATCTATAAAACAAGGACTGCCAGTGTTGGGGACAAATGGGCACGTGTGAAGCACTTAGAATCCAGCCTGTCACGTAGCAGTCCCTACATATCTGTCAGCACTCCTGTGACTAGCTCAAGCCGGTTGCTGGTGCCATTGGACTCTACACCTCCATGAAGACCAGGCAACTCAGGGTTTCCTCTGCTGGGAAACGTGGGCTCACTGAGCTGAAACCATGAGAGTCAGTCCTGTGGACAGAGCCATTAATTTTCCCTCTAAAAAACAAAAATCCTTAGTATATTTTTAAATAAAGCACTTGATTTAGAAAATGGAAAAAAAAAACCTTGAACAAAACCAAGCATTACAAAAAGTTTTGCCCACATGAAATTCCATACCACCCTCCCCAGTAACCACATTCCTGTATATATTACTTCTGTCCTAAATGGATAAGTAGCTAACCTCTCCCCAGTTAAGGGTGCTGGAGAAACTATGAAAGAAAAGCCATTTCAAATAAGTCAAAATGTTATGCTGTGTTTGGTGTTTGTCATAAATCCCTTACTCTGACTGTGGAGGCATGTGAGTTTTACTAATAGAAAACTGGAATTTCTTTATCCCCAACAAAACAATGTGAAACAATATTTAAGGATACACTTTGGCACCCTCCAAAGTGTTGGCTTGCTCAGGCCAATCTGTCGGTTTGACCTCGGCCTCCCCCTCCCCAACCCCCTCAGCCTGAGCACGACTGGAGACAGGGCCAAGGCTGAGGCCAGAACAAGTGCAGCTGTGCAAGATTCCAGCCCCGGCAGGGAGTTATATTAAGCAGGACCAAGGCTTAGGAAGGTATCTCTGCATTAGATAAAATACGATGGAGAACAGCCATGGCCTAGTTACAATTTGCCCTAAAATGTTTATATTTCCTTTTAAATCATATTATCACATATTTACTTAAAATCTATTATCTGCAGTGTTCTTGTGGGTGACTGATAGGCCATTATATTCCTATAGAGTAGTTAATTCTGTTTTATTTCAGTTTGGCTTTTAAAGGTAGATTAATTTAAATAGTTTTTCACTTTCAAGGTGATACATGGTTATTTTCAGGAATGTGCAAAATACAGAACTGTATAGAGAAGACCAGAAAAAATGCCTACAACCTCACAATCCAGAAGCAATGACAACTAATCATCTGGTAGATTTCCTTCTAGTCCTTACCTTTCCCCTATATGTAGATATGTTTTCCTTTTCTGAATATATTTATTCATGCACAGAGTTGGGATTGCACTGTTTTCTGGCAGGATTCAGCCACTTAACTTTATAATGGAAGATTTTCCCCCATATCACACCAGTTAGGGTCCCCCCAGAAATCAGCTTCCCTTTAACCTCCCCAGGACAAGGGACCAGGAAAGGTGCTGAAGAGCCCCTGGGCCCCACACACGCAGGGCTAGGGAGGGGCAAGGGGCCAGAGGACCAGGGGCGGTGCTGCCTGGTGCAGTCTCTGGCCATCTCCTGTTGTGCTGCCCAGGATGAACCCAGAGGGTCATCAAAGGCAGGAGCCTGAGTGATGCAGAGTGGATCTGGAGGGCAAAAGGAAAACAAGCACCACAGAAGGAAGGAAGGAAGGGAGGGAGGGAGGGAGGGAGGGAGGGAGGGAGGGAGGGAGGGAGGAAGGGAGGAAGGGAGGAAGGGAGGAAGGAGAAAGAAAAGAAAAGGAAAGAGAAGAAAAAAGAGTAGACTGCTGAGTATTCCATAGTATTCCTTTATAGGAAAGTAATATAAATTATTTAACTGAGCCCCATGGATTCTTTCTGATTTTTTTAAACCATTGTAACTAGCACTGCAATAAGCATTCTCATACATATATTTCTTGGCTGTATCTCTGATGATTTTCTCAGAATAAATCCCCAGGGGGTGGGATTACTGAGTCAGGGAAATCTACATTTTTAAGGCTTTTGATACATATGGCCAAATAGCCCTGCAAAAGGCTATTATACCAATTTAAGCACCCACAAGCAATGCATAGGGTCACCTGCAAGATAGCAACAAAACCCCGCCTTCGCCTGCAGACCCCGTGATGCCGCCTGCTCCGGACAAGGCGACCCTGGAAGGAGGCAGCAGCCTTCCAGTCCTGCCCGGGGGACCCAAGTGTGTGAAAGGTCACACCTCCTGACCATGAAAACTGACCTGTTTTCAAGACAAGAAAGCATCAGAGTCAGTTCACTTGAGGGTCAACTGGAGTGTCTGTCAAAGCCAGTGAGGTGATGGCCACTGGGCAGGAGTTTTGTTTCATTTGACCTCATTTACCTCCGGCCAAATGTATAGTAAACAACAGTGGCTGGTCACGAAGGTTCTTTGTGGAGTTATTTGTCTGGGGAACAGTTCTGCCCAGCCAAGAGTGGGTCAGGGCAGGACTGAGGTGCAAATGAGAAGCTAGGACAACTTAGGACGCCAGGGTGAGTGAAGGGGAGCAGAGAGAGGAGGAGGAGAAGGGTGAGCCCAGAGCTGAGGCTGTGTCCCTCGAAGCTCCTCTTCCTTGATTACAGCCCCATCTGTGTTTCTAACTTGAATGGACAGGGTCAGGGGGAAAAGGCAGCAAGGAAGGGGGCAGGGAGGCTGCATGGAGGGACCCCTGTGCATTTGGGGTTCCCTTGGCCTGGAAGGCTCTTCTTCCAGATATCCAACTCAGCTGCTCCCTCAGTCCATTCAGCCTCTGCTCAGTGCCACCTCCTCCAGGCAGTCTTCCTTGACCATCCTATCCAAACGAGGGCCCATTCAACTTATTGCACTTTATTTTTCCCTTGCCATCTGATATGTGCGTGTTTATGCACATATATTTATTTTGTCTCTGCCACTAGAGGAGCGACATTTTAAGTTCCATGCAGGGGGATGACTTTTGTACCATGTTTGCTTCTCAGGGGCAGTTGAGCCCATTCCCCAGGTCCCTTAGCTCTTCTGCATTGTGTGAGGTTTTTGGTTGCAAGTAACAGAAATCCAGTCTAACCTGAGCGAAAAGCCAGTTCATTGGGAGACAGGAAGGCTGGAGGCCAGGCCAGGGCAGGCCTGGCCCAGGAAACATACAAGAAGCAAGGGAGGCCTGGGCACTGAAACCATAGCCTAGGTCACCAAGGAACACAGTGGCAGGGACACGGCAGGAAGGTATCACTATGCTGGACACTCGATGCTGTGCCTCTAGACTTTCAATAAGTGCCAATAATTTATAAACTGCACCTGTTTCTTTCTGCCTCCCCTGCAAATTTCAGAGTCCCACGTGACTGATGGACTGAGCCTGGGTCACAGGCCCACGCCAGCTTCAGCTTTCTTAGTGCAAGGCAGCACGCTGAGACCCCCTAAGCTAAGCACATGAGAGAATGGCTCCTGATAAAAAGAACTGACGCTGGAAGGCAGAAACGCTTCATAAAGAGCTATATATGTTATATCAATGCGAAGTAGCCTTATTCCCAAAACAGCAATAGAGACTTGCTAACCTCCCTACGTAGCAGGTAACTTAACCATATGCCCCAAACCTGGACTCTGGAAGTTTCTCCTTCTGCCGGGAGCTGGTCAAAGCCTGGATGAGAGTTTAAACCATACGTGGGCAGATATAGTAGCATTTTGGGGGTTAGGCCACCCTACGGGATCTAGGGTAACAGTCTGGGATGATGGCCTTGTGCTGGTTAGGGCCACCTGGGAGGATCGGGGGGGACATTGCACGGCAGGTGGTCAAGTCCCTGCTCATCCCAAACCCGGAAAACCGTCTGCCTCCCTCGGGCACCGTTGTGTCACCTGTGGGGTTTTTTCCTCTTTGGTAGCATCTCCTGAGGAAGGATCAATTGACCTCAAGTTGTCTTCCAAAGGAAAAGCTTTTCAATCCTGAGGACCAGAAAAGAGACCCTGGAAGCAGACACACCACTTCGTTTACTGTTCGTGCACCTCTGTCGGGATTCTGGTAACTCACTGCTTCCTTATCGTCGCCCCAGGGCGGTCCCTAAAACCAGATTCAAGACTAGTCTAGAAGCAGCCCAGTCAATGCTTGGCTCCCTGGGTAAACTGCACTGGGCCTTGTTGAAGGAGGGACCTGGATTCCCTGACAGACGAGTGCCCCTAATACAACCTACTCCTCACCTGCCACCGTAGAAACACACACCAAGGTTTCTGGCTTCAGAGGGAAATACCACCCACAAGAGACCTCAGCTTTTGGCTCCTTGCAGCCTCTATGGTCTATCTCCTAGATACCAGTCTGATGGCTTTCGAACCATCCCCAAATAATGGCCTTGGGTCCTATTTTTAAAAGCTCTCCAGGAGAGAGGCTTGCTGCCTACACTTCCTCACCACCCACTCACTCCTCACAGGCTTCTGATCTGGCTTCCGCCCCATGTGCCTCCCGATGGAGCCCCAGGAAGGGCCCCAGAAACCTCCTCCTCAGCCCAGATCAGCAGACTTGCCCCAGCCTCATCCTCAGCAGTTCAGCCTTTGGCAGGAAATCTCTCCCCTCTCGGTTTCTGTAACAGGAAACTCGCCTTACTTCCTATCTCCTCCCCCCCGCCCCGCCCCCCGTGCCGGTCTCCCCAGGGATTGGAGCGTAGCCCCCCAGCCTCTGTGTGCTGCCTCCTTTACTATCCCCTCATCCCGGGGCCCTATCTGGCACCTGCACACAGACGATCCTCACATCAATCTCTCGTCAGCACCAGGGTTGAGTGCAATCCCCCTGCAGGGCATTTTCTGCTCCAGATTTGCTCTTCCCTTCCTTTCCCCTCTCTCTTAAAGGTTGCGACCCTCCCACTATCCACTCTCAAAATCTTATCATCATCCCTGGCCTACTCATTGGCCTCACCCCCCAAATCCAACCAGTTGCCAAATTCTCTCTTTGCTAAGTCTCTCCTCCATCACCATCTGTCTGCTTCCATCGAGTGCTTTTCTACTCTTTTTTAAACCATTGCAGTAACTTCCCAACTGACCCATATCTGCCCTCTCCTCCTCCCACACCCCTCTCCCCACAATCTATATTCTGTGCCTTTGCAAAGCCACTCTTCTTGGAGTTCCATCCAGAAAACATTCTCTTCTTGTCACTCTCCTGCTCTAAAACTGTCAACAGCTCCCATTGCTGATAGTATAAATTCCCAGCTCCTAGGCCTGTCATTAAACTCTTTGTAGTTCAAAGCTCTCCAGACCCACTCCTACCCTTCCCGTTTAGTACAAATTTCTTCGGTAGAACTCAAATTCCCACTCATTCCAGAATACCTCTGTCTTCGCATCTCTGGGCTTTGCTCAGGCTACACCTTACTCATGTAATGGCTCTTCTTTTTATTTGCATCTTTCAAAATCCTACCTTCCCTCCAAGGCTCATCTCAAATGCCACTTCTTTCCTGAAGCCTCCCTGGGTTCCCCCAGCCCGGAGTGCTTTCCCTTCCCTGTGCTTCCTGAGTTCTGTCACCATCCTCATCCCATACAACCTCACGTCACAGCATTTTGAGTATGTGCCTTGGGCTGGGATTTTGTCCTGCTCCTCAGAGGAGTAATTTGCTCGTGTTGATATTTGTTGAATAAAGTCACCAGGCTAGATAACCACACATTAGTTCACGTTTCACTGTTTGAAAACGCATGCCCAAAGTAGATCATCAGAGGGGCTACATCAAAGTCAGGAACAGGAAAATATGTTCTGTTCACTTCCATGAGTACAAATCAAAAAGTAGATCAAACCCCAGTTCTTGAGTGACTCAAGCCGTTGCTGGATAGACTTTAATTAATCTTATGGAAAATATCAAAGGGACTTCCAAGCCCTGGACAGGAGGAGGGAGCAAGCGAGAGGGAGCCAGAGCTGCTGCTGTCAAGAAGAAACGCTTTCTTCCTGTAACCGTATCCCCGGGGCCTGGCCAGTGGCTCTGCTTAATCTCCCTCTCTGTGGTCACTCAGGATATGATTACTGGCATCAGATGCAAGCACATGTTCCTGTTCCATTAATCTGAGAGAGGCTGAGGGACTGAAAAGGGAGCCACAAAGGCATTGCTGTGTTGGTCTAGTTACCACCTCAAAGAGGAGCAGGAGAGAGGGGGAGAGGAAGGATCTGCCAGATGGGCCAGCAGGGAGGCCTTTCGGAAGCACAGGGAGATGAGAAAACCACACAGAGAACAAGTTCCTGTGGCAGGAGCCTGGTTCCTTTCAGCTGTTGCGAGATGGGGCCTGGGGGAGGCGCACGTGTGCACACGCACACCCACTCTCACACACGCATGCACCCACAAAGCCACTGACAGAGGCACAGCGTCTCACAGGGCCTGGGCAATCAGTCTGACACCCCTCAGTGAGTGCTGTCGCTCAGGGTGTCCAGGGACCCACGTCACACAAATCTGTCTCACAAGGTAACAGCCTGAATGGGAGGCGGCCGCACCATAATGAAGACGTGAACAGCTGAAACGCAATGTCAAACGGCCGTGGTGACATCCAAAAGCCATGATTTGCAGCTCGGCATGTTTTTGTTCCAGGTAGTACAGCCTGTACAAATGCTCACCGACTTGTCTCTCCCAGGCAGCGTCTCCTCTCGGCTTGGCCGGGCGCCAGGTGATCTCTGCCTCGCCAAAAGGTTTCTGCTATAGAAACCTCTCCTTTGCCATCTGATGGGGTGGGAATGGAGGAGCAGACCTTTGAACACCTGCCTTATTCCTAAAGTACAGGTCTCTTATGTGTCCCATTTCCCCTCAGATCAACCAAGGTGTCCTGGCCAAACATTTTGAAGGGTGGCTGGGAAGGGCCAAAATAATTTTAGCCAAAGCCTGGAGGCAGCTGGAAGTGAAAGGTAATACATTATAGAGACAGACATGCTTTACTCAGTTCTTCAGCTGTGACTCCCTTATTTTAATCTGCTCCATCCTTCCCTTCTCTCCTCCTCCCCACTGCTACCTTCCTAAACCTCAGCAATGCAGACCAGCAATCTGTTCCAGTGCAGGCCTTCAAACTGAAGGTTACATGTTCCGTTCTAGCTAGTTACCCAGCAGTTTGATGGCATCAATGCATGAGCAAATATTTACAAATGCAAAAGAGGAGAGAGAAGCTCCGTGGAGTGAGAAGGGTCACCCTTGGCCTCAAGAGAGTTCAGAAAATCGGCGTCCTGGACAGAGTGGCCTTTTCCACTACCCTAACCCTCCCTGCCGGGCTCCACGCAGCAGCCTGTGTACATCTGCTGACCTGCTGCTGCTCCGAATGCCTTCCTGCCAGGCTCCACGGAGTGGGCGGAGAGGATAAAATGACAGAGAATATCAGGAGTCTTAACTCCTGGCCTGTGGCCCTGAAACCCTGGCTGCAAAACAGGTTAAGCTGTTACCAAAACACCCCTTTGGTGACTCCAGGACCCTTTCACATACTCAGATGAAATTTGCCTCTGGGGAAATATGAAGAGTCAACTTGAGCTTCACTCTGAGGTTTGGAGCCGGATGGGGGTACCTCACATGTGCATCACAGGGGCCAGGGGGAACTCGGTTCCCACGGGCACTGGACTGAAGGCAACCTGTGTAAGCATGAGCAAGGGGAGCAAGCTCTGGGCCCTGCACACTGCCCACCCCTGAGAGGCCTGGCCAGGCCCATCTGCTCTGCAGGGAGGCTATCTGCCCCTGAGCCCTTAAGGTCCCAGACATTATCCCACAGAAAACAGTGCTCTTCTGATCAGCTGTAGATGTCAGGTCACTTGGGGAGCTGGGGGACCAGTTTGGCTTTTACTGTTTGTTATAAACATTTTAGATGTTTTTCAGATTTACATTTGGAGGGATGTTATTTACATGTGGGGAAGTTACCCTTTTAAATGTACATTTCCATTGGTTTAACAAGTACATAGGTCATGTCACCATCACTCCAGTTAAGCTATGAAACATTTCCGTCGTCCCGGAAAGTTCCCTCAGGCCCCTCTGCAGTCAGTCTGGATGGGTCAGCCCCTGGTGACCACGGACCTGGTTTCTGTCCCCAGGGTGCTGCCTGTTCCAGAACGTCTTATAGCTGGAATCACACCGCACGTATGCAGCCTTTTGGATCTGACTGCTCTCCCTTAGTACGATTCCCTTCAGGTGTACACGTGTCACCGCACATACCGGCAGCTTCATTTTATTAACGTGTGGGTGTACCACCGCTTATTTATCCGTTAACCAGCTGAAGGACATTTGGGTTATTTCCACGCTTTTGGTAATTTTTAGTAAAGTGGCTATCAACACTCAAATGCAGATTTCTGTGTGACTATGAGTTTTGGTTCTCTGGAAAATTCCCAAGGGTGGGACTGTTGGGTCACCTAGGATGTGGATCTTTAACTTAAGAAGAGACGGCCACACTGCTGGACTAAGTGGCCGGCCCATTTCACTCCCACCAGCGGTGCACGAGCGTTCCAGCTGCGCCACATGCAGGGCCGCCCTCATTGTTGCCAGGTTTCCTTTTGGCTCTTGGGATAAACGTGTAGTCATACCTCATGGTGGACCTAGTTTTCATCTCCATAGTGATTCATGATGTTGAAGCTGTATGGATGAGTTTATTTGCCATCCAGAGAGCTTCTTTGGTGACATGGCTGTTAAAATTTTGCCCATATTTTATAAGGTTGCTGGGTTTTTTTACAAGCGAGATGTGAGATTTCCGCATTTTGTATATGAGCCATTTATCAGATATGGGCTTCGCAGGTGTTTTTTCCCATTCTCTGGTTTGGTTTTTTATTTTCATAATACTGTCTTCAAAAGGGCAAAAGTTTTCAACTTTCATCAAGTCTAACTTATTAATTGGATTATGTTTTTGGTTTTGGTATCTAAACACTCAGTGCTTAACCTAAGGTCACAAGGATTTTTTTCCCATGTTTTCTTCACAGTTCTGTGGACGCACAGGTCAATGTCATTATCATGGTGGTTGTTACACATGGGTCTTGTTCTTCCGGAGCTAAAAACCCATCCCACTTCCACTGGGTTGCCTTTGCATTTTTGCTGAAAATCAGTTGAAAATGTATGTGCAGTTCTATTTTTAGATTCAACTTGCTATTCTGTTCAGTTGATCTTTGTGTTTATTCTTTCACCAACACATTATTGTACAAACACTGGATTATTGTAGTTTTATCATAAGCTTTGAAATAAGAGCATTGGACTCTCAAACTTTTTATTAAAATTGGTTTGGCAGTTCTAGTTTCCATGTACGTTTTAGATTCAGCTTACTGATTTTTACAAAGAAAAACTTGCTGGGATTTTATTTGAGATTGCATTGAATCTATAGATCAATTTAGGAAAAATTATCATCTTAATAATATTAAAACTTTTAATCCATAAACATAGTATATCTCTTCATTTATTTGGATCTTATTTGATATTTATCAAAGTTTTACAATTTTCAGAATACAGATCTCATAAATTTTACTAGATTTTAACCTGAGTAATAGCACTTTATTTTAAACAGTGCCTATTAAATTCCAATTTACAAGTTATCACCGCCAGTGTTTAGAAAAACAATTGCTTTTCATATAGTGATCTCATGACCTCTGTCCTCGCTAGCCTCACTTACTAATTCTCATAGCTTCCCTTTTTCTCATAGCTTTTCTTCAGGATTTTATATATAGGCTCTTGGTATTTACAAATGGAGACAGTTTTCTTTTTTTTTCCTTTTTAACATATATGGCTTTTCTTTTTCTTGTCCTATTGCACTCTCTAGGACTTCCAGGACAATTTTGAGTACAAGTTGCGAGAATGGACATTCTAACCTTCCTTCTCAATCCTAGGGGTCAAATTATGAAGTCAGGCATCGATAAGTACTATGTTAGCAACAGGTTTGGTTTGTAGATGTCCTCTATCAGGTTGAGAATGTTCCCTCTTATTCCCAATTTTCTGAGATTTAAAAAAGATCATGAACAGACTTCGAATTTCATGAAATGGTTTTCCTGCATAATTAAGATGGTCATCTAGTTTTTCTTCCATAATCTGTTTATATGGTAAATTACACTGACCAATTTTTAAAATGTTGAACAAATCCTGCATTCCTGAGATACACCTGACTTAATCACAATGTATTATGCTTTCTATGTGTTGTTAGGTTCAAGTTTCTGATATGCACCGGCCAATTTTGCTCTGTGGCCATGCGCGCTTCTTTAACAAGCATTAGATCACAAGCACTTGGTGACCAGGGGACGAGGCCAGGGTGACGCATAAGTCGCATTGATTCCTATGCAGTTTCCCACAGCACATTAACATTCTGGAACAATCTAAGGCAAGCTTTCCCAAAATTAAAATTAAAACCTCACAAGTGTTTGCCAACTTCAGGGGGAAAAAAACCCCTGAAAATCCACAGTCTTGGCTTTTCTGTAATGTATGTATTGTTTCATTCAGTGGCTTCCAGTGCTGTGTCTCCACCATCTTAAGCTATTCTAAGGAAACTAAAAGTGAAGGAAAAGAAGCTGCAACAGTATTGTGCTCTGTGTTAAAACAATGAATTAATGAGGAAGGCTATGTCCAAATCTAAATGTTAATGTTAATGAAAATGTCATCTATCAGAAATGAATGCCTTGTAAGACATATTTAAAGGCTTCATATTATGGTATATTTATCTATGCTACTATTTTTATTAGGAATGCTACTGACTTTTGTTAATATTCTGCTTTCAGACTTTCACAGGTTTGAGTGATCTGTCCCAATCCTATCTTCCCCATAAGCTCTGTTATTTTTGGTGCATGTTTTACAGAATGAAAATTTTTAAGAATGATGATAAATACCAATTCAAAAGAACCTATGCACCCCAATGTTCATAGCAGCGTTATTTACAATAACCAAGTACTGGAAACAGCCAAAGAGCCCATCAGTAAATAAGTAAATCAGAAAACTGTGGCACATTTGCACAGCAGAAAGAAAGAAGGAACTCCTACCCTTTGCAACAATGTGTATGGAACTGGAGTGCATTATGCTAAGTGAAATAAGCCATGTGGTGAGGGACAAATACCATATGATGTCACCTGTAAGTGGAACCTAATCAACAAAACAAACAAGTGAGCAAAATAGAACCAAAGACATGGAAATAAAGTACTGACCGTGACCAGAGGGGAGGGAGGAGGGGATAATGGGGGAAAGAAAGGGAAGGGTCAAGTCAAGGAACTTGTATAAAGGACCTACGGACAAAAACAACAGTGGGGCAGGGCAGGGGGGAGTGAATTTGGGAGGTGGGGGTGGGTCTGGCAGGAAAGAGTAATGGGGGTAAAATGGGGGTGACTGTAATTGAACAGTAATGACAAAATTTTAAGTATGCAAGAATGGTAATACAACATAAAAGTTACCTATAATATGTATTTTTTTCTGATCATAAAAGCAATGCTTGCTCATTATTAAAATATTAGAAACTATAGACAAGAAAAAATATTCAATAATCAACAATTATTCCATTCAGAAATAATTTTCATTTCACATATACTTATTTAAAGCATAATTGGAATCAAGACGTCACATTTTTCAAAATGGAAGGGGGCGAACCATTTTTAAAAATATAATTTCTGCACCAGTGAAGGAGAGAATACATGTAGAAAAACTTAACACACATACAAACCTAACACACACTCATACCTACAAACCGAAACATAACCCTCCCACCTGAAGAAAACAATTCTTTATGGCCGAGAATGGGCACATTCATTCTTCCGTCTAATTGAAGTTAAAACAGATGGGATCTAGTTCATGATCACTGTTAAGCAGTTCTAAGTTCTCCAAATTTGATACTCTTGAGATTTTGAAACTTTAAACTTTAAAAGGCATTTTTCTGAATCAAGGGCATAAAAATTTATGATTCATCCAGAATCAATTAAAACTTTTTTTGGCACGAATTCTATAGGAAGCAGTCCATAGTGCAGTCTCCAACACAAATTATGTGTTCACAACGACCAGCCTGCTGAGTCTGCTGGAAGAATGATCTACAACACTCCCTCTTTTTGAGTCTTAGACTTGGGGATGCTGCAAAGGACCAGAAGGAAATGAATGGAATGGCCCACGCACTCAAACAGGCCTTTGAAAATCATTTTTCTTTTTCTCTTTTGCTTACAGGGGAAATCCCCCCGTCCCTCATTCCTTCCCCATCAAAGACAGAAGTCTCACAAAAAAGAAGCAAATACTCTGGAAATACTCCGGGAGCCAGATGAAGGTTGACGATAGTTTTCTTTCCGGGTAGAAAAATATCCTTTAGGCAATATGCTCACATGGATGGACAGGCAAAGGAGCACACTGTAATTACTAGAAAAAGTTGTCACTGAGCGTAGAGACAAGCAAGCCGACCACTGACCCGCAGGTCTAAGGCAACGCTGCGGTAGATCAGTGCATACAACCACTAGGTCTGGAGAGCCTATTTTTTATTGCCTTTCTGATTTACTAGAACTAATTTGCAATAGTAACTGGCTGTCAGCCCTGGGAAAGGGTGCTTCTAAATTTAAAATTCAATTTTAATTCATTTTAACAAATGCTTATTGAGACCTTTCTAAGAGCCAAGTAATATGTTAGGGCACAGGAATAGAGATGTAAACGAGAAACACAGCAGACCTGCCCACAGCCCATCGATGTGTCAGGATGACGATCATCCACTGATTTCCCTCCCAACGCATCACTGCAAAGCCCTTCCTGGGAGTCCAGCCTATGCCCTCCACTCGGCCAGTCATCCTGGGCTACCTCACAGGCACAGGGTTCTCGGGCCTGTACGTGGTGGTGGCAGGACGAGCAGAATGACAGAGCTGCAGGGCCAGCAACGCTGCTGCTGATGGTGTGGGGGCCGGGGGGGGGGGCGAGTCACAGCATCTAGGGCTGAGCAGCGTCAGCAGCCTCACCAGGGAAGCTCTGCAGCATGACTGGGCGCGTGGTTCCCAATCTGCAGACCCCACAGAGTCATAGCAAAACACTGTGGGTTCAAGGCTGTAGCTTTAGTACACCCCTTTCCTGTTGAAATCTGCCAGAATCTGTTTCCATTGCATGCATCTCAGAACCCTGACTGAACATACATGGTGGGACATCTGCCCCCTGAGAGCTTTCTGTTCCATTCCAAATCACAGGTACAAAAACACCCAGGAATGACTGGATGGGGTTCTGTGAGGCGGTGACACACTTTATCAAACTAAGAAAGCCCCCTTCACCGGTGGTTCTCAGCCACTGTACTAGTACGTGAGGTGCCATTGCCAGCTGCACAAGGTCCCTCCATAAGTCTGTTACAAGAACTGAAGTTTAAAGGTGAGAACAGATTAAATGGCGCCACCGGTGCTCACGTGCACTCATACGCATCCTGAGTTGGAACGAGGGTGCTGGGAGTTTTTCATACAGTTTATTCTACTTGGGCTGCAGCTGGAGAAGTGTCATGGGGGTGTGGGTGTGACATCTGCATTAAACTATACAGAGCCTTTCCCACGTGGCAGGAGAACCCACTTGCACACACCCAGCAAACGCCCGTTCCGGGGGGCCTGCATTTGCACAACTGGGTCCATTCAGGGCACATGTGTTCCCTGCAGGTGCCCGTGGCCAGCTTTGGCGGCTGTGGTGTCAACCCATCCATCAGCAGCCTTTCATATTAGGTTACAGAACATATATCATGGGGGCCCAATTTAACTCGAGGACAAGGAAATGTTTTAAATTCTAGAGCTGCTCCCAGCCACAAGAGACTGGTCACATTGTGTAACCTTTCTTTACTATTTCTATGCACGCTCTATGCACAGCTGTTGCAAGGTACAATGTCATACTCTGCCCAGACTACGGCACCTGTCGCAGGCAGTTTGAAATAAAAACAAGCTGGTGGGGAACGTGGTAAGATGTGTTTGAGAGCACATCTCACTCACTCGGAATACCCCCACAGACTATTGTATTCCATTTCGGTACACTCTGCAACCATTCTTTCTTGTCATTATTTGCCAAGAGAAGGGGAAAAATAACACATCTCTTTGTGCAGAAAGCAAATCATCACTTGGATGGTCCAGGGGCTACAGACACAGGCTTCTTTTGCTCCCTCTCCCGCAGCCTTTTCTCCCCTGTCTTGTTTATTCTAGGATTTCTTCCACCCTTTCAATTTGTCTCAGTTGCCTTTCCCCAGAGAGCTTTCATTTCCTCAGTTCTCTGTTCTGCACTCGCTCACCCTTGTTTTTTAGGAGAGCACACTGAGGCCCTGGCAGACCAGGGAAAGGAAACAAATTACTGCCATGGGCCCCTCAGGCGTGGACATACCAGGCTCCAAGGAGGAGCTTGTCATCAGCATCCACCTACTGTAACCCTGAGGTGCCCTGCTCTGGAGCTCACCCACACTCCCCTACCCCCGTCTAAATTGTTCCCTGACCATGACATTGCTTAGGGCTCCTTTTAGAAAGAACTCAAAAGTTAATGACGTCTACCAGGATCAGAAGGGAGGTTTGGAAAGCTCTCTGTACTGCTGACCACACTACAGTCTTCCTGATTCACTCCGTGATGCCCAGGCTGCCTTTTGATCTTTTTGTTCTGTTCTGAAAATGAGAGTATCAATACCTCAATTCTTTATCAGCTACTGGGTTAACAACCTGTTGGGAGGCTGGATTGTAGAAGCACAAAACTCGGAACAGGACACAGAAAGGAGAGATGTGAGGTGAATCATCTCTAACAGAGCGTGGTCCAGGGAATGAGCGAGTGGTCTGCTAGAGAAGAAAGGGAACCAGCCTCAGCGCTAGGCATACCTAAGTTCAAGTCCCAGCAACTCCACTTGCTAAGTACATGGTCTTGGGGAAGTCAGTCTGTTTCTTTGTGCTCAGTTTTCTCATTGTTAAAATGTGGATCACAGTAACTTCCTTGCAGGGTTATTGCATGGATTTAAATAGATAATGCATATCAAGTGCTTGGTGTGGTGCCTGACTATTAATAGCTGCTCCGTAAATTCCAGCAAATATTTTTGATACGTGTAATACCATTGGAGTTTTATACTGAAGGGGAGGAGTGATGCTAGCGGCAATGTTTCATCTCCTTGAGCACCAGTGTCTGCCCACTATTAAGGTACCAGTTGATAAGCCTTCTCCCTAACCCCATGCTCCCCTCAGGTGGCTCTGGGGTCTGCATGGAGCAGGATTGCTCCTGGGGATCTGTGGCATCATTACCACAAATGCCACAGTGACATCAATTCATGAAAAATGCAGCCAGGCAAAGACGTGAAGGTGGAAACAGGGCCTTTGAGACCTCACTTCCACAAGCCCTCTGTCTCAGGGGACCACAACAGGCAGTGACAGTCCCTTCTCTCTGCTGGCTGGCTTCATTCGTCCTCCTCCCTGCTCTGCTTTCTTCTTCATGCATCTCTGCAGCTAAGGTGGTTGGGCCCTGCGTGCCTGAGGGAGCCCATCTCCCCACCACCTGAACTTTTGCTCACCTTCTCCAGACGCACAGCTGTCACTCACTCTGATGGAGCTTCCGGCACTCAAGAGAGGAGAGAGGGGCCCGCGGCACGTGCAGAGGGTGGCGCCTGCCTGGATGCTGGCTCCAGAGTTGGAATCCTTCAAACAACCAGGAGCTGCGAGTAGGACCAAGCAAAAAAGAAGAGACAAAGTTTACATCTTTACCAGCCAGTGCCTCTGGAAGTTTTATTATGCCCAAGTGTCAGGTAAACAGAGAGGACCTACTAACAGGACTCGCAGGGTTAGTGTGGAAACATAAACCTGCAAAGAGAGCTGTGAAATTATGCAGAAAAATCACCCTGGAAAAAGAGTGTTCCTGTGTTACATAACTTCAGCTGAGAGGATTCAATCTTTTTTAAAAAAATTTAACAGCTTTATTTACATGGCATTGAGGCACAGTAAGTTCTACACAGTGTAAATTTGATGAGATTTGACATAGGCACACACCTGAAACTTCCACCACCATCTAGATTATCAAAGTATCCATCACCCCTACCAGCTTCCCTGTCATCCTCGCTAGACAGCTGCAATATATCTATTTTTTGTTATTATAGGTCAGTTTTACAAAACCTGATAAAAAATTTTAGTAACAAAATTGTTTTATTGAATGACTCCTCTAAGGAGCCCACACCCCAGCAGACACTGCTGGCAGCGTTCTCATGGCCTCCCTCTCCTACGTTCCCACTGGCTGAGCCCAGGCTGTGCTCAGGGTCCGTGCCTGCCCTCCGGCACGCGAGAAAGGCCCATTCCAGGGCGCCTTCTCCCGATGTGACTGCTGTGGGCAGCTTAGGGCTTCTGCAACTATCACTCGCTCCTAAGAAGAGGCACTTTAACCCTTTCTCCCTCGGGATAGTTCCACGTGGGCAGGAGGGTGCTTGAAACTCTAGCAATCCTCTTGCGAACTTGAGGGAGTTAACCCAAACACAACACCCGAGGAAAGCAAAACAGAAAATGGGAGGCATGCGTGTCCTCCAGGAGGTCACTGAGCCATCAAGTTGGCCAACCCTGAAATTTCTTTTCATGCAGGATGACAAATCCTTTCACTGCTTAACCATTTTGAGTTGGGTTTGCTGTAATTCGTGATGGCAAGAGTTCTGCTGTATTAAAGCATAAAGCAGATTAAAACTGAAAAATTATTATGAAACATATTTCACAGGCTTTGACTCATAACTACCATTTATTAGAAGTCAATCCAAGAGATAATGGGGAATCCTTGTGATAAACAATTTAAAGTGGGGAGCTAAGGCCGTAGATGGAAGTCTTGTCGGTCTAAGCAGCCAATTATTTTAGGACTTTGTTTTGATTGCATAACAGAAAGGAAAGTCAGACTTCCACAGAGGAGTAACTGCAATTAGTAACAGTGTAAAAAAAAAAAAATCACGCCCTGGCTGGTGTAGCTCAAGCCAGCCTGTGAACCAAAGGATTGCAGTTTGATTCCCAGTCAGGGCACATGCCTGGGTTGCAGGCCAGTTCCCAGGAGGGGACGCACGAGAGGCAACCATACATTGATATTTCTCTCTCTCTCTCTCTCTCTCTCCTTCCCTTCCCCTCTAAAGATAAATAAATAAAATCTTTTAAAAAATCATTGGCTTTGCAAACTCGACACTTTTCAGTTAATAGTGATAGCAGAAAAAGCTTTATCCCAATATCTGGGTTCATACACCAAGTTAGGTTGGCAGGCACAAGTCAATGTGCTGATTGTTAAAAGTTGGTATATAATATATCATTTGTTTATAATTAACACCATGTGGTATTTTAAACATTTAAATAAAACATTTACAAAATTCCCCAAAGATCTCCACAGAATCTTGGGTTCCTCAGAACACACTTTGAAAACTTCTGCCCTAAGTGTCCTTAATTATGCCAATTATGGATAATTAATTTAAAACTGAGGTTTCAAACGTGGTCGACAAGATTCTTCCCTTCTGCTCTCACTTCCATTTCCAAGAGCTCAACGCCAGACCTTGCATAATGTCATTCAGGTTTGGCAATAAGACAAAGACTCCACTAGCATAATGTGAGATGTGCTCCCAGGAGATTATGACTCACAGGAAAGTTGACTTCGGGGCCAGACCACACACTGGGCACCTTTCCTTTTACCTCCACCTCAGCCCTGGTCCAAAGCATCACTCAGCCACCTCCCCCGTCACCGCCACATCCACTCCCCAGCTGCAGAGCCACTCACCTTGTCAGCCCAGGAGATAGACAAGACAAAGCGGGGGCTGGACAGGTAACAGTGGGGTTGCTAGGGCAACTGAGTTGAAGACCAGAAAGAAAAGGAAGAGGTAAGGGAGTTCACCCAGGGGACATTGTCTTTGCTAGCTATGCATGTGGCTGCATGATGGTATCCAGGACTAAGGCCTCTACCTGGAAAAAACCCCCACTAATCTCCAATACTGATTGTGATGGTTTTAAAGTGTGTCCATGGATTCTCTGTTAGCTATCCCTTCAAAAGGTGGGATCTAACTCCCCTCTCCTTAATTGTGGGTTGCATTTAATGACTTACTCCTAACAAACAGGATGTGGTGGAAATGATGGTGTAAGACATTTGGGATTAGGCTATGAAAGGCGTAGTGGCTTCCTTCCTCCTTGTCCTCTCTGGGACCCCTCATGCCACTGGAAGCTGGCTGTCATGTGACGAGGTTGCTCAAGCAGCCCACGGGAGGCCTGTGTGGTGAGGAACTTGTGGAAGTCTCACAAGTGTGTACATGTGTCAAATCTCACATTTGACAGTTGCTAACAGAGTCGATGTTAAACGGTCTCATCACAAGAAAAAAAACCTGTAACCGTAAGGTGATGAATGTTAACCAGACTCATTGTGACAATCATTTTGCAATATATGCATATTTGGTACACCTAAAGCTAATAAAATGTTATATATCAATTACATTACAATAAAATACACATGCGGTTGCCCAAAGGAAGCTTATTGGCGTGCTGCCTGGTTTGTTTCTCCAGAGCCCATCTCCCTGGACCCAGAATAGTGACTGTCTCTGCTAATCTGAACACTGGGAAAACCATTCCTCCCCAGCCCAGGAGCAAACTCCACCTCCTCCAGCAGCTTAAAAACTTCAAGAGCACCTGCCAGAACTCCTGAATGTGGTTCAGAGACTCCTATGTGTTTGTGTTTGGGGCAGCCAGATGGGACACTCAGATCAGAGGAAGAAAACAGAGATGGGAGGTAAAGAAGAATAAATACCATTGTGCATAATTGTGTGCAGCATCTGTTAAGAAGATGAAGTATGACTGTATCTGCAGCCATAGGCCTCTATCTTCACCAACCCAATGGTCAGTATGTGTTTATTGGCACGGACTTTTCTCTTGGGCTGCTTCTTCATTTCTCTTCATTATGTTTTGTCCCCTGAACTTTAAAAATAGTCTCTTCTCTTCAGAGAGAAATATAGATCCTTAACTTAATTCTTACAATTCATATTTGATACAGTTATCTAAAGTTTACAGTTTATTCAAATGAAACACACTAGTAGGTTCTAGGTCAATAAAAAGGGGAGATATGATTTATTAAAAGCAATGTTTTTAAGAGTATGAAGGAAACCCCACAGGCCTATGGCAATTTAACTAAAGATGCAAGCCAGTCTCAGGTGAAACAGCATTTTAAAGTGTTATTGTTATCAGCAAGAGGAGGAGGAGGAAGAGGAAAAAGAGGAGGACGAAGAAAAGGGAAAAGGAGAAACAGCAGCAACTGCCAAGAGACAGTTGCTCCACCCAATAAAGTAATGATCTGTGTTAACTCTAATTACTGTATTTGCAAAAGAATACATGTAAACTGTGTGAACATTTTCCCTCTCTTTCTAACACAATAAAGGATTCATTTCATGAAAACCTTTGTGTTTTCCTTGGAAGATTTAGACAAAAACAATGCATCTTTAACTCTGAAAACAGAATAATGAAACCTTGAAAGATTTATCTGCAATCAAATGCAGTTGTCATTCTATATTGATAATCTTTGCTATTCATTATCATAGTCAGCCCATCATTTATATGCAGATGACACTATCATTTATGGTGGTAGATTATACTGGGAGAAAGCTTAATATTATCTTCAGGCTGATTTAAATGAGCTTTAAGATCATCTGGCACAATCTAAATTACACTTAAATATTAATGAAACAAAGACCATGCATGGTATTTGGCTCACAACAAAAAGTTGGAAGAACTGAAAAATTTGCACACAGCATGACCTTGGAAAGTGTAGACAGATGTCAAATATTTAAGATTTGGGGACATATCGTGTCCTCACCTGTGACTGATAATATAACTGACCAGTAGTGAAGGATAGAAAAATCTCAACTCCTTGTTCAAGTACACATAATTCTTTTTTTTAAGAAAAATAAGATTGTTCTCCATCTCTCCAATGTTGCAATTATGTGCCTCGAGTTTTGTTGTTTTTATTTATCTGAATGCAGCTCAACATTTGTTAGCCAAGTTAAAAAATGCTTTCTCCTCTCTATCTGGGCAGATTTGCTTTGAATTATACATCTCATAAACATTACCGTCTGTCGTCTTCTAAACAATTGCCTAAAAATTAGAAGACGCACAACATTTTGTTGGATAATAGCTTCCCTTGCACTCCATTCCCCAACATCAGACCACTTAACTCTTTCTTGTCAGTCACTCAGATTTTCTCAGCAACATTTAGTGATTGGAGAGAAAAATGTATAGCTAAGAGAAGCCACCCTTTGAGAGTCCATAGTGTTTGAGCTCCATGTGGGTGAGCACGTGCAAGTGTGTGTACATGCATGTACTTAAGTGGGAACATGTCTTAGATTATGCACATGACCTTTGCGGACCCCTTTTACTCTCAAACGCTTCACTAAATGGATGGGAAATCCCTGAGCTGCCTACTCAGGCTGTGATGGGGCTCATGGGATGCCACATTTGAAGCCAGAGCGCGGCCATTTCCGAGGCTGGTTTTCCTGGAGAGGGGGTAGATGAACCCCAGGCCTGACCCACAGAGACAGCTCAGCTCCTAGCCAGTGATGGAATAGAGCATTCTTCCAGGTAGGCGCTCAGCACAAAAATGATGGGAGTGTCCTTGGGGCAGGCATCCATCTTTGTTGTTGTTGTTGCTGCTACTAATGGTTTCCTTTACTACAAGTTGCCTGACTCTTGAAAACCTCCTGTGGTCATCAGTGTAACTGACATTCATCTCTATGGCTTCATTATACACATTAGCAGCAACGGCTGCCTTTTGAAAGCAGGGATCTCATTTCCCAGGTACCACCTTAAGGCTTGTCTCTTAGATGGTGTATGTGCATGGGTCTCAAAGTTCATGCTCATTCTGTACACTGCCTTTCTCTTGATGACTTTCCTCCATCTCAGCTTCCTAAGAGAAGGAAGTTGAATCAGAGAAGAATTGAGTATGTGGATGGTTGGATGAATGGATGGCTAGATGGTGACTACATAGAGCAAGAAATTAGGGATGTGTTTTTTAGCTGTCTTGATAGGACTCCTTTCCGTATCTTTAGATAAAAAAGGCCGTAAGAATGAGGGGAGAAAAAAGAGCCCAGGAAAACCCTGGGGACAACAGTCTTCTCTCTAAAGGCACGGTAGCATGAAGAACTTCACACATCATGAAGAAGCGTGGAAAACCCACTCACTAACGGGCAGACTGTGCTCAGGCCAGTGACTACTTTGAATCTTATTTTTCAAGGCTCGGCTAAATTTAAATGTCAATTAACTTGAATGAAATGTAAATTGCAATGCCTCAGTTGCACTGGCCGCAAAGGAAGTGCTCAGTGGCCACGTGCAGACAGTGCAGAGTTGGAGAATGCTCCCTGCACCTCGGAAAGGCTCACTGAACAGCACTGCATTCGTCTTTGTTCCTAGTTCCTAGTGGGTCACCATATAGGAATAAATGAATTACATCGCTGCACAAAGGAATGGTCTAAGTATCATCTGTGCTGAGGGACCTGGTCCTACTAGGTTCTGTTACCCCAGGGGTCCCTTAGTTCACGTAGGTGGCTGTGTCTGTGGTCTCACTCACTGCCCCCACTTCACCTTCAAGCTTCTCCCTTTGCTCCGTCTGCTCCAGGAGCCCGACTTTTTCCAGCCTCCTTAAAACCTTTGGAGCCCTCATGACCTTCTGCCTCTGAAAGACGCAGCCTGCTCCATTCATCAGGAGCGTGTAGACACAAGAATTGTGCCAGTGCAGACAGGAGCTACCCACACGCTGGCCAGACATGACAACATTCCAGTTCGGCCCGTCCTGAGCCAGAGGTCCCCTGGGGCCTTGCTCCACCACACCAGCCTGGAATTCACCCCAGTGCCAGATGCTGCATCACGGAAGCCTCAGGCATCCTCCTGCCTCCCAGGGTGAGAGAGTGCACTTGGAATACAATCTGTGGGAAAGTCAAGGTCAACTGTTCCAGAAAAACTTTGGCAGCAGCATCCTGCTGCTCCTCCGGAGTCCAAAAGCAGGCTTTACTCTGGTGGCCTGGATGAACTGCAGCCTGCCCCCTCTGCTCTGTGTTCCAGGAAGGGACGCTCGTCTTCTCCCGGGAGAAGTCCACCTTCTCCAGTCTGAATGGCTTACTGATTGTGTTTAGTGTCTGTCTCCCCACCCATTAGAGCATAAACCCTGTATTTTTGTCTGTTTTATCTACTGATAGATCCTCAGTGCCTAGAACTCATAGTCCCTAACACATTGTGGGTGCCCCATTAATGAAGAAATGTCATTTGTTTTAGTCATTAATAAAGTCATGGAACCTCAAAGAACCTTGTGCTTTTGCCTTTGCATGGGTCCTTCCATCCTTTCTACTTTTTATCTTATCATTTAACTTCTTTCTTCCTAGAGTGGCAGTGTCTAGTATGCAAAGGACTTCACAAATAGCTTCTAATCACATGGCTTCTGCACAGTGTCCCTTCCGGGTGATCAGGAGTTTGGGGTTCCATTCAACAGCATTCTGGGAGCCTGAGCTGCAGCCTGGGGACCATTTTCTATGTCAGGGTCTTCCAGAGTGTCAAGGTCACAGGCGAGAATTTAACTAGCAAGAGCTGGGTTGTCATGTCTAAGTGAACAAGGAGAGAGGGTCTACAAAGATGCAAGACTAAAGAACCAGGAGCCGGTGGACAGGAGGGAGCAGCTGGAGGCAGATGAAGCCTCAGGGGTCCCGAGGGCCTGAGAGCTGAGTCAGGGCACAGGCTGGAAGGAACAGTTACATCCAGTGAAATCTTTGAGTGCGGCACTGGTTTGCCTTGGACTCTATCCAAAGAGGAGGAAGTTACTGCCAAATGGACCCCATAATGAGGCTGTTCTTTTTTTTTCCGAATCAATAATGTGGCAGAGTGGAGGGGGAGGGCTGGGGGGAGGGCCGGGGGGAGGCACTAGTGGAAGGGGAGGTTCCACTGCCACCGAGGAGCAGCTCACCCTGCTGCAGACAGAAAGGGTCCGACGGGGCACCGCCAGGGGGGCTGCCACCAGAGCTTTGAAGTCGGCTGTGCCCAAGTTTTCTCCTTCTCTTCCTTCCCTTTGGTTTTAATTTTTTTGGTTTTTGTTCATGTATGTCGGTGGTTATTTTCTCCCTTGGTGTATTTTCCTTTTGATTTCCTTTATTTTTGAAGTCTGTTTCCCTTTGAAAATCCCAGCTTGTCTGGCTGGTATGAAGAGAAAGTGATCGTGGCTTTGTCCTTGTTGGACCCAAGGGAGAGCAGCGCCCTAAGGTGAGGTGTGGAGAGGCCAGGGCCTCCCTCAGTGAGTCAGGCCCAAGGATACAGAATATCAGGCTCCACACATATAACAACCTCCTGCCACCAGGAGGTCCTTCTGCAGGGCTTCCATCTGCCCCAACCTTGGAGAGCTCCTGTGTCCTTCCAAAAATGTAGGCAGTTCAATATACAGGATTTATTATTATTCAGATACGATGGGACTAATAAACCCGTAAACAAGTGCCGATGGAAAAACATTTTGTTATGCTCACATGTCCCAAGAGCAGACGCACATGAAACCCCGGGGGGGCGGGGGCACACGGGGAAGCACCGGGCAGTCACCAGGCAGGGGGATGGGGCAGGGCAGACAGGCACACAACTGGCGAGTCTGAATGACTGCAGTGGGCCCGGGGACACAGGCCCTGTTCCTAGTCGCCTGGTGCCTGGCCCTGGGGTATTAGGATGTGTGGGTAGTGGCCTGGAGTGTGAGACCCTGACATGGGGGGTGTTTGGGGGTGTGGGCTCTGGAACAGTTGGTTTGTATATGAAACGCATGCCTTGTAGCCTGTTCGGATGGTTTGCTGTCTCTAGGATTTAGCTAGCCTGGAGGGGCAGTCTCTGTCAGTCAGCAAGGCCCAAGGCCCAAAGCATCAAAAATACAGAATAAAAAGACAAGATGAATCCGGTCCTGGCCAGCTGGTACTTGCCTTGGAGTCAAGAGCCACTAGATAGCATTTGACCCCTCATTCTTTCTCCTGCAGACCAGCACAAGGTCCCTCAGCATCATGAATAACCTATTACCTTAATTAAACCAAGTCAGCAACCCTCCAAACCGACCGGAGGAGAAGAGGATGAGGAAAGGGGCCCAGGTGGAAAGCCAGAGGAGCCCATCCTTGCATGGGCTGGAGGCAACAAGAGATGGACAGAAAAGCCAGGATTTAGGTGACTGAGGGAAAAACAATAGCAGGAACAAAGTGGAAGGTTGGAGCGGTGAGGTGTTTCAGGTGGCAGGTTCCCCACATCGGTCCCTTCCAATCCATACCATTTACCCAGCCCACCAGGCCAGCCCTGGCCGACAGTCAGGGTGAGATGGGAAGGAAGAAACAGGAGTAAGAACCTTTGTATGAAAAACTCCAAAGTGCTTGGAAATGAATAGGACTAATTCCCACAAATGTCATAGTGACTGAATATATATTTCCTTCCAGAAGAACTTTCATTTAGAAAGAAGACACACAGAAAAGAGAGAGATTATTAAGAAAAATTCAATCCCTACCACTGCAATATTTTCCAGTCCCAAGCATTGCTCTTTCAAAAAATTAAAAAAAAAAAATCAGTTGATTACATAATACTGGGAAACTGCTGCATTTTTTCTTTCTTGGAGGTTCACCAATTAATATCAGGACCTTAACTGCTCAGAGAAGACTCGGGGTAAGAGAAACCTGTTTAACTTTGTTCAACTCAATGTTTTCCAAAACTATCACCATCTCAAGCTCTATAACTTGAACTAGAGCCATGTGTCTGTAACGGTGAGATATTAGGTACCTTCAAGTAAACAAGGAAGACCCTCTCCGTCTGGGTACTGCCCCCACCCCGCAAACACAAATTCATTGACCAGGCAGAGCTACTACTGCATAGATTCTAATCCAGGAGAGTCCAGGTCAGCGATAAGAGAGTCAAATCTGGTGAAGGTGGCATGGAACATTAGGGAGGTTCTGACTGTTGTGGCTGGGGGTAAAACTTGAAGTCCAAGGACAGCAGCTGGACACTGGGGCCAGATGGGACATAGGACGTAAGGCCAAGACCATGAGATAAACATCTCACAGTCTGAGGGGGGTTTCTTGGGCCAGTCCCATGGGCAACATCCCTGGCTATGGGTGCCTTAAAAACACCACATGGCCTTGAAGAGCTGTGCCTCCCAAGGCAGACCACAAAGCCAGCCCGTAGGTGACCACGTGTTTGGGAAGGCGCCCCCAGTCACCTAGAACAGGAATAAGGAACCAAGCAGTGACTGCGTAAACACCACTGTCCATAAGTAAAGGGCTACTGTGCTAATTCCAATCACACAGAAAACTAAGCTCCCAGACAGCAGGGAGCTGGCTTGGTTGTGTGGGTAAGAGTCACGCTGTCAGTCAGTGACGAATGTCCTGGGTGAAATGACCCTGTGCACCCATTCTCCCTCCCAGATTTGCAAGGGGGGGCGGGATTCTCTAACTGGCTGGTGAAAATCAGATTGTAGCTGAGGCAGAACTGGGGAGGCACGGACCTGTCAGGATGAGGGAACGAGGCATCCTGTGCCCTCAGAGTAATCACTGTCCCAGAGAAAGGGGATGAACAGGTTCCACAAATTTTCCGATAATAGGCACTAACACATATTGAAAGCTCACTCTGCGACAAGCACCACTGGCCTAAGCACTTTACCCGGATTATCTCATTTAATCCTCACAGCAGCTTCTCAAAGCTGGAGAAAGTTAAGTAATTTGCCCCAGGTCAGGGTAGCTTTAAGGGCCAGCACCTGCCTGTGGCTCTGGCAGTCAATCTCCAAAGCCCACGTCCAAACAACGGGCTGTTTCTGCCCCCTTGTCAGGCCCACTGATGTCCTCTTTACCTTCCCCATGAACCACCCTCTCCCCAGGACAGGAGCCCATCTATCTCTGTGCACAGCTTTGCCCCTACACCAGCACTTCCCAATGGGTCTCACAGCTTGTGGGCTATAAATAGGCTGAGATGTGATGCCCCAGCCTGAGGAACGGTAAGACTGGACCTGAGGCAGCCACACACCTGGAGCTGGGGGTCCTGGGTGACGGCTATTAAGTTGCGGTCTCCGGGCTCCAAACCACCCTGTGTCCTCTGCTCTGGGAGGCTGCTGTGGGTGGCTGCAACTTGCTTCTCCTTTGACAGACCACTCCCCGGGAAGGAGAGGGAGGGAATGCGAGAGAGGCTAGAAGGCAGGAGCAGGGAGAGAGGACTTGCTCCTGACTGTGTGCTGGATGACCGGTCAGCAGTGACCTAGCACTGGCTCCTCACCTCCCACGCAGAGTGAGTTCGGTTTCCAGCTTTGGTGTACTTCCCAGAGCACGTTTTACCACCCCGACCCCACCCCGCCCTGAAGGGCCAGGTGGTGCAGCCAGGTGGTGCCCTGCCCAGAAATGGATTCCCAGCACCCTGGGTTCCTTCCTCCAAGCCTCTGGGCTACCAGCAGGTGTAGATCAGCAGCCATTCTCAGAGGACTGGTCCCAGCTTTTTGGACCCTCTTCCAAGCCCCGGGTCTGATAATCCCAACTCCTCTTTTCCCCCAGCTTCGAGGAGGCAGAGCCAATTACTCCATCTGGATGCCTTCTCAGTTCTAAGGCCTGTTCAACCAGTTAGTCCCCAGATCCAGCTCTGTCACAGCAGCCAGAACCATTCCTGGTTTCCTGAACTGGCCCCTATTAACACTGCCGGTTATCGGAGCGTGCCCCACCCACATCATTTTCCCTGTGCGCCACGACAAGGAGAAGGTTTTGGAAGCACTGCCCCAGCACAGGCCCAGGAAAAGCGGTCAATAGACAGTGTGGAGTTCATTCACTGATATGCACACCCAAGAAAGCAATTCCAAAATCAGAGCCGAGAGGGGTGCTTGTGAGTATTTAATTGTCTGAGACTGGCATCCTCCTGGGACTGGGCATGTAGACCAAGGTGACTGTTGTCATGAACTCCGAGTCCCCAGGCATTCTCAGATGGCAGGAGTTGTCGCCTCTTTCCTGCTCCAAAATTAAACTATTATGATACAGGAAGATGGAAGTTAACACTTCTTTAAATATTCAAGGCAGAATGTGGGTCTGCAGTATTTGGTGTATCTCCGCCTATTAGTCCGTCGTCCAGTATTTATCAGGTCTGTGCGGCCCCAGGAAGACGTGCACCTGCAGATGACCGTGGACACTAACCCCCAGACGCTCACGCGGCTCCTCGGCAGCCGCTGGGCTTTGGGGGGACGGCTCCATAGACACTTTCACAATTTCCCATTGTTGTCAGGCTATTTTTGTCCTTCCCACATGAATCAGAATGTGATGTGCTGTCTCACTGTTAAAAAATCCTTATTCTGGCAAAACCATTATAATTTATTTGATATCTGCCAATGATCTTTATGGCTTGTTCCTCCACCTCAAAGAGAATTTAAAGAATAAATACCTTCTGCTGTATGGATGCAGGTAAACAACATCCGTTCCTGGAGAACTGACAAAACCAGTAACTTGGAAAACCAGGCCAGCTGCTCTCCCGTGACCCACACTCCTTCTGGGAGGGAGGCGCTGGCATGCTCTCAGGACTGCGTGTGGGCCAGAATTGGTTGCTTCTGCACAGCAAACCTGGAGACCAGCATTCCAGATGGCCTGATTAGAAATTAATCATTTGGGGTAAAATGTGCCCTAAGTAAAAGCAACATAATAATCCTTAGCAATTCTCCAGTGTTGCTCCAAGTTCTCTGCTCATATTCATCCCTTGTAATGGGCTGCGCTGTGTCCTCCTAAAATATGTGTGTTGAAGCTCTGACACCCAGTACCTCTGGATGTAATTATTTGGAGATGGGGTTTTTGAACAGAGACTTGACCTGGAGTGGTGAGCACATAATACAGTGTACGTATGATGTGTTGTAGAATTGTGTACCTGAGACCTGTATGTAATTTTATTAACCAGCACCACCCCAATAAATTCAACAAAAAGAGAAAAAAGAAGAAAATATATTAAACTGAGGTCTTTAGGGTATGCTCTAATCCAATCCGATTGATGTCTCTATAAGAAATTAGGAGATAAAAAGATAGAAGGGGAGCAGACTGTGTACACAGAGAGACAGCCGTGTGCCCATAGTGAAGGGGGTGGCCATCAGCAAGCTGAGGAGAGAGGTCTTAATAAACAAAAAATCATGCCCATGCACTGGTCTCCAGTAGATAAATTTATGCTGTTTAAACCACTCAGTCTGTGGTACTTTGTTGTAGCAGCCCTAGCAGATTTATATACCCATGCACTTTCTTTTTTTAAAATATTATTTACTTATTTTTAGAGAGGGAAAGGGAAAGAGAGAGAGAGACATCAATGTGTGGTTGCCTCTTGTGCATCCCCCGCTGGTGACCTGGCCTGCAACCCAGGCATGTGCCTTGACTGGGAATCGAACCAGTGACCATTTGTTTCACAGGCCAGCATTTAATCTACTGAGCCACATGAGCCAGGACTACCACAAACTTTCAAAAGACTCCCTAACATGAAGGAGAGTTTACTCAGCTACAAACCTTTTCCCCATTTTCTCCTATTTCCCAGTCATGAAAAGTGGAGGCAGGAGATGACTGGTGGACTTTGCTGGGTCTCCCAAGTCTCTCAATTCACCCCTCTGTGAACGGGATCCAGCCCAACCTTCTCCCTGGGTTGCTGGCCACAGCTCTGTTTTCCTGCCCAAGTGACTGGGTAGGAAAACCAGCATTAAACAGCTATTTTCAAAGAACAATCACTCAAGATTGTCCATTATTAATGTGAAATGGAGCTCACAAAGAAAATTTAAAATACCCATATATTTCAAAACCCAGTATTAGACATTGATGTCAACATGTTCAAACACTTCTGACTTCATCAGCCCCTGCTGTCTGCCTTTGAGAAAAATCCTACATTGTTAAGAATTAATCTAACTCTTCATAAAACGTCTTGGAGGTTGGAAAAGCCCAAACTTCTCTTTGATAGAAACATTCTAAAGTTTATATGTCTTCGGGGAGAAGGAGAATTTCTATATCCTTATTTTTTAATTGCAAATGTTAAATTAACATTTTATAAGATGGATCTGATGTGAGATGCCTGGTAGGACCTTTCAAAGACCCTCTGTTTGAAAGTGAGGACGATGCCCTTCCCTCAGTAAGCCAACTAGGACCCACTATATATACATTATCTTATAATTATAGCGCTAGAAGGGAACCCACAGATCATCTAGTCTTGCAGTTTTCTTTATCGTTTTTAAAATCAGCAGGCCTCTCTTTTCAAAAACAATGTTTTCCCAGAAATGTGGTGTGTAGAAGAGCTAACAGCTGGAGCTTCTCTGGTTGCAGAGAGCATGTCGGATCTTGAATCCCTGCCCACTCATCCTCCTTCTTGCCCTTTGATTCTCCCGGGACCCTAGGACTCCAAGGAAAACAGTACGAAACCACCACAGAACGACTCCAATCTTTTCATTTCACAGACTTGGAAACTGAGGCCCAGACAGAGAACACCGCCATGGCCAAGGCTGAGCATGTGAGATGGCACAGGCAGATCCAGAGCCCAGGTCTCCCGATTCCTCGTCCGTGAATGTGGCTGGCCTTACACTGCGTTGGTCATCCTGATTTTGCTTTTCTCTTCCACAAACTGGGTCCCAGAACGGATTTAATGCATTGACCACCTGCAGCTTTCACTGCCAGGAATGCAACTGCGTGGCAAGACATCAGTCACATTAAGCAAATCCAAGTGCCCAAAATTTATAGACAGATTTCCAGACACTAGGCCCCAACCTCTGAGGTCAAGGTTTTTGCCTGATGAAATATGCCTACACTCTTACTCGGTGGCTCTCCAACCTCAGTGTGCCTTTAGAATTACCACCGGCAGGGGGCAGGGGGTGGTGCGGGTTGGGGGGAGGCATGTTCAAAATACAAAAGCCAGAAATGTTGTTTTAGTAGGTTTAGGGTACGTCCCCAGAATCTGTATTCTAACAAAGATCACAACCGGCTCTGATGAAGTGGTCCCCAGGCCCTGCTTTGGGATAACATGGCCTTGGTTGTTTTTGCCTTTAAGCCTTCCTCGAATGACTAAAGTTGCTGTCATTTTAGGAACCACATTCGTAAACAAACTCGTAAACAAACTTTCAGTCTGACAAGAGCATCATTCCTCCTTCTAGAGATTCTGAGCATTGCACCCAGGAGGTAACTTGCGCTCACAATGGCATCTGCAGTAACTAGACCGATCACTTCAGGTGGTCCCAGTGGGAGAAGCGATGTGCACGGGCGTAAGGAACAAAACTCTGTCTTCCTGCAAATGGTTTCCATAGAAAATTAAACAAGCAATGAAAACACACAAAAAGGTATTGTGTGGAACAACAACCACAAAAACGGCCTCTGAAGGGAGAGCTCACCTAAATTTGGAAGTAGTGCCAGCTTCCGAAGGCCTTGCGCTCAAATATCACAGTGTGCTCTCTGTCCAGGCAGCTGGCAAGCCAGGCAAAGATGAGATCAAATCTTACACTGAGAAATCTCTGTGTTGAGCCGCGCCAAAACCAGATGTTTTCACTGGTAATTATTATTATGATAATTCATTTAACTAGGAATAAAATAGGGCATGATTGTTTACTGCTGCCTGCTTCCCCAGACATGTGGAGAAACGAGAAGAAAATTCTCAGAGGTTTTACTCTTGGCTAAATGGAATAATTTTCTCAATTAACCAGGAATAAACATAGCAACAAGATAATTTGCCTTTACATTATACAATAGTTGTAAATAGACTTCTTACACCTCCTTGCATGGGAAAATCAAGGTGGAGACAGGCTGCCCGGGAATGGAAAACATCTTGAGTTTGGTTTCCATCTGAAAAGGCACAGTCCTTAGAAACCGATTCACGTTGTCAGCCTTGGCATGAGGCTTCCAAATGCTATTCTTGGTTCCTCTCCTCAGCACTGAACCTGGTCCAAGGCTGAGAGATGGTGGGCTCCACCGAGCCAGCTGAAAGGTGCCTCTGAGCACTCCCTGGGAAAGCTCGCGGGGACGCAGCAGAGAGCGGACTGCCTGTTCGAGAGGAGCTGGGTAGAGGGCTGGGAGGTTAGGGGCTCCGCAGCGGAAACTAGGACTTGGTGGTGGTTGGGGAATGTTTTCGCGACCGTGGCCAAGCACACCATCGGCCAGGAGTGACTTCAGTGGCTGCTGCCTCTGGCTGAAGGAGCCCAGGAGAAGGGCACAGCAGCATCCGACACCCTCACGCACATCTCCAAGGAAAAGCTATTTGTAACTGTCATATTTCCACAAAACCGACCAGGAGTTATGCAGCGTGAGGCAGGTTGTAAAGGACACGCCACAGCCATGCTTCTTCAAAGGAGGGCAGAAGCCAATTCTTTCCCCTTAAGGATGATTTTTAAAAAGAGAAACTGAACACTACTCTCCAAACAAAATTTCTTTTTATCATGATAAGTAAAATATTTTTCCCATTTGTAGTTACATTTCTTTGACACGCTGTCTCATTCTCTGCCACCACGGCCTCTTCTCTGACCTCAACCAGAATTTCTGGTAGAGGCTAAACAGGAGACATTAGCATCTCCAGGTTACAAGATGTGATGGCCATTTCCAGCATGAGATGACATTCCTGTTCAGGACCAAGGACAGTGGTCCACTTTCTGAGGCTGCCACCTCTCCCAGCCCCTTCCTCTCCCCATCCCCCACATTTTAGTCACATCACACCCCTAGTGGAGAAATGTAGACCATATGGTTCAGGTTAGAAACCTGAAGGTGCTTTCTCCACGCAAGTCCTTTTTAAAATCAGTCAACAAACACATCCAAGTTCAGGGTTAGGACCTAAAACGTTCTAAGTGTTTATTTACTACTTTCTTGGGTAAGTCTCTCTCTCCTACTAACTTAGTTTGGAAGATGGCAGTTGCAGATTTGGGGGTGTGGTGGCTGAGCCCCACAGCCACAGGGCTGCTGTGGGCTCCCCCTTGTTCCTTGTCCCACTGCGGAGCCAGCTCCCCCCTGCCTTAGTGTGTTTCTGAGACCATTATGACCTTTTACAGAGGCTCAGTCTGAGGCAGGAGAACCAACACACAGCCCCACTGGGCCCACCAATGTCTTGGAGTTTCAGATTCAATCCTCAAGAGCCCACAGTGGTAAGAAACGTGCTTCTTTTTGCACCTTTTGCAGTAAGGTTGGAGCACAGGCATCTCTGGGATAATGTGCTTTTTTGCACGATAGAACAGAAGGTACAGAGGATATAAATATCCTACAATTTTGTTAAATACCTTTATTTATAGAGATGAAAGTTGGGAAGCAGGATTAATTGCTGCAATATAAAGAAAGTAGAAATTAATTAAAAATGAACATTTTAGCATGTTATCAAAGGGCTGGGGCTCCCTTTGAAGGTGCCCTTCACAAACAGAAAGAGGTCACAGCATAGGGAGATTACTCTCTCCCTGATTTAGTCATAGTGTTTCCCCCCCCCTCTCTCTCTCTCACACACACACACACACACACACACCTCAGTATACTTAGGATACCGAGGTCAGGAGAGAAAGACAAAAAAATGGCAGATCTTAGCTAACCCCAGCTGACCACATCCATTTTCTCCATTTCAAGGGTAAAATGAAAGATGAATGCATTCAAGTGAATCTAGAACCATGTAAACCTGAACAAGGCATCTAGGGACTGGGGGTCATATTCTGGGTCTTGACCGGGTTAAACAAAGTCAACAGCAAATAGTCTCCACACAGCGGCTGGTTGGGAAGACTGACCCATATGGAGATGCAAAGGGAAGAGAGAAACAGTCCCAGCAGCGGGGGGAGCTACCCCAGCTGGCTGGGTGGAGCCTTGCACCTGAACCTGTCCAGGGTTACCACTGGAAAGCCTCATGGTGCACAACAGAGCATTTGTTATGCACCCTTGACACCCATGTTATAGCAATACATAAAGAAGAGCGAAGATAACAGGAAAGGAGCCAGACAGGGATAACTGTGTGCCAGGGTCTTTTCATTTTAATAAAGAAAACATTAATTTGAGTAACAAAGCTAAAGCCATTTCTATAGACAAAGCCTATATCTCATGGCTATTTGAATCATCAACAATAAAAACTGACGCATTATTTTTTACCACTGCAAAATTCTCCTCTGTGACACCTAATTGCTCTTAGACTTGCTTCTCTGTATTCACAGGCAACTTTATTCACTGCCCCCTTGAGTCTGTTCTACTGGATAAATAATTTACTCTCTTGGTTGAGAAACACTGACTTTCATGTTCCTCCCAAACAGAAAACATCCCTCACAGTTTTCTTCGCCCCGTCTCCCAAATCTTGCACGGATCCCACATTTCTCTCCCACGCTGGTCCTCCTCCCTGGAAAGATTGCCCTCCGGCTAAACAAGACACTACACAGTCTGCTTGGGGGAAGTTGTCAGTTCTTTCCTTACGAACTTGAGCAGGACTTTAGGAAAAGAGGGAGGGGAGTGGGGCCAGGAATGAATATTGCTCTGAGCTATGTGGATCTCAAGAGGGGGGCTGGCACCTGGCTTGTTTAAACCTCCACTTCTGCCCTTCGTATGGTCCATCTACTCTCGCCAATCAACCATACTAGACGGGGCTGGATTTCTAGCACTACAGCACTGGTATCTGGGCTGTCTTTCTGCATGATGAGCAGTCTTGCTACTGGTCTCCCCACCAAGGTACTTGGTACACAAGGTTAGCTGGATTTCAGTATTATCATGAACAACAGTGGTCTTCTGAAAATGGTTATGCAGGCTTCTCCGCCTAATGGATCTTGGTTAGCCACACAGAAGACACCAATTTCCTCCCCTAGGATTTGCTCTGAGTAACTTCTCTCAAGCCCTTTCCTTAGGAACCCATCTCCTAGGGATGGGTTGACTCAAACCCAATCACCCTTTTCCCTTCCAAAGGCAGATGTCCCAGTGGGTCACCCGGGCTCACTGAATGGGTTTATTTTACAGAGGGAAGCCTTAGTTTCAGAGAGCCAGTTGTTTTTTCTCAGAAATGCAAAGCTATTTTCAGCCACCCAAGAAGTGTTACAAATACATAGACGTGTGTGTGTGTGTGTGTGTGTGTGTGTGTGTGTGTACATAGTTTTAAAAGAGGGTCAGGAAAGGGCCTCTAACACCTCCCAATATATAACCCAGTGATACCGCTGAGAGGAGAACCACAGGGAAGCAAAAGTGATCTTCCCTTCAGATGGATGCTGACCCCTCTGACCCCTCATAACATCCATTTCCCTAAAGCCCCAGAATGCCCACGTGTGCCTTTGCTGACCATCCAGCCAGACCCTCTCTCCACCTCCAGCAAGCTCCCCTCACATGGAGACGGAGAGAGGTGGTGTCTTGGGAGAAATGATTTTCAGCAGCGTCCACTAGGCCCACAGAAGCTCCCCACTGGGTGGCAGTTCCTCCCAGTTTCAGGGGGAATCAAAATAAGGACCTGCAGACAGACTGGAATCCTGTGTGGCAGCTGTGGGGGCTGAGATGCACCAGCCTGTTATCCCAGCACCTCTGTGACGGTGAGGGTTAATTTATCACATGGAATCCAATCACTTCTTATAAAACCAGTACAGGTTTCATTTAGTTTGATGAGGCATATTGCAAGATTTCAAAAAATCAATTTTACGGGAAGCCATATTAAGCCCTGGGGACTGTAACACTACACGTACCTCACATAATTTTTGTTATTACTCAGAGGATCACTGGGGAAATTATATACAAAGGGTAATGGTTACCTTCATTGTCTTGGGCAGCTGCCATCTGCTCACCTCTGTAAAATAACAAATAAAAAGGGTCGGACTCCAAATTGGTACGTACCTAAGCTCTGCAGAGTCAGAGGTCTGATAAGGTTGGAAAGAAGTGCTTGGTTTTCCAAAGATGGTGACTGCTTCAGCATGGCACAGTGCTAACCACAGGCATCACGGATACCGCCTATTTTGACCAAAGCTGCGTTCCGATGGAGAGGGACTTCTCATTCCAGCTCTCCGGGTAGTGTTTGCAAAGGAAGCCACAATGGGCTCGGTGTTGCTTCCCACTCATCTGCCAGGTTAATGTGTCCAGAGAGGTACATTCCCTGCTAAGAAGCTTTCCCACTGTGGCTGAGGAACATTGCTACCTCTACTCATCCGGTCTCTTGGAGACTTTTGTATGCAAAGCAACAAACCAAGTTAGCTTTTTATGGGGCCCCCAACTGGAAGCTAGTGGCAGGGAGTGAGAGAGGCAGCCAACTTTGGCAATAGCCTCTTTCTCCAAAGGCCGACCAGACTGATAGCAGAGGGCATGGAGGCCGTGTGTCGGGGTGGGGGTGGGGGGTTTGCCAACCCTACTGGGTCCCATAGACACCAGAACTGCTCTAATTTCCCCTTAGTCCAGGACTGCCCTGTCCTGTATGGTAGCAATGACCCCCACGTGACTAAGCGAGTTTAGATGACTTAATGTTAAACATTCAGTTCCTCAGTTGCACTAGCCACACTTCAAAGGCTTAATAGCCATTTGTGCTCGGCTATTGCGACACAAGACATTTCCCCACTACAGAAAGTTCTGTGGGACATTGCTGGGGAGCCTGAGTCAGTTCTGGGGTCTCAGTGGCTCTTACGTGGGCCTGAGAGTTTAGCTGCAGCTGAAGTCACTGCCCATCGACCCCAGGCATGCTTATTTCCCAGGTCCTCTCTCACCAGCATCAGTGGGGCCCCTGCACAATCTCGTTATTGTCTTTAGGTCAGAGAAACTCTCTTCCATCAGACCAGAAACAGCCTCAGGAAAAAATCAGAACTGGTTTTGGAAATTAAGAAATGGGGATGAAAAACATAAGCTGTAGAACAAAGCTGATATCTTGGAATATGGAAAAAGAAAAAAGGTTTTCATCAGCTGAATGTATGGCCTGTACCTGGAACAAATTTCCACACCATTATGAGAGAAATTGTACTCCCTCTGAATTCTTGTGTTGAAGTCCTAACCCCCAGTATCTCAGAATGTGACTCTATCGGGAGCCTGAATCTCTAAAGAGGTAATTAAAGTAAAGTGAGGCCAGTAGGGTGAACGCTGGTCCAATATACTGGTGTCCTAAGAAGAGAAGACCAGAGCACAGGCACACACAGAGGGAAGCAGACACAGAGAGATGGCAGCCAACTGTAAGCCAACAAGTGAACCTCAGAAGAAGCCAACCATGATGACACCTTGGTCTTAGACTTCTGGTCTCCAAAACTGTGAGAAGACACATTTATGGTGTTCAAACCACTCGATTCGCAGAATTTTGTTAATAAACAAATATAACCACTGGAAGATTTTTCAGAGAGCAAACCAGACCATCCAGACTTCTTCTCCAGTTGAGCTGGAGAGTTTCTGAGGGTACATCGCCCATCCTCACTGACTTTTGCCTCAAGCATAACAAAGCAGCTGTTTGCACAGAGGATTACTGTTCTGTGCCTTTGTCTGTAGGGAAATTCAGGCTTTGATGCCACTCACAGAGCCAGTGGGGCAGCTGGAACATCAGGAAGTGACAGACAAATTACCCACGAGAAAGGGCAGAACATTTCAGAGGAGTGTTTAAAAACTCATTTTGCCTCCACCGATATGATGCTGTGACATCCATTACCAATTTTTATATGTCAACTCTAAATTAGATCTGCATGTTTGTTTATGCACATTGAGTAGAGCTGTATAATACATAACACATAGAGTTAGCAGCTGTTCGTAGCCTTTGCTCTTCAAGGTGTTTAAATAAAAATTAATTAATGCTACATGCTACCTACCATATGTTCAACGTAACATGCAAAAACCCACAGGGAAGGTGATGCAAACTTTCAAACAAGCGAAGTTCTAATGCTAATACTTTTTGTTTGCTAGAATTATTGGGGGAATCACTCAATAGTCAACTGCTGAATGGAGATTTGAGTTACCCAGTTAAGAAAAGGGGTTAATAGTCTCCGGTAGGTTATCTGTGTAGTGCAGCTTGTATCTGGACAGTAGTCTTTCCACCCCACCCCCGACCTCATCTGTGGGTTTGCTTTCCAAGGTTTCAGTTTCCCATAGTCAACCATGGTCTGAAACCATTAAATGGAAAATCCAGAAGTACACAGCGCACAAGTTTTAAATCACATGCCATTCTAAGCAGCACGGTGAAATCTGCATCGTTCCATCCCACCCAGGACATGAGTCATCCTTTTGTCCTGTGTCGCCATATTGTATCTGTCACACACCCTTAGTCACCAGTAGCCGTCTCAGTTACCAAACTGGCCCTCGAGGCACTGTGGTGGTGCATGTGTCCGAGTAACACTTATTTAACTTAATGGCCCCAAAGTGCAAGAGGAGTGATGCTGGGGGTTGGGATGTGCCAAAGAGAAGCCATATCGTGCTCCCTTTAAGCAAAAAGGTGAAAGTTCTCAACTTAATAAGGAAAGGAAAAAACATCACATGCTGAGGTTGCTAAGATCTATGGTGAGAACGAACCCTTTATCTGTGAAATTGTGAAGAAGCAGAAAAGAAATTTGTGCCAGTTTGCTGCTAGAGGGAGAGAGAGCACATTCATGTAACTTTTAGTATAGTATACAACTATAATTGTTCTATTTTACTATTAGTTAGTGTTGCTAACCTCTTACTGAGGTTAATTTATAAATTAAACGTCACTATAGGTAGACATGAATAGGAAAAAACATAGCGCATACAGGGTTCAGTACTGTCCACAGTTTCGGGCGTTAACTGGGAGGGGGTATCTTATAACACATCCCCCAGGAGTAAGGAGGCAGTGCCATAATAAACATTTCAATCTGAATCTTTTTTCCTTGTTTTTTTTTCTGGCCACACTGCAATCTTTTACTAAAAAAACAAAAAACAAACCTGTCTGCCATACCGAGGAAAAGCAGTATCATTAAAGAAACAGTTTAAAAGAAAACATTTGTGTGGGATTTTAGAATTCCAAAATGCTTTCATATAGACATTTTCCACTTGGTGCCCATCACACACCTTAAGGCGAGGTTATCCCTTCTATATTATAGGCTGGGAAACTAAGTGTCAGAAAGGCTGACCTCCAAAACTCTCACAGCTGGTCAGCAGGGAGCCAAGCAGAAATTTAAACTCGGGACTTCAGCCAGTCTCTTTCAGTGTCTCCAAATGCCCCGCCCCTTCCGCCACAGCACATCACGAACTACAGCCAACCCATCACAGAACAACATTCAAACGGTGCTTCTAGGGAAGCTGCTCCTCTGCCTTTCGGGGCAGCTGTTGATAGCGGTGCTTCTCCTGCATGAGATGGTAGCAAAGACAAATGGGTAAGCCCAGGGGGACACACAGGGCAAGACCCAACAGTGTCTCTGCAGAATCCAGAGCCCCGACGGAGAGCTGGGAACCCAAGTACCTGTGGGTAAGGAGGAAACGGTGCTCCAGTCTTTCCCTTCCCTTTGTGTCCTGGAAGGAAGTCCCCATCACCTAAAGTCTGCCTAAGTCTCTGCTTGGCAACCTTAAATAACCCACCTGATGGAGAATGGCTCTCATCTCACAGTTAGGGCCCAGGGTCCAAGGTAGAAATGAGGGACACATGAAAATAACATCATCCCTTCAAGAGGGACACTGACCCAAGAAACAAATTATTAAGTTACTGTTTCCCATGATTTATTTCCTGCTTCTTGCATCACTTCTTGCAACCAAATACTCTCTCCGAAAGACTCCTGTGGAAAGTAGCTAAAAACTGTCAGAACAGATAAAACAGAGATTATGGCTTTCTTTAAGGTCTGCTGCCTGATTTCCCGTAGGGCCCCTGCTGTGGGCAGTGGGCACGTGCCTGGGAGTTGGGCATGTGTTAATTTGCATGATTGTGTTAACTAACCATCAGCCACTCCGTCCCAGCCCCGGCATAACCTAAATTAATTAAACAGGAGCAGGTGGTTTAATTTGTACACTATCCATATTTGCTACTAAACAAGAAATTGGGGTTTAGCTAGAACTTTTCTCTTGAGGATAGAGCCAAGGATCTCTGCGGAGGATGTGGCCTGGGGAAATTCGCACTATGTGTTTCTCTCATCCTAGACACCAACTCTGACCCTATCCTTCCAGCTTTTCATATTGAGAAAAATCTGGTAGGAGTTCATCTCTAGCTTCCCCACATCCCTATTCCTCAGAATCAGTCCTGACTGTAGAGGTGAATGGCTCTGTCTACCTATGTTAAAGTTCAAGTCCACATTTGTGTGACTTGAAGGACTCTGAGAGTTCCACCTGCCACATATGTCCCAGATTGCTAGGGCTGCCTTCCTCTTACCTGGCTGGAAATTCTCCTGCCAAACCTGCTAACTGGGTTAGAGCTTTGAAGACCCCTGGGATACCGACCCTCTTGGTTGGTAAGGGATTTTCTCTTCACCTCTCTTTAGCTGCAAGGACTTTGGCGAAATTCGAGGTGGGAGCTCATGGGCAGGCACCTTAACACGATCATCAAGGTCTTAGGATCTTAGGGTTTCGGAGTGCAATTTTTGAGTGCATGAAAGTTCTGGTTGATTGGTTCAGGCTAATCAAACTCATGAGACTGCCTGACAGCTGCTGAGTAAATTTTTTTTGAAAGCAGAAAGTATTTTTCAAAAACGAGATTACTAACTCAAGGCAGGGTCACAGAGCAGGGCATGGGAAGGTCTTTAATGTTAGTATCATTAGTCTCTAATGAGCCACTGCCCCAATGAGCAGCACCCACCAATGGGCCTGAGGACCCTGGGAGTCACTCAGGGCACTTGCCCCTCTGGGCAGGGCCAGTGGCAAACAGGAACTCTTCAACCCATGCTCCATCTGGGTCTCGTTACTACCCCAGGCAGAGAAGCTACTCATCCCTACCATTAATGTAGCATTGGATCCATGATTACTATTTATCTCAGATCCATTGCATTAAGTAAGCATCTTAGCAATGCATCTGGGGGCCTCTGCGGGCTTATCTGCAGTGCTCCTCCAATCAGTCTGCTGGCAGATGGCCAGTCTCTCCACCGGATGGTAGGTCTGTGGGGCTGCGATTTCAGATGTTGGCATTTTCCAACCCTATCCCCACTCCATTCTCTTTGGGGCATAGTACTGAAACAACAGCAGAGTCTAAAAAGATCAACAGGAAAGAAAACAACACTTGGAGACATTCTGCTTGGGCTCCAGGCAGGTCAATCTGACTTCTCGTTCCGGTTTGGAAATGGGACCTAGAGTCTCTCATGGGTCAGGGCTGGGTCTTTTCACTGACAGGTCCTGCAAAGCTACAGCTGAGGTGGTCCTTCCCCTTCAGCAGAGAGAAGAGCACAAAGCAGGCATGCAGAGATGAACAAGCAAGAAAACCTGCACACAGCTTACACACAAGCCTTCCCCCACCCTCCCCCACTGGTGCAATTCCCTGAACAGCCCCCAGGGGAGGGGAGGGAATGGGCATGTCACTTCTTTTGCAGGTATTTCTGTTCTGGTTTCAGGGCCGTGCGAGGCCCCGTGCTACCTGCTCTTGGAAACTATGAAATTACCTATCCACTTATTTCCCTCTTTTCTCAAACTAGTTTTGGTTGATTTCATTTTCCTGCAGCCAAAGGTTCTTCATCAGGACACCTTGGAATTGCTCTAGGGCTCACCTGAAGTGGATCAGGAAGGCATCACGCTGGTTAGATGGCACCAAATAAGCAGAAGATCCCAATAAGGGGGTTTACGAGAAAATAAAGTCATCCAAGGCCCAGGTAGGATTGGGAGCCAGAGAGAACTGATCTGGAGTGAGGGAGCCCATTGGAGGGGACGGAGTGAAGTTCAGAAACAACACTCAGTGAACCTTTACGTCATTCATAACACAGCTGGATACCAGGCAGGTCCACAGGAAATGAGGGTCATTGAGGGGGTCGAAACTCCACCGAGGTCACATTTCCTGTGGAACCACTCAGCTCTCCACCCGACCACCCCTGTGTACATCGCTGAAAGGGAGGTTCGAGCTTCCAAGGTTTCGCCACTCCCATCTTGAACTTGAGCCAGAGGGACTCCTCCCGCTCCCCAGCCATCCTTCTCTGTAAATGCCATCTGTTTTCCAAAAGTCTATGCGGATCGAGGGGATTCTGGCCCCACCATAGCTCTGGGAAAAACTCAATGTTCATTCTTCTCAGCCCCCGTGCCTGCTCGTGGTGATTTTAATGCTGTGTTTTGAAACTGCTGCGATGTTTTAATAATACAACATTCTTTCTGGTGTTGTTGAAACATCACATCATTCAATGGATCCAATTGCAATGCATTTTCCTCTGCCCTTGTGGTGCATTATTACTGTGTGCTCTTCACAGAATTATAATTTAGGGAGCAATTTTCTGGCAAACCATCGAAGGTGTCGCATTACAAATGTGAGGCAATGTGCCACTCTGCCCACAGAGCCGTATGACAAGGTTGCGAGCCTTTATTCCAGGCAAACACTGCTCTAGCGCAGCGATCCCGGGGGGACTCCTGCCCCTACCTTGCACGCCTCCGGGTCCCACTTACATAATCACTGTCTGGGGCACAAGGTGCACGGCTGAGCACAGAGCCCCGCTGACTGACAGGAGTACACTCTCCTGAGACTGCTTTGTCTTTAGAGTTGGCGCTCTCCTTGACAAGGTCAAGTTTGCCACTGCAGCTGGATTTGGCTGTCTCTAACACAGAACTCAGGCCATGGTGGTTAAAAAGATGGCCTCGGACCCACAGCTGGGGTTCGTGTTTATGTTTTCACATTGAAGTTTTAAAGCCATTTGTCAATGGCCGTCCAAATTGAACACTCAGGAGCGTTCACACGAAAATCGGTATTCCCAGGTTTTCTCCGCAACTGGTGTGACGCGAAGTCGAGATGGTTCACTTTAGAGGGGTCAGGTCCTCTTCGGCCCGCAAAAACCCCACCACCCCCTATTCCAAACTCTGGGCGCTCCGCTGGGTGGTTGGGACAGTATCTTTAGGCGCCAGAGAGGTCAACCCTGCTTCCATAGCTACGGGATGGGGGGACAGGCAGAATTTTCAGATGTCCCCTTCCAAAGACAAATGCCACATGATTTTACTTATATGTGGACTCTAATGAACAGAGCAGACTGACAGTGGGGGGGGGCAGCAAGGAGGGGGTTCGGGGGTTGAGATGGGCGCAGGGACTGAGAAGCACAGCTGGGAAGTTACGGGACAGCCCGGGGGAGACACTCAGTGTCAGGATAGCTACAGTGGGGTCAGGTGGGAGCCTGAAACACAAGGGGGACACTCTGTAAGGGGCGTGATTTTCTAACCACTGTGCTGTACCTCTGAAATAATAGAGGAGAGTATTAAATGTATACTGTAATTGAAAATAAAAATAATAAAAAGATCCCCCTTCCCCCAAAGTTCCCGCTAGCACGTGCCTACAGCCCTCCCCTGTGTAATGGCACATCCCTCTCTGACTTATGCAAAGGGATTTTGTGGGCACAATTAAGGTCAATAATCCCTTATCTTTGAGGTTATAAAATATAGCAAATATTCTGGGTGAGCCTGAGCCAACCAGGTGAGCTCTTGCAGAGAGACCAGAAGCCTCAGCTGCAGACGCTCTGCTACTGCCCTTGAAGAAGCAGGCTGCTGTGGTATGAAAGGGCCACGAGGCCAACACCCCAGGGCAGCCTCGGGAGGAGTGACGGCCATCAAGAAAACAGGGATCCCAGTCCTGCAACTGCAAAGGTCTGACTACTGCCAACAACCTAAATGGATTGAGCCGAGGCCCCCGAGGCTCAGAGAAAGAAGGTTGCAGCCCAGCTGTCCTTTGACTTCAGCTGGTGAGACCCCGAGCAGAGGATGCGGCTGATCTGTCCTGCACTTCCGGCCCACAAACAGTGCGCGATAATAGATCTGTGTTGCTGCAAACCACTGACTTTGCGGCAATTGGTTATTTGGCGATAGAAACCAAATGCAATCGCTCATCTCTTGGATCACCTGCTTTCACACCTTTACTCTTCCCCCTAGCCAAACCAGAATCCTGTGGACTGCTTTCACCCCCAACCGGGGACGCATAGGGAGTGCTCTGCCATCTTTAAAGGAAGGCGGAGGAGTTGCAAATGTCTGGAAAAAAAAATGCCTGAAGGAAAGCAGCTGGATCTAAGGCAGAATCATGGAACATCAACCCTGCAAAACACTCTTCGCCATCACCTTGTCTGGCCTCTACTCCCATGGCAGATGAGGAAACCGACGCCCAGAGAAACTAAAAGACTTCTCCAAGTCCCCACGCCTTGATGAGTTATACCTTTCCTATCATTTGCATAAACCCTAAGATTTTTTTACTTATAGGAAGAACTCCCGAATCTGATGGTGGGTAACTATGGAAAGACCTGATGAGGTTAGTTAAAGAACACCACGTTTTGCTCGAGGAGTCAATATGTAAACCCTTGACAGTGCATTAAGTCCAATAGTTATTAATAACCACGTATTAACAGGCATCTATTTCCCAAGCATTGTCAGGAACAGCTGAGAAAGCAAAGAAGTCGGATGTGCGGTCAGGGCCTAGCCTTCTGCATGAGAAAGCCCCAGCTCCCAATTTCAGCAACACAAGGGCTGAACGGCAACTCAGAACAAGCAACATGCATTTGATGTTTGTTTCCTCCTGACCGCTCTGCTGACGGCTGGGCCCTTGCCTGTGCCCCCGCTCCCACACCCCCTCAGCCCACTTCGGTGCCTGACAACCAAACACGTGCTCCTAATCCATGGCTCTGCCACTGTGTTTTCAAATATAGGCTACAACTCAGTAACGGTCATGAAGTAGGTTGGGGCCAGAGGTCTGAGAGGCACAGACCCAGCCAAGGGCAAGATGTGGGCGGTGCTAGAGAGCAGGTGGCGACAAGCCCATGCGGAAACTCTGTAGACGTCTGTGGCCAGTGTAGGGAACTGGGAAGGGGGCACCACGCCTGGAACATTAGAGGTGAAAGGGGTTGTCTCTCGGCCACCACCTCCTGCTTTGGTTTACCTTCAAACTGTTCAGCCCTCTGTTTAAGAAAACACTATTTCATTTTGCTCCCTGGTTTCAGGCAGAGTCACACCCTAAACAACAGCGACAGCTGCCTCCTCTATTATTAAACATCTCTAAGGATAGAGACTCTGAGTCCCCCTAGGCCAGCACTTCTGTCTGCCCCACCCTGGCACACCAGCTGTCCTCCCGGTCCCCACTCCCGTCATGGCTCCACTGTTTCCTGACCTACCATCTCCAGCCAGCGGTAACTGATAACCAACCGTAATTCTCTTCAACTCTGTCCCGAGGTCCATACAATTGGCCCTAGGCTCCACCTGGGCCAGTTCTGTCCTTGGATGACTCTGGTGTCTGCCCTTCTGCTCCGTGGCTGTCATGGATCACAGGTTACCATGGCCACCTCAGGTGGGGCCAGTCCCCATGCCTTTCCAGCATCATTCTCTCACTATTCCTTCCTGAGAATAGACCCCACCCTCTGGAGTCTGAGCTGGCCATGCAGCTTTTCAACTTGCATCTCTATTTCTCTATCTTTTACATAGCTTTGTGACTCAGGCTGCACCTGTGGCGTATGAGTGGAGGTGATGTGTCCAATCCCAAGTCATATTGAACTAAAGCCAAGCCCCAAGCCTCATGCCCTGGATTGCCTCCTCCCTTATCCCCCTTACTGGGCAGCAAAGATTTTAACTTCAGTCATAGCTGATAGGCTTAAGTCATTAATGCATGTAGAAAGCTGTTATTCCAGGAACGAGAATGCATGACCAGAGGACTCTAGGAGGTCGATGAGCAATTCAACCTTGTGCCCCAGGGGTCTGCAAGCCATAGAGATGGCATCTGAGCCATTGCGTTCCAGGGAGGGTCGAGGATAAAGAATTGTTGAAGAGCAGATAAAGAAGGACCAGGAAAATTGCCACAGGACTGCAACTCTTATCCCATTAACCTTTTTATCCAAACCCCTTACTTACCCTTCTTCTCCTTATAAAAAGGTTGGCTTGAGATGAGATGTTAAATCAGATTTTAGGGTTCATCACCCTCTATCCTCTCAGATGGCTGGCATCTGAACAAAGTGCCCATAAACATTCAACCTGTGTCTCTACTCATGAGTTCTGGTAGTGACAGGCAGCGCTTTTCCAGTTTCAAAGTTACATGTTCAGCACAGCCGAGCTGACTGGTCACAACACAAAACTGCAACTGATGCACCTAACTTTGGACTATTATTGCAAAGAGAAATAAATGCCTATTTGTTTTTTAGGTATAATTAACACCCCTAAAATGCATGAATCTTAGGAGCTCCTTTCACTGAGTTTTGATAGTTGTATGTTCCTATGTAGCCATTACACCAAATGAGATATAGAATACTACATGTATGTTATTTAAGCCACTGTATCCTGGGGTCTCTTTCTTACGTTAGCTAACCTGCAGCCTAACACAGCTCGTAAGTGGTCTCTCTGCCTCCAGTCCTCTGATGTTTCTTCAGGTAGAGCTTCCTTCCCAGCCAAGTTAGCTATTTTGCATTCCTATTCAAAAGTCCGGAGACTTCCTCATTGCCAGTCTCACTAAAATCTTCCTCCCCCCCCAATCTTTAACAGGCTCGTCCCTTTATATTCTTTGCTAGGAACTGTCCTTTCTTAAGTCAGATGGGATGGTTTCCAACCTGAGCCCACCCACAGTCAGATTTTGACAGAGTTCCGGGAGGTCCTTGATCAATTGTTCTGTGTGGTCCCGAAGCCCCCTTGACACCACACATTTCAATTCTCTCTTGGGACAAGACAGAGGGTGACAGAAATGACTGATCAGAGTGTTTAACTGTCGTTCTGAAGTCACGCCACAGTTCATGTGCACTTTTCTCTGAAGGCTAACTTTTATTTTGCTGCAGTGAGCGGTATATACAGTGCTTACACATGTGAGGTGAGAAACTGCAATCAGAAAAAACGCTTGTCATTTAATGTCGTTACAGAAGAGCAAAGAGGGACCTACCTGCCCAGAAGACCCATAATTGAAGTTCAGGTTGTGACCAAATGCCACACCCACCTGTTCACCTGTTATTTCTGACCAATGGGTGGTTAAAGGGGTCAGATGCCTGGAAGCCAATGTCCCAGCTGTAAGTAGAACCTGTGTGTCCACCTTCCCCAAAACAGAGGGGTTAAAATTTGCTGAGACTTAAGAAAAAAATTAAATTCATTAGTAGAAAGCTGAAACAAGTAAGGTAGTATCTAAATAATGTTTTTGGTTTTGTTTTGTCTAGAGAATAAAGAGACATAAAGTCTGTTCGACATAGGTCTCCGGAAGTCCCGAAATTTCTTAAAAACAACCAAATAGTAGGCCTGATGCAGAGGAGGGAGTCACTACGGACAATCCAAAGAGATGACTCCACCTCTCTGGCCCTGCCTGGCTCCTGGCTGGGGCCTTTGTCTCACACCTGCCAGTGGTCACCATAAAACAAACCCCATGAGTCCACTGAGACCAGAGTTAGGAACAGTGACATCGTCCATGATCAGCTCTGTCCCAGCCTCGCTCCTCTGCCAGGGGGGCCCAGAGATTGACGGAAAGTTTGCTCCTGGCCTAGAAAGGGGAAGGAAGCACACTGCTGCTGTCGTCACAGCTGTCACTGGGGACAAGCCTGGATCTGCTGTGGCTATTCCCAGGGCAGAACTAGGGTATCTGGTTGTAGGGTCACAAGAAGCACATCACAGCTTAATACAGACGAATTTTCTGTCATGCTGAGAGCTGGAATGTGAGTGAGTGAATGAGCCCCTTGCCACTGGACATGTCCAAGTAGAAGCTATGCGACAGTCTTCAGGGATTCACAGAAGCAATTCTCAGACTTCCTGGGAAAATGCATTATCATTACTGATACTTCTTCTTGTTGGGAACAGCCTGCCTCTCTGCTCCAGAACCTCTCCTCTCCTCAATCCTTTGTGAAGGTCAAGGGAGTCCAGGCTCAGTCCTGGCCTAGGCTCAGGATATACTATAGCTAAGCGCAGTGGGATTTCAGGAGCTTGAACCTAACTCTCTGGGACTTGCAGTGAAGAAGCCAAGCCACTAGGACTGGACTGATGGCCCTGTTGAGACATCTGGAATGCTCCCCTGTTTCTGAAATCAAGTCGTCCTCCTGAATCTACGTCCTGGGCATAGAATCCTGGTCTCACTTCCCTCAGATCTCTGGTAAGCCCAGGGGAGAGGGAAGGGGAGGGGCTTGTATCTTCGATCCACCCCTATGCTATTGGCCAAGGACTGTCTGAATGCTGGTTCAATTCCAGCATTGGTGGTTCAGTCCAGACCCTGGACCACTGAATTCTAGAAGAGGCTCCCCAAATCCGCCAAGACCATGCTTGCACCGAATTCAAAAGCGGAACTTGAGCCCAGTGGCCAGAAGCCAGAAATGGGAGCAGCAGCCCAAGCTGAGTCCCAGTGGGCCCAGCCTGAGGAAGAGGTGCCATCCAGGGCCAACAGCAGGAGCCAGCCAGCAGCCACCTAGAAATACTTCTCAGACTGACAGTGGCCAGTGGCCTGTGGCTCACATTCAGCACTCACATTGTCCCAGAGGGGAGATGAGGTGTCCCCAGCCTTAAAGGCGCAGCAGGCAGTAGGCCTCTCTGCAACCCCACTCAGGACCCCGTTGTAATAGCTGATATGGAACCCCAGGCTCCTGGGCAACAAAACAAAACACAGGATAAGGGGTTTGGACCAAGGTGCTCCTGACAGTGGTTGGGGGGGGGGAGGATGATAACAGTGCAAAATTCTATCTTCAGTAATGCGCATGTGCAAGAAAACTAGAGCTATAACTCCATCAATGTGCTTATTTTGCGTGGTGAGATTCTGGGTGTGCTTTTTATTTTTTTGTCTACTTTTCTGCGTATCTCAATTTCTCTGCAATGAATATGCATTGCTGTTATAATCCATAAAAGGTTAGTTTAGAAATTCATATAGAATTACAATTTTATGGTTGTCACTTTGCAATCAAATCTAGTTTGCTTACATTCTGGTTTTTACTGTTCTTCCTTGATGCTTCACCCCATCTCTATTTTTACTGCCGGCTTCCAAGGCTCTGACAGGCCAGCTACCCCGCCAAACCAGCAGGCTGTGTGTGTGTGGGGGGGGGCGGGGCCAAGTGCTCTGTGTGTACATAAAACCAGCCCAACAGCACTGAAGGTACAGGTGCTCCTTCCTCACCCCCTCGCACACTCTGCTCCTTGGCCTCTTCATGCTGTTCCCTCGGGCATGGCCAGCTCCACCACTTCCCTCTGACAAACCGGTCTTAACATTTTCCCCTCTGCTTTGGAAAATTCTGTTCCTATAGGAAAGCTTACATACTTCTGTTCCTCCACTCACAAAATGATTACTGAGCATCGCTGACACCTCAGGCACCATGCTAGGGGCTGGAGATGCAGCCACCGACACCCCCAGCCCTGCCCTTACAACAGAGTCTCCCGAACGGCAGGCCACGGGGGTTCCAGGCCAGCTGGGCCTTGAGACATCAGCCCTTGGGAGTGGCTGCCAGTGCTCGCTTGGTGTGGGAGCAGGGCTGTGCGGTGCTGACGGGCGTCCTACCCAATGCCTATCACGGCAATAGCGAAGATGGTAACATCGCATAATATTATATGTAAATGTGTGTATACCTGCCATAAATTACTGCAACTGTTTTAACAAGAAAGCATCATGCTAACACACATGTATCAAGGACATGCTAGACTCCAGCTGAAGTGCTTCTGCATGTGTAATCTCATTCATTCCTCACGACAGCCATTGTTACCCCCACTTCACAGGCGATAAAAGGTGACTCAGGGAAGGGAAGCAGTTCCCCCTTCAGCTTATGACAGTAGTAAGTGACAGGCCTTGGCCCCACACGCAGAAGTTCTGACCTCGGAGCTCCACTAACTCCCCTGAGTCCCAGGCACTGACTCTCAGAGGGTTCTGCAGTAAGAGAAGGACTGGAGCTGAGTGAGACAAGGGGATGAGGACACCAGGAGGAGAGGAAATCAACTGTGAGGTCGAGAGAAGCAAGGCCACTTCTTGAGGAAAAGGGAGGTCCTTGACCTGGGGACAGACTGTATCCCGAGCTAAAGGGCCTGGGCTTTTTCTTAAGGTCAAGGGGCACACTGCAGTCAGATCTGCATTGAGAGAGGCCCTCTACCATCTCCGCATGGAGAACGGGTTGAAAAGGGCAAGACTGCAGACCCCGAGATGGGTGAGCCCTATTTCAGTGATCTGCAGAGAGAAGCCAGGAGCGTGCCCCAGGCAGGGGCCATGGCAGGAGAAAGCCAGTCACCTTCCCTTATCCGAATTTCCTCAGCATCTTGGTTTGCTGGCTCCTCCATCCTAGCTTGCACCTGCTTAAATAATGCCTTCCAGCTAGTTGTTATCCGGCACTTAGGTGTCTTGTCTCAACTAGACTGTGAGCTCCCCCGAGGACAGAGACCACTCTGGACAAATATACCTGTTGGCGCTCAGCACAGCCCTGGACACATGGATCAGCTCCGTATGCTTCAAATAAATAAATTATGTCTGTTGCCTCGTCGACCTTACAATCAAGGAATTTGATCATCTAAATGCATATTGATGACCGCCAACACTAGTTTTGCATAGCTCTTCCCTTTGGGTTTATAAGCAATACATGCAGAGTGAAACTAGGTAACTAATACATATGAAATGCCTGGTAAAACACTGCAAAGGATCAGTAGGAAGACTCAATTATACACAGATGTGTGTGTGTGTTTATGTTCACAGGACACAATGGGTGATGATCATCTTAACCTATATTTGCCTCTGAACTGGATTTAGCTTTTTAAAGTCTGTTTTCCTCTTCTTTAGGCCTTCTGAAGGATTCATGCACCAAATAACTAAATTATGTCTTGGTAGCTAAACAAATTATGCAAAATTATACGCCATGAATATTTTATAATTCTAAACCCTGAAGCCAGACTCCAGACAGTTTTATGTCTGTAGCAACCCATATCACACCCAGATGAATTAGGCTGAGGACAAATGACTTCTTCTGAAAACTTAACTTTTTCTTCTTGGTGCATGTCTCCTGAAACGTCTCAAAGGTTTTATTGTGCATGGGTAATGAGAGTGAATGGACTCTACCTTGCTCTTAGCTGGCTAAAGAGAGAGATTGTGCCTGGTGCAACTTAACTCTCTAAACATGCGCCACACTGATGAAGGTTAGCAGAGGCCCACCTTAGGCATTGCGTTGAACGGCTATATTAGAAGGAACAGCTGACAGTTGTCCAAGATAGAACTGGTGCCTCTGACTTCCTTTTGTCTTAAGCTGTTGAAACTGCCTACAAAATATATTTCTCTAAATGAGGTTTCAGGCACCCAGGAATGAGAGAGAGGGGCGGCTGTGTGTGATCTCAGGATTAAGGATGATCAGAACTGCTTGCACGTTACAGTTGGCTTCTTTTTCTTCTTCTTTCTCAATTACCTTTGCGAGTTTCAATCCTCCCCTTCTGGTTTTAAAAGAAAGCGCTACCCTACAAAGGTTCAGGGCTGTGTTCACAAAAAGGCTAGCAGAAGAAAATGAGGAAACGGTAAGTTAATAAGGCTCTGCTGGCCCCTCTCCCGGGCTCCTGGGATGTGGAGTCTTGCAGGTTAATGCTTCAGATAGAGCGACTTCAAAATGGCCGTGAAAGAAAGGAGGGCAGAGGGGGATCTGTCTCCCCACTTCCTTCAACTGATGCAACGGCTCAGAGAGGAGCCAACCAAACTGGAAAAAACGGCACATGCCTCCAGCCAGAGGCTGACAAGGAGGCACCGAAAAATGGAAACGGTTGATTCTGTTGGGGTGCTATAATTCTAGGAGACTGTCTCACTGTTTTCTCTTTCTGCTAGTCTTACCATTTCATTTGTGCACTGAATAAAATTCCTTTTTCAAAATACTGCTGACTCACAGGAGCACAATAGAAGTCGCACGCCTCCTCTCTGTCTGATCAGCAGGCTGGGTTTCCATAGACAGTATTTCCATCATCTTTTCCAGAAAAGGGCAAACAAACGAGCAAACAAGCAACCCCCCCCCACCCCCCCCACAAATAAAACCAGAAACAAAAGGGTCTTGTTGCTCAGAGGCCCCCAAGCAGATCCCTGGCTGCCTTCTGAGATGGCCCGACCCTGGCATGAGCCCCAGAATGTGTTGAGGACAGGACTACACCAGAGCCTAGAAAGCACCCATGTGGGGGAATCATCTCTCATCTCCCCTGTCAAGCCAGCCCGAAGGCAGAAGTAACAATGGGTGCAGCAGCGGCTATGGCGTAGTGGAAAGAGCCCAGGGGCCAGGACCTGGGGAGGAAGCCTGTGCTGCCATTTACTAGACCAACTTTCAACCAGTTTGTTAAGCCTGGCCAAGTGTCGGTGTTTTTATCTTTAAAAGACTACAAATTCTACTCACTTCACAGGGTTGTTATAAATGAAATACTTGCTTGAAAGCGCTGAATACAGTGTCCACAGCACAGTAAATGCTCACTGGAGGAGGCGGCTTTGAGGACAAGCACCGTCATGACCGATTCTGCCCCTCCTGTGGTGACCCGAGTCCCCTTGCTGTGGGACACCCCCACTGCCCACATTCCCCTCTCTTCCTTCAACTTTCAGAAACTGGCTCAGGACAGAATTTTATAAAAGCACTCATACTCAAGAACGAATGCCTCATAGCTTTTCTCTTTTCTAGGAATATTTGCATTTTAATTGGGAAACAAAATAAAACTACTTCGGGCAGGGCAATTTTAGGTCTCAGCAAGCCACCAGGGAGGCATTTTTCTTTGTCTGTCTGTTTGTTTGTTTGTTTGTAAGAGGAATAATAAGAAACTCCTAGTGAGCTGTTAAAATTATGCAAATAAGTATCTCTTTAAATGGTTGAGCCTCCAAAGTTAACTACCAGTTTACACAAAACATTGAGGATGGATGGAGGAATGTGACAAAGGACACTAAGAAAATGCAACCAGCACAACCTATACCAATAAGGGCTCCTATAGAACAAAGGCTAGGTATTTTTCAGTTAATTTCAAGGAAGATACAGAAATGACATGGGAGCCTGTAGATCAACAGGTTGAATACAAATGCATATTTAACCTGTCCCAAGGTGTGGACTTGAACTGTATCCCAACCAAAGCAAGTAAATTGTAAAAATAAAAACCATGACATTTGCAAAACAGTGAAAAGTTAAATGTTAATTTCACTGGAGAGCTGATGATTTTGAGATCATTGCAATTTTATTAAGTGTGATAATATTGTGGGGTTTTTTTAAGAGCTCTTATTTTTGACACCCATACAGAAATAGTTACTAATAAAATGACCTGTGATGGTAAATTTTGTGTGTCAGCTTGGTGAGGCCCAGAGGTTTGGTCAAAAAAGGAGTACAGATGTTGCTCTGAGACACGTTTTTAGGTGTGATTAACATTTGAGTCTGTAGATTTCGAGTAAAGCAGATTGCCCTCCATCATGGGGGTGGGCCTTGTCTAAGCAGCAGAGGCCTTAAGACAAAAGACTGAGGTTTCCAGAGAAAGCAATTCTGCCTCAAGAGTCCAATAGACAAGAAATCCTGCCTGCATTTCTAGCCTGCAGAATTTGGGTTCAAGACTACAATGTCAACTCTTAGCTGAATGTCCAGCCCCCACACTGGATGAGCCAATTTCTTAAAACAAGTTTCCATAGATAGATAAATAGATAGGTGGGTGGACAGGCAGGCAGGTAGGCAGATAAATAGATGAGAGATATCCTATTGATTCTGCTTTTTTGGAGAACCCCGAGATTTGCTTCAGAATGACACAAGAAGTGGTGGGAAGTGGATCAGGGGGTAGACAGGGCAAGACTGACCACGAGTTAATGGTTGTTGAAGCTGGGTAATGGGTAATTTTTAAAATAGAGGTAAGAGTGTCTAACTCTATGTGTATTCAAAATTATCCGTGAAACAACAACAGTAACTAACTCTTGCTCCATGTAATTATTTCCCAAGGTCATGGCACCATGTAAGTAGGTTTTTAACCCAGCTCTATCTAGTATTTTTAAGCCCACTCCCCACCCCCTATGCTGCCCCCAGAGCAGCCAACACTGTGGTCGGGGGGTGCAATTCCCCAGCAAGGCTGCCTGACAGGGCACCTGCCTGACAGGGCATCTGGAGATTCCACAACCAAAGGCGGCTAGACATCTGCAACAGCGGGGAGAATCTCATCACAGAGGAGGGACCTAGGAAAGACAGCAAACAGCTCACACAGGTCACAAGAGAGGCAGAACTAGTTCTGGAATCTCGTTCTCTGCACTTCCATCCAGAGAAGCCTCGCCCTGACCCCTCTGGTTTCCCAGAAATGGTACTCATCACCCTTGGGGGAAAGCCACAGGTGCTCCTCCCCTGAGATATCTCCTGCCATGACCACCCCATCCCTACATACAGTATCCCAGCTCTTCTTGGAGGCCCTTCACTTCTTTATGAACAACTCTAGGCCTGCTAAAGAGGACAGCTAGTGATATTGTGAGTGACTCCATGAGCTTACCACCCAGTTGAGAAGAAGGAATCGGTCCAGACCCAGCTAAAGACTCTGAGCCCTGCCCAGACTCACACCTCTGCCCCCTCCCCAGAGGTCACCACTCTCTGACTCAACGTGCGCCATTACCACGCATTTTCCATCTTTGGTTTAAAAAGAAGGCACAATGGATCCATTGTTTTTTTAATTTACTGTGGATTTTTCAATGTTCAGACTGTGTATGTTTATATTTACACAGTTTATGCTATCCATAAGCAATATGTTATTGATGTTTTAAATTTAAACGAATGCTTTCATACAGTGGGTAGCCCTTGTGCAACTTGCTTTCTGAACTCGGCAGTACCGTTCTGAGACTCATCCACGTCACCACGCGCGACTCCAGCTCATTCGTGTGCACACTGCTGTAGTGCGTTCCGTCGCATGAACGCACCGCAATTTACCCAGCCATTTCTCCTGTGATAGACTTTTAGGTTATTTTCCATTTTTCTTTTTACAAACAAGGGGAAAATGAACATGCTTGTGGTTTCCATGTTCACAGCTGAGAGCCCTTCTCTAGGCCTCTGTCCCCCCTCCCTATCATTTCCCCTCCACCCTCCACTCTGCCAAGTTCAGAGGTGAAACCACCAGCGCTGGCCTGCTTCCGTCCCTGGGTGAAGCGTGAGCCGTCTGCCTCCCTGGGCCAAGGGAAGGAAAGAGCGGAGCAGTTATCTCATGAACTGAGGCAGGCATCCCTCCGCAACTGGACATTTCCTCATGGCTGTCTTACTTGAAGAATGAGTTTGGGAGAACTTAGCTATCTGAATAATTGCCCTGTCTAGACTCGCCCGCCACCTCCCTAAAGTTTTTGGCAGTATCCAAAAGGGGTCAGCCTTAACAGAGCATAGTTAAATATAGACATCTAGGAATAAAAGGCCTAATTAAGAACCAGGAAGTTGCTCTAGGGAAATTAAAAAAGTTTGCCAAGGCACCGTTGGCTGTGCCAAAGCCCAATTTAGCAGAGATGCTGATGGGATACCCAGGTTGAGGGGGGATAAAGCAGATACATCCCCTAATCGATAGGGCATGCTGGCTGTCGCTTCTTGTGTTTCCCCCCGTGTCACACTTTCTGGGACAAGGAGGAAGCAAAACGACCTCCAGGCAACTGGATTTGCTCCCACGTGGGAATTGCTCTCGCTGATTTCTCTAAACTACTAATTACTGGAATGAAGAATTTCAGGCCCTGCAAAACGTTTCTAATTTAAATGCATTTCTGGTCCTTGAGACTTGGGAAGGACCAGTGTTAACCTTATGTCACCTATGAGGGAAAGGTTCACTTTCCTACAGAAGAAAACACAGCAGAAAGACCTTTCATCCTGACATGGGGGAACAGGGTAAAGACGGGTATTCCGGCCTGTCATTTGTAACAAACTCTTGCCATACTTTATAAGTAGTTTGACAGACTCTGCCTGCTCATCTGGGTATGTGGACATGTTTCTAGTAGATTTCTCAGGGGTTAAAAATACGCTTGAATTAGAAATGTTTATTCTTCCTACAATACAAATGAGATTCTTATAACTCTGTAACACACCCTTGATACAAAATACAAAGCTACCATCATATCCACCCACCAGCAGGGCCCCGGAGGCTGCAGCACACAGCGCAGCACCAGCCAGGTGCCGAACCGTCTAGGACGGCGGCCTCCTTCCCTCACCTGTGAAATGGGGCTGCGTGTCTCCTAGGGCTCCTGGGTAGGTCAATGGAGGTAACATACTGGAAAATGCTTTGAAAAAATTTGAAAGACAATTCCAGTGGATTACTGACAGCTCTTTGTTAAGTGTTCATTTGATTGCCGAATGTCCTTGAATACCATGAAGTGTCATTTCTTGTAAACCTTTCTATAACTTACACCTTTTCCCAAATTCAGAATGACCTCCCCTTCAGTCAATGCGACTGCTGTGCTTTTACCCCAAAGCCGCTGCGTGGTCTCCGGTGGAGGAAAGGGCAGCTTGTGACCCACCTCCTGCCCCTGCCCCACCCCCAGCAGGATCTCCTCTACATCTCCCTGGTTAACCCCCAGACCCCTGCAGCAAAATCTCCATGAAAGCAGCCCCTCCCACTGAAGGGCGTCTCTAGCTGAAGTGACCTCCATGGACTCAAAAGCCACCCCCAGCCACTGGCCCCAGGCCTATTGTTCAGAGCAGGTGCTGGCAAGGTAGGGCCCACAGGCCAAATCCACACCAATGCCTGGCTTTATAGTCTGCGAGCTAAGTGTGGATTTTACAATTTTAAATAGTAGAAAATGATTTTTAAATAGTATTCCATGCCGTAAAAATTCTATAAAATTCGAACTTCAAAATCCATACAGTTTTACTGAGACAGCCACGCCCACCTGCATGTATGTTGGCTGTGGTTGCTCTCACACTCCAAGGGCAAAGTTGAGTAGCTCTGACAGAGACTGCACAGGCTAAGACAGTTACAGAAAAATTTTGGCCGCCCCTACTTTAGAGTCACACTGGCAACCCCACCCTCACTTAAACATGTGAACGGTGTTCTCACGTCCCTGACCCACCCGAACAAGCCTTCTCAAGGACACGTTACGGCCAATGTGCTGTGGGTAGGCACTGGGCATGTTTGAAAAAGAGAGGCAAACAAACAAAAATCCAACAATGACAAAAAAGAAAAACAAAAACAAAAACCAACATAACATTCAGAGCCACCATAAGAATTCAGAGGAAGGGAAGGGGGTATTTCAGAAAGATTTCACAAAAGGAAATTTGAGCTTGAACTTCAAGAATGGCATCAGTTTTGAAGAGTTGGAGAGAATTGAGTCTTTTTGTTAGTGACAAAATATTGCATTTGAAGCCATCGAGTCAGGAAGGCTCAGGGTGTGCCCAAGAACCATCATCCATCCAACACACACTTTGAGATCAGTGACGGGGCCACATGACTGGAGGTACTGGGACATGTCAGTGGACAAACAACAATCTCTATGTTGGGGTAGGTTGCTTTCTAGTGACCGTGTGCCTGGAGTAAACAGCTCATAGAGGACTAGGAGGGCTCATGGTCAAGAGTAGGTGACAGGTAGAGGGGAACACCCACTCGAGGAAGCCTCCAGCTCTGCTCTCTTGAGGGCACTGGAATCACAGTCCGACACATGCAGGACCTGGCCCTGCCCCTGGCGAGCGCCACCGCAGACTCCAGCCTTGGACATCTCCATGTTCAGTGCCTCTGTCTCCTCATCTTTAAAATTAGGAGGTAGGACCAGATCTAACTAAAAAATTCTGTAACGATGGTTACATCTTGCAAGGTGTTCAAATCACAAACTTTCTGGAATTAGTAGGGGGAAAAATCTAGATGGCTGCTTATTTTGGTTTCATTTATAAGTTTCAATATATACTTCTCTTATTTTGGTGATTAAAGCTCTAAGTGTGTTTCTTTAAAAAAAAAAAGTAATATCAGGTGTTTCCCAACTTTAAGGATGTATAGAGCAGTAGGAAACAGGGAGAACGCATACCGTGGCTAAGGGCACAGACCGTGGAACCAAACTGCCTGGGCTTTGGTTCTGGCTCTGCCCTTACCAGCAACTTGGGAACTTACGTGGCCTGCCTGTCCCTCAGTTTCCTAGTTGGACAGAGCATGGTATTGACCATAAAGGGCTCTCATGAGGCTCCAATGAGATAATCCATGTAAAGAGCCCAGAGCAGTCCCTGGCTGGCAGAAAACACTCAGGCACATTACCACAACGATAAGTGAACAAACAAGGGTGAGAAAGTATGGTTGAGTCAGTGCCGAAAGTTTGCATGGGCAGAACTGGGGGACAAAGTGGGAAAGGGGAGGGTTACGAAAGGCTTGGTGGGTGTTGGAGTGTTGGAGGACAAGCACTCTCCCAGCAGACAAGTGGGATGGTGGTATTTCAAGGAGACGAAACTGCATGAGCAAAGATGTTTCAAACTGACCTCATCCTCTCCGCCACCCACAGCTCCTTCTCCTCGGCCTTGTCTCCGTGAATAGGGCTCATCCCCCACCCACCAACACCACTAGCTGCTCCAGTAACACGAGAGTCCTCCTTGTCTCCTCCCTCCAGCTCGCTCCCACTGAGTCACGCTGATTCTACCTCCCACCCACCTCTCAAACCATCTTCTCCATCTCTCTCCCTCCTTCTCCATCTCTCCAGATCTCTGTGTCCCTCTGTAACTTTATATCCCTCTAACGGTTTCCCCTGGCCCCTAGAATCCAATCCCCCTCCTGCCTGTGGGGTCAGCTCCCTCCTTCCTCACCTGCATCCCAGCAACCCAGCAGCGTTCCTTCGTAGCCTTAGGCGCTTGCTATGTCCTCCGTCTGGAATATTCCTCCCAGCCTCCTCTCCCACTCTCCCTGGAACTAGCAAAACTTGTTTTGAATGCCACCTCCTCAGGAACACCTCCTGACTCCTACCCTACCTGCGTTCTCCGTGCCTTCCTTAATCAGAATTGATCAGTGATACGTGTGTGCCTGTTGGGTATCATCTACAAACTCCATGGGGTTTTAGGGCAGGGATTTTTAAAAATCAGTCTTTTGCACTGGTACACTGATCCATCCCAGCACCTACAGCAGTGACTGACAGATAGGCACTCCAAAAACATGTACTGAATAATAATAATCTTTCCTCACTAGACAGCGAGCTCCATGAGACCTGTGCTGTATCAGTACCCCCAGACCTAGCTCAGGGCTTGGTTTGTACTAAACACACCATTAATATGTGTTGGAAAAATGAACAAATGATAGAACAGCTTCACAAGTGTATCTTCGGGTGTGTTCCCAGACTGGTTCTGAATAGCGGAGCGATGCCTCCTGCACCTCCGGAACAATGTGCTCCACGCTTCCACCAAGGTGACCTAAGAGGGCAGGAACTCTTTGGCGGCCAATGCCACTAATCCACCCACAGCATCTCAGAATGGAATAGACCTGGTGGGTGATTAAACTCCGTCCCCATTTGGTGTTGGAGTCCTTTCTGCACCACTCTCTTCATGCCTTCATTCAGCCTAAGCTTCAATGCTGCTAGAAGCGGAAACTCCCTGCTTCCCGGGGAAGCCAGTGCCTGATACACGACCTTGGTGATGCTGGAGCAACAGCTGGCACTTCCCAGCTTCCATCAGTGGGTCCTAGATCTCACCGCTAAGACAAGGACTTTTAAACTATGCATTCCAACCTATTCATACATCAGGAAATCCATTTAATGGTTCGACAAGCATTGTAATTAAAAAATTAGAATAGATCAAAGTTAGTTGAACATAGTAAAGATAATGTTTTCTGGAAGGCTTCAGTTATATATGTATATTTATGTATATTATTGGTTGAAATATAAAATATACTTCTTTTTTAAGTATGTTTCATTGATTATGCTATTACAGTTGTCCCATTTTTCTCTCCCTTTTATCCCCCTCTGCTCTGTACCCCCCACTCCCACCAGTATTCTCCGCCAATTATTTCATGTCCATGGGTTGTACATATAAGTTCTTTGGCTTCTCCATTTTCCATACTATTCTTAACCTCCCCTGTCTATTTTCTACCTACCATTTATGCTTCTTATTCTCTGTACCTTTTCCCCCCTTCTCCTCTCTCACCCTCCCCATGGATAACCCTCCAAGTGATCTCCATTTCTATGATTCTGTTCCTGTTCTAGTTGTTTGTGTAGTTTGCTTTTGTTTTTAGGTGCAGTTGTTGATAGTTGTGAGTTTGTTGTCATTTTACTGTTCATAATTTTGATCTTCTTCTTTTTCTTAGATAAGTCCCTTTAATATTTCATATAATAAGGGCTTGGAGATGATGAACTTCTTTAACTAGACCTTATCGGGAAAGCACTTTATCTGCCCTTCCATTCTTAATGATAGCTTTGCTGCATAGAGTAATCTTGGGTGTAGGTCCTTACCTTCGAGGAGTTTGAATACTTCTTTTTAATCCCTCCTTGCCTGCAAGGTTTCTTTTGAGAAATCAGCTGATAGTCTTATGGGATCTCCTTTGTAGGTAACTGTCTCCTTTTCTCTTGCTGCTTTTAAGACTCTCTCCTTATCTTTCATCTTGGGTAATGAAATTATGATGTGACTTGATGTGTTCCTCCTTGGGTGCAATTTTTAGGGGACTCTCTGAACTTCTTGGACTTCCTAGAAGTCTAATTCCTTTGCAAGATTAGGGAAGTTTTCCTTCATTGTTTTTTTCAAATAAGTTTTCCATTTCTTGTTCTTCCTCTTCTCCTTCTAGCATCCCTATGATTCAGATACTAGGACATTTAAAGTTGTCCTAGGATTAGGAACCTCTGGGTTCCTACCCAGAGGTTCCTAATCCTCTCATTTTTTTTTTTTTGAATTCTTGTTTCTTCATTCTGGTCTGGTTGAATGTTTATTTCTTCCTTCTGCTCCAAATCATTGATTTGAGTCCCAGTTTCATTCCCTTCACTGTTGGTTCCCTGTATATTTTTCTTTATTTCACTTTTCATAACCTTCACTTCTTCCTCTATTTTGTGTCTATATGCAATCATTTCTGTAAGAATCCTGATTACCAGTATTTTGAACCCTGCATCTGACAGGTTGGTTATCTCCTCATTGCTTAGTTCTTTTTCTGAAGCTTTGATCTGTTCTGTCATTTGGGCCATATTTCTTTGTCTCATGCACCTGTTACATAGTAAGGGGTGTAGCCTTAGGTATTTGCCAGGACAGAGAAACTCACGCCACTGAGTTGTGGTGCTGTATACTAGGGAGGATCAGAGAGGGAATAATGCCACTTGCTCAGCTCTTGCCTCACTTTTGGTCATTTCCCTCACTACCCACAAGCAAACTGGGCACTTCTTTTGCAGATTCTCAGGTGGGTGGGCTTGTGTACATTCTAGGACCCTGTGGGTCTCTCCAATGAACTCTCCTGTGAGGCTGGGAGTTTCTCCCACCACTGCAATCCCCATAGGTTTTTACAGCCAGAGGTTTTGAGGCTTTATTTCCTTGCACTGGAACTCTGGGTTGGGAGGTCTGTCTCGCTCCCCAGTTGTTCCTCTGTTTTATCCCCATGCAAATGTGGGTCCCCATCAGGGGACCCTGGCGGTCCCCTGGCAGTCCTCCAGCCACTGCCTTGCTACACGTCCTCTCTTCCCTGGCTGCCCATCTCTACCCCTCCTACCAGTCTGAATGAACATTTCTTATTTAACTCCTTGGTTGTGAGATTTCCATACAGTTCGGTTTTCTGGCAGTTCTGGTTGTTTTTTGTTTTTAAATTTGCTGTTTTCCTTCTTTCGTTTGTGCGAGGAAGCAAAGTGTATCTACATATGATTCCATCTTGGCTGTAAGTCGACAAACAAATATGAGATATAAAAATATCATTTTCATTATAGGTAATAGCCAAGCAAATTTGAATGCCTCTGTCCTGGAGGATTAGTAGACATGTGCTTTTCTCAAAAGATGGCTCTTTCAGTGTGTGAAGACCAGTCAATATGGCTTCTAAAGTTATATCTTCTCAGACAAACAACCCCACCTTCTTTCTTCCCTTGTTCCTCATGTGATTCCTTTCCCTTAGAATTTTGCCTACATCCCAATTAAAGGATGACTCCAAAAAGTGACAGCCACCTACTCTTTTGTCACATTTCTCTCTCATAGCAGTTGGTGCATTGTAGTCCTAGTGTTTTCCTGATGGTGAAGGCAGGCAAAAAAATAGTGTCGAGGAAATTCGCCTTCTCTCTCTAATCCATCAGCATTACACTAATGGCTCTAGACAGCAGACATAACTCTTTTTTTTTTCTTGTTCCAAATCTCATTTTAGCCATGATATTCTCTCAAGATGGACTGAAATCTAATTAGTGGGGCTGTGTTGCTTTCGGAGCTGCCACATCACACTGTTGTCTACGATTGCACAGGCTCCTCTGAGGCCACGTCTACCCCGCCCTGTACTGGTGCAGGGTTTTTCAGGAGGGGTGGGGCTGGGGAGGCTATACTCCAGTCTCAATTTCACCCTGTTAAATTGCTTCCTGTTGAGTTCAAACTATACCCCTGACAGCATCATTTTGGACTCTGATGACTTTATCCCATGTGTTCTCTGTCCCTCCCTCCCACTTCATCTTTTTAGTCCCATTGAAAGAGTAGTGCCTTTGAAATCAGATATTCCAGGGTTCAAACCCCCAGTTTCTGATTTAATCTCAGTGTGCCCTTGGGGGTGGCTTTTAATGTCTCTGTAAAATAAAATCTATTTCGCAGAATTTTATTGAAGTGCTATAATATATGTCAGAGGCCTGGAGTCATTTAGAATACCTTCATGTTGCTTCAAAGTTCATTGGCCTCCACTGTCACTTAGCAATGCCCATTCTTTCTTGAATGCCCTGTCATTCTCCTTGGCAGAGAAAATAAACAAGAGCAGGCTCTCAGAACTCTGCCTTCTCTAGACCATCTAGAGTTTCGCCATCTACTCCAAGCTCTGGGTCTGTTTCTCCTGCCCTTGTCTTGCCTGGAACATGTCTAAGCCTTTCTTGTGTTCCTGACAAGTTTTTGCTCCTCCCAGTACCCTTTAGACTTCCACCTTCTCAACGTTCCTCTGGGAATCACTCTTGGCTGTTTGCTTTTTCTCAGTTTTCTGCAAAAGTCTTTTTCAAACCTGAGCTCGTTAAGTTCATCCCAGCCGCCTTGACTTTTCCAGTATTTCTCTGTTTCCTACCTCCTCAGAATCTGTTGTGATTGCAGAAAATGAAAATATTTTTGAGAGCATCTCACTGTCAGGAGGAGCCCTCTCTTGCATGGCCAAAAGTCACAGAAGTACACAGTGGGCCTGTTTTCTCTGGGCCTCTCGATATTTGTCTTTCTCAGCGTTTGCATTTGTGTCCAACCATATACAGGTTTCTCTTCTTATCAAGAACCCAAGTCTGACACCACCGCTTTCTTCTTTCAGACAGAATATCCAGTCTAAAGTATTGAGCTGCCTTGTTGTTTCCTATCCCTTTGGGAGACCAGTATACAACTTGGTGAGCTGATCAGAAAACTGCTGACTGCATCTGTAAGCTGTAAAATAAAAGCTGGGGATCTTTCTTTTCGCTTTTGTAAAAGAAATATTTGTGAGCAATAATAATGGTTGTTTAGCCAATTTTATTGCCAGGCAATTTTCTAAACAGTCACAATGTATTATTTTATTTACTCTTCCCAACAGTCCTTTGGGTGGGACCTATCATTACTTTGATGAGGACCCTGCCACACAGAGAGGTGACAAAACCTGTCTGTGACCACAGAAGCAGCAATGCAGAGGCATGATTGGCACGTGGACCAACCTGACTCCATTGTCTGTGCTCTTGTCCACTATGCAATGTCAACACATTTCCCTGCTCTTCAATTATGCCACCAATCTTTAAAAATGTATTCTGGACCATACATTTACATCTGTTAAATGTTATTCCTGCTAGTTCCACCCAGGACTTACAGCATATGAATGTCTCCTTGGATTTTGATTATCTGTAAATTCATCAAACACTTGTACTTGTATGCCAGAAATTTCTGTTTTGTGTATCTACCTCTGTTATGTTTCTTATTACCACCATGCGCTGCAATCATTTGTTTACATGTCTGTGGGCTCCCTAATATAAGCAGCTATTTCTTACTCACATTTGTGCCTGCTGAATGAATAAACGAGTTCCATGTATTCATTCTCAACTTTAAACACGTTGAATAGGCTGACTGGAAGGGGGAAGCAACAGCACCTGCGTTTTTTCAAGAATGCTGCTATCTTCCCCTGGCAGGGTTGACCTTTCCGAGTGGACTGCCTGGTGGAATGCCGTGACTCCCTCTTCTCACAAATCACACATGCCTGCAATTCCTTGATTAACAATTTATTCCTTTGACCTATGTTTTAGCAGCCATTGGCACCTTAGTCGTCATTTTTCCACAGAAGGAAGATTTTATAGAACCTAGAGGAAGGGGCATAAAGTCTGTGGAAATTGAGTAGAGGAACACAGGGGACCTCAGAGACAGCCCAGAGCCAGCTGCGTGTACTGGCGGTGGGGACCGTGGGTTCCACAAGCAGGAGCCCTTGTGTAGTAAAAGAAAGGACCCAAAAGTATCCTCTTAGGTGATTCTCTGAATACCTTTCAATAAGATATAGGGTCATAACTTCATTTTAATTATTTATTTATTTTTAATACTCACCCAAGGATATGTTTTTATTGATTTCTGAGAGAGAGGGAAAGAGGGAAACATTGATCAATGGCCTCCCACGCATGCTCTGACTGGGAATCAAACACACAGTCCAGGTATGTGCCTCACCAGGAAATCGAACCCACAACCTTTAGGTGTATGGGATGCACTCCAACCAACTGAGTCACCTGGCCAGGGCAAGGATCATAATGTTAAAGCAGAAAAGAAACTTAAACCAAATCAGCTTCTTTAAAAATGAAAAGTCTTTATCAAAGCAGTTCTTTAAGAAAATTGCCTCACTGGCCTTAGGAAAAAAAAAAACAAAACTGAGGAGTTAGGCCAAATGAGTTCAGCTTACTTACATGTGTCGTATGTGTCTATAAAGATTTGAACCAACTGAATCGTACTTATCAGCAAAGTACTGAGTCAGCAGAAGAGGCCAGCTGGACCCCAAAGAGCCCACTTCTGAGAGCCTCGCTATGGCTTTAGCCCGGCCCAGGGCCCAGACTTATCTCAGCACGTTTCTGACTTCCCAGCTGTCCACACTTGGTGCTGGTTTGGATAGAAAGAGTTGCTGTTTACTTAAGTGAGAGATTGAGCCCTTATTTAGTCATAAAAAAAAAAAAGCTTGCTGGGCGACATCCTTCCATCTCACTGTCTTACTTTTGCCGCTGACTGTCTCTGGGGACCATGGCCAGCAACTTCAGCCCCTCTGCCTCAGTTTCTGCATCTAGGCTTAGAGACTGGGGGCAGCAGAAAAGGAAGTGACTATTCCATTAGCAAAGTGCTTTATGCCATTTTGTTACCCCATTAGCATCTTCCTTCCCTTCCTCCTCTCTGGGGTATTTTGAGAACTGATGAGATAATGGTCTGCAAGAGGATGGAAGCCCCTCTAAGGAAGTTTGAGAATCCCCAGGACACTGGCCTCACTTCCTCCTAAAGTAATTCCGGTTATCAGTAATGTTCAGGCGACCAGATCCAGGGGGCAACCTCCTGCAACAGCCACAAGCCATACATGTGGCCTCGTAGCCAATTACCATAAGAAACATCCACATTATTTATCAGTTTCATTCTGATCCACAAAGCAAATGGATAAAGTGGATCTATAACAATTCTGCATGAGACCAAGGATTTCATACTTTAAAATGACAAATAGTAAATAAAAAACAGAAACCCATCCAATTCTGACCTGGAAGCAAGAGATTGCATAGTGTATTTGTAGTGAGTGTGCTTAAAAGATAAAATCCAACTTTACATTGAAAAACATCAATTGGTATGCAGGATAAAATATTAGTAATAAATTCTCATCATCCTGGGTGCCTCTGATAAGCACACCACAGGAAAGGGCGTTCACTGGGAACCACGCAATTCGAAAAGACAAGACCTGACTCTCTAACAAGCTCATAGAGATCAACTTAATTAACGGATCAATCTGGGAGCAGATTAGAAAAGCCATTCAAATATCCGTGATGAAATTGACAGGCGAGTATGGTGAAAATAGGTGGGGTGAGAGGAGAAGAGAAAGATGGAGAGGGAAAGGGGGAGAGAGAGAGAGGAATCTCCAGCACACAATTCCTTCTCCGTCTCTGGTTGGTAGATTTAGAGGACAGCCCCCTCTCCAGTTTCATAGCTTTACAAAACTTAACTGTTTCTCTGTGTTCCACTGAAACACTTCATTTCAGAGTCATGCAAAATGATTCTGTCTTCTGTCCATTTGTATTAGAAATGTAGAGACTGACATCTGGGCAGTGCAGGTTATGTGAATTAGGAAAATAATGTTGGAGCTATTTAGATTCCTGCTTTTCATTCTACAAATATGAGGGGGTGGTTTTAAATATTAGATGGAGGAAATCAAATATGGATAAAGTGGTATTCAGACTAGATCTTTATGGAATAATAATTGCAAACCTTTCCCAAGTCTTTCTCCTAACTGTGTCTCGAATATCGAAGCTGCCTCTCTTTAGTTTGTACAGCTATGATCACCTCTGTAGGATTATGTTAAGTAAGGAATTATGAACACAAACTGTTCCCATTCTGGCTCTCTTAGCCCTGGGGTCCTAACAGCTGGGAATTTCGTGGCAAGTAATCTATTACAAATAATAAAGAATTGGAGTTTATTAATGATTTATCATACACCATGTAAACAGAAGAGTTCAAGACTATTACCATAAAGATATCTCTCACTCACCCAAATTCTAATTTGATTTTACTTCCCTGCTTCTTTTCTTTTGGATCAGAGTTAATTCCACTCTTAAGTTCCTAGTAGACTCATCAATTCATAAAAGACCCTTTTTTTATTTCACTGTGGTTTTTCTCTCCTATTTCCAGATCCTCACTCCAATCGCCCCTCCCCTCACACTCCAATCTTAATTGATGTATGCATATACTTGAATAATACATGGTATTGCTTTGTGTGTGCATGCTTAATTTATAAAAGGCAATGTGCTGTAAATCTCATTCTCTTTCCTACTTTCTTCACCCAACTCTATGCTTTCGTAATCCACCCTTGGTGTCATACGTAAATCTAATTATTACTGCTGACAGTTTTACATATAACAACAGTTGCCTCACCGCTGTCCTAGTGATGGCCTCCTGGTTGACTCCAGTTTGTTGCTACTACAACAATGCTGCCAGGAGCACACAGAGAGCTGTCCTCATGCAGATTTTTGCAAGCCTGCCTCAGCTAGCCTGGGAGTGGGGCTGCTGAGCCTGAGCTACCACGTTTCCTCCAGCAATGCCCCATGGTTCCCACTTGCCCATGTCTCTTTCAGCACTGGATATTTAATAAGATTTTCAGTTTTTGACAAGCTGGTGATTTTAAAGTGGATCACATTGTAATTTAAATTTGCTTTTCTCTGATTAGTGAAGTATCTCTTCGTAAGCTTACTAGCAATTTGAATTCCTCCTATGCACTTCCTACATCCTTTGCCTGCATTTTTCCTGTGTGAGTTTCCTGTATTTTTCTTGCCAACCTGTAGAAGTCCCTTAGGCATTAATTCCATATTGATTTCGGACACTGCAAACATCTTTCCCTGGTGCCATCTGTCAGGTAGGTTAACTGTTTTGAACTGAAATCTTTACTTTTGAAGTAGTGGTGCCCATCAATTCTCCATTTATGTTTTATGTTGTTTGGGTCTTGGCTTAGGAGTTTACTCCAAACCCCAGAGCAACATTTTTGTACATAGACATTTTTCTACATAGTCTTCTGTAAGATTTGTTCATTTTCCCTTTATGCTTTGGTCTTCAATTCATTGGGAATTTATTTTTGTATGTATTGTAAGATAAAACTTGAACTTCCTTTTCCACACAGTGAACCAGTTTTCTCAACACCATCCATTAAATGGTCCACCTCCTTCCCACTGGTTTGGGAGGACGCTCTATTATCAAGTAGTTTTCCGTGGGTACACAGTCTGGTGTCTAGACTCTCTGTTCCGCCTCTTTGGTCAGCTTATCTGTCCTGCACCCCCACCCCACAGTTCTACTGTGGTAGTTTTGAAATATGTCTTAATATATTTTCTTAGGTGGGAGAGAAGAGTAAGACTACACTTAGTAGACTGAGAATTACACATAACCCTACAGTCTCTCTTATCCTTGTCCTAGCCCATAATTCCCACACTGGGTCAGCCATGGGGAGGTTATCCTACATGTAAATGTCACCTGTAATGTATGTCAACATGAAGAAAAACAGGCTAAAATATGTAAGTGTCTTTGCATGCCCTGCACAATTCTTTGGAATTAAGATGGCATGCCTCAAAATAACAAAGGGAATCAATGCTTTTACTCTTGAACTTGAAAGTTATTACCTTGAGAACCTATAAAACAATTTTTGATGGAAATTAAGGGTCTTTGGAATGATTTCACTGAGTCTCCAAAGTTTAGTAAGAGGACATCATGTATGAGGCAGTGAGGGGCCAAGTGGTTAGTAATTTGTTTCACTCCAACAACTCGTCTGCAGTAGAGCATGAACTAGAAGCCAGATCACTTGAGACTTTCTTGTCAACTTTACAAATAGGCATCCAATGTCTCCTGTGTGCTAGGCATTCCTGCACAGGGCAGAAAAATGAATAAACAAGCATGATCTCTGCCCACATATTAGTCAATCAGTGACTTGCCTAAAACTTGGGTCTGTGCCCTCGCTCATGGAAGAATGGGTCTATTACAGAGTTGGATAGTTTTTAGTCCATTCTCTGAGCCAGAGGCCAATTCAAATACATTTTACACAGACAGGCTGACAACCAACTAAAAATTCTAAGTAGATCTCCCCGTGGTGGATTGACTGCCCCAACACAGACCTAGTCTACAACTCAGAGAAAACGAAGTGGCATGTGGAAATGTCCTTCCAGAACAGGAGTTAGCTGGAAGCTACATTCGCTTCTGCGTACTCACAGCTGAAGAATTTCCAGATGAGGGGACGGTCAGAATATTCAGGTGAAGGAAGGAAGGGAGGGAGGGAGGGAGGGAGGAGGGAGGGGAGGGGAGGGGAGGAAAAAGGAAAAGCTGGTGTTCAATTGAGAATAACCAGGAAAAAATAAGACTATATAAGAGAAAGAGACATCCAGAAAGAGTCATGTCCCCTCAACCTCTTTGACTTCACCAAAATCTCATTTGGAGTCTGAATTACTTGTGAATAAGCATCAGCACTTAAGCAGCACAAACAGAGTATGGCTGCCACTATAGACAGTGCACAATAATTATTAGCCTTTTTAGACAATTTTCTCTTAGAAATAATGGAACCAAGGAATGCATCAAACTATCAAGCATGAAGTAAAGTAAACACTGTTCACATTGTTTACATTTTGCTTTCCTTAAGGTCATATTCCTGAAGAAATTATCTTATTTAAAAGTAATCTATGTGTCGTTGGTCATAGCAAAAAATAAAATAAAGATAAGAAAAGGAAAACCACTGTAATGTTTGGTAAAAGAAATTTCAGCTTATTCATATTTTAGATTTTTATTCAGTCTTCTTACTTATTTAAAACCATGTGATGGATTAAGAGAGTTTTTGAAATTTAAAAAGCAGATTAGATAATAGTATAACATATTATTTAAGAATCCAGAGCCTAGAATTAGATTGCCGAGTTCGATTCCCACCTCTTCCATTTATCTAGCTAAGAGGTTTTGAACAATATTTTTAACCTCCCCATGCCATAGTTTTCTCATATGTAAAATGAAAATAGAAATTAAACCTATCTCATAGGATTCTTGAGGTCATTCAATGAATTAATACATGGAGAAGCAATTTAATAAACAAACCAAACTAACAAGCAAGATAGAGACAGACTCATAGACAGAGAGCAGACTGACAGCTATGGGGTGGGGGAGAACAGAGGGTGGAGGGGTCAAGCAAAAAGGGGAAAGGACCAATGGAGACAGACCACAGTGTGGGGATTGGGTGGGGGGCAGCAGGGAGAGACATTAGGGGAGCAAATGGTAATGAAAAAATACAATAAATTTAAAAAATAAATTATTATTCTTTAAAAAAGTGTTACATACTAAGAAGTCAAATTTTATTTATTAATATTATTATAACAGTATCATCTCATATCTCTATATAGACAAGTCTATAAAGATATACGATAAAATTTTAAATGTTTATCTCTAGAAAGTGAAATTATGGATTTTCTTCTTTCCGCTTATCAGCATTTTTCTAATATTTCTACCCATGAAAATATACTGATTTTCTAATGAGGAGCAGGAAATTATATTTGCATTTTTATATTATATATTTGAAAATGAATATTTATGAGATGGGTAGGTGTGGGGGAGAATGGTATATTCACATAATTAAGATCTCCCTGAAAATAAACAGCCTACATAGCAATGGAGTGAAGCTTTGAGTGCTACCCCAAAATAAAGGGGGGTAGAGGAGCTGTTGAGGGGAGAAAAGGAAAATGGAGGGGAGTGACATGCTTCTAAATTTTTTACTTGTGCCGAAGATTAAGGTCCAGTACAGCAGCAAAATTTTAAAAAAGGGAACGAAGTGCTGTGAGAGGTCACAGGGACAAACACGGACTGGCTCTCGCATTCTGGAAGGCGCTGGGTAATTTCATGACCACTAGAAACATTTGCGGCCCTGCTGGCTGGGTTAGCAGGAGGGGCAGTTAGGGCCTGTGCTCCAAGGCAGGTGAGGACTGCTTGTCAGGGCGGAGCGCCTGCCCACCCCGGGGCCACAATACCCGTGGGCAGGCAGGGCCTTGTCAGGAAGGACCCCACCCAAACATAGCAAAGGGATGACCCGGACGGGTCTCTGCGGACACACTGCTAACTCACAAAGGGAGAAGTGGGTGCAGGTGCCTCTCAGGGCTTGGGTCTGGATACAAAACCAGCTCATACAGATGTCCTGCAGTGAAATACTGTCCCACTCCCCACACCCAGGGTTTAGGCTTAAGAATATAAAGTCAGTTCAAAGAGTTGTAAAATCAATAAATTGTATCTTTAACCAGTACCCAGCCGCGATTATGCACGGGTGGCGGGGGCGGGGGGTGGGGCAGTTCAGTCACTCAGATAAGTGACCATTTCAAGACATAACCTCTCTTCAGGCACAAGAACAGTGTAGGTTTAATATGAATATTTTGGTCTCTCCTTATCTCTAAGGCAGCTTAAGTTGTTCAGTTCCTAAGTCAGAATGACTAATATACCTTTTCGAAAAGTCTTGTAATGAAAAGAAAACACATATTTTCAAAGTAAAGGTTTCCATCTCGGTAAGTCTCGGGATGAAGCTCGCTCCACAGGATGGTGGAGATTTGTGGGAGAGAATGTCCAAGGAGAATCGTTGGAATGGCTCGCAGAGATCCGTCCCCATAACTTCACTGAAGCATAAACTATACTCAGTGAGGCTACAGACTTCTGCACGCCTTTCCTTTCTTGCAGATATTAGACCTCTGTATGCAGCGCTACACAATTCTAAAAAAAGAATCCTAACCAACTTCCTTTAAACATTTCAGATTAAACAAATGTGCCAAATTTCTCTGGGAGCTCCTCTAAAATGACAGAAAAGGAATTTAAGATGTTTAAAATCTCAAAAGCAAAAAAAAAACCCATAAAAGTTGATGACAGATGAACAGCAATATCGATGAAGCATTAAAAGACAGAAAGCATATGGAGGGGGTTTAGGACTTCCTTCGAGTCTGTCACACCTTCCCAGCAGTGTGACAGACTGGACATTCTGACAAACTCTGTTGTTAAAATATTATGAAAGCCTAGATAAACTACGTACAACAAACATAACAAAACAAGAAAATGGAAAATAAGAGGAAAGGGCTAGAAAAGTAGAGGGCAGAGTGAGAAGGTGTAATAGAGTCTTACAAAGAGAGAACAGAGAGAATGCAAGGAATGAAAATGTTACTGGACTAATGAAAAGGATGAATCTACTGATCCAGAAAATGATCACCTTCGAAGAAACTCACTGCACTATTAGCAGTACTCTTCTACTTTTTTTGGTCGGAAGGTTGCAATTCAGTCCATAATACCGTCCTATCACAAAGGACGTCTGCATGCCCATTAGCCTTGTCTCATCCCAGCCACAGCTTCCCATGATATCTGTTGCATCTCAGAATTAAATGGAAAAAGATGGCCATGTGTTAACAAACATTTGAGGAAAACTACTAATATGAAAGTCATACACCAAAAAAAAAAAATTAAAAAAGGAAGTTGGAAGAAAAGAAATGAGGCAGAAGCACAGAAAAAACTATAACAAACTACGATTAATTTTCAAGGATGGCAGGTAATATCACAACTATTACATTTTATTACATTCTATGAAGAATAATAAAGAGAATAATAATGAGAATAATAATAATAATGAGAATAATAATATCTCACATTCTATGAAGAATAGAATGTAATAAAAAGAAACAATCATAGGACAAAAATAGTACTTAAAATTAAAACTATCAGAGCAGACCTTTAAGAGTTCAATAGAAAGAATTAAATAATAAAATTTAAGGGAGTCTTACAGGAAGTAGAACAAAAAAGATGAAAACTGCACCAAAAAAGATAATAAAATGTAAATGTCAATCATGAGTTCATACATATAAATAACAGGAGTCCTGAAAGAAGAGAAAAGCACAAAGGGGTGAAATTATTAAAGTAGTAACACAAAAACCCTCCAAGATAAAAGACACAAGTATCCAATTTGAGAGGGTCAACTGAGTGCCCAGTAAAATGAATAATGTTAAAAAATCCAGCCCAAGTCACAATGAGAAACATTTCAACAGAGCAAGATGAAGAGAAGATCCTAAAAGCTTTGGTATAGGAGAAGGAGAAAGAGATCACATATAAAGAATCAGGAATGAGAATATCATCAGACTTTTCAATGATCACAATGAAGCCTCAAAGACAGTGGAGCAATGTTTTCAAAAATTTAAAGAAGAGCTATTTCCTAGAGAGAGTTTCATACCCAGCCAAATTATCAATCAAATGGGAGCATGGAAAGAAGTCGATTTAAACATGCAAGTTTATTTTGCACGCACTTTTTGTGAGAAGCTATAGGTGAATGTGCTCCAGTAAAAGGAGGAAATAAACCAGTACAGGAGCTAATGAAAAGTAAAATCTAACAAAGGAGAGAACCAAAAGGGACTCTTAAGATGACAAAAGAGTTAAGGAGTAAAAATCCAGGCATGTTATTTAGGAATTTGGTATTGGATACCAGAAAAAAAAAAAACAAACAAACAAAAAACCCAGAAAATCCAAAAAGACTTGAAATAGTCTACCAAGGTAGACTTGAACCTGGAGTTCAGGAGGGGCAAGGCATGATGATTGTTTTTCAATGTTTTATGCTGTTACCTAATTTTTAAAATCTATATTGACATATTACTATATGTAAATATAGTATGCAATCTATATGCAAATATATATTTGAAAATTTTAAATATTTAAGCAAAAAAATCCAAGTCAAATCTAATCTACAACAACCAGAAGCCTAGTTCTTCTTTTTTATTTTTATTTTTATTTTTATTTTTTTTAAAGATTTTATTTATTTATTTATCTTTAGAGGGGAAGGAGAGAGGGAGGGAAACATCAATGTATGGTTGCCTTTCGTGCATCCCCTGCTGGGAACTGGCCTGTGGGGAACAGGCCTGCAACCCAGACATGTGCCCTGACTGGGAATCGAACTGCGATCCTCTGGTTCGCAGGCCTGTGCTCAATCCACTGAGCTACACCAGCCAGGGCTTATTTTTAATTTTTTAAGATTTTATTTATTTATCTTTAGAGAGGAAGGGAAGGAGAGAAGGAGAGAAACATCAATGTATGGTTGCTTCTCGTGAGTCCCCTGCCAGGAACTGGCCTGCAACCGAGGCATGTGCCCTGACTGGGAATCGAACTGTGATCATGTGGTTCGCAGCCCGCGCTCAATCCACTGAGCTACACCAGCCAGGGCTAGTTCTTCTTTTTTAAACATCAGCTATAACTTGTTTTATACATTCAGTTTTCCCATTGAAGTAGAAAAAACTAGAAAAAACTGGGAACAATAAAGAAATGGGGGAGGAATCACATTACTACCCATCATTCCACAACTCTCTATGATAATTCTGACCAGTTCCTGTATGGGTTTTTCACAAATAAACTCCATAGCTGCAGTCATGGCCTGCATACGACTATTCCCTGCCTGCCCCCAACATTATACCCTGATCACTTCCAGCTTGCTCCATTGCATTGCAACCGTCTTTCCCAACGGCTTGACCAGACCTTTTGATCTGAGTGTCCCACTCAGCACCACAGATCTCTTGCTCCTCCAAGGGACTGAGCCCTGAGACACGCTTCCTTAGGACCGCGCTGCCACCATTTGGGAATCAGCTTAAATGCAGCTCCCACAAGACCTTCCTTTACTCCCAAGCTAAATTAGACTCCCTTGACCCTTTTTTCCATCCTCCCCCAAGGATATGCTTACTAATTAGAGAAAGAGAGACACAAAGAGAGAGAAACATGGTAAGCTGCCTCCCAGATGCCCCCCCCCAACAGAGAACTGAACCTGCAACCTTTCGGTACACGGGGCGATTCCAACCAAGCCCCATGGCCAGGGCACAGACTCCTTCTCTTCACATCCTGCTTTCATTGTGGCAGTTTTCATTCCCAGATCCTTTCTTTTTCATTTGTTTGTTTATTTGTGTATATGGCCTGTCTCTTCAATAAACTATAAGCTCCATGAAAGCAAGAGTTGTATCTGTACTTCTTCTCATTACATTTCTGGCACAGAGAACAGAGCATGGCACAGAGAAGGCACTCTATATACTTGTGGGGTGGATAAATGAGTTACTAAGTGACAACTGATGACAAATGGATGAAACGCTAAGCACTTCAGGCCACGGAGAGAAACCTCACACCCAACAGGAGTAACAGAGGGTTGGTTAAGCAGTGAGTCGGGACACCTGCTTCTAGTCCGCGCTGCCACTCACCAGGTGCCGGACTTGGAATAAGCTACACTTCACCTCTCTGGGCCTCGTGTTGTCACCTGTGAAAAGACAGGGCTGGAGCAGCTGGCCTCCATCGTCTACTTCAACAATAACTATTGATGTCTGCACCTTTGCAAGTCCTCACTTTGCTAAAAATCTCTGTTGTTTCGGAAAATAACTTCTTGGTTTCAGTTCCTAAGATGATGGATGAGTGGAAATTTCAGTCAGACAACTACATCTTTTTTCCCCCTGCATGACAATAAGCAATTAGTTTTAATAGTTCTCGTCTCTGTCTCTTCTCTTGCAGGAGAGGGAAATGGATTCATTGATCAGGCAAATGAAGCAGTCTGAAATCAGGGACTGTTCTGACACACGGACACCTTCCCTACAGGCAGGGATCTTCCTTTGGAAACCAGTATAGACCAGTGGCTGCCTCAGTCTATGGGGACGGCCACACACAATATACCACAGACCAAGTGGATTACAGACAACAGGGATCTATTTTCCACCGTTCCGGAGGCTGGAAGTCCAAGATCAAGGCACAGCAGATATAGTGCTGGTCACCCTGCTTCTGGTTTATAGGTACGGGCTTCTCGCTGTGTCCCCCCATTGCAGAAGGGGATGAGGAAACTCCGGGGCCTCTTTTATAAGGTGCTAATCCCATTCACGGGTGTCTGCCCTCTGACCTATCACCTACCAAATGCCCTGTCTCCTGGAACTATCACATTGGAAGTTAGGTTCCAACACATGAATTTGGGTAGGGGAAGACCATAGCAGTAGTTAAAAGCATATAGTCAATGGTGTCGGGGAGGCCTGTTTTCGAGTAGCATCCATGCATGAACTTGGGCAGGTTACTCAGATGGAGAGAGTAATACAATGATGCTGAACACTGGGGTTACCACAGGGTTTGAGTCCCAGCTCTGATACTTGCTAGCTGTGAAACCACTCGTGTCTCAGGATCCCACCTGAAAATGGAGTTCAGAAAGTTCCTACTTCATAAGGTGGTTGTGAGGATCAACAAATTCCAAATTCATGAGACACTTTGGACCGCAGGCACTGAGTGCACACAGTTACCACCACCTGGCTTTGCTGCTATTGTTATTTCTACTTCCTCTCTCCAAATCTATTTCTTCATTCATTGACTCCATAAATATTTACCAAATGATCGTGGATTTAAGATGAAGCTTCTGAACCTCAATTATAATGCTATTAGCCTACAGGACTGGGACTAGGTATGCTAACCTCTCTCGCAATAGTTTGTAAACATACCCCCTGGCATTACATTTGCAGAAGAATCGCCTCCTGAATGTCCTGGCCATGGCAAGCGTCACCTCTCTGTGGCATCCCCTCCTCTCCACCATCCTATCAGAGGTACATTCTCCTGATTCCCAGTCTGGGCCAGAACACTCAGGGGAGATAAAGGGCAGAGAGAGGGGAGAGCAACTCAAAGCGGGGAAGCACACTCAGCACTCGGAGAAAGTGTGGGCGACAAGGTACTAGAAGGTATCTCACCCTGATATAAAGGGCAGAGAAGGATTAGGGTTCTGGTGTTATCTCCACCCTGATTTGCTGCCACTCCCCTTATTTCCACTTCTAATCACGTGAGAATAGTTCTGGAGTAGGAATTTGGACCCATGATAGGGTTAAAAAAAGTTTAGAAGTAAATAATGGCAAGTTCACAAGGAACGTTGTATAAAAGTTGCTAAGAGTTTATTTATCGTCACATAAAAACACAGAAATCCTAAGTTCATAATTAAATGAAAGTAAATCTTGAGATCATAGCCATTGACTGACCCTTGCACCAATAAATGAAACCCAACGTTGTGAAGTATTTTTAGTTCTCCTTTCCCACATTCAGAATTAACATTCATGACCGTGTCTGTCCAACCACCTTCACAGGATTTCAAACTCCAAAGAGAACTCAAAACTTCATCCTGCAAGCCCGGTCTTCCATGTCCCCTCTCTCTATAGCCCCCAAACCAAGGAGTTGTTCTTTATACTTGGCCACCCTCATCAGATGCAGAACAGCAGCAAATCCTATCAGTCTGGACACACAAATTTCTCTCAGATGGGCTGGTTGTTTCTCTTAGTTCAAAATAGTTATGTTGTGAGTGTTCAGAGAGGTAAACAAATAATATTTATAAAATGGATAAGAAATCATTAAACAAAACCAGGCAATACTATAATAAGAATAGGTGGATAGGGAAAAGAACCAATTAGAAATCTCAGAAATAAATGTCATTAAAATATAAAAAAAACAGTAACTGCAATAAAATTTAGATTGGATATATTCACAAAGATAATGAGAGTAAAAAGATAGCAACAGAAGAATTCACCCAGATGCAACACAGGGAGACAAAGGGACACTGGATGCGACAGAGGAGTTAAGAGGCATGATGTGGTAGCCTTTCTCATTCCGTAAGCACTTGCTTCTCTCCCATCCAGAGTGGTGTCTCCCCCTGCTTTGGAATACCAGCCAAAAAGAGCTTTGAGTCCTGACAGTGACAAGAACTTGGAGGCTTTCCCTGGGCCACCCTATCTGATTGCCTGACCTTCAGGAGAGGAGCAAGGTGAACTGTTTACCTTGTCTCCACTTGCTTGACAGGGAGAGTGACCAGGAGGGCCTGGTGGGGTGGAGGGGCATTGCCCTGCCTTTGGTCTTCCTACTGCACACACAGCCAGAGGCATTAACAGTGGTGGAAACCAATAAACTGGATATGTAAGCTGTTCATTCTGGTACAACAAATATAGGTTACGAGCTTCTCTCCTATTTTAATCCTTGCTTCAAGTCTTTTCTCTTCTTGGGATGTGAAATTCGGTACTCGCCCTGCTAAAAGGCCTGCTGCCTTCTGTTCAGGCCCAAAGCACAAACTTCAATGAGAAGGCTCCCTACTCCAGGCATTCTCTCTCTTCTCTTTCCATCTGCCTCTCCCTCCCCTCCCCTTCACTCTACCCTCTTCCCCAAACCTGTTATATTTTTTTTGAAATAACCAATGCTGCATTTCCCACACTGGCAAAACCTGAGTTATAGATCCTGAGTCTCCAGCCCACTGCCCAAACAACTCACAGTATTTCTTTTACATGCCTCTTCCAAGCAGAACGGGTAGCAAGAAATCCTACATTAAATGCAAGCCTGTCACAGGGAGCTCTGCCTCTGCACAGGCCAATCACACCCACATAATGAAGTGTGCGTAGAGCTTCCTGCCTCAGGCCTGGGTGCTGGCCCCAGTTTCGGAGCCAGAGAGGAGGTTGATGGACAGCAGAGGGGCGAGGAGGGCTTGTCAGGCCTCTGTGCCCCTCATCTCGGCCTCCCTCTTCTAAGGGTCTTTGCTACCTACCTCCCAGGCCTCCTAGCATCTTGTCCCCCAGTGGGAGGGAGAATATGGGGGCAGAAAGGGCCATCACCTTGTTCTGCATCTCTGAGACAAAACATATTTCCAAACATAATATATATATATGTATGTGTATGTGTGTGTGTGTGTGTGTGTGTGTGTATACACACACACACACACACACATATGAGCAGCACTTTTCAATCACTGGTGTACTATCTCCTTCCTCCTTCTTAAAGATATATCCAGCCTTAAGTCGATCCTTCAATTTAGTAGGTAAGAACCTGCAAGAGAGCCTTTGGAGAGCTGTAGACTTCAGTTACTACTGCCACAGGTTGCTATGGAATGGTAGGTGACTTGCAAGTCTAATAACTCCTCACTTTAGGTAAAACCGCCAGAGAATTATGTGAGTAAATACAGTATTTGGCTCCAAATGCTCAGCTGTGTTTGGACGATGCCATCACCATATCTGTGGCTGTGCCATCTCCAAGCTCCGGTTGGGAGGAAGGGGCGGGGCTGCCCGCATCTTCACCAGGCTGTGTGAGGAGGGCAGCATGAGGCCTCCCTTCCCGCCGACATTTCCTCCACTGTGAATTAGGAATTGAACCAGATTACTTCTAAGGTCTGTTTCCTGCTTAAATTTTATGACTCTGAGATTCTATTTGACTAGTATTAATCCAAATCCATTAGTGATAATGAATCCCTAGATATCCCCACAAAAAAATGGATTATTGGTGACTTTGAGTACTTGTACTTAAGTAGAAAAAATTATTAGAACACCACACAGAGAAATGTGCACATAACTGTACAGCTTGATGAGTTTCCCCCAAACCAAACATCTTCCAGATCAAACAACTGAACATGAACAGCTCCCACGGAATCCTGTTCCACGCCCCTTCCCAGTCTCGGGTTCTCTCTCGGTGCCCCATAAACAACAAATATTAACTCTACAAGGAATCTGCCACCAAATCTGTTTTCTTAGGCAAGTTCATAAACGGTCCACACCTGCACTGTGATGGACAACTGGTGCATTTAAGTGATTTCAGGGAACTAGAAGCGGTCCTCTCTTACCCAGAGAAAGAGGTTGTCAAACACACCAGCAGCGCACACGAGTATGAACACGAGGAGAAACACTGTAAAATACGGCAGCTGGGTCCACAGTAGCGGTTGACTGAGTGCTCCTGCCTAGATGTGGAAATCAGCCCACTACGGAGAGGAAAAGAACAGCGATCTGACCCCTGTCCAGACACACACACGTGTGTGCACACACACATGCACTCTGGCACAGTTCATTTCAGCTACCAAACCTAACTCCCTCCTTTAGAGCTGGCCAGGTCACACAGCCCCAGATGGCAAAGCCAGGCCACTCCCGCACTCTTTCTGCTGCCCCACCCTGTCGTCCCTCACCCTGGGCACTGCTCTGCCAGTCATCTGCCCCCCGCCCCCGCCCCCTCAGAGCACCAAAAGCAGCAAGGGAGGCAGGAGACAGTGCCCATGGTGACTGTCCCGGGCCCAACCCTGGGCCCGGGGTGTGGCTGGCCGAGATCACTATTGATCAGAAGTAGCTGTATCCCCAGTTCAAGCCACGCCTTCAGCATCCATCTCTGCTAGTTATCACTCTCATTTCAGGGAGGTCTTTGTTGTTTCCTCCTCCATTCTGGCCCATTCACACTGTCGTCCTTCCCGCAGGTGCCCCCCTAATAAATCTGTGTGTGCGCACCCCTGGATGTCTATGTCCTTATAAAACATGTGATTTGGCTTTGTGGGTATCTAGGGTTTCTAAGTTACATCCATGGTGTCATGGTATGGATTTCTTTCAGCCTCTTCCTCTCTTACCCCTAAATTATCGAGTTCCATCCGTGCAGCCAGACGTTCGCTCAGTCCACTGTTTGGGACTGCTGCAACATATTCAATAGCTGCAGGGGGCTCATTTTGCCTATGGATTCTGCTACCACAGGGGTGAATTGTCGTGGTCAGTCTCCCAGCTCCCCTCCCAAAGTCCTCTTCACCAGCCGTCTCTCCTCAGGCTCCCTGGCCGCTCAGATGCCCTGGCTCCAGCCTCTGCCCTAGACTGTGCTGCAGCTTCGGGCTTTTCCACACCTTCTCTTTCTGTCCCAGGCCACTGCCAAGGGTCCTGTCCTCATGGGCCTGTGAGGTGAGACAAATAGGATTGTGTCTCTGAGACTGAGGCTCTCTCTCTCTTTAGTTTTTATGGAGACATTGAGTCTATTCACACTTCTTACCATTCCACTTGCTATCTCTCTGCTCCGTCCCCACCAAGCCTATAGTAGCTTCTATGCGTATTTCCAGATTCTCTCCTTTGCCAAGTCAACCAACCAAATCCTCTGCATTCTTCGATATCAGATTCTGCCTCCACCAGGCCTTTCCCACTTCCAGGAGTCCCCAGCTTCTGAGCAACCAGGACATGCTTTGTCCATAATATTCTTTTGGGTTTTAAGTTATACCTTGCTTCAATTTGTTATGTGGCTTAAATAAAACCTAGAGCCCCACCTGGTCCATGCACAGCCCAGTGTCATGTTCAGAGAAATACAATCCAACCAGTTAAATTGATCGCTGATGCTTCAAATTTTTCCTCCATCCCTCTGGCAAATGTGAAAGGAAAGAGTGGGTTACCAGGGCAGAGCAAACGTGACTGAAGACAGTGACTGCCCAGCTGTCCTGCCAAGCCACTCTCAACACCTTCCAGATGGAGGGCAAATGTCCTCTCCTTGGCTCGACCACCACCACCTTCCCGCTTGCTTTTCCCCAGACCGGAAATGACCGCCAACACCTCCCTTCTGCTCCAGCAGAAGGGAACAGCTGATGGGCCACAACAGGATGGGGCAGCTCTGTTTGTCCCAGTCCTTCCTCTCCTTGAATGGACAAGCACAGTACCCCAGGGAAGTCTAAGACTCTTAAATTATTTCTCTGTGGAAATCCTTATGAATATAACTCTCTGCTTTACGATGGTTATTTAACTTTGTAGCAGTCTCCTGGTTTGGGTTAGATTAACCACAGCCCCATAGGTGGGTCTTAATTGGCAAAACCACTTAGTATAATCTCATCCCCAGGCCATGGTGAAGGGATGGGCCTGAACCACTGGTCACCTGGCCTTCTCTGTCCAATGCAAGTGAACTGTGGGACTTGGTTCACAGTTGAGAAGAAAGGAACCTTTCTGGCCCTGATTGGTATGTTATGCAGACATGAATGAGGCCTGAGGTTGCAGCAACCTTTCTGTCGCTGTGAGGAAACCCAGCCTGTGGATGAAGCCAGTACATGGAGAAAAGCAGAATCTGGAGAATCACAGAGACACAAGAACCAAAGCCCAGATAGAGATGTCCCTGGGATCTGCTGCATTTTAGGATTTACTGAGCTGCCTTAGCCAATCAATTCCTCTTGTAGTTTGAAACCAGTTGAGCTTGGTTTGCTATTAACTTGCTACCAAAGGTATAAGCTGTTAATTAACTCCTCCAATCTCAATTTCCTCTTTTGTATAATGGGATTTTAAAAAATTGCCTGCACCTCACAGGATTACATGAAATACCATATGAAAAGTGCCTTAGCAGGATGTCTAAACAGTAATAAATAAGCACTTAGTAAGTGGCTTTCTTTTCCATTCCCCTTCTCCCTTAATGGATTGGCAATTAGGAGGGAGATAAGAGCACTACCCAGGCATCCCAATAGACAGAGAAGAAAGAAGAAAAAGAAAGGGGGAAAAGAGCGTTGTCTTAAGCCAAACTCCATGGGGAAAATTTGGGCTCTACAAGTCCCATTGCAAGGGCCTGAACCTCTCTACCCACCTGGAGCAAGCCCTGGCCCCTTGGTCTGACCGCCCTGAATGGGCCGTAGTGCCCATGGCGACTGCCCCCAGTTGGTGGCGGTGAGGCTAGAACAGAAGACACTGCAGGGCACCTCTACCACAGGGACCTTGCCTGCACCCTCTGTCTGCAAAAGGGGTGGGGGACTCCTTCACGCTCACTCTGCTACGGGGAGAGGGGTGGGGGGTTCTCAGGTGAAGAATGTAACAATAAGTTTGTTTTGTTTTTTTTTTACTTTTTCTGTATGAAAACAGACCCTAGCGTCGTAAACGCCCACTATCCAGGACTAGCTTCAATGGTCACCCACGCCTGCTGGTCTCAGGTCAGCCACGCCCCCCCTCCCCCCAACATCCCCATGTTCTCCGTTCTTTGCAAGCAAACCAGAAACGTCATATCATTTTATCATGAAATACTTCAGTACATCTCTAAGATCCTTTTTTATTTTTAAAGCACAACCATGGTACCATTATCACACCTAGATATTTTGCACTTCAGTGTCCAGACCTGGTTGCTCTATACTTTTAAAATGTTTTATTGTCACTTAATAAGTACACAATAAATAAAAGGCCGACAAAAAATTTCATTAAATGGGGCAAAAGGATTCATCAACAAAACAATATTTTAGTGAATTTACTGCTCCTAGTATAAAGCCTCTAAGAAAATCTCATTACCAAGTTATAAAATATGAAAAAGTAATGTGTTAAAAATTAATCTGATTTAGGGGTAACAATGGCTATTTGGTAAACTTTCAATGAGAGATAATACTTCTTGCGCTTAAGATCATGATGTTACAAATAATTCAAGGAGTTCAAATCACTACCCCCAAATCCTTTGTTGTTTCACTAAAATAATTGATAGACTATTATAAAATATATATATCACTATGTCACTTTTCACGGCATAAGTACGCCAATTACAAGCTTAGGGAACTACACTTAATGATTTAAAATAAATAAACTGCTAATGTGTACATTTTACTAAAAAAGAAAGATATTTCACTCTAAATTCTAAACAACACATTAGAATTTCTCCCTTAAGTTCCCCATCTAGTATTATATCTTCAAGACTGTATATGAGGTGAAGACAGCGCAAGGATAGGCCACTGTCACCTGCTTTCTGTCCAGCCCTCATCCTGGCGGGAGCGGCAGCTGGACGTGCGTGAACGGGGACGTGTCTGGACTCGGGCTAGCGCAGCGGGCGGAAACGCGGTGGAGGTGATGCGTGTTCCTTCCATTTCGCCCTGCCCTCGGCATCTGTTTTAAGGGAGTTCATATCATGGTTGTATTACCATTCCCCCTTGTGGGTAGTTATTTTAGGGGGAGGAAAAAATTCTTGTTTTCTTGTACCTTTTTAAGATGTAAAGCTGAAGAACTACTCATGTTTATTTCCTGTTCCCAGGAAGCCTGCTTTACAAATTGCGGCGGGGCGGGGGGGGGTCATGTTTTTTCCTATTAAAACGAGTATTACTTGGGCTTGAAATAATTTTCTGAAAAATCATTTGGGATTTTTATGTAGCTGTGATGTACTTCTCATTTCTTAATTTCCTCCTCGATGATGTACCTGTTTTGATCTTTGATTTCATTTAAACTTACTTACAGTGAGGCGATGCAGTCTCCAACCACCACCTTTGATGCATCCCAAATTACCCCCCTTGGAATTGCTTCAGTAATGTTCATTTCAAAATGGTTTCTCCACATTTCTTGAATATCATTTATACAGGTAAAGTCTTTAAGCAAAAGGTTATTTTGGGGCCAGTGCTCAGAGATTCTGAGCTTGCTCAGCCTCCCGAGATGACTTCCTGAGGAACGGGCCCAGGAAAGAATTCGGGTTGAGAGCTACAAAACACAGCAAATCGGGCAGAGTGTTAAGTAGGCATCTGAGTGCATTTGCACTGAACAAAAACAAGTGTGGAATGTCTGTTTTTTTTTCCCCAAAGATCTATTAGACTGATGTGTTTGTTTATTTCATAATTTAATCTTTCAACTGCAGATTTAATATCCAATTAAATCCCTCTTTTAAAACAACACTCGCATTACAGAATGATTAGCATGTTGAGAAAAGAAGCTTGCTCATTACATGGGGTCTGTATGGAGCTCAAGCAACTGCAGTCGACCTCACTAAGAAGATGATTTTCAGTGGCCAAATAGATGATTGGTGAAGTAATTATGTCATTTAAGGCCCTTCTCCAGACTGAAAGATGAATCACATTTGCATAGGTGCAAACAAAGCCGCAAATGGGAGGAAATAAACCCGAGTTGTTTCGCAGAACCAAGTTGTTTTGCAGAAACAAAGAAAAATAATACTTTGGCGGTTTCTCTTTCGGAAACACTTTTGTTACTGCCAATCTACGTAAACTAGACTCTCAGTCCTCAGTAGAGCCTAGCGTGTGACCCTGGGAACATCCCTAACGCACCGGGTCCCTACAGAGTAGCTGCGGCGTCACAGCAGCCCACAGAAAGGTCCATTCAGAGAGCAAAGAACCAAGCTCCACAAGACAATAAATCACACACCCATATTCGTAGCAACAGGGTCCACACTGTCTCCAATGTCAAAGCAACCCAAGTGTCCCTCGGCGGAGGAATGGATAAACACAATATGGTACATGGACACAAAGGAATACTATTCAGCCTTAAAAAGGAAAGCAACTTGAACACGTGCTACAACATGGATGAGCCTGGAAGACATTCTTCCAAGTGAAATAAGCCAGTCACAAAAAGAGGTGCACCATAGGATTCCACGTATATGAGGGACCTAGAATCAAACTCATAAAGACAGAAAANTACGTAGACTAGACTCTCAGTCCTCAGTAGAGCATGGCGTGTGACCCTGGGAACATCCCTAACGCACCGGGTCCCTACAGAGTAGCTGCAGCGTCACTGCAGCCCACAGAAAGGTCCATTCAGAGAGCAAAGAACCAAGCTCCACAAGACAATAAATCACACACCCGTATTCGTAGCAACAGGGTCCACACTGTCTCCAATGTCAAAGCAACCCAAGTGTCCCTCGGCGGAGGAATGGATAAACACAATATGGTACATGGACACAAAGGAATACTATTCAGCCTTAAAAAGGAAAGCAACTTGAACACGTGCTACAACATGGATGAGCCTGGAAGACATTCTTCCAAGTGAAATAAGCCAGTCACAAAAAGAGGTGCACCATAGGGTTCCACGTATATGAGGGACCTAGAATCAAACTCATAAAGACAGAAAACAGCAGGTTGGTTGCTGGGGCTGGGGGCAGAGAGGAGTTACCGTCTCCTGGGTTCGGAGCTTCAGCTTCACAGGATGAATGAGTTATGGAGATGGATGGTGGTGATGGCCACACCCTGTGCAGTACGAACTGTCCCTGAATTGCACACCTAAACATGCTTCCTTTACAATGGTAAATTTTACAATATGTACATTTTAGCACAATAAAAATGCATATTTTTTAAAAAGACTGAACAACGGTAGGATGGATCGTTAAGCCAATGGACAACCCCCGGAAGGTATCATGAAGCGGTGGCCCGCATCTGCAGGGCTCCTCACAGCATCTGCCCCCCCCCCCCGCCAGCGAGCTGTGCTGTTGACAGATAGTCCCGGCATCCCCGGCACTCCTGGATATCAGGGGCAGAGTCGCAAATGTGTAGACAGGAAAGTGGCACAAGGCCCTGAACTTGGGATTTAATATTCGTGGTTGTGTCTTGATATTCATAATCATTTTATCTTTGAATTTGTTAAATCTAAGGGGACAATGAAGCATGTGCTGGGGGCTTGGAGTCTCAGCCACCCCATGGTCTGGCCTCTGGTGGGGGCCCCTCACCTCCCAGGGGCAGGTGCTCAGCACCCGGTCCCCCACCCCCCTCTAGTGACTGCTGCTGCCCAACACCCCACCCAGGTGTCTCTGGGTGACCCCCCAAATGGATCCAGCAGCTGGTTGGCAGGGGAATTGGACAGATACCAAGTCCTATGTGCTCCGAAGTGTTCCCTGGGCCTTTTCTGAGGGTCTACCCTTGGTCCCCTGGGCCCCTATGCCTGAAGGACCTTCTGTTCCTCCTTCCAGCCGTCCTGAGCCCAGCCTGTGTTTATCTCCTCCAGGGACCAGCCAGGAAATACAAATGGTATAATTTCAGTGCTTCTGCATACAAGTTAAAAGCTCTTCTATTTCCATTTAGAAAAGATATTGCACAGTCTGGAAATAAAAGGTAAAATTCATGCTGATAATCTGAATTTTTAATTTTTCTTTACTTACAATAACATCAAGCAGCATATTAAAAAACATGACAAATCAAGGAAGAAACTGCAGGAGGAAAATGCTTTATAGTTTAGTTTCTTTAACAGAACATTTTCCTGCGTTTTGAGCGAGGGGTCTGTATTTTCAGTCTGTACTGGGCCCAGCAAATTACGTGAAAAGTCCTGTTTGAGACTCAGCACTACCGCCAGAAGACCTGGCAAGTTGCCAATGCGCTACCCTAAGGCAAGGGTCAGCGATTTTTTTCTGTAAAGGGCCAGAAATAGCACTTTAATATTTTAGGCTTTGCCACTCATACAGTGTTTATTGCGACAACCAACTCTCCCACTAGAGAGTGAAAGCAGCCATAGGCAATTCAGGAGTATTTCAACAAAGTTTGATTTCCATATAAATCTGTCCTGTTGGCCAGTTTGCTGATTCCTATCTTAAGGGGCCCATCCATGCCTTCCCTGAGTCTCATTTACCAAACCAACGAGGTGCCAGCTTAGAAAGTAGGTGTGGGAGCCAGTTAGGGGAAAAAGAGGTAAGTCCTTACTCAAAAGTTTTGCTTTAGCAAGAATAGACTGGAAAACCTAGAAAACCAACAGCATTGTGTAGAGTTTTCTTAATTCAGGCGAGGTGGTATCGGCATAGAAAGACCATTGGTGCTGAAAGAGACCCACGTGGAAATTTAATGTATGATAAAGGAGTACTCTCACACACAAGGGAAAGAATGGGCTTTTTAGTAAGTAATGCTGGGTTAAATAAAAAGTCATGTAGAAAAAAAATAAAATTATATCTTTCTTCATCCAGACACAATAACATAAATTCAAATGGATCAGAATTATAAATGTGTATAAAAAGGGAATCATAATACCTGTTAGGAAAAAATAGTAATGGGTTCTCCTACCACATGAGAGTAAGGCAAATTTTCCTAACTATGACTCAAAATGCAGGTGCAGTAAAGAAAAGACTGATAAATCTATTTCACAATTTAAGATGAAATATCTTTGTGTGGCAAAAAGTACCATAATAAAAATTTTTAAAAAGAAAATACATTTCATACTGAAAAAAGTTTGCTACTCACAGATAAAAATATAAGATCAATTAAATAAAAATCCTATAGTTCTGAATTTTAATTGGAAGTGTCAGTATGAACTTAAAGTATATTGTCTCATTAAAAAATACACACTTACCCTGAACAGGACTGGAAATGAAAACCAAGCCTGTACCAAGGAACATCTCTTGTGCTCAAACTATAGTCTTCAAATGCATTTCCACTCAAGGGAACTAGGAGAAAACACTGATTTCTCCTGAGAAAAAAGCTGACTCTGAGTCTAAGGTAAGAAATGTACGAGATGAGTGGAGCTTCTCATTATATAAACAGCAAGGGAGACATCGAGGACCATCGGAGCCAGGGCAAGACTCTCCGGAGACAACCTGAAGAAGTTCTCAGGAGCCAAAGGTAGAACATTATAAGCATCCATAAGAATAATATCTGCAATGGGTGGGAACACCTCAAATACATTTAAATCCATGAGTTCAGAACAACACTTAACAAAGAAGCTTATGGGTCCCCTGCCATGGATGCTAGGGAACAACAAATAACCTTGAATCACCCATTGATCTTGCCTTTTCTATGGGAACTGTAGCTCAGGGTAACCAAACAGGGGGTGGGAAGTTAGTAGTCTTGTGAACAGGAAGGCGGGATGACAGAATTGGGGCATCACCGTGCTGCAGTCCCTGATGACCTAACAGACCTGGCAGTGACCGTCCATGGCTGCTGCCCTCGCAGAAAGGGAGACGCAAAGACAGGGCGTGCTCTTGACAGAGGCTCCCAGCATGGCCTTCAAGGCCCTGCCAAACGGTTGAACCTGAATCTGAGGGTGACTCTGCTTTACATCTAAAAACCAATTTAAGGAAAACAGAGTCGATAAAAGAACATTTTAGGTAACATAAAAATGTGGTCAGCAAAATCCAGACTGTGGAAAACCACAGGACAATGACCCTGTTTCTTTAAGAAGTACATTGCAGGAAAAGAGAGAGGGAATGAAAGAGAATGGAGGAGGAAAAAAGAGGGGAAAGAGAAGGAACAGCCCATAAATTAAGAGAGCCTTAAGAGATATCAACCACTATAAAGTGCTAAGCTAATCTGATATATGATTCATACAAAGAAACTGTAAAATACACTTTTGAGGCAATTAGGAACATTTGAGCACTGGATATTTGATAATATTAAATAATGATTATTATTTTAATTCTGTTGTAATGATGGTACTTTGATTACATTAAAACTTTTAGAAATATGCACAGCAGTATTTATGAAGGAAATAATATGATATCTTGGATTTGCTTCAAGATGAGCTTGAGAGAAGAGGAGAGGGGTGCCTATGTGAACACAGAGATGAAACAAGACAGGTCCTGAGTTGATCATTCCTAAGTCTGCACTAGGGATGGCTATATGGGAGTTCACTGTATTCGTCCTGACTTTTTAAAGGTTTGGGATTTTGCATAACCAACTTTCTAAATTTTGGTTTCCTTGTGTGGGTAAATGGCTTTGAGGAATACTTGTTAGTGCAAGTGCAGCGGATGCATCCCACAAAACCCTAATGAGCACTCACTGAACGCACGGCCTAAGTAGACCACCGAGGAGGACATCGCGATAGTTCAGGTGAAAGACCAGGCAGAGCTGTGGTGGCGACGTGGACATAGGGAAAAGAGTGGAAAATTGTTTCTTTATTAGGAAAAATGTTCACCACTGTGAAATCTAGGCACAGTCCAACAAAGGAGCATTCAGATGTTCCATTTAATGTCCTTGGAAGAAGCAGTGAACAAGCCAATTGTCTAAAAAGATAATAGATTTCTCTGTTTGAATGGAAATTCCAGTTCTTTGCATTTCATTAGAATTAAATACCTTGAGAATTTACATCTTTTTATTCAGTGATGTTCAGAAACCAAACATTCTATTACAATTTACAAGGTCCATTGTTATCTATTTTTAAAAAAGGGTAACAAGATTATGTATAGAATAATTAACAATGCTCCATATTGTTGCTGCTAGTTATCAACCCTGACCTTTATTTCACCTGTTTATTCCAACCTCTGCTTTCTGCCCTCAGCCCACACTGGGCCCGAGGTGGTAATTCATGAATGCCTATGAAGAGTCCATCCACGAGTCACCACAAGGAATAGGTGGTCTTTTGAAATGTGTAAAGACTGTGTCTGGAACTAGAAAAAGCAACTGGAACTAGAGTTGCACCCTAAATTAACTAGACTGTCTCCCACTCTCATCCAGGCCCTGCTTTCTCTGTGCAGAGACCTGTCTCTCCACCGCCCACCACTTCCTCTCCTTTCTCTTCCTTCCGGTGCAGGTTTCACTTTTCCTTGCACAAAGCCCATGCCTTTGCAGATTCCTCACTGTGTCTCAGTTTCAGTCACTGGGCCAAGGGCCTGTGCTCGGCCTGTCAGCTGTGACCTCTGACCTCAGCAGGAGGTGGGCTGAGTGACAGAGCATAAGACCTGGCTGCCTGTGATGGCCCCTGGAGCCTGTGGGGCAGGCAGAGGCTCTTCGCAGGGGCCTTGGGAAGCCTAGTACTACACGGATTTGTAATATATTCTGTGAACGTTGGTCTACTGCTGCTCTTTTTGATAGGAGTCTCAAAATTAATTTGGGCCTCTACACACCAAACCCCAGATTCCAACACATCTCAAATGAAAGAGGATTCGTTTAGGGTTCAACAACCCACTCAGTACAGCCCAGGAGGAGATGACCTTGGGTGCTGGAAACGAAGCCATTAAGAACTCCTGCTACTTTCTGGCTCCTTAGAAGATACAAATGGAACAAACTACCATCTTGGCCACCAGGGAAAACACCTGGGGTGAAGGTGGGGGTTGGTTTTGCTCCTTCTAAGATTTATCAATGATCAAGGCCACCAATAATTATCTGACCAGCTGCAAGTCGTCATACATCGGTTGTGAGCCAGGCAGCGTGTCCGGGCGCTTCCTGGGCCACCTCATTTCACTCCCCCCACAGCAGGCATGGCCCCTCTATGACAGACGAGCACTCGAAGGCTGCGAGAGGCTCTGAAATGGCGCATCCAGAATCCGAACCCAGAAATCCAGAATGGACCCCTTTCATCATCCACTTGTCATTCTGTCTCCTGTGCTGGACTCCCTAGACTCACTGCTGCCCAGTCACCATTGATCAGGTCACCTACCTCATGGGGCCGTGACCTGCTGTGGGGAAGCGGGGAAGAGGAACTGTATGTCGATTGTCAAATGCTCTTCCCCGCTTGTTGACACTGCTAGTCAGTGTCCAAGCTGCAGTGTCAGAGGGTGGCCTAGCTCATTCCAGGGACAAGTGTCCCGGATTCAGCTGACTCATTCGACGGCTACAACGTTTTCCAGTAAGGGGGTCTCGACCTGCACAGCATGCAGACCCACTTTCAAATGAACTCATTTAGGATCGCATTGAGAAAAACTCCAACATAGTGAGTTTCTGTGTGGCCTTGTTTATGAAAAGGGAACTTTTAGACTCTGCAATTACCCAACACAGTAAAGCAGCACAGAAAGTCAGCATGTCGAATAATAATTGCAAGTATTACATAAATGAGAGTGCTTTGATTGAATTTATTAGATATGTATTTCTGGCATTTTAAGATATAAAGCATTTATCACCAAAAAATGATGATTTCTTAAGCTCATTAGGAAATCACACATCAATTCACACATAATTATAGAAAAATTTCTGCTGCTCATCACAAATCGTTACCATGTTAGCTGAAGTTGAATTGCTTTTCACATGACTTGGAAAGGCGGGTTCTCAGCCCTCTCTGGAGCCCCATCCTTTGAATCAGTCAGGGGACAGAGTGGCCCCAGGACTCTGAGACAGGAAACAGGGACGAGTTCAGAAGCAGAACCTCCGCGCTGGAATCTCATTTGCCGATCTTCCTGCTCCAGGAATCAATGAACAGCTAAGAGTCTAGACATAGCTATTTGCATCAAATGCTAATCACTATTTGAGAGTACACTGGATAGAGGAGAGAGTTATAAACAAATAAGGGGGCGTGGATAGAGGTTTCAGAAGTTTGTTGAATTTGGACATTAAATTATAGTCAGTGAGTAAGTTCCAAGGCTACCACGTGTTCATCACTCAGACAAGAGGAATAACAGTCTTTGATACTGAAGCAGATGCCAGGAAAAGGGCCTTTCTGGCTTCAGATTTTCTTCATGTACTTCTTGTAGAATATATACTCACTGGGTATTCAGAAGTGTACCTTCTCGCAAGCCTGACTCTCATCTTTCTGTCCTGAATGAACACAAGGCAGAGTCAACACACACGGCAGTGGGGGAGAGAAGGTGGAGAGAAAGTGAGGGAGTTAATTTACTCTATAAGAGCAGTAATTAATTTTTAGAGGTAAAAAAGGAGGAGGCTCCAGTGGGCAAAAATCATTGATCCATTTCCTCAATACATGAAAGACTTTTATGAATCATTAGGAAAATAATCAATAATTCAATAGAAAAATGGGCAAAGATCATAAAAACGTAGCGCACAAAGAAAGAAACACAAACGGCCTTCCAACCCAGGGAGATCCTCAATCTCATTTAAAATCAACTTAGAACAACAATGAGATACAATTTATAACCTATCAGGTTGACAGAGATCAAAAAGTTAGATAAAACACTGTTTATAAGGGTGTCAAGAAACGCTCGTATAGTTGTCATGCAACTGGTGAAGTTTCCCACGCTACGACCTCTTTGGGAAGTCGAGTGTCCAGTTCCGAAGCACACACGCTCTTGGACCCAGCAAGGCCACTTCCACAGATTTGTTCCATAATGGTGCTTAAATGTACCCACGTTGACAATTCACGAGGGGACAGTTATCATTGCATTGCAATAGCAAGATCCTGGAAACCCTAAACTGTCCAACAATTAGAGGCTAGTTTTAAAAAATGCCATGGAACAGTTAAAGAAGAATGAGGTATGGTTCTTCTTATGTGTTGGCACACAAGTTTTTACGTACCGATAAAAATCTGAGACGAACCACAAAGTTTCAGAAGATAGAAGCTATATCATATGCTAATACTTTTCATAAAAACAAAAAGGATATGTATATGACATATTCATATAGAAAACACATGAAAATAGAAATAACCCTTTTCCTGTTGAGAATAATTAACAGACTTTGTTAGTATTGCCCATGCCAAGCCAGCATTAAAAATGTATTCAATATAAAATGTATTCAATATAATTCTGAAGGCTTTTTCTTTTTCTCTGCAGAAAAGCACTTTTTGAAATGTAAACTGGGTGTATATGCACCCATACCAGCACTTCTATGCTTATGAACGCAGCACTTCCGGAAGGACGGTAAAGACAGTGTGGTTGCGTTTGGGAAAGGAGGGCTCTGGGGAAGCTGGAGCGAGTATTTTTACAATAAATTTATTGTATTATACTTTTTAAAAAAAACAAGTTCCTGTGTTACATTTTTAATTGAAATCCAGACTTACGGGGGTAGCTCCTTGTGGTATAATTAGAAACGGCATCTGCGAGTGATTTAAACCAAGGAAAGTCACATGTAAGGTTCTTAGCAGAAAAGGGTTCTCGTCTTGAGAAGACAGACAAGGTCAGATGGAGGGGCACCCTCAAGCCAGGTACCACTGGTCACTGCTTGACACACGTGGGTTCCAATTTCTCTGCCTCTAAAATGGGTCATGGGTGGAGGGGGCACATGTACTCGGCCCCTTCCCCCACCTCCAGGAGATGTTTCAAGGATAAAGGAACTATATTGTGCGAAGTCTTCTTAACAACTCTCCACAATGTGTCTTCTCAGAAACGACAGGGAAGATAAATGACACACTTCAGTATTAAAATTCCCCCTCAGAGGACAAACCATCCTTTGCAGGGAAACTGCTTTGGAAGGTGCATGGACTTGAGGACATTAGTGTAATCA